>NC_046312.1:66265273-66875689 GCF_009819535.1 Lacerta agilis | reverse complement strand
TGTACTAAACACATATTTTTATTTTTATTTACTACATAGCAGACTACTGAAACTGTCATCAGCAAAAGTAGCCATATACTGGGAAAGGGCCTGTAACTCTGTGGCAGATTATACACTTGTCCCTGTTTCAATCCCTGATGTCTGTTGGTAGGGCTGAGCAGTCTGCTGTCTGAAACCCTGGAGAGGATGCCAACAATACTGAGGTAGATGAGGCAATAGTCTGACTTGTTATAAGGCAGCTTCCTATGTCCTGTTTAGTGTAAACATTCACTCACCCCTTGTTACTGTTTCTAGATTTGCACTGAAACATCCAACTGAGTAAAGAAGGCTTTCAGGTGCACATGCCCTAAGGATTATTTTTTCATCAAGAGCTTGAGGGTTTTGGGGGAGTTAACTGCTGAGTGCTATTACAACTGCCACATGACTTTCTAATGAGATACGAAAGAGAAAAATGTGCCCACAGAGTGCTTCTTTCTTGGTACTCTGCAAGGAGCTCTACTTGAAGGCATATCACACATCACAGCTGTACTTCTGTTGTCCGAGGAACAGAGCAAAACCACAAGGTAAGCACATGTACCCTCCAGGTCCGGTGTCACTATGAACCCAGAAAGATACTTTCCCTACCACTTAAGGCAACACTATACCTCAACTTTCATCCATAAGGTTGGAGTACATCATAGCAAGGTGTAAAAGCTGACTCACTGCACAGTATATATGCCCCATGCAAGTACAAAAAATATTTAGCTTCATTTCTCAACAAGCTGTCATCCAATTATCTTTCTTTGCATAGAGGAGATGTTGTGTATCTTCTCTCCCAAAGCCAGGCTTTACAGATTTGCTTCCACTGAAAACTTGGTACCTCTTGCATATTTCACTCTCCCTGTGTGCTGCATTTCTAATTTGTCCCTGTTTATTGCAATATGTTTACCATTAGGAATTAAATTGGAAAAAATGTTTAATATTTGGTTTAATTTCTCAGCTACAAAGAGATATTTTAAACTTTAGTTAAAAAAACAAAAGAAATATTAAGGTTGCACACAAAAAAAAAAAAACCAAGCAGCTGAAGAAGAAAAAAGTACAGAAAGAAATATCACAAATTAGATCTATGATAATATTATGGTATGACAGAAACACATCTACTAAGTGTGATAAATTTCTCAAGTCACTATGATTTGTACTAGCTTCAGACTCATTTCTCTCAAATGTGTACACGCATGCAGAGGGATACAGCAGTAAAGTAGTAATCAAACTGGATACAGCTGCAGGACACCCAGGTTACATTCAGATCATCATTAGGACATGCACAACTATGTTCCAAAATACAAAAAAAGCAACATCTTGAATTCTGAAACTCAAAACCAGCAAGTTACTATTGCACTTGTTCAGTCAGTTTAGAAACAATGGCAAAATATAAAAATAATAATAAACCCCAAACTTACATACCCAATTGTTGAAACAGAAGAGCCACACTAGTCCCTGTGACAGGAAGACTATCATGTAAAGGAGTTTGTATCAGTTGCCTGTCTCCTGCTCCCAAGGAAAACAGCTTCTGTAGAAATATATATTAATACACTATTATTGCTTATGCAATATGAGGTGAGTTGTTTTTGCACACCTGTTATCAGATGTATATTAATTAAGTCAAACTTAATGTTGTTTATGTGTTTACAATTGGATACTATTCAATATCCTACAATTTTGGGCCTCCAAACACGGTTGTCATGTTGTCAATATAGTTCTAGCAACTGCTGTGAGCACAGTGAGCAAGCATTTGTCCCCCTCTTGCCACCAATTACTAACTGAGTGTTTTGTGAATCACAGAGAACACTGATGGGGTGGGGAGGTATCTCACTTCTCCCTGGGCTTTGCAGCATCACAGAGAACACTGATGGGGTGGGGAGGTATCTCACTTCTCCCTGGGCTTTGCAGCATCATGAGCCTTTTACCAGGGCTTATCTTCTCCAAGAAGATAATGGACCCAATGGACTTTGGGGTGACTTAGCAGCAGCCGTGAGGAAGGGCTGGTCAAGATCAGGACCACAGAGTGTGGGTGAGGGGATTAACCCTTTCTTCCTGAGCCATAACCCCAATGAAAATCATTGTCATTGTTGCCAACATCAGTTTCCCTCTACTGAGGAAAATAGCAGCTCAAGGGAGGATTGTTTTGGGACTGTGGAGGGTTAACACATACACTCATGTGGCACAATCGTATCACGCTCCTGCAAGTCTGCTTTTTAAAAGAAAAAAGAAAAAGACTAACAAGCCACACTGAATGCAAAAAGGCATCCAAGAATTGGCTGCTTTGTCTGTAAGTCCGTCTTCTAGTAATCTTGGTTGCAAGTCCATTTCAATGTCCATAAAACATGAAAGAGAATGGAAGATCCCTGTTCATCCCAGCTAGGCAATCCACTGATAATTGGGAAGGAAGCAACTAAACAAATGGAAGGAGTGTGGGAAATGGCTCTGTCAAGTCAAGTGGAGACAAGAGGGACAGAAGTATACAGAGATTCATGCTTACTAAAGCAGGCTACAGAATAAGTTGCTTGAGAAAAAGCATAAAGCATTGCATCCAACACAGTAATTCCGCTTGCAGAATGACTTCTGCTAACACAACTTTCCATCCTTACCCTATGAACCCCTTGCACAGGTGCACCAAATGCACTGGAGGGTTCCCCCAAGATTTGGTAGGAGAAGGAGGGAAAGTTACACTGTGCAAGTGGAAGTTGTTCTGCAAGCACAATTACTTCATTAGATACTACTACTTGGAAAGATGCCATATACTGGGTTTGACTGAGAGGCCATCTACTCTCAGCGGCGGCAGCTCTCCCATCACCTGCTACCTGATCCTTCTTTAGGCTAATAATACCAGGACTGCAAAGCATGTGCTCTAAAGAGAGGGTGTTGTGCAAGGACTAAAGCATGGTGGCTATGAAAAAATGTATACATGGTATACAGTAGATTGGTCAAATAGTCATCATGTCAGCACTACCTTCAATGAATATATAAACTAATGTACAAGCAGGAGTTGGGAATGAAGCTAACTTATGCGGAAATGGGAAGAAGAAATTCTGGCTTCCTTTCTAAGTAACACACTACTCATTCTTAAGTACAGTCTACCAACTCAAAGTATGACAAGGACACTTCAGTGCCTACCCCTCTTTCCTGATCTAGGGTACTATCAGCAGAGTATGTTGGCAGTAGGGAAATGGGAAGGAAAAGACTCTTGCTGATGGTATTCACCATCACACCCCACTTCTGAAATTTGCTATGGCAACTGAATTACCCTTGTCAGGACGAAATCATCCATACTTACATGTGAATTCTGTGCAGCTATTTTTCATCATACAGCACAAATTACTAGTATGAAATAGAGCATGGTTTTCTTAAAACCTAATTTCATCATCATTGTATCTCATTGAAATCTGTATTGTCATTGAAGACTATGTAGTAGGTCCACTGAAACAATGAACTATACCAGGACTGACTCAATAAAAGCAAGTTCAGAGAACAGAAAACCTTCACTCCCCAATATCTCATGCAAACCAAGAAAAAAATAACATATTTTGAAACACCAATAATAAAAAAGTTGAATTCTACAGCAATGTTTCTGAATTCATACTATGCCTTGTAACAGGCATTTGAAATGACAAAATTAACACTTTGACCTTATGGTGGAATGGAATTCTCGCTCTCTTTAGAAGACGGGCCACTGGGACATACTCAACTGAACTATGGTCCTCTATTAAATCAAAATATTTAAAGAATTTATTTTTTGCTTTCTTCATAAATCAAATTAGCTGAATAAATACCCTTTTTTCCTATTTACCTGTGACCCTCCAGCAGCAGGGACAAAGCACGAACAGAGATTTGCAATGATACTCTCCAGTGAAACATGCAGGTTGTCCACATACACAGTGTAGACCAAGCCAAGGCAAGCCTAAAACATGAAATAAAAACATATTACATTGCAACCTGGGGAAAAGATAATACTAATAATTATTGGAAAATATACATCTGTAGTATAAGGAATGCAATTTTGGAATATTTATACATGAAAAAAATATTTTGCTTAATTAAAGTGCAATGCTAAAATCTAAAGGTTCTGAGTTAGAACTATATAGCTTTATCAATTTCAGGCCTGGTTTTAGAACTGAAACCACCTTTGTAACCATGACTGGTTTTTATGAGCAGAGAGAAAAGAGAATGCAACCCTGTTGTTTTGCCTCTGCCTCTCAGCAGCTTTTGGTGCAAATGACCATGGTGTTCTTCTGGAGCAACTCAAGGAGATGGGAGTTGGTGGTAATGTGTTACATTAGTTCTGCTCTTACCTGCAGGGTTGCTTCCAGACAGTTCTAGGAGGTTGGTGCTTAGCACCATGACTCTTGGGCTGGGTCCCATAGGGCCGCTCCACAAGAGTCCATTCTGTTTCCTTTTTCTACTGAGCATCTATATTAAAGAGTTGGGAGCTCTCATCTGGGGATTAGAGCACAGTGTCAGCAGCATGCTGATGAACGCAGCTTTCTGCATTCCACTGAAATCAGGAAAGGCTGTGAAGATGTTGGACAAGTGTCTAGAGGTAGTGATGGACTGGATAGAGTCCAATAAACTCAGCTTAAATCCTGCTAAGATAAAAGTGTTTGGGGGGGTTCCTGTGTCTGGGAATTAGGTTATGATCTGTTCTGCGAGGTGACTGCACTCCTCTGTGAAGGAACAGGATCACAGTCTGGGCATACCCCTGGATTCCAACTTGTTACTAGAGTCTCAAGTGGCTTCTGTGGTTAGCAAAACTTATGCCCAGCTTATGATGGTATGCCATCTATGTCCATTCCTGGACAGCGATAGTTTTGTTCAGCTGTCCATGCTCTAGTGACCTCCGATTTGGGATACTATAATACGTAGGGTTAAAACCTTGAAGGAGGTCTGGAAGCTGTAGCTATTGAAGAATGTGGCTGCTAGGCTGGTAAGTGGGGTAGCCTGATAGGACCATATGTCACTGGTTTTGAAAACACTGCCCAGGTTACCAGTACCAGGCCTAATTCAAGACATCAGTGCTAGCATCTAAAGCCCTTAACAGCTTGAGACCCAAGTACCTAAAACAGGGTGTTTCATAATATGAGCCAACTCAAGACTGTATGGTTGGCAAATGAGCCTTGTTGGTACAGCTGTCACTGGGAGCTGCTCTGACCCATGGCACGGTCGTTTCAGTGGCAGTTCCCCATTTGTGGCCCTCCTGTCACCCTCATTACTGACTTGCAGGAGGAATTTGAAAACATTGCTGTTTACCCAGGCATTTGATGGCTGAAGGAAACTGTTCCTGGGACCCCTAAGATCAGTGGCTGAGTTTTATTATGGATGTCCTTGCCACCCTGGGTTCCTTCAGGAGGAAGAAGTTGAATGAATTAATGAATGAATGAATGAGGGGGGGAGAACTAATTTTTGGGTGGCATAAGTATAAGGAAGCCATTTTAAAGAAGTTGCTGTTTGTGTACCGCATAAGCGCCTCAGAAATAAAAGTTGCAGGCTGCAAGGCCAGCTCCTGCTGTGGCTTTCCAGAGTAAACCTAAGGACTGTAATTAAGAAACTCCATAGCTTGAGTTATCTAGAAGCTCAGTCTCAAAGTCGTGTGTAAGTAATAACATATTGGGCATAATAAAAAATACAGGCCTGTACTGCAAATTTTAAATAAAAACATTTTTATTAGTCTTGTGCCAAACATTTAACCATTTCATTTGGAGTGCAAAGAGTTTTGAGTGAGGCTGAAATATTTTCCCCACTTTGTTACCTAACCAGTTGCTTGTTTACTGAATCAGCTGTTGCATCAGAACCAACATTAAACTATGTAAGTGAATAAACTCAATTACTTTGACCAAACTAATTGCTCTGAAGTTTACATTTTTAGTTCTGTATGAGTAGCTAGAAGATTCCAGGGCTAGAACCAGTTTGCGGCAGCTGCCTGTGGTGAGCTGTCAGAACTGCAGCTTGGATTATCATCTGGACAGGAAGGCTATAAAGGCTTCCTTTTGTGGGATGGGACCTTGCCTGAGCAAGATGCTCTTTCTGGTTTTGATGCGTTCTTTGGCTTCAACTCCTCTCTTGGTCCCTTGGTTCCAATTCACAAGTGCAACTCTGACAGTTGCCTATGGCTTAGCCCTGACATTGGGCTGGGGTAACTAAATATTTATTTGGTGTATATGTGCTTTTGAATATAATACTTCTGTGAATAAAAAGTGCATAGCATTGATGTACCAGTGAAATATGATTTGTATAAAATGCAGGCTATTTCTCCTTGTGCTGTCTAAATTCTCATAACAGTGTAAATACTTGCCACTGTTACTTATCAAATATCCAACAAATTTGTACAATGGCACATTATAAATGACAGATTCTTTACCCTGAAAATTTCTGGATAATCTAATCTGGACACCAACACCAGGCTTTTGGGAGCAAATACTTCTGCAGGCTGGATCAAACCTGTCTCCTCCTCTCCTTCTGTTTCTCTTGATCCCTTTGAAAACAGACATACTTCAGTCAACAGATAAGATGGTGGTCACCTTTATGAAGAAATAGCATTTTTTTAAAATAAAACCCAAATTTTGGCTAGAAATTAAAATAAAATACAGCTTTTATGAAAACATTAGAACTTTAAAAGAACTACCATGCAATTTGTACCTCACGGTTCCGAAAATGGCTTATGGCAATAAGCAGATAAAATAGCTAAGCATAGTTTTTGCATAATAATAATAATAATAATATTTATTATTTGTACCCCGCCCATCTGGCTGGATTTCCCCAGCCACTCTGGGCGGCTTCCAACAGAAATCAAATACAAAAATATCAAACATTAAAAACTTCCCTAAAAAGGGCTGCCTTCAGGTTTTTTCTGAATGTCAGGTAGTTGTTTATTTCCCTGACCTGTGATGGGAGGGCGTTCCACAGGGCGGGCGCCACTACCGAGAAGGCCCTCTGCCTGGTTCCCTGTAGTTTTGCTTCTTGCAGTGAGGGAACCGACAGAAGGCCCTCGGCGCTGGATCTCAGTGTCCGGGCTGAATGATGGGGGTGGAGACGCTCCTTCAGGTATACAGGACCGAGGCCGTTTAGGGCTTTAAAGGTCAGCACCAACACTTTGAATTGTGCTCGGAAACGTACTGGGAGCCAATGCAGATCTCTCAGGACCGGTGTTATGTGGTCCCGGCGGCCACTCCCAGTCACCAGTCTAGCTGCCGCATTTTGGATTAATTGCAGTTTCCGGGTCACCTTCAAAGGTAGCCCCACATAGAGCGCATTGCAGTAGTCCAAGCGGGAGATAACCAGAGCATGCACCACCTTGGTGAGACAGTCCGCGGGCAGGTAGGGTCTCAGCCTGCGTACCAGGTGGAGCTGGTAGACAGCTGCCCTGGATACAGAATTAACCTGCGCTTCCATGGACAGCTGTGAGTCCAAAATGACTCCCAGGCTGCGCACCTGGTCCTTCAGGGGCACAGTTACCCCATTCAGGACCAGGGAATCCTCCACACCTGCCCTCCTCCTGTCCCCCAAAAACAGTACTTCTGTCTTGTCAGGATTCAACCTCAATCTGTTAGCCGCCATCCATCCTCCAACCGCCTCCAGGCACTCACACAGGACCTTCACGGCCTTCACTGGTTCTGATTTGAAAGAGAGGTAGAGCTGGGTATCATCTGCATACTGATGAACACCCAGCCCAAACCCCCTGATGATCTCTCCCAGCGGCTTCATATAGATATTAAAAAGCATGGGGGAGAGGACAGAACCCTGAGGCACCCCACAAGTGAGAGCCCAGGGGTCTGAACACTCATCCCCCACCACCACTTTCTGAACACGGCCCAGGAGGAAGGAGCGGAACCACTGTATAACAGTGCCTCCAGCTCCCAACCCCTCTAGCTGGTCTAGAAGGATGTTATGGTCGATGGTGTCAAAGGCCGCTGAGAGATCCAGCAGAACTAGGAAACAGCTCTCACCTTTGTCCCTAGCCCACCGGAGATCATCGACCAGCGCGACCAAGGCGGTTTCAGTCCCATGGCATAAAACACAGTGGGGAAACTTCTATGTTGAAAGCAAAAGCAACTCTGCTTCCTACACGTTAGTCAAAAGCTCCTCTTTGAAGCTATCTCAACATGGCACTTTTCAATAAAAGTGTGAACTCATGTGTGAACTTACGACATTTCTAATTCTACCCATAAATTTCATCCTACATCATGTCATTCAGTAGACAGAATGCCAAGGGCAGCAGAGAATCAAACCTCAATGGCCCACTGGGATTGGTTGGACTGGTCTCTCACTCATCACTACCCCAATCAGCTGTTGCTTCCTAGACAAAAGGACTGGGCAGGCCCAAAAAGCTGCAGGTAGGTGGTAAAAAAGAGATTGGCATTTCAAAACATGAGACCTGAGTTCTAGTTTTGCTGACTGTCTCAAAAGGTTCTACTACTGACCTCTGCAATTTTCATTCAAAATCATTATTTCTAGCAGTGTGACAGCAGCAAAACATGCTTTGGCTTGCACTGAATATGCCAGTTGTACCTGTTTGTAGCCTAGGAGTGGCAACCATTCTCAGGAGAAATCAAATACACATCAACTTGTTTCTTACTGTAGCTATCCTACTAGGAGAGGACACCAGGACCTACTATCCAAGCTAAAGGGCAGATTGTACTACTGGGCTATAGCAAAAGAGTACAAATGAAAAGGAAGTTTTTGTTCCTTCTACCTCACTGTTTACAATGCTCTGCTGCCTGTTGACTGGAGCTGTCCATGAATAATTAAGCTGAATAATGAATGTCACTGGCATACACATTTGCTGTTTCTGTGATGTTTTCTTTGAATATTAATTGTTGTTGGGTTGCTGTTGACATAGCAGCCTGTATTAGCTAAATTTAAGTTTCGACTTAATTTTTTTATTAATTTTTTTATTTAGTACAAATAGGATTTTTAAATTTGAAAACATTTTATTTTCAGGCCCTTGAATGATCACAGCAGGCCATATCTCTAAATCTGTATGAGAGACAGGGATTTTCTTTTCAAACTGTATGGCATGAAAAATAAAACAACCAAACATAGCAAGGACAAACAAAATAGAAAATTCTTTCCAGTAGCACCTTAGAGGCCAACTGAGTTTGTTCTTGGTATGAGCTTTCGTGTGCATGCACACGAAAGCTCATACCAAGAACAAACTCAGTTGGTCTCTAAGGTGCTACTGGAAAGAATTTTCTATTTTGTTTCGACTATGGCAGACCAACACGGCTACCCCCCTGTAATAGCAAGGACAGTTCACTTTTGTGTCAGAGTAAATGTATACATGTTTATCCTTTTTATTGGACCATAAAGTTATGGAAGAATGTACAAGTTGTTAAAATTACACTGAATGTCAGGCCAAACCCTGTTTTGTGTACCTCAGTTTGCTTATTCCCTTTTACTAATATGTTTGCTAATATGTTGGCAACTCCTTACCTATTTTGCACCTCTTCTTGTACAAAAGTATATCATCTTTTGTAAAGTCAACCATCATTATCCTTAACATACTGGTAAGGCCTATGAATGAACTGACCAACTTGAATCTAGTAGCTTTAAATAGGATACTTCTCAGTAGTGAAAACAAACAAACAAACAAAAATCCTTCCAGCAGCACCTTAGAGACCAACTAAGTTTGTTATTGGTATGAGCTTTCGTGTGCATGCACACTTCAGATATCTGAAGAAGTGTGCATGCACACGAAAGCTCATACCAATAACAAACGTAGTTGGTCTCTAAGGTGCTACTGGAAGGACATTTTTTATTTTTCCCCCCGACTATGGCAGACCAACACGGCTACCTACCTGTAACTAAATCTCAGTAGTGAACAAGACATAGAGCTCACCTACACTTCTGCTTTTCCTATACCTAGAAAGGACGGGTCTGACCGGTTTTTCGTTTGTCCCATGCTTTCTAGGCATGGGTCTGACTGGATTTGCCTTTGCCCCTCCATTTCCCCCTGGAAAACTTGTTCTTTAGCATTAAATCAAACAAATGGAAATCTGTGGAAAACCCAATTGCCACCTGTTCTGATTAAGTGCTAACTGCAGGTTTTCCTGGGGAAAAGTGGAGGGCCAAATGGAAGCTTCTGAATGCAAGCTAATCAAAGCTTATTAAGTCTTGTTGCCCTGAACTGTACAGTCATATCTCGTGTTGCGTACGTTCCGTGTTGCGTACGTTCGAGTTGCGTACATTCGAAACGCGGAAGTCCTCCACGGATCGTGTGGCGCATGGGTGTGCAGAAGTGCAAAAAAACGCAAACTTCCAGGTTTTTTCTTTTTTTGTGTGTGCGTTCACATTACGTACGCCTGGGTTATGTGGCGCGACCCGGAACGGATTGCATACGTAACACGGGGTACCACTGTATTTGGTATCGCAGTGACTAATATCCTTTTTACTTGTACTACGCTGTGCTACAGGACTGTCAGCTATTATCAGTGAAAAATACTTTCTAAAAATGGAAAAACATATTGCTGTGGGGACCACCAATACATTTTAAAATAATTCAAGAGCAAACACTGCACAATGCTGTCTAGCAGTGTTTACAGCAATGGATATGCCCGCAGTAAATCCTCAGAATATTTCTATTACCCAGTCTCAAAACCTTATTCAGATTTGACACATCAAATAGGTAAGATGAACTGATTCTTACAAGCAGACTTCGCTATAATTAGTACAGAGATAAGCTTTATACTACATTAGGAGAAAAAGAAAAAAGAGCTAGAAATAGCTAACAGAACCACAATTATTATTTATATTGCTAAAGTAAAATCTGACTTAATTCCAGTCATTCTCATTATTTGCTAAGTTACTTCTTTTTATAGAAAAGAGTTTTATATCTAGTAAAAATAGATAGTGGAAACAGTTGGAGATTACTATTTCACTTAAAGGGGAAAAACCAAACACCCTAACAATCACCTAAAACATTGTTTTCTTTTACTAAATCAAATTGTGAAAAACAGTCCACATGACTACGAAGGTGAATTTTGATAAGATTCTCTGGCACTGCAAGTTAGGATTGAGATCACACTGGGTTCTACTTGAGTTCTTTTGGTGAAATGCCAGTAGGTGGCACTGGAGATTCTTACAGCTAGTACTTCCAGGCTTTCTTCATATAGGGATGACCCATGACACATAGGAGTGGCTTGGAAGACTTTTAAATTCTGTTCAACTTAGTCATTTCTTTCAGCGGAGTAGTCCTACAAAAAACCATGCTATTTGAAGGTAAAACAAGCAGATTTGAAGGAACCGTACACTAATCTTCCATGTGCTGCATCATTTCCGATCTGTGTGGCACAACAAAATCAGTGAACCTTTGTTTCGCTACTAGCAGAAATTAAAAGTACCGTAATCTTCCTACAAACAACTTGTAACAGACAGTGTGAATAAGAAGAGCTGCATGACCTATACAACATTTGAATGAAAACTCTTGTATGGTTCAACAGGAATCTCTTCTCTGTCAAAAGTATATTTTGGATTTGAATGGGAAGATATGGAGGACATATTATTTTATCTTTGTCAGAGAGCAGAGAATGTAATCTGAACTGCAGTTTAATTGTAAATCAGGAAACAATCCCATGGAAAACAAGCCCTCCCCAGTGAACAGTGCCTTCTGCCTGTAGAGATTCAGCTTTCATGGATCAGAGGACCCTTTCAGATGTTTTTTTTTTCCATGCACCCTCTCTGTAGAATTACCTCCCCTCTGAACTAAAGCAAATGCTAACTCTGATGCCGTTCTGGTACTTCCTTTAAAAACACATTTATTTTCTCAGGTCTCTGTTACAAGTTAGTTGTATTGATTAATTTAACTCTGTCCTGGCTTAATGGCTGAGGCTTTTATTTTGTATTATAATTTACAGTGTGTGTGTGTTTTACTGTACACCACCTTGCAATTTTAAATGAAAGGTGGCATATTTATATATTCCAATAAATATTTAATAATGGGAAGAGAAAAAGACTTTAATGTCCATAATGTTTCCGATTTTTTAAGAAAAGGGCATCAAGCTAGTTTATGGAAATCCTGAAGGCATAGTTGCAAGAAAAGGTAAAGGTAAAGTAGCTAGGTCCAAATCTGAGAGAAAAGATTCATATTTTTCATTAAATTAAAACCAGTGGTTAAACACAAGTCTTATCGCCTGACACTGTTACGTAGTTTCCTAACAAAGCAATGTATCTCTTTGCAGACATTGCATATGGAGCCTATAAAGTTAACATCTGCACGTCTTACTGTTGCACATGTAAAATTATGTGTAGATATAATAAATCCTAATGTGTTCAGAAAATATTGTACGTTTATTGAATGTATGTTTATCTGTGTGGATTTGTACTAGCCTGGTTACATGCTGTTCTGCTTCTACATGGTATTTCTTGAAGTCTGAGCAACAGAACAAACCACGTGCTCAGCAAAAAATCAGAAGCAATTTGACAACTATTATATGGCTATGGTGCAACATGTCATCACTAAAGATAAGGTATTATAAATGGCTTTTTAAATGCAATTAGTTACATATTTTTGCATAAAAGGACAACTGCAAGAAATCTAGTTAAAGGAAGCCTAAACTTTTCAATTCACATTGAAAAGAGTGTCAGCATTCCCTAATTCCAGCATTTCAACCATGCTTACCCATGCAAAATTTCTATCACAGAATTCTCTTGCTGTGGGAAAAGTGAGATTTACCCAGATTTCTTCCTTCACAAAGAAATGAGCCAAATACATAGACAGATTTCATTACCTTACAAAATGCTAAGCAGAGGAGATGGCTACACTTCAAAAAGCTGTTAGTAAGCACTTTGTAGAACCAATTACAAAAGCCCATATATGGTAATTAAAGCAAACATTGCACAAAGTTTATACTAGCCACAATCAAAGCCAAAGAATGATACATGTTCTTTCATTTCCAACATTCCTGGCATTGTTTCACTAAGTGACACAATAAACTGTAGACAACGTTATGAGTTTCCAGGATTGTACACTCCCTTTTCCCTGCCAACTAATTTCTTCATATCTCTGATATGCTATTTACAGGATCATGCTTAATTACAAGTAGGAAGAAATGACAATGCACAAACTACAGTATTTATACAATTAGCATTATCCTCAAAGGTACAAAACATTACAACTTAAAACAAATTCCCCCTTTAATTTCTGGAAAATGTGCTCTGAAAATGTCCAAGACCAGTGACCTATTGATAATACAATCTCACTAAATCAGAACGGGCTTGTTCACATAGCACATTGCACCATAATTTTAAAGAAGTCTTCTCTTCTCACGAAGTGGCCAAAGTATTGGAGCCTCAGCTTCAGGATCTGTCTTGCCAGTGAGCACTCAGGGCTGATTTCCTTAAGAATGGATAGGTATGATCTTCTTGCAGACTCTCAAGAGTCTCCTTCAGGACCATAATTCAAAAGCATCAATTCTTCAGTGATCAGCCTTCTTTATGGTCCAGCTCTCACTTCCAAACATCACTAGAAGTACTGGGAAAACCATAGCTTTAACTATACGGACCTTTGTCGGCAAGTGGAAGATTGCAATGACAAACCTAGACAGCATCTTAAAAAGCAGAGACATCACCTTGCCGACAAAGGTCCATATAGTTAAAGCTATTGTTTTCTCAGTAGTGATATATGGTAGTGAGAGCTGGACCATAAAGAAGGCTGATTGCCAAAGAATTGATGCTTCTGAATTACGGTGCTGGAGGAGCCTCTTGAGAGTCTCATGGACTGCAAGAAGATCAAACCTATCCATTCTTAAGGAAATCAGCCCTGAATGCTCACTGGAAGGACAGATCATGAAGCTGAGGATCCAGTACTTTGACCACCTCATGAGAAGAGAAGACTCCCTGGAAAAGACCCTGATGTTGGGAAAGATTGAGGGCACAAGGAGAAGGGGACAACAGAGGATGAGATGGTTGGACAGTGTTCTCAAAGCTACCATTGTGAATTTGACCAAACTGCGGGAGGCAGTGGAAGACAGGAGTGCCTGGCATGCTCTGGTCCATGGAGTCACAAAGAGTTGGACACGACTAAATGGCTAAACAACAACAACATGATTTCATGTGAACAAGCAGTGCATTTGTGCATGCTGTTCAAAGGTTTCTGTGGTGCTCCTCTCCTGTTGCTGCTGCACCATGTACAAAAAGGGGGGGGGTCTAATTTGTCAGGTTGTCTGAACCCAGGTTCATGGTTTGTTTCTCTCCAAACAAACCACAAGCTCAATTTCATACACTTTGACAAGCAAAACTTGGGCTTCTTTTTCTGCAGCACTTTTCTGCTGTGAGCACTGGCAGCATTCTGTGGGTTCACAATAAACCATAGTTTGTTTTAATTATGGCTTAATGTGACATACAAATTGGGCCAGTGTATGTTCTCTCTTTATTATGTTTTGAATAATATTACATTAGAGAAATGTTTTTTAAAGCATTAACTACTAGAGGAATTTTGTTTCTGTAGAAACTACCAAGAAAGAGAAGGGAGAAGGAAGGATGCTGATTCACCAAAGAATGGCAGGCAAATTGCATTTTAGCATGGGATTTGGGAACATATTTTGCAATTCCTGTGCATCCTGGGTGAATAGTACTATTAATTATGTCTAAGATAAATGATAACCTCTTGCCTTTAACAGTCTCCAGCCAATATATCAGACCTGCTGCTAGGGAATTATTTTATCTCTGATTTAAGTTATAAATTTATCTTGGTGTTTATTGCCCTCTGTGTCACACTACTGAACACATAACTGTGGTGACTCCTTAAATTTCTGCATTCTAAAATACTCAATAGAACGGGATGTTCTGTGGTGGAAAAACCATGGAGATTACTTGAAATACTGTAGCTGTAGGGGGAGAACCATTAAAACATCTGGAAACCAATCCTTATGAGGAATGGCTGAGAGAGCTGGATAATTCTAGCTTAGAGAAGAGAAGACTGAGAGGTGATATGATAGACATATTCAAATATATGAAAGGCTGTGATATGGAAGATGGAACAAGCTTGTTTTCTGCAGCTCCAAAGGCTGGAATCCGAATCAATGGATTCAAATTACAAAAAAATGAGATTCCCACTTAAACATTAGGAAAAACTTTCTGATGGTAAAAGTTGTTCGACAGTGCGATGGAATACCTTGGAAGGTAGTGGACTTTCCTTCATTGGAAGGTTTTAAACAGAGGTTGGGATTCTTTAGTTGTGATTCCTGTATTGCAAGGGGTTGGACTAGATGACCCTTGTGGTCACATCCAACTCTACAATTCTATGATTATGGAATCTCAAAACAATTTACTTCAATTCAAGGTTTTGTAGATAAAATGAAGGAAAAATATTTTTCTACATCTGGAAAAAACCTACTTTAATTTTTCGGCACATAACAATAATTCCACATAACACATTTCTCATTTGTTCAAGCTGATTCTGCTGAACTTCTCCATTAGTACCAAAAATCACCTTCCCTAAATATTTTAGATTGAGGGAAGAGCATTATTTTTCAGATAGGCACATCTTTTAAAAAAATGAATACAGAGAGCTATCCTGTATTAGCATATGCCATGTATGAAGCCAATGAATTTGCAGTATACACCATCCAACTGATCCCCCGCCCACTTCCTCCAGTGGGAGCTTCTGCTCAATCAGAGTGCCTACTGTAAAGAACCACTCTCCTAGATCTGGCCAAAGGCCCATCAAGGCCAGCATTTTGTCTTCACAGTGGCCAACCAGATGTCTGTAGGAAAGTGTGCAAGCAGGTAATGAGCACAACAATGCTCTCTCCCTTTGTGATTATCAGAAACTGGTATTCACAAGCATACTGTCTTCAACCATATAGAAATAACATCCAGGTAGGTTGTGTCCTCCATTGGAGGTTTTCAAGCAGAGGTTGGATGCCATGTCATGTCATGGATGATTTAGCTAAGATTCCTGCATTGCAGGGGGTTGGGCCCTTGGGGTCACTTCCAACTCTGCAATTCTATGATTCTATGATTTTTTTAAAAGTTGGTGACCATCATTACATCTTGTGGGAGTATATTCCATAATTTAACTATGTGCTGTGTTGGTTTGTCCAACATTATTTATTATTATATTAGTTATTAAATTTCTATACTGCCCTTCACCTGAAGACCACAGGGAGATTTACAATATAAAAACACAAAAATACATATAATAATAACAAACAAAAACAAGACCCCACAGTATTTTTTATTATTATTCCCAAATTCCAGTATTATAGGGGAGAAGTGCCATCCACTTTCTACACACCATGCTTATTTTTATGCCCCTCTCTGTCTCCCCTTATCTCACCTTTTCTCTAAACTGAAAATTTCCAAATGCCATAAACTTTCTTCATAGGAAAGTTGCTCCAGCCCCTTGATCATTTTAGCTGCGCTTTTCTGGAGGAGTGATGCAGAAGCATGAGCTTGAGACCACATAGCCTTTTCAGGTGTGGAGACCAGAATTGTACACAGCATCCCATGCAGTCAAACCATAGATTTGCATGACAACGTTATATTTGCAATTTTATATTTATTCCTGTTCCTAATGATTCCTAGCATAGAATTCGCCTTTTGAACACCAGCTGCACAAATGAAAGTTGCCCTTTCATTTGTGGAAATCCTACTCATAATCCAACCCATTGTATGGTTTAATTGTTGTTTTGCTATTAAATACTCCTATTTATTAACTGTATAGTTTGATTTTACTGTTGCAATTTGTTTCTAGCTGATACTGTAAGCTACAATGGGTTCAATTTGAAGGTAAGCAAGATATAATTTTATTTAATTTTTGCAACAACAACCGTGTCTAAAAATTGAAAAAAGGACCCATTTTTTCATAAAGACATCTTATTAAACAACGATGTAAAATTCCTGCAAAGCCTTGGACTGCAAAAATTACTTTGCATCAAAATTAATACAAGTCTTCTGAGCACATTTAGAGCACATAAAATACTTAGTAAGAATCTGATTAACAATTCCAATGTGATAAAGTAATCAAAGAAATTCCTAGAAAACCAAAGCTAGTCACATATACAAACAGAGGTATTACCGACCATGTCATTATCAGAAGTCACAGCCTAAAAGGATAATCTGATTAAACACATGACTTTCAAACTACTTTATTATGAGTACTAACAGTATATGCATTCTCTGAACACACAGTGTAAAGCTAGAAGTCCATAGCCAGTTAATCTTTCGGTTCCAGAAGGCATGAAGCTTCATTTTTTTCAAATTGAGATATGAACCCAGGCTGAATTAGGAAGTTTTCAAAATGCTTTTTAATAAGTCGGGTGGCTTATCTGGGTCTGAACTGAATAGTGTATTCGGTGCTGAAAACTATAGGAAAAATTAAAGTGATGTAAATAGATAGATAAAGACATATTCCCCCTAAAATTAACTATATTAAACATCAGAAAGCTAATGACACTGCCATCTGAAATGTACTCTAAGACATCCAAACAATGAGATTTTTCTTCAAGTCTTTTATGCATGATGACAGCAAGTGCTCCAAAATGAAACAGGCAACAGTTTGTTCTTTGGTGGTCTCCATTTTTTAGCTGATTATTATTCCCAATAGCAACCATTCTACTTGGCTGAATTAAAGTGAGATATGACATAGTGAATCCCAGTGTAAGGGTTTTCAGTGATTGCTCATGTGTAACCATTCAGACGCCGTGGTTTCTAAAACTAAGTTTCTTTATTGTGCATATATGTACAGTGCAGCACCAAGAAATACGTCTAGCTCATCCTTCGGCAGAGTCTGGGAATGACTCTTTCCGGTTCTTTGCCCAGCATAAAAGCCGTGGGATGCAGAACCCCCGCCTACCCCCTCTGCGCCCTCCCCCCCCACGCAAGTGGGGAGATGGAAGAGGCACCTCACCTCCAGTCCCTGCTTGATGCGAGGGCTCTTCTTCCCTGTCAGAGCCCTGACTCCTACTTCCCCGTCCCGTCTCCCCCTCCCCACTAGAGGGATCACTGCCTTCCTCACTGAGCAGGTGGGGCGGGGGCTCGCAATAGGCAGAAAGTCCTGGCAACCCTTTGCGCTGAGGTGAGGACAGCACCCTGACACCCAGAAATGGGATAATATGTCAATTAGGAACATATTCTGAGATTAAAAGCAAACAAAAAGCTGTGTGCTAACACCATGTGTGTCAAGAGTAATTTGTAATAATTTGTCATATCCTTTCTGTCATAAACTGTGTCTCATCTACATCAGCTGTAACAGATGAAGATGGGAATGCTTTAAAATTAATCTCATACACATAGCTCAAAGTCACAGTTCTCTTAGCTAGTTTGTACTTTAGTACTATCATGTGAATAAGCTTTTAGCAGTAGAGTTCATATTAAAGACACAGTCTTCACATGTCAAGCAAAGGAAAACAACAATTTTTTAAAATTAATGAGCTACTTATTAAAATATTCAAAACAACTAGGTCTAGCAGAAGCAAACACAAGGTTGGAATAATATCCTAATCTATTTTAAGTGCTTAAACTTTGTGTACTATTAGTGTAAAATGGATTGTATTTAAAGTAAATGTATGGGGGGAAGCATACTTTAGTACACTATGTGCAGGCTTGGCTGACAAATATTTCATCTTAATGCAGTAAAGACATGTGCTGGATCAGTCTGACCTTGAACAGAGAATAACCAAGCTAAAGCTAGTAAACCCTCTCACATCTAAAATGAGTAGAAAATCAGACTTAAATTTAAAAGATTTACATCTACCACAATCAATTTATGATGAAGCAATTTCATAAAATATTTTCACTGATTTTTATGACATTAATGAGCTTATACATTTTCCTGAAAAAATGGTGTTCACACAACATGTTTAGCATATATGCTTTACATTATTTATATAAACTATTAATGGAACACTAAAGTATTCAAACAAACAATGCAGATGAATTTCTGAAATGCTTATAAGACAAATCAACAGTTTAAAAGACAGAAAGAGAGGTTCTCAAAGGTGCAGTACAAAATAATATATCAGCGTAACATGAATCAAGTGTCATAGCTCTTCTTTAGTAGCAACTGATTTAATCTATTTAAACTGTTTAGGAACTAGTGGCCTTCCAAATTTTGTTGTTCATGCAATTCTGCTCAGCCCTCACCAGCAAAGCAAACGTTCAGGGATTATGAGAGCCATAGTCTACAATCTGGAGGGTATCCTGTTACCTACACTTGGGTTAAACTCATTGCCGCTGGAAAAAATAACTTGCATTTGGCCAATAAATCATCCTTAGTATACTTTTGAGATCCCTCCCTAGCAGTTAAATGTTAATCATGATAAAATTATGACTCTCTACTACCTGAGCATCACATAGGAGACATGTGGAAGCCAGACACTTTTAATCCAATTAATCTAGGATACATACAATAAGTAAACAAATGTGAATCACTTATGTCATAAAGTGAGCAAACACAAAATAGGACTTTCCCACATGTTCAGAGAAGACACATGAAAATATTTTAAAAAATACATTGTTAATCCATTTTTTAAATCTCAATAAACAAACCTGAAGTGTTCCCACAATCACAAATGTACAATAAAACCATCCACCCTGCTTCAAACTATTTTTTTCTGAGAGACCAAAATATAATACTGCTGCTTTAAATCCTAAAAGTTTGGTTACTCCTTTTGTTATGGGTGTTTTGTTTGGAGATCAAACACTTCAGCTCAAATTCCTACTTGGTTGGCCAACCTGGATGGTCTGGTTGAGATTGTGCTTCATTTTAATGTTCTCTTTAGATTATGTGAGTAAGTATACATGTAGGCTTTGCCTCTCCCCTGCAGGCAACAACAATTCCTGAAATTCCCAAACTGAAACGAAGCACAATGTCATGTAATAGTGCATAGCATGGTATAAAACCCTTACTTGGAACTGCCATTTCTCTAGGATGCGGGAAGACTAATTTGTCGCTGAGAATTAGAGTATATGAAAATATAAAGCAGTTTACTGAAACACAGTTTACAAAGACAGAACAAAATAAATTAGAGAGAGAAAATAATCAGACTGCTTTAATATGACTGTTGGCAAACGTAGCTGCCAGTTTCAAATTTTGTAAAAGTTGTATGGCTACATTATTATAAGTTGCATTATAAAAGCAGTTATATAATGGGATATAATGTGAATAAATTGTCTGTAGTGTCAAAAATCTGTTATTTTTATCCAGGCTATTCAAAAGGTTTATGAAAATCTGAAATCTAATCAGGATATTAATCTACACCAAGACTACAGGTAGTGCGTGTAACTAAAGGGTGTGCTACATTTACAGAAGCCCATATTAGCAGGAATTTGGAGAGTAGGGTTTTACCAAGGATAAAGCTAAAAAATGTCTAAGGAAACCTGCAAAATGGTTTTTGGTCACTTTTTACCAACATTGCTGTGAACCTCTATGCCCATGTTTGCTTTCCTGACATACCTGCCCACTATTGCAACAACATAGCTAGAAGAATCAGACATATTCTATGCACCTCTGATTAAAAAATGCAAGAGTATTTAAGAAGCCTAAAATAGATAAGACAATGCCTTTAACATGAAGAACTCCTCAGGGCCACCAACAGACAAACAGTTATAAACTCTTAGCCTCTTAGTTATGCTCTTAATAAATTCATGCACTTCTTCCAGACCACAGAAGCTCTAGAACAATTTTAAAGTATTAGTTCTGGAATCTGAATAAAAGAACTTCTAACCACACTCATGAAGAACAAACAAAAGCAGCCCATTTAATATTTAACTGTGTATACAGCATTTTTGTTTGAATTGCTTTTAAAAGCATAGCACGTGATGCATCAGTGGCTTTGCATTTTAAATCAGCCGATGAATTCTTCTAGGTGTCTTTTACTAGAGAAAGCAGCCAAACTTCCCAATGAAGTGTATTATTACAGACCAAAATATGTGGGAACAACAACTTATGTGTTTTGCCTTCTACTGCCATAACTAAGCAGCCTCAGTTTTAATGTAAAACTTTGCTACTTCACATCTCTTACATTAGAAGGCTTGGTCACATTGGGTTGTTTCCAATATTTTCACACTATGAATGGAAGGAGCTTTAATTTCATTCTTCATGGAGAAAGAATTTTGTTCAGAGAAGGAGGTTCCAGCCTCAGTAACAGCAGCAGAAAGCTGTGGCAGCACACTAACAGCAAAGCATACTACAGAAGTAGTCAACTTTTAAATCCAATATGTATTTTGGTATCTGCCACCTACAAGAGAAGCGCATACATGGCCTTTGTTTTCTGTGAGCTCCTGCTTGCCTTCCTCTGGTGACTACTGATCTAATTTTGAGACCTTAGATGCATGTATTCTGTTCCTGGTGTTATAAAAAGATAATACTGAAATTCTATTCATAGTTACACAGATGTAAGTCTCACTGAGTTCATTGGGGCTCACTTTATGAATATGATTCCTATTCAGATTCAAACATGCTTAGCTTCGGGGAGGTGGTGGTTTCTTGTGTCTTCAGACCATGCTCTGGGAGCTTCTGGGTAGTTAAGTACTGTACAAGATTGGTCTCCAAACCATTTATACTTTTGAGTGTATAATCCTGTGTATGCTTACCTGGGATTGTGAAAATACCACTAAATAAGAGTTGGCCAACTTTCTGTGAACATGCAAAGGATTGCTCTGTAAATCTCACTGCAATCTATCAGAGTTTGTGCTTCATTTTAATTTTCTCTTTAGATTATGTGGTTAAGTACATATGTAGGCTTTACCTCTCCCCTGCAGGCAACAATTCTTGAACTTCCCAAACTGAAATGAAGCCCAATGTCATGTAATAGTGCATAGCATGGTACAAAGCCCTTACTTGGAACTGCCATTCCTCGGGTGGGAGGGACGGACTAATTTGTCACTGAGAATTAAAATATATGGAAATTTAAAGCAGAAACACAGTTTACAAAGACATAACAAAATAATTAGAGAGAGAAAAAGAAAGAAACAGACTACTTTAATATGATATTATCTAATACGAGATTATTACAAACTGCATTATGCATCAAAACATAGCTATCTGAAGCATCATCTTCACTCAGATCAGTCTGCCTGCACACCAAGATCAACCACATAGAGGCCTTCCTCATATGCCCATCTTTGAGCACTGGGTGTATTAAGCTGTGCTTCCACATCTCAGGAATGCAGAGCTGGTTCATCAAGCATCATCCCTACACACTTGCAAGAAGTTTTTAAAAAACACACCTGGTTTTTTTATTAAAAAA
The DNA here is from genome assembly GCF_009819535.1 of Lacerta agilis. Lineage (NCBI taxonomy): Eukaryota > Metazoa > Chordata > Lepidosauria > Squamata > Lacertidae > Lacerta > Lacerta agilis. Next base: position 66,853,469 of record NC_046312.1, on the reverse strand, counting down.
AATACTTGACTGTTGCTTGAAATCAGGCTGTGGGGTTGTCAATGTACTTTGTCATTATTTAGTTTTGGGTTGGCTGGACATTTTCCTTTTAATTTAGTTAGCTTTAATTAAGTGTGTTTAATGTGGGTGTGTTATATTTTGATTCATACACCATCTTTGGAAGACATTTGCCTGTAAATGTTGCATTAAAATATTTAATGTAAAATAACCATGTTTATTTTTGGGGATTTTGCATTTTTCTAATTTCAGTGATACAGCTCTTGGTTCAACATCCATAAAATGCATCTGAAATTACATATTTTGAGAGAAAATGCATTTAAAAATACATATTTTGGACAAAACGCATAGATAAATGTGAACTTGCATAATTTTTTCAAATTCACATATTCCTGCAGAAACAGGACAGACTTAGGGATGAACAGAGTTGAAAATGACTCAGACCAGACTTACACTTATCTCTATTAAAATATTACTCCAAACCATTTAATAATTTTTCCTAACAAAACTAGCAACAACCATTAACTTGTTGAAGCTCACTATCATGTTCAATACTGGAAGGTCCTTAGCCTTAGCCAAAGAACAAGTTGGAAAGAAGCAGTTTCAAACACTTTATAATAAATTTCACAATTAAGTGTTGCAATATCTTGGTCCCTAGATTCTCTCTACAAAGCATTCCAAATAATGTGTCATAGAGACATCATTTAAAATTTCCAATTTGGGTAAATAATTTCAGCAAGCATTTTAAACTGTCCAGGAATTAGTAATACACATGTTTTAAAGGGGAACTGCCAAGAAGGTTACACCCAAAATCTAACCTAACTTTTCTATTTTTAGGAATGTACTCACAGATCTAAACATGGGGTGGGAGTTAAGCACTTTAAATCTAAATGATTAAACAAACATGCAAACAGTAAGAAAGTACATGTAATTATGCACATATGTGTACAAGAATAACACGCAAACCCTTACAATTGATATTTCTATATCAATGTCAGTATATTAGCATAGACTATCATCCCATAATGGTTTGTACTATATTGCATTGTATGTACTGTATTGTGTTAATGCTATATAATACATGTATAAAAATAAAATTGTTATGTTTTATTCTATTCCAATACACAGACATCCAGCAGAGGGAGTAATGTGTTTTTAAAATCATTCTGAAATGTAGAACTAAGAACCTGTGTTAAACCACAAATAAGAGAGCAAATAAAAATACCATGTTGAACTGCTTTCTATAAATATACAAATTACATTGAACAGAAACTAGGTTTTTTTGGAGGGGAAGCAACAAAGAAGCATCCCTTTAAATCCTACTACTAAGACTCAAGGGAAAGACGTTGAACATAGAATTATAGCATTGGAAGGGACCCCAAGGGTCATCTAGTCCAACCCCCTGCAATGCAGGAATCTTAGCTAAAGCATCCATGACAGACGGCCATCCTACCTCTTCTTAAAAACCTCCAAGGACTCCTTTCACAACCTCCCAAGAGAAACCACTCCACTGGTTAATGAACCAAATGTAAATTAGAAGACAGTTAAGTACACCAAAATTATTGAAAAATATTTGAGTTTGCATAAATATTTGTTTTAATTCAAATCACCAGTTATTATAGGCCATACAACTGAAGCTGTAGATGAAATGTGCATGAGTGAGGTACATTAAGAGCCGAATATGTGATTGAAGAACTTGTAGAAATGAGTTCCTAGGTTTGTGTGCATGTGCTGTGTGAATGATTCAATAAGATATTTACCTGAAGATTGATCTCTGCTTCATAGAAAGTCAAGCAAGAGCAATAATGCCGTTCAGAGTTTATATCTGTGAGAACCACCACAAAGAACGTAGGCTGCTTCCTCTCTCTGGACAGATGCCATCCTCCAGGCTGACAAAACTATGAACAAAGAAAGCACAAATATAGTTTTAACCCACAGGCCAACCACATTGATTTAAAAATAATAATTTATAATCTGTAAAACTATGATAAATACAAATACTTATAATAGACAGGTTTTTTTATTTTATTGCAGATCTACTTGACAGTTCACAAACGCGGAACACTTGGAAACATTTCTAGTATGGCATATTTTGTTCTTACAATATTGACAGCTGCAGAAATAACTCATCTAAATTATACACACAAACACTTCCAAAACTGTGGCATTTATTTTAATACCAAGATTTTTCAGTTGTAGTGTTGCTCTTCAGAAATCAATGTCTCACCAATAGAAAGGGTGGTGCTTTTTGGCTATTCCATTATTATTTGCCTAGCTACACACATCTTGAGTTCCTCAGGGTCTGCTCTCTAGAATCCAAACTTTGTGCCAGACTTTTGCACAAAGTAACTGCAAAAGAGGACAAAAACTATAGTACCTTACTTTGCAACATCTAAATTAGAGTTTCTGTATTCAAGACTACAAAGTATCAGGCTGCAAAATAGAATAAATCGAAGAACACAAGTAGCAGAAATGCTGCTAATTAATGGAAACTGGAATTCAGTGCTATTTTTGTATTAATCAGATTCCAATCAGTATTTCAATAATGAGGCTAATTTCATCTAACGAAATATATATAAATAGCTTATTTTGCACAGAAGCCCATTAACATATCCAAACAGCTTTCTAACACTATTTTCCATTCTATTACATATTTGACTCAAAATCAGAGATTATTCAGCACAAGGATCTGTGCAGACTAATCCAGATAACATGACACTTGCATAACAAGATCTAATTTGGTTTCTCACAACAGGTCCCAAGAAGTGGTGGTACAGTGTATTTGTAACATTTAATTTGTTAAGCCAGTAGGTATTTTAATCACTGCTTTATGAGATTTTTATCTTTACAAAAAAATAAGTCAAACCTTATTTCCTCCATAAACCTTTAGGAGACTCTCTTGTTCAATGAACTTCAAGTATCTCTCTGGATTATTCCATAATCCATATTTCAAATAACAAAACTAAAATAATACAGAATTAAAATACTGTGATAAACAATCTGCTTTGTCTAGGTAAAAGAATGAATTTCTCAGTGAATGTGGAAGGCTACTGAAAAACGTATTCAAATATTAAAGGAGGATCTTTTTATCGTTTGTTGGGAATATTCAACACAATATGTTTCAATAACTGACCTTACTCAAGGCACTCACTTGTGTATTAACTGAACAGATAAGAGCTGGCCGCAATTCATAAAATGAGTGCATGTTTATGTATATTTTGTAAAGACAAGCATTAAGGTTTTTGTTCCTCTAGTGAAGCTATCTCAAGAGACCCATAGGACTCAGCTTACTGTATAATAAAAGTGTAAGATTTGTAGTGCCGCATCAGAATCCTGAAAGTGCAAGAAGTCAGGGTGAGGTAGTTGAACATAAGAGAAGGTAAGTTGCACAAAAGCAGTGGCTGTGGCATGGAGCTAGAACGGAAGGACACTGAATATAGAAAGTAGTGAGAGAGTTCTCAATAGATGTCAGGAGCTCAGGAAAGGAATGTCAAGAGTGAGGAATTAACTGTTGTCAAAAGTTAGGGAAAGGTGTGTCAATCAGTCCTACATCTCCCAGCTACTCCTAGGTGCACACCCGATGAGGCAGTTGCAGCAACAGAGAGGTCCAGTCCAACTGAGGTCCAGTGCCAAGGGCTTCTGGAGGTTCCCTCGCTGTGAGATGCCAAATTACAGGGAACCAGGCAGAGGGCCTTCTCGGTAGTGGCACCCACCCTGTGGAACACCCTCCCACCAGATGTCAAAGAGAAAAACAATTACCAGACTTTTAAAAGACATCTGAAGGAAACCCTGTTTTTAGGGAAGCTTTTAATGTTTAACAGACCAATGTATTTTAATATTTTGCTGGAAGCCGCCCAGAGTGGCTGGGGAAACCCAGCCAGATGGTGGGGTATAAATAATATATTAGTAGTAGTAGTAGTATCATCTCCCTCCACCCGAGCTGTAAACTGCATGTAACCAGTTTCTGCTCCTCCTACTTCAACCCTCTTCTGGTTTTGTTTTGTTTTTTGTTTTGTTTTTTGAGACAATGGAACAGGAGAGGTGGGGACAGGAGGAGGAGGTAGGCAAGCCCTTAATTCTCCACCAGCCTGACCTATCTTTCCCTTCTCCTGAATCTGTTCTTCACTCTCCAGTCCTGCAGCTTCTCCTGACTCTTATCTCCTGGCTGTTACGGGCTCTCCCAGATCACATATTCCAACCCACCTTCTCCCAATGGCCACTCACCAGTATCCAGCCACCACTACTCAGTGCCTAGCCTGTCCCTGACAATGGACTAGGAACAAGGTTTGTTTTTAAAAAGGTACAGCAGAGTAATCTTAGAATGGGGTTGTCCATGGTAAATAAATGTTTCAGCTAAGATGGAACACATTAGCTCATCTCCTGAAAAGGATGGATTTTAATTTAAAGTTGTCAATTTAACTAACAAAGCTTGTGAACCAGCCAATCCTAGTGACCAAATCTCCAAATTAGCAAATCAAGCATCAATGTATTCCTGGTGGCTACCCTACATTCATGGATATTCTTTCTTCTGGAGATTTGCCAAAAGTGCAGACCCAGGAGCCATCTGGAAATATTGTAAGGCCTTTGAATTTAAAACAGCTTTTGGTGGTTAGCTAAAAACAAATGTAGGATTGATAATTGTGCTTTATATATTTTTGTCAAAACAAAATAAAAAATAAAACAATTCCTTCCAGTAGCACCTTAGAGACAAACTAAGTTTGTTATTGGTATGAGCTATCGTGTGCATGCACACTTTTTCAGATACACTGAAACAGAAGTCACCAGACCCTTATATATAGTGAGACCCTTATATATAAGGGTCTGGTGACTTCTGTTTCAGTGTATCTGAAGAAGTGTGCATGCACACAAAAGCTCATACAAAGAACAAACTTAGTTGGTCTCTAAGGTGATACTGGAAGGAATTGTTTTATTTTTTATTTTGTTTTGACTATGGCAGACCAACAAAGCTACCTACCTGTAACTGGAAATATGTTTGTCAGTTTCACATATGTTATAATAATATATTTTATTGTATAGTGTTACCTACTTTAAGCATTTAGATTAAAGCATGCTAAAGCAGAAATTCTGTATATAAATTTAGTGCATAAGTGAGCTGAGCAAGATTGTGATTGAATTTTTATAATGTACTGTATGGCAGCAAAGAGAATTATTCTTTGAATATTTTTAATGTTTTCGAAGTGCCTTCAGGAACCATCATAAAATGACATTAAGGTCATACATGGAAGCCATATTGTGAGAACAGTTAGTACTTGTGAAATGATATACTAACTTGGATATACTTAACAATCCAGAACTTTCTGCTCATGCATTAATCAGCTTTTTCAAAATGTTCGGTATGGTTTGATCAAACACAATGGCTGTTAAAGATTTTTCCCCCCGTACATATCAAAAACTATCCTATTGTGAATATAAAAGCACAGCTTTCTGTTTCCACAATTTATTTTAAAAAGCCAGCAGTTGCCAGATTGTTGACAATGAAATATTATTTAAGTTATTATATAACATGTTATTGTATACTTCTACATGCAGCATATTAGTAATGTAGTTATATTCCGCCTAATGCATTACAGGGTTATACGTTCCAGTAAAGAAGATAGATGCCATATATTTTCCTATGGGTCAATTTGATTTATCCCTAAAGGTTATAAACTACTCCCTGTAGCATAAAAATATTCAGTTTCAGATATCATCTGAGACAGAGGAAAGGGAATGGAATAAAGTTACATTGTACGGATGCCAGACTGATACTGAAAGTTTTCTTATCAATTATATCAAAATAATTTGTATTTGAGACTGCCAAGAAAAAATTACCAATACTGAAATAATCTGTCGTCATACTGAAGATGTAAAGGATGCCTGCAGTATGGGATATATATAGAATTACAAACAATACAAACAGACTAGCTTTATCTGAAGCCAAAATCCAGATAGACAAATTAAGTACAGTTAGAATTTGGGAAGTGATCTGCATGAGGAGAATGCTATTGTGTAGCTTTTTCACAGTAAAATCTGTGCCCAAAGTGGCTCACAATAAACAAAGTATGTAATATTTCAAAAACAAATTGCTGCAAAAAATAATCTTCATTACTAACTCTGATCCAAAAGGCCACAATTATAGGATTAAATACAGTTCAAAATGGATGGGTCTTCTCACCAGGCTCAATGGCTCATAGCACTTGCAGTAAGCCAAAGGGTTTGCAGAAAAAGTGGGTTTTGGGGAAATATCTGAATGAACTGTAGTAGACTAGCTAGCCCAGGCATTCTCAACCTCGGCCCTCCAGGTGTTTTGAGATTACAATTCCCAGCATCCCTGACCACTGGTCCTGCTAGCTAGGGATCATGGGAGTTGTAGGCCAAAAACAGCTGGAGGGCCGAGGTTGAGGAAGAATGAGCTAGCCAGATAGGGTTTGTCTATTCCACTCACTCAAGCTTGTCTACTGTGATAATTATTAGCACAACTACTTTGGAAGAAGAGAGGTCAGTGTGCTACAGCTGCCAATGAGGCCGGAACAGTCAGCAATAGAAGAGAGGTGAGAAATTATCTGAATACTCTTTTATAGTTGTGGTTGAGCCACCTACTGGGCACCATCCTTTTATCTCATTGAGTTTGGCCCTTCGCTGGCTAAGTTCCATCTGCTAGCTTCACCCAGAAAGCATAATTTTGTGTTTCAGGCAAATAGTATCAAAAAATGACACCATGACAATCATTTACTTTCATTTATTTCTCTACTCCTCAAATTAAGAACCAGCTCAAGAAGTTTCAGAAGAGAATGTTAGATACAAACACTAAAAGCTCAGAATTGATAACAAACAAAAAGCTAAGATCATCATACTTCAGATTCAACAACCTGCAAAGTTACTTCAAAGTGTCTCCTCAGACACCAATAATCTATAACTGAGGAGCATTTAAGAAATACATCCTAATAATTTTTAGCCCCAAAATGTTGGCACTTGGGAATAGCTGAGTGTTCCATCCTATGTTTACAACTGGAGAAAAAAATGGCTGATGTGGCCAATACATGTAGATATCTATCGTTAGAATATTCTTTTCAGTCAATTTATCATCTTCTACAGGTGAAACTCGAAAAATTAGAATATCGTGGAAAGGTTCATTTCTTTCAGTAATTCAGCTGTTAACAACTGCAATTTTTACAGGGTCTACAGGGAAAGGCAGACCCTGTAAAAATTGCAGTTGTCAACAGTCATCAACAGGTTTTCCACACCTATCAGCTGATCACCCATTCCCACCACCCTTCTGAGTAATACCCCTTCCCACTCCTTCACTATATTTAAGGGTCTGGTGACTTCCATTTCAGTGTATCTGAAGAAGTGTGCATGCACACGAAAGCTCATACCAAGAACAAACTTAGTTGGTCTCTAAGGTGCTACTGGAAGGAATTTTTTATTTTATTTTGTTTTGACTATAGCAGACCAACACGGCTACCTACCTGTAACTCAACTTAAAAGGTGAAACTAATATATGAGATAGACTCATGACATGCAAAGCATTTATTTGTTATAATTGTGATGATTATGGTGTATAGCTGATGAGAACCCCAAATTAACAATTTCAACTTTGGGGTTTTCATCAGCTGCACGCCATAATCATCACAATTGTAACAAACAAAGGCTTGACATATCTCGCTTTGCATGTCATGAGTCTATCTCATATATTAAACTTCAGTAGCTAATGAAAACAATTGCTTACATAAATGGACTTTTCCAGGATATTCTAATTTTTCAAGTTTCACCTGTATAATTAGTCATACTGTCTTCACTCATGAAACATCTATGGAAGAACAGTGAAGTAAAATGAGTGGAGATAATCATCTCCAGTGTGTAAATGCCTTATATGGGAAGCTTATCATAACCTTCTCATTTTCTTCCAGTTAAAAGTCCTTCTGCAACTTGAACCATGGCAAGCTTTGTAAAGTAGTATTGGTATATTATACAAAGGCAACCTAAGGCATTCTTTAGCACAATGAGTATGCATAATTAAAGACAGATTATTATGTGTTCTAGTAATCTGGTTTATAGAAACAAGAAAACATGTACTTCACTCTATTTTCTCTGTGCATTTAGTGAGCTACAACTAATTAACAAGTAATTTATTTGCTTGATTTCATGTTATTCTGCTCTTGGGCTATGAAGAAATGGCCTAAGTTAACATTTACTTCTTTTTCATTTTCCAGTGTGTAACTATTATTGGCTGTAATTACTGTAATGTGAGATTTGGAGAAATAAAAAAGGAGCACACTTGTTTATGCAATCTCCATCACATTTTTCAACAGACTGGCAAATTTAACATCATGCTGGAATACTGTGAGAAATTCATTATCATTTTCTAAGACAAGTCAAAACCAATGCCCAGAATACTGGAGTGTTGAGTCATAAATAGTGATCTAAATGTAAAATTTAACAGCTTACAGCCTGGCTTGTTTGGGTAAACCAGTGTACCTGAAACTAATGTTAAATATATACACGAGTGCTGGAGACCGGTGCTGGAATAATTGTTTTTTTAAAAAAATTATTTATAATTATCACTTCTGGTACCCATTCCTCTTCAGCTTCCAGATATCTGCCTCTCAAAAACACTTAAAGAGAAACCCTGGTCCAGTTGGCCACTTCAGTCAACAAACAGGTGGTTGTAATGATGGATATGTAGATAAGGCCAATTTGGACCCTGTGCTGCTACTCCCTGATTAAAGTCAGTAGAGGCTGGCCTATTACGGCAATTAAGGGTTATCCCTACCAACCAAAAAGTAAAGCAATTTTAACTCCTCCCCACCCCTCCAAAAATACTCAATGCCACACTCTTTCCTGTCCCATTAATCCTTCCATCATCCATTTGAATTTCTTTGGACAATCAGTTCTCTGCACCTCAGCTAATCTCAGTCCAAAAGTACTGCTATGGTGAAGAGGTCCCACCCATATGTTTCTAGGCATAAAAACAATGGTATAGTAAATCTGCTAATTTGCTTTTGAAAATAAAAATTTGTCTTTCTTGCAGCATACCTGGAAGAACACATCCTGTGATATGCACAAACATCGCAGAATAACAATAAACAGAAACTCCTTCAACTTCTGAGACACCCTTGCTTACACTGTGACAATCCCCATGAAATGTCAACAAAAATCACACTAATTATCATGAAATTAACATATACCCTAGTGGCATGTCTTCTGTTTTCTGGTGTGTTTGTGGAAGTAATAAAGTTCCAAATTCTGCTGCAAAAGTATCGTTTTTGTTTAATTCATCTTGCCAGCCTTAATTTATGTGCTAGTTTTTCAGTAAGAGCCATTCACTCTTTTACTAAGATGTTAAATTAGCTCCATTAAGATCTTTCCCAAAGGTGACTATGATCATATATGCTGTCACCAGTAGGTAGCCTATTACAGTTTTCCCAGACAAGTTCACAGAATAATTACTGCAAGGCAATACATTTGTTTCATTCTGGTACAGGTCTGTATACCAATCCAGTCTATGGAGTTAAATAGCCTAAGGACATATTGTACTAATCTTAAACAAAATCATCTATCCAGAAACAAAAACATTGCTGTTAAAATGAATGATTCTAAAAGATGAAAACAAACAATTATACAAAGAGATTTGGCTTATTTTATGCAGGTTGCAGGTAAATTAGTTACCGGTAAATATTTTTGTACCAGGAAACATAGGTTGTCCTAAACCCTATGACATTTTAATAACTGAAAATAACTCTGCAAGCTAACTTGCAGAGGACAAAAAACAGCTTTCACTGAGAATCTGGAAAATACACTGCCTAATATGTAGAGGAGGGTTACGAGCATTGAAAGACTCCTGCCCAGTACTGATCTGTTATGAACTTCTGTCTTCCTTTGACATGTATACCTTCAATTGATAACATGTGCAGTTTTTATGTTAGTAACTGAATGCCAAATGCTGCAGCTTATCTCTCTAGACATTGACTTTAAGTATTAAGCGAGGGGTGGCGAACCTGTGGCTTTACAGATATTGTTGGATTGCAATTCCCATCAGTCCCAGAGAGGCGGGCCAATGGTCAGAAAATATTAGAGTTTTACTTCATCAACATCTGGAGGGTCACAGGTCTGTATCCCCTGTATTAAACTGTTTTAATACACAAGCAAAAGGACTATCCACAAAGTATGTCAAACATTAGGGTAATAGCAAGTCTCTTGGAGACTTTTTTATGTTGACAGACCTATTCAGTTCTTTTTTAGATGAACCAGTCATTCTTCTGAATATTTTGTACTGTTTTATTGTATTGTTCTACGTTGTAAACAGCCTTGCTATTTTATGTGAGTGTGTGGTATATAAACACTTTTTTGGGGGGGAGAGATTTTGCATTGATTAAAATGAGGTGAAGTGTAACAAAAGCACCTTAAAGAGTGTGATATACCAATAATTCCACATTACAATCTTGTGGAAGAATTTTGATATGCTGTTCTTCACATTAAATAGTTTTCATTTCTCCTAATGCCAGAAGCCATTGTTTCAATATTTACTTCCTTCTGCCAGCTCAAACTTGCAGACTCAGTTGGTAAGGCATTATGTTGGTAAGTATATTTACACAATAGACCACAATAATTTACCTATTCATTCCATTTTCATCACATTTTTTTTCACAAGACTGTTTGCACATGTGCCTATAAAGGAGAACATGCACATATAAAGACCTTAATTGCACTGAACAAAAGTCAGTGTGGCCCAGCAGGCAGAGAGAGAGACATATATGGAAAACGTAAGAAGGTAAAGCTGTGCACTAGTAGAATAATGCCTGCAGAATGTTGTTTAAAGAAGTTATTCTAGAGCTCTACCAATTGCTAGATTCCTGCTTGCCTTCATACCTTCCTCAGACTGCACTAAAGAGTAAAACACACACACACACACACACACACACACACGTGTCTGCTCACATGACAAATCAACAGCAGCAGTCTGAAAAGAATACAGTGGGTAGTCAAGCAAAATGGATGTGAGGGTTAAAACATGTTTTGTTAGTTTTATAGATGATGATCAGAAGAAAGACTGCTGGGCAGTAGATACTGCTTTTAGCAGGCAGGCAAGCAAGCAAGCAGGGAGAAAAGCTAGAAGGCCAAGAAAGCTGGAGAGTGTGAAGGTACAGGACAGGGTGGTCCAACATGTGACCCTCAATGCCTTTTTGGCAGCCCTTGATAGCATTTGAATACCCCCCTCCCAACTTGTTTGGCCCTAAAGCTGCCTTCCCAAAGCTTAGTAAGCGAAGTGCTGGGCTTTGGGAAGGAGGTGTGAGGGCTGTGACAGAGTTCTAGAGTCCTTCCCACTCCTTCACGAAGTCTAGTTAATGCTTTTCCACTTTTGGGTAGGAGATGGAAGGGCTCTAGGACCCTGCCAGAGCCTCAAGCCTCCTTCCCAAAGCCCAGTCCTCACTTAGTCAGCTTTGGGAAGTCAGCACAAGTGATGGAGGGCCCTTTCACTTCCTCCCCCTCTCCTGCACAACAAGGCAGTGTGCAGCCCACAGGTTCTGTGTCAAAGTACTTGCGGCCCACTCGGTATGAAAAGTTGGACTGCCCTGGCACAAAGGATTGTGCCCTGCTCTGCTGGAGAGCAGCAATTAAGTAAGTCCTTCTTTGCATTTCGTACCTTGCCTATTCTCCAATAGGTACTACAGTAGCTCCAAATCCAAAAAGGCTTACTGAATTATAAAGCCCAGAGGCAGCCAACCCAAACCCAGTGGGGACTTCCAGTGGTGCATCTGGACATATGCCACAGTCTCTGAATTTTGATTTATTTATTTATTTAAACTAAGTCTCCTACAAAGAAAGGGGTAAAATGTGCAGATACCTTCTAAGCGATTTCTGTTAAATGAGAGTGGTCTGGCTCCCTTATGTATTTTTCCAGGTACAGAGGAAAGTTCCCTGGTGATCTCCAAAATCAGGACAAGTAGGACATATGCTTATCTTGGTGAGTCAGCTAAAGTTGTTGGGGTGGTTGTCTAATTTTGTGTTATGCCTCCCTCCCCATAGTAGTCCTTTTGTTATATGCCTCATACCCACCATGGCAGCAATTTTGTGACTGGCGCTCCTAGCACTCTGAAAATTTGAAATGTGCCCACTAGTCCAAAATGGCTGCCAACCCCTAATAATAACCCTTGCCTGCTCCTTTCTGCAGAGAACCTCTGTTTATTATTTTAAGCTTGCTGAGTCAAGGGCAGCACCAGCTGAAGAACAAATGAAGGCTATTGCCACTGGGAAGGTGGGAGCCCAAGTGAGTCACATAGAGTAGGCCACCTTCGTATGAACTGGCAGGATCTGGCCCTTCCCCATTAGCCAAATCTTGAGTGATATATTTTGCTATATTTTGGTTCTCACCAATGAAAATAAGTCCCACAACCACATGCTGCCTGACTTTGAGTAAGCCACCAGTTTTCAATTCAATTTTCACACCTATAAATAGGAATAGTGACATCTTACATAGTTGCTCTAAGGATGAACATAAGATTACAGTGGTACCTCGGGTTACATACGCTTCAGGTTACATACTCTGCTAACCCAGAAATAACGCTTCAGGTTAAGAACTTTGCTTCAGGATAAGAACAGAAATTGTGCTCTGGCGGCGCAGCGGCAGCGGGAGGCACCATTAGCTAAAGTTGTGCTTCAGGTTAAGAACGGACCTCCGGAATGAATTAAGTACGTAACCAGAGGTACCACTGTATAGGCCTTTTGCAAATTCAGTATCATATTGGCAGCAGTATTAGGCATAGCAACTGGCACTCCTGTGGATATATCCTGCTTTAGTGCCTGAATAAACTGCCTCTGTTTTCAGTAGACAAGAGTGTTTTTCTTTTCACCACTGTCATTTATAATGTTTTATAACACCATTCTAAACCATCTCTTTGATGAGGTGCAGCCAAGTATGTAATGGAACAAAACACAGTTCAATATCTGTAACTGTTTCCACCTCTATAATGCTTAAAGAGATAAAAGTAGTGACACAAATATCTATTGGGAGAAAGCTTTTGATTACCTACAATTCCTACTTAATAGATTTTTGAGGGGGTTACCTAATTAACCAACATTTAAATAAGTAAACCGAGCAGGACATTTGGAACAATATTTTGGCTGCAAAGTGTATGAACTCAACAACTGAGCTTTCACAGCAGTTTTGGAGAAGTGCACCAAATAACTATACATACCAGAATTGAGTCTCATGCTGGCAAAACTTTACACAAGCTTCCATTTGACCCTAATACTCATGGCTCAGAACTACATGAAGTAAAAAAATATTTTATTTCAGCATCTTGGCATATGTACGAAAGCTATTGCCAAAATGATATTACATGTTTGACTACATCATCTTGACAGAAAGCATTGTATAAAGATTATTTCCCACCCCCTCCACTTATAAAAACATACACCAAGCCAAAACAAAATGATCCCAAATTCCTACCTGGCTTATGACATAAGCAGCAAATATGCATGTATAATTACTGCTCCTTTTCTATACAGACATAGCATATAGTATTTTTTTAAAGTTGCACAGCATTCTCACACCATGCATCTATGGAAATGCAGACATTTACCATTAATTTTGTAGTTTGTGATGCAGCCCAATATATATTAATAGACTTATTTCATTGCGCTTGGCAGATACGTGGAATTCCATTCCTATTCCTATTGGTATTGTAAGTCTATACTTTTATTTTCTGATACTGTATTTCCATTTGTAGCAAAAATAGTCTAGCGTGCAGCTTAAACACCACCACCTCACCACCTGTCCTACTATCCTGTCCTTCTATTGTTCCCCACTTTGTTTTCATTCATTGAGCTTCTGATCTTCTCTACTGTTTTTAGTGGATTTAATTTTTCTGTTTCTATTTTTAATTGTTCACTGTCTTTTTGTAACAACAACAACAACAATAACAATTCACTCTTCATAAAAAGATCTCAGGGAGGTTCACAAGGTAATAATAAACTGCTTGTGCACACATCAAGGTCAAATTGCAAGATTTAAAAACATGGATGACTAAAATGTCTATCCATGGTAACACTAAACAATCACCTTGACTCCAACTAGGCACTCAAACATTTTGAAATTCATTATTTCATTGACTACTGAACCTATATTCAGTATTCACTATGCACTAATTTTATACTGAAACATGTTTGTCTGTTCTCTTTCAATTTTCTGTTCATAAATCACAGAAGCATAAAATTGTAGAATTGGAAGGAACCCCCAAGGGTTATCTAATCCAACTCCCTGCAATGCAGGAATCTCAACTAAAGCATCCATGACAGATGGCCATTCACACTCTGCTTAAAAACACTCAAGGAAGGAGAGTCTAACACCTTCTGAGGGAGTCTGTTCCACTGTTGAAGGCTTTTACTGCCAGAAATTTCTTCCTGATGTTTAGTTGGAATCTCCTTTCTTGTAACTTGAAACCATTGGTTTTGGTCCTGTCTTCCAGGGTAGGAGAAAACAAGTTTGCTCCATCTTCCATGTGACAGCCCTTTAGATATTTCGAATTTCCTGAAGCATCTGTTATATCAATACTTTTGCCTGGATCCAGAAATGCAGCAGCCAAGGAGATGGGTTCAAATGTGACTTTGCCTCCCTCTTCCCCTGCAGTTCCCTCCCCACCAACCACACCAATACCTCTTACACATAGGGAAGATTCTTCAGTTATTTTCAGATTATCTTTGCTCTCAGCCTCTTCATTCAAGACAGTTCCTTGACCCTTGGGGAAGACTTGGGGGGGGGGGCTAAGGATCTGTTGGGGGAAAATGAGTGGAAAAATCATTCTTTACCCACCCCCGGCCAGTGTCACATGTCAAAAATGGAAAAATAAAGATCAGAGCTGTGAGTGCACTGCTCCAGAAGCAGTCAGGTGCTTATTCATAAAAAGAAATTAACTGTTGCTTATTCATACTCAGAACTTGTGAGCTCCAAAAGGATACTGACACCTTGGATGCACATCAATGCCATCAATGAATGCCTGATCATAACTTTGGTCACCAGTACACTGGGATTGAGTTTATTATCTGCTAGATCACACCACAAAAGCATGACATGATCCGGTATTCAATATATAATAATTGCCAGGCTTGTCCAAAAGAAATGAAGATTGATAGGTTAAAACTTTATTTTATAGAACAAATTCATGTTCATCTAGCAGCATGCTGAGAATTTGAGTTTCAAGGAAGTCTTAATTTTGAAGAAACTATGGAAGTGTTCCAAGCAACTAAAAAAGAGAGTTTAAATTAATAAAATCTATTTTAGTTTCAGCTGGTATTACAGAGATGTTAAAATCATGTTGCAGGTGGGGGGAGCACATGTGTTTAAGACAGTATGTCAGGCTCCTATACCCCACCCCCACCCCACAGTAACACTCTCTCAACTGCATCTGCTGCAATAATCTAAGTGCTCAATAGATGATGATGATTAGTTTAAAATACAATTCGAATCACATTTAAAATCAAAATAAAATTAAGTGGGAATCCATGAATCATAACCATAGGGGGGTAAGCAATTAAAAGTACACCAGGCTGGTCCCATATGGGCGATAGAAAGAGCCAAGGAGGCCACTTACATACAGGGTCCCATAGAAAGAAATGGGTCAGACTGGGCCTGGACCAAAGGCCTGGCGGAACAGCTCTGTCTTGCAGGCCCTGCGGAAAGATGTCAAATCCTGCAGGGCCCTGGACTAGCACTTAGAGAGCACTAAAAAAAGAAGAGATGAGACATATGACTGCAACTCTAGCACAAAAGTAAGTTTCCACACTAACATTTTTCTCTCGTCTTCATTCAGCAAATCCTTGTAAAATAAAGACAGATGAATCCAATTCCCTAAACTGATTTGACCATCCAAAAATAAATTCTTATAATGTGCCACACCTAACAACAGCATGTAGCAGGGATGCCATTCTCTGCAGCAAGGCTATCAATCCTGCAGTAATTAATGCTTTTTCAGTCACTGGAGTCAAAAGTAGACATCACACTTGAACTTCGCCTTAGGATTCCTGGTACACAGATGTTTTGTAACAAAAAGTGTTGACAACACATAAGTTCCTACAGAAACCAGAGATGTTGACATTTGGGGAAAACATGCCAGTTACTTATTTGGGTTGAACAATCCAGAACATTAAAAACAAGACCATTTTAAAGCTTTAATGTCTTTCTAAGTAAAAAATAAAACAAATTCCTCTTAGCTGTCTGGTTCAGCTCCAGCAACTTTAAAAATATATATATATTTTAAAAACCCTTTAACTCTACAGCTTCCTCTGGACAAGCAAGCTGCCAGGGAATTCCATACTTGAAGCCTGTACCATATTTGCTGTAGCCCTGACGCATCAACTGATTCCACAAAGGACAGGCTATGCTGCCAGAAGTGGGTGGAGCTGTCTGAAAAGTGGGTTTATTTATTTATTTAATAAATTTATAGACTACTGTTCAGTAACTATTTCCAGGACAGTCCAATGACAAGACAACATCCTCTGCTGGACTAGCAGTACAACAGCATAATAAGAACTTCAGGTAAAAACTTCCAATTCTTCAAAGTTTATCCTTACAAACTCCACTTTTTATGGATCGTTCATGAATATGGAAAGCAAACACAGGGGCAGTTTAAGGTAGCACAACCAGTTTGGCCGTACTAGACACTGCATTGCAAGCGGGCGCCACAATAATGCTATCGAATGGAGCACAAAAGGTGGCAGGGGCACCTAATTTCAGTGACATACAGGGCGCTGCTGAAATTTGAGAGCCCAAAGTCCGCCACTGGCAAACATTAAATAATAGTTCCATAATTGCTTCCAAGATTGTCACCCAAACATACATGGCTTTATCCTGGTCATAACTTGGTTTAAGATTGCATTTCAAGTAATTTTAGCTAGACCATGCCCAATGCAAGAGCCTTTAGAGTTCCACTGGTTCCGGTGTCAGAAATGTAAGTACTTGCTTAACCCAACCACTAAAAATCAGTAGGACTTGACATGTTAATATGGACACATTGGACAGGCTGAATTTGCAGGAAAATAAAGTTGGAGAAGTTACTCTGGAGAAGGTAATTTTTGCTTACAAATGACAGCTCTGGCAAAAAGAGAGTTGCTATGGGCTCCTGAAGAGTAGTCAAGGAGGCTGCAAAAGTCTTGTAGACAGCAACTTCTACAAGCTTATCACATATCACATAGCAGAGGCTGTCTGTAACAGAAGTCAAAACTGCAGACTTGGAGGGGGGCTGCAACTAGCACATCTACCAGTGGTGTTTTGAGTTTATCCATGGCCATGCTGTTCCCAGCTGCTGGCATTCTCCCCCCCCCCCCACACACACACTTGACATACTTTAAGGCCATACTGCTGACACAAAGTATACTTTTCATAGGAAAAAAATCTCAACACACTTCACAGTCTCTTAAAAAACGAAAGAGGACCTTCAAATAATTGTGTGTGCACATTTCAGTATTCTGGGAATGCAATCTGAAATCCCAAAACACAAGCCTCAAAATATGAAATACTTTGAGATTAGAACACATTCAAAAGCTTAGGACACATTCAAAATCCCCTCCAAATTTAGAACATAAAAGACCTTTGAGACACCAATTTGTCCAATGCTTCAGCAGACAATATTTCAAATTCCAGTCAAAATCCTGAAAACCCATAAATGCTTACACTAATCTTGACAATGAATTTGGAATCTGTCCATGAAAGAAATCCACCAACCAGATGTGAATTTGTTCTGGCACATTTATTTTGTGTGTTTTAGAACAAAATAATTTTCTTTCCCAGTTGTCATTGTTTAAAACTCAGGTAAATCCCAATCACAAATCAACAACTGGTTACAATGAAATATTCAGAAGTATTTATTCCTGAATAAAACTCAGTGAAAGTTGATTCCTCGAATGTATAAAAAAAACTTTTAATAATTCAGCTTTACAAATAAAAATCTAACTATAGTAATTTAAAAATGCACTTTGATCACACCTAGTGAAAATCATAATTATAATATCTGCTGGATGTAGGTCTAGGATCAGGATCACTTAATTCTTTTTATACCTGATGTTTGTTAGCTACATTTCAGGAATAAAATTTGGGTGGGGAGCTGACTAGCACCAATAATAATGCCCCATTACTCTTCTTGCATAACTGTCTGTTCTAGATCACTGAGTTGTTCTAAACCATTTATAAGTATATAAAAAATCAATTATAAAAAACAATAAAACAATTCCATTAAACATTAAAAACAAAGTTTATAATAAGCATATACAATAAAATAAGCCCATTAAAAAACATAACAATCAAAATATTTAGCAATAAACACAATTAGCCCCATATTAAACAGAGAACATTCAGAGGTAGGAAAAAGCAGAGTTTCAAGCCAGTCTTCTGCCACTTTAAATTCACCTGTGAATGAATAGATGCCATAGCACACTGGCAGAGCACAAGTGCCCAAGTTCAATTCCTGGCATCTCCAGTTTAAAAAGAAAATCTCAGGTAACCAGTCAACTGGCTTAGAAGGACCAGAGGGCAATAAGTTTTTTTTTTTTAAATTCCTTGTATTGTTATTTATTTATACCAGCCCTTTCCATTTACCAAAGGTCTGCTCAAGGTGGCTAACAGCATTCAAAATACAATAAAAGAAAGTAGGTCTTACACTAGCTCAAAATGTCCATCTAATCTTGCACAATCTACTTCAACGGGCAGCAGCTTTCCAGGAACTTAAGTAAAGAGGGATCCTTCTGATCACCTGTACCTGGGAACCCTTTTTAATTGGAGATGGTTCTGCAGGCAAAACATGGGCTGAGCTATGGCCATTCAATTGATACCATAGCTGATGGGGCATCTTCATGTATTCGTGCAAGCTCTTAGCTGAAGAAAGGCACCTCAACCCTCCAGAGCAGATTTAGGGGGCTTGGGGGCAAGCAGGGGGAGAGGTGGAAGAGTCCCATTGTGTGAGCTGACTCATTTCATGCTGCTAACAACTTAGTTCAATTTGCTTAACATCTTGAGTTATGACTACAGCACTGAACAAGTTGGTATGAAATTGGAGAATGGGGATGGGAAGGTTCAATATTCTCACCAAACTGTGAAGGCAAATGTAAAGTGTGGGTTTCTGTGAACCTATTTTGCAAAGGCACTGAATGTTCTCGAGTACTAAAGATGCATCTTATCAGTCATTTAAGGGAAGGATATATTGCAAATCTAAATACTTATACACAGAGACTTGTGAGCAAAATCATTCTTATAAAATCATGTAAATGTATGGTGTTTTCTGCTGGTTGCTGAATTTATGGCATTGCAATTATAGCTGTTGAATATATATACTTGATTATCGGAATTAAGTTGCCTACAGGCTTCAAATTTTAAAAGCAAGTAAAAAAAACTATTTAAGAAGTTTGGATCTTATTTGCACACAGAGTATCAAAACTGTCAACAGATAGGCAGCTAATGCATGATACGCATACAGTCCATAACACCATAATTATTAGAAAGTCTAGGAGTGGGGACTTCACTACACCTTCTGCTCAAATTAGACAGTATTTACTTCATAAAAAACAGGGCAAGTCACACATACAGCAGAACATGAAAGTTCATCCTTCATACATTTGAATCGACTTGACTTGATTCAAGAGGATTTGTGTAGTTTTTATTAAGTAGATCTAGTGCAATCATGCTGAATCCCTATAATATTGCTTCATAATTGAAGAATGCTAATATTTTCATTAAACAGATTGGCACCTTTTGTTCTTTAAGCAGCTCTTGTGTAAAATATTACAAAGCTCATTTCAAATAATTTTACGTGAGGATGTCTGTCAGGAAATAATGGATTTGGATTTTTTTTTTAAGAAGATACTTTTAAAGTCTTGCATATCAGATGTACCGCTTTGGAAAAACAGGCCATTATAAAATTTAGCTTTAACAGCTCATGTGCATCAACACCTCTCTGCAGCTGTTCAAACTCTGTCAAGAGAAAAATACCTCTTCTGGAAGCAGTGTTATTAAATAAATCAAACATGCATTTCAGGCAATTCTGTAAAGCCTTTATCTTTTCATTAAACCTAAATCATTCCATGCAATCTAACCTAAATCAAATAACCTGCTATCCATTTACAAATTCAACTAGCTTCTACACCTGACTATTAAGTGCAACACAGGATTGGGAGAGAAAAATATTTAGGGAATGGACTGTAAATTTTTTATAAAGGATTAGAATCTTATCAATTTAAGAAGGATTTCACTAGGCACTCATCTCTCTATCTTAATCTAGCTGAGTTTAAACAAAGGTTGGTTATATCCAGCGGTGAGAACAGGTGGCAGGAGCAGTTATTTTCTCTGGGGGTGGGTAGGTGTCAAGTCATAAAATGTCAACATTAACCACAGTAATGCATCTTCCACTGCCTCGCTCTGCAATAATATACTGGTTGCCCATTAACTTTTGCTACATTTAATACTTTGTAAAGGCATGGGCTAACATTTCCTTCTGCAAGAGAATAAAACATTACTTGTATACCAAAAAGAAGAATCCAGTAATGAAATAAATTATTATTTTTTGTACGAAGGTTTGCTTACAGGATTTTTATACTGGATATCAGTAGAATAATGAATTACAATTTATTAAGGTTTCCAGATGTAGTAGCATATGTGTTTATATCATTGCTTTTCTGGTACATCTGACATCAGGCAGGTATCTTCATTGTACTCTTTCTGACATCTGCTTAAAATGCTTTTATTTACCCAAGCCTTACCAGACATATAGTAGCTTGATGTGTCTTAATCTGTTTTTAGCTTATTTTGATTTTAATTGGTTTTTGAGTGTTTTTAAATAACTGTTTTAACTGTCTTTTATTAATAATTTTAATGTTTTATTTATTATTTTTGAGATTTATGCTAATCAAGCAGAATATAAATTTTGTTCATTAGATACTAAAGCTTCAAAGTTGACTATCACTACTATTAGATACTGCTTACTACATAGCAACATGATTCCTTCTATAAAACATTCCTTATAGCATGAGATAACGACAGGAATCTTGGCAGGTCAGTTATCTTGCTAGCAACGTGCAATTCTGCATGTCACTACTTCTACTTATTCATTGAAATAACAGACTTCATCACGAAACAGCTAAGAGAAACAAACAGAGTCTCCTGTAGTTCCTGCTTTCATTTATTAGCCAATATTCAGATTTCCTTTCCATATCTCCCATCACTGACTCCCAAAACTTTGTGTCTTCACAAAACAGGAACACAAAAGAAAGCTAAGCAAAATGCAGTTATCCTTAGTCACTGACTGATGATTCTATTCTAATTTAAGACTTTTCTCTCTCTTCAAAACGAACAATCAAAGTCCTTCCCGGAAGGTCACACAACATTCCACATTACTTCTGGGACTGCAATATAACAAAGAGGAAAGTTTAAAGAGTCAAGCAGCCTCAAAAATCAACTTCTCCACTTATATGTGCAAGACTATGAAGATTGGGCCAGAAATTCCCAGTCAGAAGCAATGAGTTCTTTCTCAGTGATACAGATGTTGTTGTTGTTGTTGTTGTTGTTTTGTATACCACTCTTCATCCAAAGATCACAGGGTGGTTTAAAACATAAAAATACAAAATAAGAACACAAACTACATAATAAAACAAAAACAAACCGATAACCCCACCTCCCACAAACTCATTTAAAAGGCCATAGAACGTTAATTTTAGAGGATTAAAAAGGATGTATGGGGTGTTACGGGAGCGGTAGTACCTCTGGTTGGGGATACCAGGCGTACCTTCTAGGGTACTTTGTGGGATATCGTCAGGAGAAGAAAAGCCGCTAAGGAGTAAACCCTACAGAAATCCAGAGAGGAGTCCCTAAGACAGTTGGACACCTCCTTGCAGCAATTGATGCAGCTAAGCTGGTGCCGAACATATTGCTCTGCTTTCTTTTGGACCACATTAGTGAGGCCAAGAGGGGGGTCTTGTTGTCTGGGCAGCCCAGGACCTCCATACACACTGCTCAGGCTTGCACCCCAGGGAAGTCACTTCAGTGCTGTTAACACAGTGGTTTGATTTCACCCCTGAGGTGCATTCCACTGTCGTTCTAGACAAGACAGATGCCAACAAAGGTAGCCTATGAAAAGCATATGCTTACCAGCACTGTACCAGATTAAGTTTGAAACAACTAGCCTGCATATTTAGCCATCGATCCATCATTTTAAATAAAAAGTGTTCTATTCTAAACCCTAGGTAGAAGTGTTTTGGTGCCATCATTCTGCTGATAAATCGTCACTGAAGGAGAACAACCCCAAAATTTTAGCTTCTTGTGGGTCTGTTTTCACAAAATAGTTTCTGAACCACTTTTTTATCTGCTGCTAAAGATGAATGGCATCTGGGGCCCTCCTAACTTGGCTATGAGAGGAAGAGGAGTTGGTATCTGAAACAGTGGTTCCAGCTTCTTAGGTGAGCTTCGTTTCACACTGCAAAACACACTGTGACTGCACATTCATTATCCCTAGTGGGAAATAGATGCAAATACTGTCAAAAAAGAAATACATGTTCCAGGTTATGGAACACTCTCAATTCTTCTGCTACTGTTATGTACCGTGCCTTGGATAGCTGTGTTCTTCATTTGCCACCTATAGCTACATGGAACGCTAGGACTTTCCTTAGCTGTCCCAAGTCCCATGGACTGCAAGAAGATCAAACCTATCCATTCTTAAAGAAATCAGCCCTGAGTGCTCACTAGAAGGACAGATCCTGAAGTTGAGGCTCCAGTACTTTGGCCACCTCATGAGAAGAGAAGACTCCCTAGAAAAGACCCTGATGTTGGGAAAGATGGAGGGCACAAGGAGAAGGGGACGACAGAGGATGAGATGGTTGGACAGTGTTCTCGAAGCTACTAACATGAGTTTGGCCAAACTGCGAAAGGCAGTGAAGGATAGGTGTGCCTGGCGTGCTCTGGTCCATGGGGTCACGAAGAGTCGGACACGACTGAACAACTGAACAACAACAACAAAATAAAATGGAGGGGTGTCAATGTTATTTGCTAATTATATTTCAACCCACTTTTCTAAATACATATGAAGCTGGGTCATTGAACACAACCTGTTTCAGATAGGGGGTTAAAGACTAATGGAACAGATAGTTTTGCATATTATAGTATTTTCTCCATCCTGTATAATGCCATTGCTACATTTAGTCATTTACGGTATATAGTGTTTTCAGTATTTAAAGTGCTGGACATACATCACAGTAATCCTTAAGGTAGACTAGTTTTATCCCAATGCTTCTTCTCTTAGGATTAAATTTTGTCTATTGTATTTATGTCTATGTATGTCTAAAGATCCAAGGTGCTAGGCAATCTGAGCAGATGTCCATACCTTACTATTATAATTATTATTCCTCGCTTAAAAGGTAGCCCAATAGAACCCCATGCTGTTCTAATATGTTTTTTATTCTTTTTTAAGAAAGATACAAAGTGTAAAGGAGTGAACTGAGGGCTGGGCATGAAAGCCCTTTAAATGCTGTCGGTGTATGGATGCTATTTATACTCCAAGCTGCTATTTAAACACTTTGAAAAAAATAATTTTAGGGTCCTATAAAAGTGAAATACGTGCACCTAAGTGTAGAACATCTTCCTCGGTGTTTTGGCCATTCACATCCAATTAAGTTTCATCTTTATGTAGCTCTGCCATTTGTATATGGAAATGTAGAAATCAGCGTGGCCAACATGTGATTCTCCAACTTTGTTGAACTAGAACTTTCATCATTGCTGACCATTGGCTATTGTGGTTGGGCTGATGGGATCTGGAATCCAACAACACCGAGGGCCACAAGTTAGCCACTCCTGGTGTAAACGATTAGAAAAGGAACCTAAAAGAGTGATGGGGTGTAAGAAAAATCCTATTATATTCTCATGCACATTCTCCATTCTCTAGTTGAATAAAAACAAAATCCACACTTGTGTTTTTGTGGTTCTGAAACAATGCTGGAGATCAGTATCAGTAAACAAATATTGTTTCAAATTTTGCAAATTTAAAATACAAAGCACAAGTGCTATATCCTCTGGGACACAGAAGTTGTTACAAATATCTTATCACTGACCATATCAGTCACACAGAGCTGCAAATGAAAACTAAATTACAAGAGCAACATAAATTCTGCTGACTATAGTTGAGAAAGGTTTTTACAGGAGTTCCTCTAGAAACAAGTAGATTGGGCCAGAAATAGCAGTGGATATTTTCAGAGGTGCTTCACACACTCTCCAAGCCCTCTCTTCCTTGCTGCATAACCCATTCGGCAGCTGGTTAAATGTTCCATTCCTTGAAATTCCCACCGTGGTTGATTTCAATCAGAATCATTGGAGTGGGATAGAAAGTTTGAAACTTTCCTCTTCTTTTAACCCCTCTTGTACTGCTGAGCTTACAGAGTAACAGGTGAGAATGGAGGAAAGGATGCAGGGTGTTGTGGGCCATGTAAGTGGCCAGAAGCATATAGTGGGCAGAAGCAGCCTGGAGGTCACAGATTGCACACTTCTGAACAATAGAGAAAGAGTGTGAAAGGCATGTTTCTTGGGAGATTTTATTGGCCAGAGAATGTGCCCAGTGAAAATGCATATTGTTTGCAGAATGTACAAAATGCAGTCGAGATGTACATATTCCCCAAGGTCTGTTGGAGTTTATGCATAATATTGACTGGGAAATGTCTACAACCCTCTCTTCTGCGTACAGGGGGGAGGTTAAAAAGGTAAACCACATTTAATCTCACTGTAAACATGTAGTACAGGGACAATAAAGTATTTCTATTTCTTTCTATTCATGGAAGGAATATGCACACATTCTTCATGAGGCCTGGTTAATATGCACTAAGAGTAGTTGTTATGCGCATGAATTGTTCATTCAACTTACATTCATAGTATCATAGAACTGGAAGGGACCCAAAGGGTCAACAATCCAATCCCCTGCAATGCAGAAAACACAACTAAAGGATCCATGACAGATGGTTATCCAACCTCTGCTTAAAAACATTCCTCTTAACTTATACAGATTAATTTAACAGTGCATATGCATTGTTTTGGTTTTTCTTTGCTTACAAGATAATATTAAATAATGTCTAGGTATATCAAGTATAAATGAATAAGCATAAGTAATGGAAACAAAAATTAAACTATACTGAGGAGGCTAGTTCTCTATTTTTCAACTTTCTGTTGTTCTAATAGAAGGTATTGATTATATTAATCTTTCAGGTTGCAGTTAGTACAAAAAAATGACATATTTGGTTAGATTGTGTATAGATAATTTCTGTCAAAGAAATGAGAGCAAGTTGTCCTTACAACGACTGTAGTAACCGCCCTGATATAGCTGCTGAAGCCCAATCAACTGCTTTATCTTCAGGTTTTCTTTGCTTAAAAATTAGCTATAACCTATTCAAGAAGGTTCTTTAAATTGGGAATGTCACATTTTAACCTAGAGCTGTTTGTGAATATTCCAATGTTCACATATTTCTCACACAAAATGATTAATTTTGTAATTATTTTTGTAAAAATGTTGATTTCTCAGAGACAGAAAAAGATTTCACATAAGTGTTTAACCAATACCATAATCCGAGTAACACACACAGGTCTATAAACAAGCACAGAAAGAAATCACTACATTTTAACCATAAACAAACACACTGGAAGGGAGATGCTTTCCTCACATCCTAAAGTCCTCCTGATTATACTAAGCCAGGGGTTTGCAACCTAAGGCCCATGAGCCACAAGGGGTCCATGGGGGTCATTAAACTGGCCCACAAGCCGCCCCCGAACCGAGCTGCCCGCTCAGTGAGTGCCTGCTCGCTGTGGTAAACCGGCACAGCGTGGCGACTCACTTTCACAGCGCTAGAAATTGTGGGTGTGCATGCGATCCGGCCCACAGAGGGATCTCCACTAGAGTTAACCGGCCCAAGTGAGGTAAACCTTGCCAACCCCTGTACTAAGCTGTGACATTTATTAAAGTGTAATATTTCAGCATTTCCTAAGGTGGGGCATAACTGTGCTCCTGAGGTCCACAGGGGTGTCACAGAAAGAATGTAGTTGGTCAAGGGAGCCGTGGACTCACAAAGGTTGAAAACCTCTGAGCTAATGTAAAATTTCCATCTATCAGAAAGGTATAAATGTAGTGTTGTGTGAATATGGAGCTATTTTAAGTTCATTGTGTATCTTATTATTAGTTTTAAATTTATTGCTTATCTGGTTCAGTATTTTTGGGGTGCTTGTGACAGAAACTAAAATAAATACTGTAGATTTGTTATACTGCTAACATGTTAAGACAAGTTTGACTTTATACAGATCAATGTTATATAAACGCACACTGCACAGAAGACAATAGTTATCAATTTATTGTCTAATAGAGTCATGCTTGAAACAAGCAGTGTATGGGCTTTTTATTATAAGTAATTCTAAATTATGGGTGGATTTTGGAGAACCATCCATTGAACCCATTCACACTTAGATGCCCAAGACATGATGCATTACAAGTTGAATGTGACATTTTAATTTACTGCTCTCAAGTTATTTCATAACTGATAACTTGTAAGAAAATTAATCCCATTACCAAGAGTTCAATAGAAGTCCTCCTATTTTATAATCTTTCCTTTTAAAGAATGAAATGTAGTAAACAAACACACCACATATTTTAAACAATGAGACATAACTCGGCGTATCTAATAATGATACAGTTCAGTTGTTAATAATTGTATTACAGCAGTCAGACTGATGTGTCACGTTCGCTAACTCTTTTAAAAGAAATATTTTTGAAGGATGCATTCACAGCACATACCACCTTATTAGGGAAAAAAGCCTGTAAAAAAAAAGATAGGAATATCCTGGACATATTTTTCCTAAGACACATCCTGAAAAATCATGCTCTCCATGGCATTTCATGATCAATCCCAATTCATGCCCAAAATGACTTAGCCAAAATTATTTAAAAAGGTATTAAGATAGTTCAGTTAGATCCAACATTCCCAGGGAATGCGTTCATAAGTCATTAAAACTACTCATAACTGTTCTTTACCATATTGAAATACATAAATTACTATTCTGAGCAAGCCCCCACCCCACCCTAGTTCCTTAAATTGCTAATCAACATACTTCCCTATTTCCTCCATTTATGGGATTATTTGACATGGAGGGATATAAAAAAAATCCATAGCTCCTAAAACTAACTATGCTTATTAACCCCCATATAATTTCCTAATTCATCTGTGCTTGCTTCTTCACATCATAGCCATCAATTATATGGAAGGCACTTTAGACACAGTGTCTGCAATGTTTTTTTTTTCATTTCATTATTACATTTGTTTTCATTATCAAAAACCTTGTTCATTTTGTTTTTTCAGTCATTAGCATCACACTCAAATCCATTATTCCCAAATGTTCTCTTACTGCTTTCCTCCCTATTCAAATGCATTAGATTTTCAGGTATTCCACACCTCCAAGAGATCAGACCTGCCAAATTTCAGACAGATAAGGAAAGGGGTTCCCATTTTATAGACAACTGAAAAAACCACATAGACCAACTACAGTGGTACCTCGGATTAAGAACTTAATTCGTTCTGGAGGTCCATTCTTAACCTGAAACTGTTCTTAACCTGAAGCACCACTCGAGCTAATGGGACCTCCTGCTGCCGCTGAAGCAAAGTTCTTAACCTGAAGCGTTATTTCTGGGTTAGCGCAGTCTGTAACCTAAAGTGTATGTAACCTGAAGTGTATGTAACCTGAGGTACCACTGTACTTGTCTAAAATCCTGTGTATTTTAAATCTATGGAGGAGCTTCAAGAAAATTAATCGAATACCTCAAGCATTTGGGAGAAAGCCTTTTAAAAATATCATTCCCAACATAAGATGAAGAGGTCAAAGAAACAGAGGGTTGGAATATAGTTAGTAGAATCTATAATAGCCTTTGCATCTGTCATAGGAAGGTTCCCCAGAGCTCAGTTAGACAAATTCTATATGACCACAGCTGCTTTTTGCCATAGCTTGTGAGTGTCACTGGGATTTCCCACAGTCTCTACAGGCTTAATTATACTTCCTGTGAGCAGTAATTGGGGTTCAGGATTTCAATAGACTTAAATTCATTCTCCATCCCATACTCCTCACGTTGCTAAGGGAAAATACGGTAATAGGAACAAATTTAAAATGAACACAAATGAATTACCGTACATACAGAGCTCATTTATGACAATAGCATTTTTTTCTTACAAGTACCAAAATTAATAGACTATTCATTTCAAGTTTTAATTTAATTTATGTTAAAAGTGCATAGCTCAACTTTAAACCAATTCAGGGGACAAAATACAAAGTAACAAAAACAAACTAGTAAGAAACAGTAGTATCTGAAGAAGTGTGCATGCACACGAAAGCTCATACCAAGAACAAACTTAGTTGGTCTCTAAGGTGCTACTGGAAGGAATTTTTTATTTTATTTTGTTTTTAGTAAGAAACGGCTAAAATTAAAATAAAACACATTTAAATCCAGAATTAAAATAACTGCTCTGATAGCAGGTCAGTGGTCAACATCAACTGCACTTAGTTTTCAAAGGCCCGTATGAATACGAAGGTACTGGCCAGCCGGTGGAAAAATTGCAAGGAGATTTTCTATTACCCAGTTCCCAATTTTTGTACTTCCTCTGAAGCATCATAGCAAAATTGAGCACTTAATGCCATCCATGTTGCATTGCAATTTATTAAGCTACTACATAAGGGAAAAGATTGGAAAAGCTATACTTTTAAACTGAAGTTTATTGGAAGACATCAAATATCTATCTAATTAATGAAATTATAAAAAGCACAATTATTTAAACTTTCCAAATAAAGATATAGAAAAAATGAGAAGAATTTGAGCAAAGCAGTCAAGATTGGAAGGCTCAACAGAAGGGAAGCTGACATATGTCCCAAAGATCCAGGCTAAAGAGCCAATGTGATTAGACTTTGGTCTTGATACTCACTGGAGGAACTTGGAACAGTCATTATGTAACTTATCCTACCTTTTAGTGCTGTTGCAAGGATAGATAGCAGAGATGCAACGTATGCATGAGTTTCTTGAAGGAAGAACAAAATAAAAATGTACAGTAAATATGTCAAATAAGATCACACCGAAGGCAATGAACTGAAATGCCTCAGGTTACAAACACTTCGAGTTACAAACTCCGCTAACCCGGAAGTAGTACCTCAGGTTGAGAACTTTGACCCAGGATGAGAAAGGAAATTGTGCACTGGTGGCGCGGTGGCAGCGGGAGGCCCCATTAGCGAAAACGCGTCTCAGGTTAAGAACGGACCTCTGGAACGAATTAAGTTCATAACCCGAGGTACCACTGTATATGGGCTTATTGATGTAGGAAAAGAAAATACATATCTCAGATGTATATCAGTGGATACAAAAGAGTTCTGGTCCCAAAATGTCAGAGAAGCCAATATATTTTGTTGTTTAAAGATAAATTTTCCTCCTCTGAAAAACTAAAGAAAAGACACCTCAGTTAATGCTACAAAGGTAACAAAAAAAGAAGGAAGCATTTGATCTCTTCAGAAAGCAATGTTGCTAGAACACTTTACCTTTATGTCTAAATATGGTCAAATAATTTACTGCCCCCTTTTCTAAAACATCCTGCCAATTCTACTAAATTTAATATGAAGGTCATGAAGCAGATATGAAGAGAGTCCAACAATACATCTTAGAAATTTTAAACATCAGCAAGTCTCTGCAAGTATATTGCTGAAGAATGAAGAACATCCATTGTGAAATAAGCTTTTCTGCTATGTAGTTTTAAAAGGAGCTGAAACGGTGCCACAGAAATCGATCTGGCATCTATGGAGGAAATAGAGACAAAATATGCCTGCTAGGTGCAGTAGCCAATTGTTGACTCACTCTTTTGAAGCAAGATGTCTCTGCATTTCTCTGTCAACTTTGTCACTTCTATCATCATCATCTTACTGTGTGGGCTAAAACTGTTTGGACTTTTATTGTCACTATAGACATAGTTAGCATAAGATGGCTTTTAAATAGAGGCTCATGGAACAGATGAAAAGACAAGGGAAAAAGACAGACAAACATGTCTGAACAGAGTCCTATGATTATTCCACAGCAGGAATAGAAATGTACATTTGCAACTACGGTGGAACCAACAAAATCAACATCTGTTTTACTGAAATGTTTGGATTTAATACTATTTGATACATGAAGTACCACCTAATTTTGACATGAATTTGCATAGGCTTGCCTACTAGCATTAATCCAGTACAAACAGATTAGGTGACAATACAGTAGTAAACAGTAAATTAACATTCTATCCTTGTAGAATTGGTATAGAAACACTGACACTATAGAAGGAATGTGTTTTGCTAATGTGAACTGGTTTGGATATACAGAATAGTAATGTAAGAAGACTGTTCACTGGAAGGACAGATCCTGAAGCTGAGGCTCCAATACTTTGGCCACCTCGTGAGAAGAGAAGACTCCCTGGAAAAGACCCTGATGTTGGGAAAGATGGAGGGCACAAGGAGAAGCTACCAACATGAGTCTGACCAAACTGCGGGAAGCAGTGGAAGACAGGAGTGCCTGACGTGCTCTGGTCCATGGGGTCACAAAGAATCGGACACGACTAAATGACTAAACAACAACAACAATGCAAGAAGATACTTAAGGAATTTGATCCGAAGTTCTGATTTAGAGGGCTAGATCTTCTTCTGGTTCACAGGCTACATCATTCATTTTACTATAAAGGCAGCATAATGGTATGTATGGAAGGACATTCCCACTTTTCTCTCATATACACACATTATGTACATATATTATGGAAAATGCCTCTAGCAGTATGACATATTTTTGTTGCTTTAGCATCAGAACATCTGCAATTAGCTTTTTTCTGCTAACAATGTTCTGAACAGTTGGTCATCAAGATAAAAGCAGACATAAATCCTCTTATACCAACACAACAAGTAATATCATTCAACAGCTCAGATATTTTTTTTGTAACATTACGTACAGAACATATTTGCATTACATGCAAAGGAGTCTCTAATAGACACATTATGGAAATCAAAACACAAAAGGGAAATTCTCTCAGAGACTATTAATCTTTTAAAACTGTATGAACTCAACTATTGTGGACTACTGTTATTTACAAACTCTCCAAACTCTTAAAAGGTGTATCTCTGGAAAGTTTACAATAAAATTTAAAAACAAAGTTTACAAGATATCATTAGATTCAGGGTTTTTTTTAAAACCAAATTATATAGGGCTCAGACCATAGTGAGCGTAAGGAACTTATTTTATATACAATGACAGATGGACACAACTAGTTACAACCCAACAAACAACAACTATCACAATTAAAACATGCAATAAAATACAAAATCAACAGAACAGTAAAACACCAATCCATAAGCATTTAAGTCTAATTTTTTGCAAAAACTTATTATATATATTTTGAGCACCCTATCACTTGCTTTATTGCCAAGTATGTTAAGCACCTACCTTTGGGAGAATCTTTCAGTTATTATTTGATTATGATTTGAATAATTTTTCATATATACTAAAACAATACAAATATACTTGAGGCAATTAATTAATTGGTACACATTTTAGCTTAGTTAATGCATTCTTGCTTCATACTGCAAACTACTTTGAGTTTCCTTTAATTAAGCAAGCTAAAAATGTGCCAGAGAAAGCTAGAGAGTTCCAGAAAAACATCTACTTCTGCTTCATTGACTACACAAAAGCATTTGACTGTGTCGACCACAGCAAACTATGGCAAGTTCTTAAAGAAATGGGAGTGCCGGATCACCTCATTTGTCTCCTGAGAAATCTCTATGTGGGACAAGAAGCTACAGTTAGAAGATCAAACCTATCCATTCCGAAGGAAATCAGCCCTGAGTGCTTACTGGAAGGACAGATCCTGAAGCTGAGGCTCCAATACTTTGGCCACCTCATGAGAAGAGAAGACTCCCTAGAAAAGACCCTGATGTTGGGAAAGGTGGAGGGCACAAGGAGAAGGGGGCGACAGAGGATGAAATGGTTGGACAGTGTTCTCGAAGCTACTAACATGAATTTGGCCAAACTGCGAGAGGCAGTAAAGGATAGGCGTGCCTGGCCTGCTCTGGTCCATGGGGTCACGAAGAGTTGGACACGACTGAACGACTGAACAACAACAACAAAAATGTGCCAAATGCTGAGGAATTCATGTCAGTAGCTATAAAATCAGCCACAAGTTGTTTTTTTATTCATCCATAAATAACAGCAACATATTCTTGCATCTTAGAAGGAATGGAAACAAGTAGTTGGCGTGAGAACAGGTGATTCTCAAGTCCAAAATCTTTCAGAGTACCGGTATATGTAATGTATTGTGCAGGTTTTTAATCCTTAAAGTCCTTAATAATATGAGTGCAATCTGCCTTAGCGAGCACCTCCTCTTCTCAAATGGCTTCAACTGGAAAGACTGAAGTTTTTTTAAATCTATTTTATCATTTGTCATTACTTTTAATAAAAGTGAAACTTCACAAGAAAATTATGTAATAAAGTTAATAAAAAATTATCTAAGAGGCATTATAGCAGACATAGCTAACCAGTGGCTCCCTAGATGTTGCTGCCTTCCAGTTCCCGTCAGCCTCAGCCAGCATAGTCAATGGCCAGGGGTGATAAGTGTTGTAGCCCAGTAATATATGGAGGCCACAGGTTTCCCACTCCTGCACTGTAGTATGTACAATATGAAAATTAAAATGTTCAACTTGATAAAAAAATTAATGAAGTATTGATATTCAAAAGGCTGTTAATTTCCAAAATCAAATATCTAAATTCAATTTATTCACATGTAAAACCTCATAGAATACAAAGACCCAGTACATCCATACTATTTCTGGATCTGTTAACTCTGTGCATACACAACACTAGACTATAGTTATTTTTTCAGCCTTAAGGTAAGGTGAACAAAGAAGAAATTCTGCACAGTTACAAAATCAATACCATCTTGCAGGGTCCCTCCTCCTCCCCATGTGAATTCACATGATGCTTCACCAATATTATCATTCACTAAGGCTTATTTTCATCATGGTTTGCAAATCAGCTTCAAACTTTGCATGGGGATAGTGACAGTGCAGACATAATGCTACATCTTGGTTAAGACTAAAAGGGCAAGAATGGTTGGGGGAAATTTTTTTATAGGAGAGTTGAAGGGAACGAAAGGGATGCACCTGGTCTTCTACCCATCATTCAAACACCCAGAAGTATTATTTTTCATCTGAATCTTGGAGTTAACTTTGGGTTTAATATACGGTAGGTTTCCACCAATTCAGAAGGCACATCTAAATGTTTTGTGTAAAACACTTGCCCAAAGTTACTTAGCAACATATCTGAGTTGCCATGAAACACATGCACATTTTTGTACTTGCATGCACTTGAATTAAACTACATAAATATGATTCAAGAATAAGACACACTGACTCATTACTATGCAGCACACGAATGTGCACATAGAAGCAAGGTTTAAACATAGCATTAATATTTTTCCATATGACTGTCTCATTATCCTAAATTATCTTTTGTGTCATAAATATTAGTCAGATACACAATACTTTTAATCTCATTTTGCGTAAAGACAGAGCTAAATACCAAGTATGACATAGCATATCCACACCTTTTTGATGCCTTAAGGTGAAGTAGGAAGCGCACAAACTTGAATGCAAGTGCCACTTAAATCAATGAGGCTTACTCAAAACTAAATGTTTTTATGAGAAGGGTAAGTCCTCCTGGCTTCTGCAAAGATTTACAATGGAAAAATTAATATTCAATTAAAATTGATTTGGGTCATATTTAAAAATTAAGATAACTTCACCAGTATGTAATGATCATAAGCCATATGGATAGTGTGAAAGAATGTCTTCTGATAGCTTCTAAGCTTATTTAAAATGGAAAAAGACTTGTAGAGTAAGGTTTTGAAAAAAGGGTTATAGTGACACAGTTCCCAGAATTCTCAGGTCTTCCATAACAAAAAATTACTACATAGCATTCAGATGCATCCAACACTCCAGTGTGAAAACAACTGAAGTTCCTTTCTTCCACAACTATTTTAGAGAAAGGCATTCCTAAAATTCACACACTGAAGAGTTTAATTGCCTCCCTGAATTTATTGAACAGTCAATCTGAAACTATCCACAATGGTTACTAAACTAATTTTCCTGCTTAAGAGATCTTCTTTAACATAATTGAAGGTGATCAGAAAGATCAATGGCAAATTTATGTCATGTGCATTATAGTAGACTGTGTTTTTCAAGCTACAGCCATGGATGGTAGTAGCCAAATTCCAACGTGAAAGAAATCATTGCTGCCTAAAAGCACTTACAATATTCTAGGTTCAGCAGTGGCTCATAGGAGACAACATTTGAAGCAGTGGATGACAACAGCAGGCTGAACTGCATCAGTGATGTGTTTCCAACACACAAATGTTGTCACAGAAACATCAAACATCATGCAAGCAGGAGTCTACTCAAGTAATGGAACTTTCCCAAGCTCACCACAGATCTGATCCTCCACAGCAAAGGTGGCAGAGGGTTACACAATGATGAAAGGGAGAAGAGAAGTGGATGTCCTATTGCACTTGCTGAAGTTTGTTCCACTGACAGACAACCACCACTGGACATTACTGTCACGAGCAGATGCCAGAAGCAGGTCTGAAATAACTCACATGGCTTCAGTGAATTCCTTATTCAAAGAAAGAAGACGGCTCAAAAGGCTACGCCTAGAGAGCACAGCAACTCTTCTCAGTAGAACCTGCCCCTATGAGGCAGTTGGGAGGACTGTAGGTCCTAGCCTTCCCACAGTTCCCTAAGTTTCCTTCCCAAGTAATCAGACTCTGTTGTCTTGCCTGTCTTTGCTCCACCCTCTTCATGCCTCTTCTGATTCATGGAGACCAGGGGAAGGGGATCTGGTTGCAGCAGGAGGGGGATACTCCCTGGCTTTTTCAGCAGCCTGCCTCATCTCTGCCTCTTGGCTCCTTTCCTCTCCAGCCTCCTGCCTCTGGTTCTGGACTGTTCTCTGCCACAGACTCTTCATGTTCTCTAAACCTTGTTACCTCTTCAGCTTCTAACACCTCCTCCCCATGTGATCCCTCTTCTCCTTCTGACCACTCATCATCATCCCACCACCAATCCTCTGGCTCTGAGTCTTCTTTCCTTGGGGGTTCCTCAGTTGGTGCCTCCTACCACTTCACCCAATCCTCAACACTTACCTTCTATCATTTCAGCCATACAATTCAGAATCAGCATGCTTACCAATATCCAGTACAAAATTAAGAACATGCAGCAGAATAAGCACCACCACAGCATCATATTCTCAAATCAGAGTTAAGAGATACAATGACCTTGTACACGTCATTTGTAATTAAAATCCACAGTACACTAGTCAAGATCAAACTGCAAGCAGCTTCTGGTATAGTCAACTTTTGCTTTTTAGGTGGAGTGTAGGATCTTTTATAATTTCTGAGAGGAAGGGGTCACCTTAAACTTTCAGGGACACTTTTAAGGAACAACATATGCAGATATAACAGAAGGTAGGTGGTCTCACTGTTTCTCATCCTTGTTGTTGTTCAGTCGTTCAGTCGTGTCCGACTCTTCGTGACCCCATGGACCAGAGCACGCCAGGCACCCCTATCCTCCACTGCCTCCTGTAGTTTGGCCAAACTCATGCCAGTCGCTTCGAGAACACTGTCCAACCATCTCATCCTCTGTCGTCCCCTTCTCCTTGTGCCCTCCACCTTTCCCAACATCAGGGTCTTTTCCAGGGAGTCTTCTCTTCTCATGAGGTGGCCAAAGTACTGTAGCCTCAACTTCAGGATCTACCCTTCCAGTGAGCACTCAGGGCTGATTTCTTTAAGGATGGATAAGTTTGATCTTTTTGCAGTCCATGGGACTCTCAAGAGTCTCCTCCAGCATCATAATTCAAAAGCATCAATTCTTTGGCGATCATTCTTCTTTATGGTCCAGCTCTCACTTCCGTACATTACTACTGGGAAAACCATAGCTTTAACTATACGGATCTTTGTCGGCAAGGTGATGTCTCTGCTTTTTAAGATGCTGTCTAGGTTTGTCATTGCTTTCTCATCTTTACAAAAATCTAAAGCAGTCCCAAAACTACTTACACTAAAATATACACTAGGGATGGGGAATTTGTAGCCCTTCAGATGCTGCTAAAATTCAACTCATTAGCCCAGTCAGTTGGCACACTTATTAGGGATGATGGGAGTTGTAGTTCAGCAACTTATGGAGGGCCACAGCTTCTCCACCCCTGGCAGACATACTCCCATTGTGTACTTTGCTTTATAAGTAGAGAATGCAGCCAATAAATTTATAAAACAAAACACATTGCAGCAACATTTGTTATGCTGCTGGAAACTAGTCTTGGCTTACCTTATGCAAGGTCTGAATTGTTACAGAGAAATACCATCCTGACCAAGGACCACAGTAGGGCAAAAAATCTACACAGTGTGGATGCGCACTGCTGGATCTACAATAAAGCCTCCAACGTTCTGAAAAACTATGTGTTTATACATAATGTACCCTTGTGTATAAGGAAAGCCATCACAAGGGAATGTACAGTGGTACC
Source organism: Lacerta agilis (assembly GCF_009819535.1). Lineage (NCBI taxonomy): Eukaryota > Metazoa > Chordata > Lepidosauria > Squamata > Lacertidae > Lacerta > Lacerta agilis. Next base: position 66,816,867 of record NC_046312.1, on the reverse strand, counting down.
TCAGGTTACGAACTTAATTCGTTCCGGAGGTCTGTTCTTAACCCGAAACCGTTCTTAACCTGAGGTGCACTTTCACTAATGGGGCCTCCCGCTGCCGCCACACCGCCACCACACAATTTTCATTCTCATCCTGGGACAAAGTTTGTAACCTGAGGTACTACTTCCAGGTTAGCGGAGTTGTAACCTGAGGTGTTTGTAACCCAAGGTGTTTGTAACCCAAGGTACCACTGTACAACACAACCTTGAATTGGGTGCCATCAGTGTATTGATTCTGTATCAAGAGATCCAAACTATTATTGTATCCTCTTCTCAGAGGAACAAGTAAGTGCTTATGAAACATGGGAGGACGAGCAGAAACGAGTGCTAGAATTAGGTTCAAAATTGATTTCAGGGCCATAAAAAATGGATAAAAGACATCAGCTTGAAAGGTTAATGGCAGAAGGGTACCACAGTTACCAAGCTGAAGCAAGAACTAGAATATTACATGGCAGCATTTATGGATGTGCCAAGGGAGAAGAGGAGGCAGGACTATTGGTACCTAAACAGGAGGCATTCAGAAGGTCTCCAAGCTGAACATGTGGAACAGAAATAGGGGAAGTAATCACCAACTCCAATTTTGCTGGTACATGAATGATGAGATCTAATGGTTTAAGATCATCTGAATTTTTGAGGGGTGAGGAAGCATCACCTTTGTTTGAAAGTGTCCCCACCCTTCTTAATTCCTGAATGTTCATTAAATCTTGGATTTCAATTAATTATCCATTTTCTATTTTGCATGTTCATGACAAATATTCAACTGGTTTTTTAAAACATTATAAATGCTGTCCCTAATATGACCTTTAAATAGTTGAGTTTACTTTGGAAGTTTGAACCTTAAATAGCTTGGCTTAACAGCTTATTTGAAAACAGAAAAAAAGAACATTTTGTTCAGAAAGATTTTGCTTTCATCCAGAAAATTAAGATCTGTACGTGAAGCCAATTCTGCTTAAGTTTGTCCCAAAAACCGATGAAAGGTTTGACCTAGAGGTGTACAGTCTTACAGAATGCTTTCTCAATTTATACACACCTAGAGGTTGTGTCCATTAAATATTATTTAGAAGAGATAATAGCAAAATATTTTGTGAAGTCTCTTTTTGAAACAAAGCTGATCATGACCTTTCATCATAATTTTGTCCTCCAATGATTTAAAAATGGCACCTTTGAATCTATATTGAATGAGATTCTATGTGCACACATACTGCAACTAACAGATTGTTTTCAAAAGCTTTGGTAGCTGATAATATATGGATTTATTTAAGCCTTGTAAAGATGGAGGGAAAATATCTAGTTAACACGCAGGAAAAATAATGATTGAGATTAGCTCAGAACTTTGAAATTAAATGAATTTCAAAGCAGTGCTTGGAGCACTTCTCTTGCAGCTAATGTTAAAACCAACTAATGGATGAAGTTATTTAGAATTATTTGTGAAGTTGGATAGAAAGGAATTGATTTTGCATTCCAGTCAGATGTGTGCTAGTATATATTATCTGTGTCGTAAGAAAAGAAGAAGAAGAAGAAGAAGAAGAAGAAGAAGAAGAAGAAGAAGAAGAAGAAGAAGAACAACAACAACAACAACAACAACAACAACAACTTTGTACAGTAATCTCAAAATCTAGGAGTTAGCTTTTTACAATATCTTGGATGAAAGAAAGTTAAAACAAGCTTTGCTACATTTGACCATTTCAATTATAACGTCTTGCAAACAGGCATTTCACAAGATGCCTAGCTAATTTCACAGAGTATAAAATAACTTCAATCTATAATTCTACCTCAAAGCATGCTAACATCACACTGCCTTCAATATTTACACACACTTCAGAACATGATCTAATGCAAGGTTTCTCAAACTTGGTCCTCCAGCTGTTTTGGACTACAATTCCCATAATCCTTGACCACTGGTCCTGCTAGCTAGGGATGGTGGGAGAGGTAGTCCAAAAACAGCTGGAGACCCAAGTTTGGAAAACCCTGATACAGTCATACCTCTAGTAGTGTTCGCTTCATGTTGCGGATTTTCAGGTTGTGAACGCTGTAAGCCTGGAAGTGTATACTTCTGGGTTTTGCCACACGCGAACGCGCATAAGTGTTCTGCGTGCTTCGCACATGTGCAGAAGCGCTCTATCACATGCCGTGCTTGCGCAGAAGCGTCACTCTAGTTGCGGACTTTTTGGGGTGCGAACGGCACCCCGGAACGGATTGTGTCCAAAACTAGAGGTACCACTGTATAATGCATCCACCTGGTTTTCCCAACTTCACTTTCATTCCAATTCAAGTAGTGGCATGAAGATCAGAGAAAGAATCCAGAATTCCTTGCTGAGATTTTCAAAATAGTGGCAAGCAGATAGGTATTTTTTTTTTACAGGATGTTAGGGTCTGTACAGGCAACACTTCTTCATTCCTGCTTACTATTCCAAGGGTAGAGATAGGCAGAGTTCCTCAGGTTTGTGCATTCCCACCCCTGCTTCACAACCCTGCAGGGCTTCCAAAGGATTTAGACAGTTCATAAGAAAAGGCTATAAGGCTACGGTTATGCTGACATGGGACCACCCAAAGAGATTTGGGCAAACTCCTGCAATTGCAAGAGGAGGAAGGGGAAATTGGAAGGAATTCATATTGAAAAATAAATGAAAGGCGTACAGATCTCCCTCTTTATGGTTTCTACTGCCAGACAACCATAGAATGATAAAACACAAAGAGAGCAAATGTTAGCCAAAGTCAACCCAATAATATAGGGGGCATCAACACCACTCAAGGCTGCCCAAAAAAATAATGAGTAATAAAAATTGTAACTGAACTGCATCGACGAGAGAAGGAAGCACAGCACAACAAGCAGATGGAATAAAGAAAGAAGAATCTGAGAAATGCTGGAGGACCTTATCAGAGGAGTACAGAACTAGGATGAAAATATTGTGCAATATTGTGGGAGAATGAGAAGCTTTTTGCAACTCAACAGGGCAATAATTTCCTTACATGAGGAGGGAAGGAGTGGATGCAATGAAGGAACACATCTTTTCTCATCCTCCCAAACACAAAGATGGGGTCTCCATGAAGGGAAATAAAAGTAAGTCTCAAAGGCACAAGTCTGAGGTCACATGGTGGAATTACTAGCGGCAACTGAGGCACCTTGGGGCTGGTCAGTGTCTGGATGGAAAACACCTGAAAACCTCATGTACACTCCCTTTTGTTCGGAAAAACATGATGCAAATGTACCAAGTAATTAGATCCCAGCTGTAATCAGGGACTGACTGAGAGACAGGAAAATGTAGTCCATCAATCTTATTGAAGTCCCTGAATATTCATCTAAACATTTTAAATTCCTTAATACCTTTAAATACATTTAAGTCAAGATGCCATGTTAGATATATATTCTGAAACATCCTCACGACCAAGTAATTCCTGAATCCTTATTTTCAAAAGGCCCAAGAAATGTGGAAATCTTCTTGGAAAGTTCTCTGTTGTTTGACAGCTATGAAAATCTAAATTTACTGGGGATCATTTTATTGTATATATTCTGTGATTTCAGAATTTATTGTTTTTACAGTATTCTGTTCTCACAAAATAGCTTTGGTTATATTAGGCAAAATTCTTGGATCACATCACTAAAAATATTTTCCTAACAATGTGATTTTTACAAGTCACAGAAAATATGTTCTCAGAGTATTTACTACAACATTAAAAATGAAGAAACAGTCCAGTACGTTATAAATCTATGCTATAGAACCACCTACAGTCATTTTACTAATTTCAAAACACAGTTTATGGACAACTGGCTACTGACTTCAGCAATGAAAGTTGAATCATAGAAAATAATCTGCCATAGGAGCTTTTTTTTTAATTGGAATTAAAGCAAAGTAAAACTTTGATATTTACACATTGTTCTCTGGTGGGACTTGAAAAATGGTGGCAGATATCAATTTGAATTACTTCATTCATGAAACTAGGAAATGCTAGGGTGTAACAAGATCCACAACACTTCCTAGAAACCAAAATGCAGGTTATATATGATGATGTCATAATGTCATCAACATGCTTGTTAGAAATGAAGGATCTCAGTTATTATTGCAATGCACACATTTGCAAGTATATTCTCTTATAGTCTGAAGGCAGCCCTGTTTAAGGAAGCTTTTAATATGTGATGAATTATTGTATTTTAATTAGGGGATGCGGGTGGCGCTGTGGTCTAAACCACTGAGCCTTGGGCTTGCCAATCAAAAGGTCGGAGGTTCTAATTCCCACGATGGGGTGAGCTCCCGTTGCTTGGTCCCAGCTCCTGCCAACCTAGCAGTTCGAAAGCACGCCAAAAAGTAAAAATAGATAAATAGGTACCACTCCGACGGGAAGGTAAACGGAGTTTCCATGCGCTGCTCTGGTTTCACCAGAAGTGGCTTAGTCATGCTAGCCACATGACCCGAAAAAACTGTCTGCGGACAAACACCAGCTCCCTCAGCCAGTAAAGCGAGATGAGCGCCACAACCCCAGAATCGTCCGCGACTGAACTTAACTGTCAGGGGTCCTTTACCTTTATTGTATTTTAATATTTTGCTGGAAGCCCCCCAGAGTGGCTGGGAAAACCCAGCCAGATGGGCAGGGTATAAATATTATTATTATTATTATTATTATTATTATTATTAACAAGAGGTCAAGATGCTGGTCTCAAAAATTGCTGCTAGTAGAGGAGAAAAACAAAAAAAGCACCTAAAGTTACAAATGCTAGTTGCATTTTAGGATGATTTAAAAAAAACTTGACTATTAATAGATGTAATTTTGCTTATGATTAATATCCAGAAAGATGCTGCTGCATGTGCATATCTTATGCATGCCTAGGTGCTCCACGGATGTCAGATTGTATATTTTGTCACAAAAGAACAGCAGTGGATCCTCTCCAACTTTTCATTCCTAAAGTCAGAGATCCAATGACTGATTCTTATGTAACTGGTGGTGTAACTGAGGTGATCCTAATGTCACCTGGGTCCAGGATGACAGTATGGAGATAGGAAAAGCTGATTTATCTCAAGAATTCACTAAAAGCACGCAGACACCTTTTTCACACTGACATCCTCTCTGAATATGATGTTGAAACTCAATTAATCTAGATATACATGAAAGATTATTAAGCATCTACAAATGCATGTCACAGACCAACTTACCAACTCTATTCCCTGTGGAAAAGGAGTGTCATCCAAATCCTTTAAGGGAAATCTCTGGATTATTTTTCCCAGACCATCTCCTGATCCTAAAGTGAAAGGAAAGGGAGAAGGGGAGAGAATGAGATCGTGAATAGTGATGTTTTGCTTTTCCAGTCAAAAGCTTACACATATGAAAGAAGTCACAATCTAATGCATACTAGCATCTGCTTAAACTGTGGCAAGAACCTTTAAGTTCTAGAAACTGTATTCAAGTGACTGCTGAAGACTGCAGAATTTAAATTCCAGCAACACATACACGGTACCCAATCTTGTTTTCAGAAACTATGATCTGTATTTTTACACATAGCAGTGACATTAAGACCCAATGAATACTCAATGTATACTCTTAGACATAGGCATAATGATGCCACAATGCAATCCTAAAAATTCTTAATTTTACTATGCACCCATCGTGGTACTTCCAGCACATTAACCACCATGGAGATTAAACCAGATAGGAAAATGTACAGTTGCATAAAAACACAAGGGGGAGCACATGAATGTGTCATCCCTACAGGAATATGTGACAGCACAGTACACAATCTATTTAGCATTTCCATCTCCCCTGTACATTTATGACTTGCCTCTATTCAAGGTATTGTTACTTAACTTGTCCCTGAGAAAACTCCCAAATAGCTTCCGTTCAGTCTCTGCAGATCTGATGTTGAATGGAAGGTACATACTCAAGAACCAATGTAAAGTAAACTCCAGTTTTACTGTACTGTAAAATACTGTTTCATTGCAGCATATTACACACATTTTAATTTATGGTAATATAATGAAATGGAACCCAGTACTTGTACATGATCTAACTGTTCTTGAAGCACCACAGAGTAAGCAAGAAAAGAAAGCTGCATCTATCTTAGAGGTCAGTTAAATATACAATTAGCTTGTGTGTATGTTTTTTCAGGAGGACGGGCAGTTTTGTTTCAGTGCAGCATTTTAAGCAACATAATAAGTGCCCATGAGAATCAGATTAACCTAGTTCAGCATTCTGTTCCCACAGTAGCCAATCAGATGCCTATGGGAAGCCCACAAACATCACATGAATGCAACAGCAGTCTCTCCCTCATGATACCCAGAAACTGGGATTCAGAGGCATACTATCCCTGACACTGGAAGTAGTACAGCCACCATTGGCAACCTTATCCTTCATGAATTTGTCCATTTCCTTTCAAAGCCATCTAAGTTGGCAGCCATTATTACAGTGAACCATGGCAGTGAATGCCATAGTTTAACTACCGGTATACATTATGTCTCTCCTTAATCTCCCAACATTCACCTTCATTGGATGGTATTCTGAGAGGAGAAGATCTTCTTAATCCACTTTCTCCACACTATGCATCCATTTTATACACCTCTTTCACGTCCCCCCTTACTTGCTTCCCTGCTCCTGCCAACCTAGCAGTTTGAAAGCACGTCAAAGTGCAATTAGATAAATAGGTACCAATCCGGCGGGAAGGTAAACGGCATTTCCGTGCGCTGCTCTGGTTCACCAGAAGCGGCTTAGTCATGCTGGCCACATGACCTGGAAGCTGTATGCCGGCTCCCTTGGCCAGTAACGCGAGATGAGCGCCACAACCCCAGAGTCAGACACGACTGGACCTAATGGTCAGGGGTCCCTTTACCTTTTTACCTAATGAGAACTTAATATAGTATTCCGAATGCGGTTGCACTATAGATTTGTATCGAGGCAATGTAAGACTGGCAATTTTGTTTTCAATCCATTTCCTAATTATCTCCTGCAATCCAGCTCTTTCATAGCTGCTGCACATATTTTAAACAAGCTGTCCACTACAACCCCAAGATCCCTTTCCTGGTCAGTAACAGCCAGTTCAGTGCACTATAAGTGTTAATGTAAGGTTAGGAAGTTTTGCCCCAAACAGCATCTCTTAAGGAAGTAAGCTTCAAAGTGCTTTTTACATACAATACACTTCTATTCAGTATCTGCAATAGACCACATTAATTTTAAGTTGCCATTAGTTTTAAGTTGTATAATCAAGTTGCCGACATTATGTAAACATATTGTGTAATATGGAAACATTCAATCATACTTGCATAAAATCTAGGTAGATATATAGTACCAGAATACTATTCTAATTTTATATTCCTTGTTAGAGATCAGATTGAAAGAAATAGAACAGATATCCAGAATACAACTGGTTGTATCATCAAGGTTTAAAGACGGAGTGATCTGAGGGATCAATTACAAAATTGCAACATTACAAAAATATAATATACAAAGTTATGTAGGAATACACCTGTTAAGTCGCCCCAAATATTGATTACATAGGACTGTATCCAATTGTGTCCCTGAACTTATATCAAGCTTCTGTGAGTAGAATGGGTGGATAGTCTGTGCTGAGTCACCCTCCCCTCTGAATCCCTTCCACACAATCTGCCCCAGAGCATTGGGAACCGTTTGGAACAGCATGGGGGTAGGGCTGCCAGAGAAGGAAGGAATTCAGAGAAATCACCTTCCACTGGAGCCATGAGCTGCTGGTTTCTTCAGTTGGTGAAACATCAGCAAAATGCATCAGTAGTTCTGTACTCTTTTTTATTCTCCTTATATGAAGGTGTTGTGGTCTTTTAAGGTCAGGAGGAGGGAGAGGGGGGGAGGAGGTAGAGGGAGAGAGAACATGACTTTATGTGGCTGCTGTATCAATGCCTGCTGTCTCCCGACTGGAATGTGTAGCACAAGCTCATTTTGGCTGACTCTTCTGGCTTTGAAAAGGACAGGCACCTGAGATGTTGCCATCCCAGAATATTGGGGAGGTGACTGGAAGTGGTAGCAGAAGCTGGCAGAAGCTTAGCAGAGAATGAGTGAAGACTCAAAATACTGTAACTGCTTGCAAGACTGCACTAATATTGCTGTACAACAGAGAGACTCCCTCCTATTTCAATGTAGCCTCCCAAGAATGAAGTAATCAAAAATAAAATCAGGATATCAGACCTAATATCCACATTTCCCTCCAAAAATGCAGCACATTTTACTTTAAAATTAAAGTCTCAAGGGAAATGTACACACCAAATTCTTCTAATATTTTTGATATAAATTAGTGATGATCCCTGATAATTCTTTGTTCCTTAGACCCATAAAGTCAACGCACAACATTAAACTGCAATAAAATTCCTAGCTCCCATAAATTCACTGGGTCATTGACTTTAACAATCTTCAACTGACTCGTTCAATTGTCAGCTAGTCTCTTGTTTTGGATATCTCTGATTACAGGATTTCTATCACACTGTAAATGCGAACACACACACATCATTTTACATTCTTAAACATGCAACAAATAAGGTGTTAGCAGAAAATGTTTTATTAGGAGCATATGGGAAAAAAAATTGTAGCAAGCAAGACTGGTTTCAAGTTCAATAGACTAATGGCAGTTCATATTCCATAAATATTGGGAGGCAACGTTCCAAAGAGCAACTCCTTGTCAAATCAAATTTCAAACTTTTTTTCACTTCCAGATTATAATGTAGTATTAATGAAGTCTTAAAATTTTGGAATGTATAACCTGGAAAATCCAAAATCAGCTTTAATCAAAAGCAATCTTTCAGATCCTACCATGTTATTAGATCTACAGTTCTGTTTTAAATGGATCTCCTACAGCAGCACCTACACTTTGGAACTCCCTGCCTATTCATATCAGGATGTAACATTTTTGTTTAGGCTAGCCTATCAAGACACACAGATGCAATGGGTTTTAATCCTTTGTTTAGTTACCATTGATTTTGCTCATCTTTTTAATATTTTAATACCTGTTTCTAACTGTTATCCCCCCCCCCATAATTTTTAATGTTTTATTATACATTGTTGAAAACCCGGTGGGGGGAAGTTTTACAACCAAGCTGTATATAAATTTTGTACCCATCTGCAACTGTAACATTTTGCAAAGTTATCTGCCAAGGTGACATTTGTGCATTTGTGGCACACACGTGGGAAAATAAGGTGTACCCCAGCCACCCTGGGCGGCTTCCAACAAATATTAAAATACATTAAAATATCACAGATTAAAAACTTCCATAAACAGGACTGCCTTCAGGTATTTTCTAAATGTCAGGTAGTTGTTTATCTCTTTGACCTCTGATGGGAGGGCATTCCACAGGATCGGCACCACTACAGAGAAGGCCCTCTGCCTGGTTCCCTGTAGCTTTGCTTCTCGCAGTGAGGGAACCACCAGAAGGCCCTCGGTGATGGATCTCAGTGTCCGGGCTGAACGATGGGGGTGGAGACGCTCCTTCAGGTATACAGGACCGAGGCCGTTTAGGGCTTTAAAGGTCAGCACCAACACCTTGAATTGTGCTCGGAAACGTACTGGGAGCCAATGTAGATCTTTCAGGACCGGTGTTATGTGGTCCCGGCTGGAATTTAATTCCCACCTGGAATTTAATGTCTAGCAAACTTCTGCCCAAATGCAAATATACATTTTATAAAAGCAAAGCACAACAGGTCTCCCCTCCTTCTGCATTTGTAATCAGCTCTTAATGATGGATGCCAAACAAAATGGAACACTAAATAAGGGCCTATTATGCATTTGTGACACACAATCTATAAGAAAGACATGTTTTCCAAAAGCCTAAGAAAATTAATTTGATATTAACTTGTACAATGCATATGGAAGGAACATATGTACTCATCAGATGAAGAATATATTAAAATGCCCTAATGTTGATTTTAGAATCTTCCTTGTGGACCAACATGGCTTTCAGTATTCAGATTGAGTTCTCTTTATATCTACTACAGTATTCTGAAATATCTGAACTGCTCCCTGAAACTAACTCTGGCCATACACAATACTGTAGCATTCACATATTTTATGAGAAAGTCTGGGAGCATACCATCTACAGAAAACAGGGGGTTGGACTTGAAGACCCTTAGGGTTCCTTCCAACTCTATTCAAAGAAGAATCTTATGTCCCCATACACTCAACCTTCAACTAAAATCTTGTAAACAACCATTTTGGTTTAATTAATACACACAGAACATTAAAATCCTGGCAAAGTTTTCTAGTTCCTGAACCTCAGTCTTCCTTAACTCCCTTCTTATATAAATCTTGACTATTAAAGGTCACATGCCATCTCCTGCTTGCCCTTTAAATTCCACGAGCAAATTGTTAGTGCAACTTACATTCCAAATTAATGAGAAGTGCGATAAACTGTGCCTCTTTCCCTGTGAGGCATGGATAACAATATATTTAAGCTGCGTTTATTTTTAACTCTGTGTTTAATGTTTGGGGTACAAATTGTTTAGTTTGTCTAAAGTAATAAGTCACAAGCACTGGGTATATACATACAGATACACACATACACACTTACCGGTATATATGTGCACATTCATATATGCCTGCTAACTCGTGTGAAATTATGGATTGTGTATGATGCAGAAAAGCAAAGCTGCAGTATCATTACACTATAATACAAAATGACACTGCAAACAAATACACAACAATGCAATGAATAGTATTGGCACTTGAAACTGTTTGGTTTCATAGCATTCAAGCTGGTTTGCAAAATGAATTACAACAGTAAAAGAAAGCATCATTTATTATATAACTATGAGCTAAAATGAATAAATCCCCACTATACAAACTGTAATCAATTATGCAGCTAAAACTTATGATATAAACTGCACAGAAAATAAATATACATGGTCCTGCTGTTATAAAAAGGAATATTTACTATACTGGCTTTTAACTGACTGAAAAAGATATTTCCCATTTTTATTCTTTCAGTAGCTATAGCAGGACTGAGTAGCCTTTTTTTTTTTTTTTTTGCCCAAAGGTAAAATTAACGGGGTGAGCGCCTGTTGTTCGGTCCCTGCTCCTGCCCACCTAGCAGTTCGAAAGCACGTCAAAGTGCAAGTAGATAAACAGGTACCGCTCCGGTAAACGGCATTTCCATGTGCTGCTCCGGTTCGCCAGAAGCGGCTTTGTCATGCTGGCCATATGACCCGGAAGCTGTACGCCGGCTCCCTCGGCCAGTAACACAAGATGAGTGCCGCAACCCCACAGTCGGACACAACTAGACCTAATGGTCAGGGGTCCCTTTACCTTTACACTCCTTCAAGGGTAACATGCTATCAGTGGTCATGGCAAAAGTGGTCACCAAACATGCATCTGCATACTGCATTCACCATACATACAACACATATAAAGCTCCACACGTAGGAACAAATCATACTTATTCCTGCAGTGCTAAGCTAGGTATATATGCTAAACCCTTCCTCCATATAAAGCATTGTGATACATCACACTGCAGGTGTGGGGTCCCATGCTTGCTCTTTACTTTTAAAAAAAAGTCATCCACACATTTTACAATTTGGCTTTTACTTGCTATACTATATCATACAACCAAAGTTCTTGTAAGTATCATGCAGAACTTCAAGAGTGGAAAACCACAGTGATAGACTGCAATTTTAACAACATTGCCTTATTTATTTGTTTTTAATCTATTTTTCTTTTAACAGAATGCTAACTCTTCTCATCTGCCCTCTCCATAGGAATGAAACTGACTGTCCAGAGTTATTGTTGGTATCCGTCTGTCTTGGGAGACAATGGAAGAGTGCACCATCGGGGGTGAAGTCAAACCATTGGAGAACTACCGTGCCTGCTGCGGCTATAGAGGCCAATGTGGGAGATACATGTTTTGCTACATCTGGGGCAGATGAAGGTATCCTGTTGTGCTGATGCAGATGCACTACAGGAAGTTGTTTATGTGGTCTGTTTTGGAAGTTTCTGAAAGATTTGTGCAATATTTTTTACATCATTATTAACACTGTCAGGACAAAGCCTGGCTGTCAGGAACTTCATAGAACACCTACCCCCCCCAAAAGCATCTTCATCATAAGAAAGAATTGTCTGTCAATTGATAAGAGACAGACACCTGCTCCTTGAAAAGCTAATCATGATCAGTACTACAAATGCTTCTTTGAAAAAGCTATTTTTGGTAACTTGCTTTAGGAGTGTTTGGAAAAACCCTAGTACAATGTAAGCTAGTTTAAAAGAATACTGGATACTGGGGGGAAACTGTCAGTTTAAAAAAAAATCATTTACAACCAAATGTGTTTTTTCAAACCTTTGGTAAGTTCAAAAGGCACCAGAAAGTCGGATGTGTCTAATTAGTAGAGAATGCAGCATTGCTCAAGAATATGAAAAAAAAAAAAACTTCTCAGGGCCAGATGATAAGTTCAGCACAGGGCACTTCAACATTCAATATAAACAAAATCTTTCATATAAAAGATACAGAAGTAAAACACTTTAAAACTGTTTTATTAAAAATAAGAGGAGGCACAAGGAAACTATGCAGGGAAATGGGATCTCAGCACTATACAAATTAGGATGTTTGAAAGTCAATGCAATTAGTAGTTAACCCTGTGACACACAACTCCAACCCAAACAACCCACACTGGGTTCATCCACACTTCTGCTTCTCTCATACCTAGAAAGCATAGGTCTAAGAGGTTTTCCACTTGTCCTGTGCTTTCTAGGCATGGGTCCAAGCAGTTTTCTGCTTCCCCTGGAGAAAACCAGCTCTTCAGTGCTGAATCAGAGCAAATGTCAATCCGGAGGAAAACTGATGTTTGCTCTGATTCAGCGGTAAAGATTGTGTTTTCCAGCGAGAAAATGGTACGACAAGAAGAGGTCTGGATGAGCCTTAATATTTTAATTAAGACAATTTCAGGCAAGAACATACAGTGGTACCTCTGGTTGCGTACTTAATTCGTTCCGGAGGTCTGTTCTTAACCTGAAACTGTTCTTAACTTGAAGAACCACTTTAGCTAATGGGACCTCCCGCTGCCACCGTGCTGCCAGAGCAAGATTTCTGTTTTTATCCTGAAGCAAAGTTCTTAACCTGAAGCGTTATTTCTGGGTTAGCGGAGTATGGAACCTGAAGCGTATGTAACCCGAGGTACCACTGTACTATGCTGGCTGTAATTTAAAGTGTTTTTATTGTCATGAAATTGAGTATTTTATATAGTACAATAAGAAGAAATTCTACCAAGTCTTCACTCTTAGATTCCCAAAGACCAGAGGATTAGAGCTGGTGGACATTTCAAAATTTATAAACTATGACCTAAGGTCCCAAATGAAGTCAAAGGGTAGGACTACAAGTCTTCAAACTGAAATTCTTCAGGGAATGAAAACCACCTGTGTGAACTGACTGTTCATTTTAATAAGATGGACTTGTTGGCCAAAATGAGCATCTTTTGTCTATTTTGCAAAACAGATACCGTATGTATTACTAAATGCGTACCACTAAAAACTTGCTAATGTCCAAGAAACAATCAACATATAATGCTGTCAGTCAGTCGTACCCTGGTATAATCAGCAGTGAATTATTTTCTTAGCCACATTGCTGATGCTTTGCATTTTCAAAAGAAAAAGTCATTAGAATGAAAGACATAATAAAATTAAATGAGCTGAAATCTGAGACCAGGGATATGGTAATATTGCATTATGATCAGAGCTCCACAAATCCAGTCAGGTTTCTAGTAATAGCCCTTTCCAAATCAGTGGACAACCTCTTCCTCCATATTCTCTCTGGAGTAATGGAAAGATCATATACACTTCCCCATATAAATCTGAATTTAAGCCATGTTGCCTAAGTCTTCCAAATAACAGCAGTATGTTGATCAGCTGATGAGGGATTATTGTCCTGAATGCCAACAAGGCCAGGCTAAAAGATCTGTGCCAAAACCAACTGCCTGAAGTAGTCTCACTTATTTCAGAAGTCTCAGATACGTTTTAATCTGTTTCCATCCTTGAGATATATAAATGGATTATTTATTCCTAGCAGCTAACACAGAGACAATCCAGTATTTTGTGATGAACAGTCAAGTTATCTGACCTGAAAGAACTGATGCCAACTACGAGGCAGTATGCCTCTGAATGCCAGTTGCAAGTGAGCACAAGTGCAGAGTGTTCTGCTCGTGTCCTGCTTCTGGGCTTCCTATATGCATAGAAATGGCCACTGAGAGAGCAGGGTGCTGGACTAGATGGGCCTTTGGCCTGATCCAGCAAGTTTGTTCTTATGTATTATGAGGCAGTCAAAATGATAAACGAGGCCTATTTCTGTACGTACAAGTACACAGTCAGTTTTTAGTACTCTATGTCATATTGTGTGGATGCCTGATTATCGTCTTCCAAAGCAACTACTCTATTCCGAATTTAAAAATGGAAAGCGTAATCCTGGTGGTCAACAAAAGAGGTTTAAAGACTGTCTCAAGGCAAATCTAAAAAAAATGTAGTACAAACACTGACAACTGGGAAACACTGGCCTGCGAGCGCTCCAGTTGGAGAACAGCCTTTACCAAAGGTGTCATGGGCATTGAAGACAACTCAAACTCAGGACGCAAGGGAGAAACGTGCTAAGAGGAAGGCACGCTTGGCAAATCCACACCATGATCAACTCCCGCCTGGAAACCAATGTCCCCACTGTGGAAGGAGGTGTGGATTCAGAATTGGCCTCCACAGTCACTTAAACCGTGTTTATGGAAGACAATCTTACTCAGCTACAAGTGATTGCCAAAGGAGAAGACTCTATGTTCTTTATATCATCATCTAATTAATTGTGTTTCCATTCAAACTCTGTGAAACTGTTTCCAAATATCTGATCTAAATTTGTTTACCTTTTCCTACAAAACAGAAGCTCTGAGCTATACCAATACACTATAATAAAGACAATGCCAAATGACAACACACACAGTAAAGAACTTCACATTCAGTTCACCTTCAGTTAACAAATGACCAACAATGCAACCAAACCAGAACAGGTGCACTTATCAGCATTGCCATTAGCCATGCACTCATAAGCAACACAACATGTACTGTATTATAGGTCCTGGATCAGTTTTTGGAGGTAGTGGTGGACTGGATAAAGGCCAATAATTTGTGATTGAATCCCAACAGGATAGAACCCTTGGGGGGGTGCTTTCCAGATCAGAGAACTGGGAAAGTTGCCTGTTTGGGATGTGTTTGCATTTCCTTTGAAGGAACAAGTGCATAGTTTGGGGCTGCTTCTGGGTCAATCATTGTCACCAGAGTGACCACAAATGACCTCAGCAGCTGGGAACACCTGTACCAGCTTTGGCTGCTTCATCTGCTGTGCCTGTTCATGGACATGGGCAGCCTGGCTATACTGACCTATTTGTTGATAACCTTTAGATAGGATTTGGCTACTGCTAAAATTGATCCAGAACTCATAGTCATTCATCACATCAAAGCGAAGCATATCCAAGTGTCTGCCACTAACCAGGATATTAAATGTCACTGGAATGCTGCATCCCCTAGCTTCCAAGAAAACCATCATGACAGGAGCAAGAACAGCCAGTGAAAGAGAAGTTGCCATAATGTTTGCTTTCCTCTTCCCTTCTCATTCTTTTTCCCTTTCATATCAGGTCTATTAGATTGTGAGCCTGCATCATCATTATTTTACAAATTTATAAACCTCTTCATGGTCAGAGTCCATCTAAGCATACACAAGATTAAAATTCTAAAAACATATAAAACCATTTCTATAGGTACACAATCAATATTGCATAAATTACTAGGGGTTATGTGGTGTTAGGGGAGGGGTAGTACCTCTGGTGGGAGATATGTCAAGCCTCTTCTGGGATAGTTTGTCTACCTTTGTTCCCCACCCTGCACTCATCTCTCACCTGTGGCTCATTGAAGCTGTCAACATGTGACAGCAGCCACACCCTGGAAAATGATTCGACTGGTCAGCTAAATCAGGTGAAGGTAGCTGATGGGTTTCAAACCCTCAGTGAGTTAGGGACTTCACCTGCATGTGAAGACAGGCTCTGGCAGATTGAGCAGATGAGACCAATAGTGAGTCCAATTGTCAAGAAGGCAGTTTCTGCACACACTGTAGAGGGAAGAGAGGGGCAGATGGGGCTCGTCAACCTGGGAAGGTAGACCATCTAGGAGATAGAAAACTTTGATTCTAAAACTTCACTGCCTTGCAGGATATATTTAGGAAAAGAGAAGGATAAGAAGTAAACCCTACGCAAATCCAGAGTAGAGTCCCTAAGACGGTTTGGTGGTGCCTTGTACACCTCCTTCCCGCAATTCCTGCAGCTAAGCAGGTGTCAAACATATTGTTCTGCTTTCCTTGGACCACATCAGTGAGGCTGAAATGGTGGGTCTTGTCATCTGAACAGGATCTTCATACACACTGAGTAGGCTTGTGCTCTGGGAGGTCACTTTGATGCTGCTAACACAGCAGTTTGACTTCAACCCTGGAGGTGCACTCCACTGTCTCTCGAGACAGATGGATGCTAACAATATCAGAAGGTCTTCTTAAACAGTAGGTACCTAATATCATGGTAGTGATTGTCTGCCCACGGTAGTTTTGGCTGGCAATCGATTCCAGAGGACTAGACATGCAATACTAAAAGTGCACCTCTGGGGCATATGGTACTTTCAGCAGTGCCCCACCTGAGAAGTACAGTTGCTAGGCAGAGACATATGAAACAAGTTAGTCCCTTAAGAAACCCAGTCCCAAACTGCTAAAGGCTTTTCATACTAAAAATAAAACCTTGAACTTCACCTGGTAGCATACTGGCAGCCAGTGCAGCTCCCTCAGCAGAGGTGCTATACAGCATTGACAGGATTCTCCAATCAACAACCTAGCTGTTGTCTTCTGCACCAGCTGCAGTTTCTGGGTTAAGCCCAAAGGACACCCCATTTATGGATATCCAAATAGCATTGATAATCTGTAAATAAATTGTTGTGGTAATATATATTCTTTAAGATATAGGATTTTGATAATAGCTTTTGAAAATGAAATGTGGCCTATTTAAGAGGAGGGGACAGTCTTGTTTCCATGTAAACAATCAGAATGGGTACTCGTACTACCTTTGTTAGGTAAATTAAATGCAGTTGAATATGCTTCTGAATGCTTTGTTCCAAAATTAGCACTAACAGCCAAAGAACATAGGTAAATAGGTGAAGCATGTGATTGATCCATGAAGGATCAGCCATAAAGTAGCCATAAAACTAGTGGAATATTGCTAGAAAAATCAGCTGTAAAATTTGCACATGTCTGTAAAACAGAAGTTCATGTTAATGCTTTAAAGATTATGTTAAAATTATAATTTACCGTTTTCATATAAATAGTAACATTCTGGCATGACAATATTGGTTAATGAAGTTTAAGAGTAAACCCAGGGAAAATTTCTAAATAGCGTAACATACATGTGATGCAGAATGCATTCCATTCTCCACCAATGTCAAAATTATTAATCGTCATAATACAAAACACTATCTCTGAACCAACATGCAAGGTTTGGTTTTCTAGCAAAGTTCTACAGCCAAACTGTAAGTGTTGTATTTCAGAGGGAGGCTAAGAGTATTTTACATATTTGCTGACTACATGAACTACCAAATTAAGGTTATAATCACCATTATTCCTTCATTCACAGGTATTCACCACTCAAGGAACAACTGACAAAGAATAGACAAGTTTTGCTTCAATAAAGAGAAATCAGAATATTAAATAAAGGCTGTGAACAACTATAAAATCATTGGATTGTATATTTGGAAGGGACCACGAGCGTCATCTAGTCCAATTGCCTGCTATGCCAGAATCTGTCTGAACAATGTAAAGCAGAATGATGATCATTCAATAATGATAGACATGAAAATTTACTCTCTTGAATGGAAAAGAACTGAAGAAAACTGACATATCTGCATTTTTGTGGTGTCTTGCACATATTCAAGTATTGGCTTTAGGTTCATGCCCTAAACGGCACAACATTAAACTTTCATATTTATCACCATTACTTGGCTAGGCTGATTATAGGTTAATTTATTATGAATTGGGAAAGACTATTCACACAGTCTTACTTTGCAGCAATGATTTTCACATATTTTTTGTGGTGTGGAAAACAGCTGGTACTATAGTTCAACATTCAAAAGGCAAAATGGTTTTCAAAAGTCCAATTCCATGCCAAATGACGCAAATTAACAATCACAAACTAAAGAAAAGTTAGTTTCCAGACTCTGACATACTGAGAATAAAGTCTCACCAGTTCCAAGTACTTTGGATTTTTGGATTTAAACCCAATATATAAATTAAGCATGTCAGAATGGCTTCATCCAAGCATCTGGAAAATGCCTTGTGATTAGCAAAATATCTGAAAAAAGCACAATGAAAATATGTTCCAACAAAAGAAGCCAATTTATTCAGAACAACACTAAATATCAGTCTCAACAGTTTGTACATACATGCAGAATAACCCTTCCACACACACATTCGATCCTGTTATAGGCTGGAAGAGAGTACTAAACTAGAGGCTGGGGCTGGTTCATCAGCTACCACATGTTCAGAGACCCCCTGGTGATAGTAGCAACAGCTCTGAGTACGAATATTGACATTTGGGAAATCATTCAGTAATCCTACTTTTAAAAAACCATTTTCTTCTGAGATTAAAACATGTAGGTACCTCTCTCTGGAATTAGTTCCTGATTCTACACTGTTGGTATTCCATACATGAAGAACCTTTCCTCTCGCCTTGTTCAAAACA
The DNA here is from genome assembly GCF_009819535.1 of Lacerta agilis. Taxonomy (NCBI): domain Eukaryota; kingdom Metazoa; phylum Chordata; class Lepidosauria; order Squamata; family Lacertidae; genus Lacerta; species Lacerta agilis. Next base: position 66,798,111 of record NC_046312.1, on the reverse strand, counting down.
TGGGTTGCATCCCTACCAGTGCCTTTTAACACAGCAGAGACTCTGCTGTTCAACTATCACCTGTGGAAGCCTTCTCCATGAACCAGGTGACCAAGTGAAGCAGACGTGTGAGGAAAGGGTAAGTAATACTTGCCTACTTATTTACTTACTTACTTACTTAACTTAGACTAATAAGGGCACAATAATAAGAGCCCTGTTAGTATTTAAATCCTTTAAGACAGTGGACTGAAGTTGTTCAGCTTTTTTATGATTTTACCCCAAAGTTGTTGAGCTATTTTTAGGGCTGAAGTTGTTGAGGGTTTTTTAGGATTTTACCCCAGGAAATAAACTGCCACAGGGGCTGGATTAAACCAACCAGCAGGCCAGATTAGGCCCCCAAAAAGGACTTTGGACATGCCTGCTTTAAGAACTTGCAGCTTAGGAGCTAAACTATAGGGGTAGGAAGTCCATAGAAGAACTACTGTTCTGTGCTACCCTAGAAGCGAAGCTAGAGAACTCATAGTAAACTAGACTAAAACCACTAATTTTGGGAGAAGGGGTAAAAATGAAGCTCTACCATCCAACAAGTTCCACACAGCACAAATTAGCTAGCAGGGAGTCAACTTAGTTTTTAAAAAGGCAGGCTTAAACACACACACACACACACACACACAGCTGTTTTCTTAAATTATAAACATTAGGCTGTTGTAGATAGAAAAAAGACTCTACTGAAAGTTCCAGTTGTTAGTGCATTTCAAAACAGGTGAAAATCTAGTCTAGTGACTACTAGCCATGATGGCTATGCTCTGCCTCCACAGTTAGAGGCAGTAATCTTTCTGAATACCAGTTGCTGGAAACCACAGAAGGAGAGAGTGCTTTGTGCTCAAATCCTGTTTGTGGCTTTCCCACAAGCATCTGATTGGCCCTGTGATAACACGGAGCTGAATTAGATTGGCAACTGGTCTGATCCAGCAGGCTCTCATGTTCTTAAGCAGAATTAGAATGAAGGTTCTACATTATTTCCCACATTAGGATGCACTATGCACACAGAAAACGCAGGATGACTAGGTTTTATAAAGCACTGGGGGAAGGAAGAGAAGCATCTAATAAAAAAACCACTTGGGTTAGTTTTAATTAGGAAAATATATGTTTTATGTACATAAATGACAGGTATTTTTTTTAAAAAAATACTGTACTTTGAGTTACTTCATTGGCCTTTTGCTCTAAAGATGCAACCTGTATTTTAATTGTTTCAACTTAGTTATGCAAAAGTCAGTCATTATGTATTTTCTTGGGATATAGTTCAGAAAGGTTAATAAAGAAAAAAGAGACATTGCACATACTTTTGTAAACCAATAAATCTTTAATAACATAAAAAAGAAAGGTTAATAAAGCTAGTAAGGGCTCAAAAGAAGCACATCCCAGTATTGATGGAATCCAATAAAATACTATCTGAATATAGTTATCTTTTTTAAAATACTTATTTCCAAATATGCACTGTGAACATGCCTAGGTCAAACCAGCAATTGTATCATAATTAGGTGAAAATCTCCCCCTGCATCCCCAAGTTCTTAAATCAGGACATTGCTGACAGCAGCACAGCATGCATTTGTGCATGCTTTCACCTAATTACACCACAAGCTGAAAAGCCTCAAAATGGCAGTGGAAAAATGGATACTGAAGCATGCCCCCCATGCTCCATATATTGCTGAAAAACTCATTATTTTTAGGACAGTGTGTGTGTGTGTGTGTGTGTGTAAGAGAGAGAGAGAGAGAGAGAGAGAGAGAGGGAGAGAGAGATTTTGCTTTTCTAAAGTACAGTTTGAAGCACCAAAACATGTGGGGTATGCAATATGAGTATGCATCCTGCATACAGCACATTTTACACTAGCAAATCTCAGTGAAACGTTATCTGTACACTGGAAGAATGTATAACAAAAGGCTACATAGGTTTTGAAGAGGTATTGGGAAAGCAGCATATTTATTGCAAGAATCCTTTTGAGACTCAGAATTTCTGAGTCCAATAACTAAGAAACTAAAGAGAATACAGCACACAAGCTTCTAAACCTCTTACTGTCTGCAAGTGCATATCTGATGCAGGATAAAGTAAAAATGAACTAGAGATAGGAATTTCCTCTGTAAAACCAATTAGTAAAATATTTGCTTGATCTCCCTGTTAGTTGAATGCAGTATTTCACCTTCTCAGGGTTGGGCTGGTATGCACAAAACTTCAATGGTTTCAAAGCCTTGCTTTAACATTTCAGTCAGGTTATCTCATCTCCATGATTCACAATTAAATAGCTGAAAGGTACATTAGAAGAAACCTAGTCACCCTCTATGCTGGAATGCACAGACAACACACCCACACCAGCCAGTTTTAATTCTGTACTGCTCCACTTAAAGCAGCATTGGGGAACCTCCGGCCAAAGGGGCCAAATGTGGCCTTCCAATGTGGTACTGTCCGCAGACCACATCTCCTCCACAGGCCATTCTCCATGATGGCTATGCTTCATGCTCTCCTCAAGTGCTTTGGCTTGAACTGTGATAAGGCTTCTTGGTCACCTGAACGGAAAGTAAGAGAGATCAGAGGATGGGTTGAAGAAACTGAAACCTATGGCTTTTGTGTGGTTGAAATATAACCTACAGTACTAAGGTAAGGGTCATATCCATTCCTCACTCACTTTTTGCCTCTGGCCCCACACACCAGTCTGGCATGCAGTACCCAAAAGGTTGCCCAAGAAATAATGCAGCCCTTTGATTGAAAAAGGTTCCCCACACTTGACTTAATGTTAGCCTCAGCATCTTTGATTCCAATCCAGTGGACAAATTACAAAAAGAACATTTGTGAACTAATTCATCATTCCTGTTACAATTGACTGCTCTGCTAGAAACATGAGCCTCTCAGGACAAATCAAAATTGAATGAACCGATTAAACAGATCAGGGTGTGCTTGCAAATTACACTTGGATGCCCTTCACTTTCTTCCTAATGCCATGTGTCTAATGTTTGAAGTCTGATACCGCTCCATTCTGTCAGCAAGGTATCTTTTAGATCCCCGTGCATAACTTCATCAGGCGAGAGGTCAAGTATAATCCACATAAGAAGGTTTGGCAAAATGGCAAAGTGTAACATTTGGCGGCATGTTATGGGTTACATCAACTGTACCATAGATTTGGTAAGGTAGCTACTCTGAATGAATTGCTCCATATGAGGAGAATGCAAGCTCTGAAAGGTATGGGGGGGAGGGGGGATAGAAAATACACTTGTCAGTAGTCAACCCCAGCCTTGCTTTGTAACATGTGAGCACTGTCCTGATGCTAAGAATTCCAGGGCTTTTACAAAGGCTATTTTCAGAAACTGACTGTCAGCTCCCATCATAGCAGCACTCATAACATTCAGAAAGAGTCGTGTGTAAAAGTCTAGCGCCTTGGCTCTCAACTTAAAGGACAGAAAAACAAGATAAGAATGTGTCTGTGTTTCCATATACTGAATTACAGCCAAATTTCTGAATGGTGTTATGTTTCTAAACTATTGCAATTTAATTTTTATTGGCCTTTCACTTTGACACTGAACATTACCCTTCAGAGGCAACAATCCACTTGTCCTAGACTAAAACAGTCCCTAGAGCAGTGTTTCTGAAACTTGGGTCTCCAACTGTTGTTGGACCACAACTCCCATCATCCCTAGCTAGCAGGACCAGTGGTCAGGGATGATGGGAGCTGTAGTCCAACAACAGCTGGAGACCTACTCAACAGGCTCTTAGCAGGATTACTTGCTCACAAGTAGGCCTTTTGGTCCTTAAAGCCTTTCTCCTGCATATAACAATGGCAGAAGAAGTGGCAGACTGTGAAACACAGCAAGCTGGAGCAGAGGGTCAGAGGGTCATGGTGGATTTCTTTTTGAATCCAAGGCTGCTGCAGCAATAGGAGAAAGAGGACCCTCTTCAAATGTAAATGCTGTGAGCTCCTCCATCACAGGCTCAAGTTGTATATATGTGTGTCTGTGTGTAAATAAACCATATACCATAAAGGCACCACAGTCTCCACTGTGCCTTATTTCCAAAAGGACCCTTAAACCCTGGGTAAGTGCACCTGGGACACCTGAAATCTCGCACCATGGCAGGTAATAGTATTTTCCTAAATTCTAGTCTAATGTTCATCCTGCTCAGAAGAAGTGCTTGGTGAAAATAATATTGAAAGACATTCACCTTTTCACCTCCTCTTTAATTCCATGCAGCGCAATACTCTGCATTTTTACTGAAAGGTAAGTCCGGCTGTATTTAATGGTGCTTATTCTGAGTTAAGGAAGCAATCCTATGTATGGGAAACCAGAGTAATTTATGCTATCTTAAATTAAGATGGTGTAAAATGCACCAAATCCAAACTCTGTGGGGCTACTGCTGGCTGAGCTGGCATAAACCTGGCAGAGGGGAAATAATATTTTAAAATAGTTTGACTTCTTAAACCACCACCAGGTTGCCATATCACGTGATCAAGCTGAACAGAGTTAGGATCCAGTGTGAATTCTGGTGCAATAATTCGCAAATGGAAGAAACACAAAATAACTGTCAACCTCCCTAGGTCTAGGGCTCCATGCAAGATCTCATCTCGTGGAGTTACAATGATCATGAGAACGGTGATGAAGCAGCCTAGAACTACACAGGGGGGACGGGACTTGTCAATGATCTCAGGGCAGCTGGGACCATATTCACCATGAAAACAACTGGTAACACACTACGCCGTGAAGGACTGAGATCTTGCAGGGCCCGCAAGGTCCCCTTGCTCAAGACAGCACATGTAAAGGCCTGTCTGCAGTTTGCCAATGCACATCTGAATGACCCAGAGGAGAACTGGGTGAAAGTGTTGTGGTCAAATGAGACCAAAATCGAGCTCTTTGGCATCAACTCAACTCACCGTGTTTGGAGGAGGAGGAATGCTGCCTACAACCCCAAGAACACCATCCCCACCATCAAACATGGAGGGGGACATATTATGCTTTGGGGGTGTTTTTCTGATAAGGAGACAAGACACCTTCACCGCATCGAAGGGACGGTGGACAGGACCATGTATCGACAAATCTTGGGTGAGCACCTCCTTCCCTCAACCAGGGCATTGAAAATGGGTTGAGGAAGGGTATTCCAGCATGACTATGACCCAAAACACCTAGCCAAAGCAACAAAGGAATGGCTCAAGAAGAAGCACATCAAGGTCCTGGAGTGACCTAGCCCGTCTCCAGACCTTAATTCCATCAAAAATCTGTGGAGGGAACTGAAGGTTCGAGTAGCTACACATCAGCCTCAAAATCTTACTGACTTGGAGAAGATCTGCAAAGAGGAGTGGGGAAAAATACCTCCTGAGATGTGTGCAAACCTGCTGGCCACCTACAAGAAATGTCTGACCTCTGTAATTGCCAACAAGGGTTTTGCCACAAGTACTAAGTCATCTTTTGCAAGGGGATCAAATACTTATTTCACTCATTATAATGCACATCAATCTCTGACTTTTGTCTTCTGGGTATCTGGGGATTTCCCTGTTGTTATTCTGTCTCTCACAGCTACAATAAACCTACCATTAAAATTATGGACTGGTCATTTCTTCGTCAGAGGGCAAATGGGCAAATTTAGCAGGGGATCAAATACTTTCCCCCCTCACTGTATGTATACAACCAGTTCAGCATTCAGTGAATTATACCATGAGCATTTTAACAGGAATCTTTCCACAAAATACCAGGGAAATAGCAAGTCCATTTCATAAACCAGCAACTGTTATAATGAACAAATTCTGAATCTACCAGGCACTTAACATAACTAGGTAATTAGGTAACTGGCAACTGGCCAGAGGAATGATAGAACTCTGGAAAAGTAGCTACAAAGGCCTTAATCAGGTAAGACAGCTTAAGAAAGAAGGTTAAGTAGTAAATTGTGGCCTTAAATGTCTCATAGCAGGCTCTGCTTCAGCTTAGGACCATAGAGAAAGCAAGTTTTTCTTTTCTTTTCTTTTAAATTTTTTTAAGTTTTATTGCATAAAATGTATACAAAAGTTTGCAAATTTACATAAGAGTACATATTTACATAAAAAACAAACGAAATAGCCACATAAGAGTACATACTTACATAAAAAACAAACAAAATAGCCACTAAAAGGAAAAGAAGAGAGAGAAAAGAAGAAAAAGAAGAGAAGAAAATAACGGAGTGGGAGAAAAAAGAAAAAGAAAAAGGAAGAAAAAAAGATACATTTTTTAAAGGAAAAATTACATTACAATTGGTTGACTTCCACCACTGCATAACCCTAGGTATTTCCAACTGAAATTTTCTGCCATTCTTTCCTTTAACACCATGTATTTTTTAATGTTACTGTAATTCAGCTTTAAATTATTCTACTCCAAACACAACCAAAACCTTTCATTTGATCCTTGTTTACTTAAATATTCATTAAAACATTTCCATTGGTTTTGAATCACATTTTTTGATTTTTGCCTTATCCAGTTACCGGTAGTCAATTTTGCCATCTCTAGATATTCAGCCAATTTGCTCTGCCATTCTTTCTTGGTTGGTACAATACTATCTTTCCAGTGCTGGGCTATCAGGGTTCTCGCTGCTGTAGTCGCATATAAAAAAATATCTACTTTCTCTTTTGGTATATCCCCATTTACTATTCCTAATAGGTATGCCTCAGCTTTTTTATTATATGATATTTTTATTATTTTTTTAATTTCTTCATTTTTAATCGTCCAATATTTCTTAATTTCAGGGCACAGCCACCACATATGGAACTGCATTCCTATCTTCTCTTTACACCTCCAGCATTTATCATTTTCAGATTTATTTATTTTTGCTATTCTATCCGGTGACATATACCATCTGTGGTGTATTTTCATAAAGTTTTCTTTTAATTGGTATGATGCTGTGAAGTTAATATCCCTTGTCCAAAACTTCTTCCATTTATTATACTCAATTTCATAACCAAAATCTTTTTTCCCAATTTAGTATATTTTTCCCTTTGATTTCCTGATCTGGTTGCTTATTATTTAATATTTTATACATTTTTGTAAGTATTTTTTGTTTACTCTGTAAAAATTCTTCTAATTTCTCTGATTTATTTTCAAACCCTCTATTTTTTAAGTCTTTTTCAAAAGTTGCTTTTAGTTGAAAATATTCCAACCAGCTCATTCCATCCTTTTTTAATTCTTCAAATTCTTTTAGTTTTGGTATTTCTTTCATTTCTACTACTACTTCTTTATACGTTGGCCATGATCTTCTTACATCATTCTTGAGTGTCGAGGTTGCTTCTACTGGGGATACCCACCATGGGGTTTTTCCAATAACTTTTTCTTTGGTCCTTTCCCAGACCTCAAATAAGGCCTTTCTTACTAGATGATTTGTAAATCTTTTGTGAACCTGTGATCTTTCATACATTAGGTACCCATGTCACCCGTATATCTTATCCCAACCTTCTAATTCCAAAATTTCACTATTTTTAAAAATTATCCATTCTCTTAACCAACTCCAGCATGCGGCTTCGTAATAGATTTTCAAATCTGGAACAGTAAATCCTCCCGTCTCTTTAGGGCCTGTCAATATTTCTAGTTTAATCCGTGCTTTTTTCCCTTGCCAGATGAAGTTGGCAAGATCCTTTTGACATTCTTTCAGATATTTAGTTCCAATTATGATGGGTGCTGTTTGGAAGAGGAACATGATTTTGGGGAGTATCATCATTTTAATCATGGATATCCTCCCTAGTAAAGATAATTTTAATTTATCCCATTTCCCTAAGTTTTTCTTTTCATTTATTTCACCCTTTATTTGCTTTCACCAGCAAGCAAACAGGCAATACCGGTAATCCAGCTGCACTGAAAATAAACCAGGAAAAGATGACCAAGACATTCATGCACAAACAGCCAAACCAAACCAAAAAACAAAGAATTGCTAATCAGAATTATGTAGAATTCTATAGGAAGATAATGGTCTGATTCACATGTAATACAGTCATGGTTTATAAACCATGATTTTAGTTTAGGGGTCAGCAAGCTTTACCGGCCATGGGCCGCATCACTCCCACAGAGATTGTCTGTGGGCTGGACTGGCGTAGCGTGACACCGGAAATCGCGTTTGCACATGTCCGCGGTGCCAGAAATTGCTTCTGTGCATTGCCCAGACACCCAAAATCCCACCTGCGCAGAGGTGATTTCCAGTATCTGCGCGTGCGCAGACGCAATTTCCAGCGCCACTCGGCAAGTCCCTGCGTCGCCCCAGTTCAGCACAGTGTGCGGGGGACTCACTGAGCAGTCGGCTCAGTTCAGGGACAGCTCGTGGGCCGGTAAAACAGTCTTCGTGGGCCATATCTGGCCCATGGACGGCACGTTGCTGACCCGTTTTAGTTAATCATAATTAAAATGGATAATCTGAGCCTAGTCTTCCTGCTTAACTATGGCTAAATGCCACACATTAACCAAAGTTTGTAGACCTTGATTAAAGTTGGGCATAACTAAGTATTACTTCTAAACCTGAACCTCCTCCTTAACTATGGTTAAGGCGACATCACCACCAAAAAGCCAGAGCCACAAGTATAGAGCAACAACTAAGCCGTTCTCAAGGCATGGTGGCCATAGATGGAACCTGTTACTCTGCCTGGCCAACCAGATCTTCCCTCACTCTTGACAAAACCACTTTACGTAGGTAGCATTTGTCCATCTGCTTCAGCACAGCAAGTACAAGGAAGTTCAAAGGGAACAATAGTTTCCTGTCAGCTGCTGACCACTGTAGCACACTTTCTGCTTCCGTAGGATGAATTGGGAAGATAAAAATTACATGAGGCACACAATATGTAGGAACATTTAACAGTACAGAAGCTTTATTGCACAGGTAAAGCACAAGGAGAAATTTGCCCTTATCAAGAGAATTACACAGAGGAGTACAATCTTGTGAGACGTTTACAGTATTGTGTGGGCTTTAGGGATGCGGAATGAGCACACCATGTTTTGGTAGTTCTATTCCTTCCTGGAAGCTAGTTCCAGAAGGTGGCACTGGAGAATCACTGCTTGGCCTCATGGCATTTGTGACATGGAATTCTGCAAGGGTTGTGCCCCATGCTACTATTTTGTGCCTCACAACACAATGAAATTGTGTTTTTAAACCTCAGTGGGTCTCCATATCATGGGCGTAGCCAAGGGGGGAGGGGTGGCAGCTGCCCCCATCAATCAAAATCTGAGGTTCTGCCCCCAAAAGCCTGCTCCCCCAGCCCATGCTCCATATATTGCTTAACTACAACCCTCATCATCCCTAGCCAGCTTGTCCAATGGACAGAGTTGATGGGAGCTGAAGTCCAACAACATCTGAGGTCCCAAGGTTGAAATTTTTTGTGTTATATTGTTATGGTTACAGTGGACGCTCGGGTTGCAAACGTGGTCCGTGCGGGAGGCGCGTTCGCAATCCGCAGCGTCCGTAACCCGTGGCGCCGTGTCTGTGCACATGCGGGTTGCAATTCGCCACTTCTGCCCATGCACAAAGCGCGATTTAGCACTTCCGTGCATGCGCAAAGCGCCAAACCTGGAAGTAACCCGTTCCGGTACTTCCGGGTTCGGTGCATTCATATCCCATGGCGAACGCAACCCGCAGCAAACGCAACCTGAGGTATGACTGTATATTGCAGGGAGGTTTAGTGTTTAGTGCACATATAATTATGTACTTTTTGAACTTTCAATAAAGATGTCTGGACACACGCGCACAAATATAGCAGGGAGGTACAGCAGGACCCTCTGCCGCCGCAACCTCCGCCGCTGCAGGGAGGCATGGCGGGACCCTCTGCTGCCATGGTGATGCCCAGCAAGTCCCTCCGCCACATAAGTTGTGTTATATCCTGATATTTAGCTGGTGATATATCAGAATGTTGAAAACCAGATATCGTCCAGCCCTCCTAGAGAGAGGCTAGAAAGACTTCTTAAAATGCTAGAGGGGCAAAGCTGAATGGGTTTACCCCACTGTCCAGCTTAGCAAAAAGATGCTTTATACTTAACAGGAACGAGGGGGTGGGAGCCCTACTGATTTTATTCTATTTTGCTACAATCATCCTTAAATGCCCTTAATCTTCAATATTTTGTTATTAGTAGTACTCAGTTATAAGTATGTATCCGAATGGAAAATGTCATTTACAAATAGGTTTAGCTGCCAAAGTTCTTATGGTCTTACATGTAATCAGCTGACATTTTGCAATTCTTCTTCACATTATAAACAAAATGCTTCACTCATTCCTTTCCCAGTAACAAATACCTATTATTATTATTAACAAATACAAGAGGTTTGCATAATATCCTCACAGTAATTGCTAAATGTTTAAAACATTATTTAGATGAAATTAGATAGCTGTCTTTTTATAAGTTTGTGTAACCTCTTGGTTTACAAAAGAAATCTGTTCTGGTTATATGAAATAATGTTTAATCTAATTTTTTGCAGATGATAAGAAATTGATGCACTTGATCCAAACAACTCAATTCCATGTCTCCAAGTTCAGTTTTTAAAAGATGGTTTCTAGAACACTCAAAGACAGAATTCCACAAGTAAGAAATGTCCACATCACATTCAAGATAAATAACTATTTATGTACTCAAATGATAGGGGATTGTAAGACTATACAAAAATCAATCTATTTTATTATGCATTCACAGACTACAGCTGTGAATAGTTAACCAAAAGTAGAAATAATTAAAATATTTGAAATTGAAATGCTCACGGAGATCCCACATTCTCCCTCCTTAGCAAGCATTTTCCCTAGAAACTCAGTGCTTGCTTTTGTTACTTATGCATGTAGCATATCATTTCATCCTTCATTGAAATGTGTGAGCCATTCTCTGCAGAGCATCAGAATTTAGGATACTATAACAGTGGGTCTAACTGGCCATCTCCCTTGCTCAGCCATGAACCACTTGTGGTCATTCAATACCTTGCGGAGAGTAAAGACCTGGCTAAGATTGATGATGACAGGGAAGTGTCTCAATGGACTATATACTATGGTTACTGAGTGTGCACAGAAAAACTGCATTGGAAAATAGGAGGAATTAGAGAAGGAAGTGCTGAAAAGGTTTTCAGCAAATCCAATAAAATTTGTTTTAGTTTAGATTTTTTTAAAAAATAAGATTAAAAAAAAGACATGCTCTAACTGCCTGTGCCATGTGCCCCTTAACCAGCCTGCCCACCACCACCATACCCCCCCTCACCCACCCCAGGCACATCTTACATACCTTAATTAAAATTAAAAACATACAAGTTAAGAAGAAGAAGAAGAAGAAGAGTTTGGATTTGATATCCCGCTTTTCACTACCCGAAGGAGTCTCAGAGTGGCTAACATTCTCCTTTCCCTTCCTCCCCCACAACAAACACTCTGTGCGGTGAGTGGGGCTGAGAGACTTCAGAGAAGTGTGACTAGCCCAAGGTCACCCAGCAGCTGCATGTGGAGGAGTGGAGACGCAAACCCGGTTCCCCAGATAACGAGTCTACTGCTCTTAACCACTGCACCACACTGGCTCTTAACTGGCTGTTAAAAACAAATACAAACATTTTAAACAATTAGAGCAATAATAACAGCACCAGAACCACCTCCTCCAATATATAAACAATACTCCAAAGCAAGAGTTTGTTCAGCTGCCTCAGCTTTTATAGCACAAGTCAATGAGGGCCTCACCTTCCCAGGCCTGCAAGGCAGGCAGCAGGTCTTCCTGGACTCACAGCAAGTTCTTGTAATCACGGAGTAAATCCCATCCAATGATTCTTCAAAAACAGAAATTGTATTGCACTAGCCCCACATTGTCATTCCATCTGCAAATATTTGGATGTATTGGAAAGACTCATAATAAAAAGCACCCTTGTGACCCAGTGTGACACAACTGAAGTGTCAAACTAGAAATTGCAATACATTATTCAGATATTTACATAACAGCCTTGAATCTAACAACAATCTTTGTTCATCCATCCCAGTGAAAACATTCTTTGCTCAAACATTTGTGAAAATAAAAGTTTTACATTTCTAGTAACATGGCTTGAACTCACAGACTTCATTAGCCAAAACAGTTCTACTCCTCTGATATTGTGCAATAATACCTCATTTCAGTCTCTTTTCCCTGACAAACTATAGCCAGGTTGCAAAAAAAATATTAAAGAGAGGAAGTCAATTCTGGAAACAGTATCCTAGAATTAACTCAGGCATAGGCAAACTCAGCCCTCCAGATGTTTTGGGACTACAACTCCCATCATCCCTAGCTAACAGGACCAATGTTCAGGGATGATGGGAGTTGTAGTACCAAAACATCTGGAGGGCCAAGTTTGCCTATGCCTGAATTAATTGCTCTGGTGCTTTGAACATGGCTGACAATATTTCCCTACTCCATGACCCTATGTTGTGCTTGGCCTATACACCAGCATCTTTCCCTTCAATTTCCAGTTGAAGACTCTCCAGTTCTGCTAACAACAAAAAGGCACATTTGGATCCCCTTTGATATGGCACTTTTTTTGGCTGAACTTCATTCCAATACTATTGAGATCACCTTACTCCTCCTGCTTAAATTCTCAGGTCTCCTCTGCACTTAACAATGGTTTCTAATGCTTATTTCATTTGTTTCTTCCCTACTAAAAATATGGGGTTTGTTCGTGTGTCACAAAAACTGATCACTAAGAATTATCACTACTTACTCCTCCCAACATAAAAGTCCCTTTTGTTGTTGTTTAGTCGTTCAGTCATGTCCGACTCTTCGTGACCCCATGGACCAGAGCACGCCAGGCACTCCTGTTTTCCATGCCTCCCGCAGTTTGGTCAGACTCATGTTGGTAGCTTCGAGAACACTGTCCAACCATCTCGTCCTCTGTCGTCCCCTTCTCCTTGTGCCCTCCATCTTTCCCAACATCAGGGTCTTTTCCAGGGAGTCTTCTCTTCTCATGAGGCAGCCAAAGTATTGGAGCCTCAGCTTTAGGATCTGTCCTTCCAGTGAGCACTCAGGGCTGATTTCCTTAAGAATGGATAGGTTTGATCTTTTTGCAGTCCATGGGACTCTCAAGAATCTCCTCCAGCACCATAATTCAAAAGCATCAATTCTTCAGCGATCAGCCTTCTTTATGGTCCAGCTCTCACTTCCATACATCGCTACTGGGAAAACCATAGCTTTAACTATACGGACCTTTGTCGGCAAGGTGATGTCTCTGCTTTTTAAGATGCTGTCTAGGTTTGTCATTGCTTTTCTCCCAAGAAGCAGGAATCTTTTAATTTTGTGACTGCTGTCATCTGAAGTGATGATGTAAAATCACTCACTGCCTCCATTTCTTCCCCTTCTATTTGCCAGGAGGTGATGAGACCAGTGGCCATGATCTTAGTTTTTTTTATGTTGAGCTTCAGACCATATTTTGCGCTCTCCTCTTTAAAAGTTTTGCGCTCACCCTCATTAAAAGTTTCTTTAATTCTTCCTCACTTTCTGTCCCTTTTAGCATAATTCAAAAAATCTAGTCCAGAGAATCTCAACTTAGAAACAGGCTTCAGTTATGTTTATATTCTACCTTTCCTTCAGGGTGCTCAAGGTAGTATACACAGTTTTTCCTACCCACTCCCATTTTATTCTCACAGCCACCATGTCAGGGAGGCTAGGCTGAGAGATACTCACTGTCCCCAATATCACATGGCTGAGTAGGCACTGGAATCAGAGTTGTCCCCCACATGATCAAGATTCTGAACCTGGACTCTAGCAGGCATCCTGACAGCGATTAAGAGTTCCTTAACTTCTCACATGCCAAGTCCAAAATGTCATACACAGATCATGTTCTTATAAGTATCCAATGTAGATTAGTTTTAAACATATCAAATTCGTTTGATCAAAGCTGCTAAGACACCTATGGAAAAAACCTCAATCTCATATCCATCATACTGATTGAATTGCTCTTGAAGACTGAAAACACACAACTCAGTAGTCCCCAAACACAAGACTTTCTGGCTTTGGAGCACTTGTTAAGTGTTTAAGCAACTAACAACAGATCACAGGTGCATCTAAGGCAGGGGTCGGCAAACCTTTTCAGTAGGGGGGTGGTCCACTGTCCCTCAGACATTGCGGGGGGCTGGACTATATTTTGAAAAAAATGAATGAATTCCTATGCACACTGCACATCATTTAGTCCAACCCCATGCGGTGCAATTTGTGTAGTTTTTAACCCCTAGGCTTTTTACCAACCCCTAGGGTGGGTACATGGTGGGAACAGATAAGACTACCTTGATAACAATGAGCTGGACCAAGTTAGGGTTTTTTGTTTTGTTTTTAGAGTTTCTCACGGCTCACCCTACAAACCTTCCCCCACCCCCCGCAGTTGCTCAGCTAGTCATCTAGTTTGGTTTTTGCGAGAAGAACAAAATAAGACTCACCACACCCACCCAATGCATCTACAGGGAGGGAAAGCAAATGTGAGAAAAGGCCAAACGCCAAAATTAAATAATAATAAAAAGGTTTACATCCACATTCCCTCGCCAAGAAATCCCGCACTGTCCCTTCCAGGTGCAAGACATTTCAGGTCCCACAACATTTTAGAAAAAGTGACATGGCAAGGAGTCCCTCCCCTTGCTGGGACCAGAGAAACGAGCCTTCGCGTCCACATGCACAAAAAAGGGCGCAGAGACCTGGCTCAAAACAGGTCAGCGGAGGCACTGCGGAATTGAAACCTCCCAAGGAGGAGGAGAAGGAGGAGGAGGAGGAGGAGGAGGAGAGAAGCCCACAAGTGATGGGGACAAGCCCGGGCTCGCCTCCCAGCCTGGACCCCAAACGAGGTCTTATCTGGGGACTCGGGCAGGCTGCCCAACTCGGCGAGGGAGGGCAGTGCTCCGTGGCTCTGGGGCATGAGGAGGCGAGGTGGAAGCCATGGCCACAAGTGTGAGGAAGGGATGGAGGGAGGGCAGGCAGGCGGAGAGCTGAGCTGGCCCGGGAACCCCTCGCTCCCTCGGCACGCTTACCTCAGCCAACGGGCTCTGGGGGAGAAGAAGTGCTCCACTGGGAGCGAAGTGGGCTCCGCGTTCCCCACCGGCATCTCACGCACAGGCCCCGGTGCAGAAGCGAAGTAAGACAGGCCTAGGGGAACCGGAGAGGGCAAGGCGGGGAAGGGAAATGAGCGAGAGAAGAGTGGAGGTGGGCAGGAGCGCGCAGTGCACCCTTCGTGCCACTGTAGAGACCGAGGGAGCGTGAGGACAGAGGGAGGAAGCCTGGAGGCCACCACTGCTCTTCCCCGCTGCCCCCCCAGCCAGGCGCCCCACCCGCCCACCGCCTCCCATGCTTACCTGCCTCATCCACCTCCATGCCGGCCCTGTTGCTGCTCCTGGCCGGGCAAGAACCACCGCTGGGAGCAGCTGCCATCTTGACCACATATGTCCCGCCGCGCTCTCCGGTGAGGCGTCCACGGCTTCTGATTGGCATCGCCGCGCATCTTCCGATTGGCTACAGGAGCTTCCTGCACCCAATCGGAAGCCACCGATGCCTCGCCGGAGAGCGAAGCAGGACATACGCAGCCAAGATGGCAGCTGCTCCCAGCGGGACTGACTGAGCGGGTGGCAGGGTCCGCAGGCCGGATTTACGAGCCTGGCGATCCTGATCCGGTCCGGGGGCCGTAGTTTGCTGACCCCTGATCTAAAGAGATTAACCATATTTAAAAGGCATGAAAATGCAATACCTTCAAAGGCTGAGTAAGAGAGAAGCCAGTTTGGCTGAAAGACTAGAAAAAACAACCACACAAATGCCTTAACAGTTAGTATGGTGCAGACAATGCTGGTGATGAATATCAATGAAAATAAGTAACTGTTTTCTGAACAGTGATTAAGTGCTCCCAAAAGTAGTTTAAAGGAGTAACTCTGCTTGTGGCCATGTGGCAAGCAATTTCATATGAATGTTTAACGATAAGCAAGGGCATTAAAGGCATTGCAAAGGGGCAAGGGCAGAACAGTGTGGAGGCAAACAAGATGGGCTTACGTGTGTCTCGCTGACACATGTGGTGCCTCAGAATGTAACCCCTGCATAAATGGGGAGTTGCCTGGATATAATATATACCCTGTCCCTAAGAATAGTTTTAAGGCAGACGTGGGTATTTCCCCTTGAGGAGCTGCCCCCAAAGAATGGCATCCCCTCAATGTAAATTGGTAACGGGCCACATACTGATGGCAGGCAGGACCAAAACATACACCACTTATTTTTTCCCTTGCCCCTTCTCTCTCACACACACACAAACACAGATATACAGAGGGGGGGGAGGAGATCTCATACAGCACAGTAAGGAAGGAGCTCCCTTCCTCAATGCACACAACACAGACACAATACTGTAGTCAATTGTTCCACAAGTCCAAAGTGGTTTGTCACTGCTTTGCCAGTGTAATCAGTTTCCATTCTGGTGACTAAAGAAAGGTCTTCATTTCGCCCACAGGCAGTATAGAAGCAGATAAAGTTTGTGATACGCACTTCTACCAACTGACCATGACTGCTGGGCACAAAATGAGATTAGTAAGGTGCAAGGAGATGTGGCCTTTGAAGAGGGCATGTGGGTTGTGGCAGTGTTAGGAGATAGTTGAAAGGCCTGGTGGACTGGATTTGGCCGGTGGGCAGGAAGTTCCTTATCCCTGATTTACATGAAGATCCCTTAACAGAACACATTTTCCAAAATACAGGCTATTCCCAAAATTGGGGGAAAAAAACATATATAAAAAGTTTGGATGGTAGGCCAAATCCATCACTGCAGGTATATAGACTGAAAAGCTTGTATGTGCAGTGGTGTAACAAACTGTGTACCAGTGGTGTGCAGTCAGTGGACATGGGGACTAGGCTAGTCCCATCAGAATGTCACAACATCTCATATGCATCAACCCCTCCCCCCAATCGCCCTCACAAGCTGGCACCTCTGGCCCTAACTGATCCCCTATGAAAAATTTGACTGCATGCCACTGCTGTGTACCCACAATGAAAGAGACATTAACGCTGCTGTTCAAGCATTACAGTGTACACACTTATTTGAACGTATTTTCATTCCACCTTTCAACTTTTTTTGACACCATGAAAAACAAAATTTAAATAACAGATAGAAATAAATTACAATATACTAGTCATACCTCAATTTCCCCCTAAGAATGGATGCCAACTATTTTGTCATAACACACACACACACACACACACACACACACACACACACACATATATATATATATATATATATATATATATATATATATATATATATATGGTGTTGTTGTTTTTTTAAAAAAAAGTACGGTAAAGGACCTCAGACAGTTAAGCCCAGTCAAAGGTGACTATGGAGTGCGGCACTCATCTCATTTTTCAGGCCCAGGGAGCCAGCGTTTGTCCACAGAAAGCTTTCTGGGTCATGTGGCCAGCATGACTAAGCTGCTACTGGTATTTAATTTCCAAGCCTCTTCCCAGCCTTTTTACATGCTTGCCCTAGAAAAAAAATAGCAATGAAACACAGCAACATAGCACATCAGTGTTTCTCAGCAGTGGTCAGTCTCTAAACTCAGGTACCCAAGTCACATGAATTTTATTATTAACTGAATCCTACCAATATAGCCCTAACCAATCCAAGGTTTACTACTGGTATATAAAGCCCTACATGGTTCTGCACCAGTGGGTATCTGAGAAGGAACCTCTTTCCCTACATCCCACTCCAGTCACTTAGACCTGTTAATGAAGGTGTGTCCAAAAACCTTGCACTAGAGCATGCTGTAACTTGAGGGTGTGCTTTTATATTTGTGCCACAATTCTCTACTCAGCATTTACTGAAAACTTCACTCTTCTCCCAAGCTTTCTGAAGCCAGACTGCTTTATATCTGCATTTTTAAAATTATTTAGTTTTTTTTTGTCTTAACACAGGCATAGGCAAACTCGGCCCTCCAGATATTTTGGGACCACAACTCTCATCATCCCTGACCACTGGTCCTGTTAGCTAGGGATGATGGGAGTTGTAGTCCCAAAACATCTGGAGGGCAGAGTTTGCCTGTGCTTGTCTTAACACCATTCTTATGATATGTATTAAGCTTTAAATGCAATATATGAAACATTTATACATACATATACACACACACCATTTTTATGATGGTTTATTGCTTAGTTGTACATTATTTTATACTTTTATATTTTAGTGTTAGGTGCAGTTGGTTTTAACTGGAGATATTGCCTAGTGCAGGAAGTTCCTCAAAAAGCAGGGCATAATAAAATTAAGTAACTGTCAGCTTACACAGCTTCGCAGTGAAAAGCATAAAAATGCTAATTCTAATACCAAAAAACTCCTCTATGTATTATTTAAGAACGTTAAATGAAAAAGTATTTTAAAATGAAAATATGCAATGAAGGAGTTACAGTCACATACTGAACATCCTAAATAGTTGTGGAAGACATTACTGTCATAATGAGATGTTACACTGAAAGCATGTGATTTAAGAACAAAACTCCCAGGTCTTCCCAGAACCAAACAGGTGGCAAAATATTAGCAGTACCCACAGACAGGTCATCAGCAACTATAGTATTGACCATCTGGAATTTGTGGGTGTCCTGCAGTATCAAGATAAAGATTTTCATAATATTTTGATCATACCAAACATTATGATTTCTCTCTCTCAATGCTACAGCTGCACAAACGCACCTGAACAATAAGCTAACTTGGATACTCAATGTTTCTAACACATACTATCACCTTCTTGCCACCTCTCCCAAAAAGAAAGGATGTTCTCATGAAGAGAGAGATAAAACTAAAACATTTTTATGTAAATATATGCCTTCCTGGGATAAATATTTTGTCTGGAGTGGTAATACAAACCTGGAGAACAAAGCACTTCCAGTAATTATGTAGATTTGCATGACCCATGGACACTTGATAACAATTGTTGCTATTTGGAGGAGTTCAGTTATCTAGTGGCTCATTTTTGTTGCTGAATTTACAAATGGGCATTGCAATGGACAGTCTGTTAAGAACAGCAGTGCTATATAATTAGTAGTGAACCATAAGCAGGGGAATCGGCAGACAGCAACTCAGTTTAATCACAATTTTACTGGTCATGGCTTCTACTACTGTCATAAGCTACACTTCCACGATTCATGGAAACCTATGGTTAGATATCTTGGCTGCAGTTTTACACACACTTAGTAGTAAGTCATAATGAAATCAGGAGATTCTGAGTAAACATCCATAAGATCTGACCTTCTTGTCTCAAAACTATTTTAGTCACCTCTTAGATGTAGGTTCCATATAATATGGGACCCTGCTTTATCAGGGTTCCCGTTCACATGGAAAGTTCTACTAATGTTCAAGCAACTGTGTAATGAAGTCCCCTGCAAACCTCTGTGTGACATGGGAATGTCAGAAACCAAGGGATGCACATAATGGGCATGAGGATATTGGGTGTTTAATGAATGCTAGTGAGACTGTTGTAGATTAACACTTCTACTGCATAAAAGTGATTGCGCAACATCCATCACAAAGCCACTAATGCAGACGTTCCTTGTGCTTTAGTCCTTTAGTCTCAGTTCCATCATCCATGCAATACCAACAAAGCACTGCCTGTCACATTTTACACATTGTGGGCAGGGCTTGTGTCATGTCTCTACCCACATTCACACTTTTGTGTGTTGTGTGTTCAGGACAAATTGCTTGAAGTTGTGTCAGCTGCCTTAAAGTGTTTAATTAAGTGGCGTGGCGGGGATTTTACCATTAGCCCCTTCTGACTGTAGAAAGAAAATTAACATGAAGCTTGATGAGTTCTATCTGTAAACTATCTGTAAAGCATTTCATATTTATTTCAGTCAGATGGCATGCCAGCTGTTTAAACTGTCTTGAGGATTTATACAACTGAACTTGAATCAATTTAGTTCCCAAGACAATGCTAAAAGTATGTTTATCAAACATAGCATCAATTTGTTCCAAACGCCATCAGACTTTTTGGATGAATGACAAAGGAGAACCTATAAGCAAACTAATTGGGCAATGAGTGATGAGGAAGCATTTAACATGAAAAGATGTTTCCACTTCAACCATCTTTGTAACATGAAGTTTGCTTCCCGTTCACTGATAACACTGAAATGAAATTAATGTGCCAACTTTGTTTTTAATCTACTGAGCAACATTTGTAAGCATGGAAAGTAGTGGAAATAACTAAATAGTTATAAGATATTTTTAAGCTTAGTTATTAAATGGGTGAAGAAGTCTTAGACCAGGTAAGACTGAGCCAGTGTAGTGTAGTGGTTAAGAGCGGTAGACTCGTAATCTGGGGAACCAGGTTCGCGTTTCCACTCCTCCACATGCAGCTGCTGGGTGACCTTGGGCTAGTCACACTTCTTTGAGGTCTCTCAGCCCCACTCACCTCACAGAGTGTTTGTTGTGGGGGAGGAAGGGAAAGGAGAATGTTAGCCGCTTTGAGACTCCTTCGGGTAGTGACAAAGCGGGATATCAAATCCAAACTCTTCTTCTTCTTCTTCTTCTTCTTCTTCTTCTTCTTCTTCTTCTTCTTCTTCGTCCAACATTATGCCCTCCAGATGTGTTTGACTACAGGTCCCATCAGTTGTAGCCAGCATGACCATAGAATCATAAAATCATAAAATCACAGATCTGTAGAGTTGGAAGGGACCCTGAGGCCCATCTAGTCCAACCCCCTGCAATTCAGGAATCAGATCATACATTATAGTCATCCAACCTCTGCATAAAAACCACCAAAGAAGGAGAGTCCACTGCCTCTCATGGGAGTCTGTTCCACTGTCAAACAGCTCTTATTGTCACAAAGTTCATCCTGATGTTCAGTTGGAATCCCCTTTCTTATAACTTGAATCCATTGGTTCAGGTCCTAGCCTCCAGAGCAGGAGAAAACATGCTTGCTCCATCCTCCATGTGACAGCCCTTTAGATATTTGAAGATGGCTATCATATCTCCTCTCAGTCTCCTCTTTACCAGGCTAAACATAACCAATTCCCTCTACTGTTCCTCATAAGGCCTGGTTTCTAGACCCTTTGTCATTACCCTCCTCTGAAACACGTTTCAGCTTGTCAATATCCTTCTTAAATTGTGGTGCCCAGAACAGGACACAGTAATCCTGGTGTGGGAGTTAATAGTTAAAACATCTAGAGGCATGCTTTGGGGAAATAATGTTTTAGACTTGCTATCTCAAGCCTGCAAAGCTCTCCTCCCCAGCAGTAATACATATGGGGAGACCAAAAGACGGGGGATTTTCTCCCCCAAGCAGCACTGGAATCAAGCTCCCTTCAAAACAACCTCAATGAGACTCTAGTGTTTGGCTTGGTAGATCTCCATTTTACTCAAGAAAACTGCTGATAGATGCTGGCCTCACCTTACTGTATCATATCTGTGGTTTCAAGAGTCTGTGGACAAGACCCAGATACAATGGGACAGTATCTTGACACACGCGAATGGGGAAGAGTAAAAGTCTTTGGCATTAAATATTGCTGCAAGTGTAGCCATCTTGCTCATAGTAAATGGGCAACTAATAAGTTACCACTTACTTTAACAAAATCTCATTGAATGTTCTTAAATGCCTGTGCATGTTTTCCTGATGCTTGGAATTATCTCTGGTCTTCAGAAAGTAACACCTTCCAACTTCAGAAGACATATGAAGGCAGCCCTGTAGAGGGAAGCTTTTAATGTTTGATGTCTTATTGTGTTTTAATTTGCTGGAAGCTGCTCAGAGTGGCTGGGGTAACCCAGTCAGATGGGCAGCAAATATTAGATGATGATGATGATGATGATATATGGACTTCGGAGCCAGTTTTGCAGTTTAAATGGTATAATGAGTCAGATTTTTTAGCTGGAGGAAGCTAAAACTGGACAGCAGCCTTCAGGGACTTAAATAGTGGCTCTCTGGGAAACTGACAAAGGATCAGGATCCATGCCAGCTGGTCATCATAACAGCTACTATTTAACTTTAAGAATTGGTGCTTCAGTTTCCTTCTTCCCTCATCCCGCCCCACCACTTTTTCTTTTTGTGTTACGTCCTTTAGATTGTAAGCCTGTAGACAGGGACAGTTAAGATTTGATTGATTATATATTAAGCCACTCTGGGAGCCTTTTCAGCTGAAAAACATACAAATGCTCCAAATAAATAAAATGTATTTATTCTAATGCTATTTCTACAAACATGCTTTTACGGAAGAGCATTCAGATACCATTAACTTTGCTTCATACATTATTTCCACAAACATATTTTAATATGCTTCTGGGTAACACATACTTTGCAAGCAAAGGATTTTCAGCACCTATTGCGTCAGTATATTTGCCACCTAATTCACTGCTACTTTGTGCAAAATGCAAAGATGGTCCCTTGTTCAACAAAGAAAAACAGAATGCAAGACTACACCTAGAACGGAACAGAATATGGTATGAATACATATTCTGTTATACTATCAACAGTTTGTATGAAATTAAGCCTGTGTATGCATTCCTTGTAAAGCAAATTGAAAACAGAACTTGATCTGAAAAACAAAGAGACGCAAAAGAATCCCAAATTTTCAGTAGTTGAGTACACATGGTTGTTTAACATCCCAAAGACCATAACACTGCTCCCGGAGGCAGGTAACATTTGCCTTTGACATTTCCCTTTGTAACCATTGACATGGCACTCCTATAGTCACACCCAAATCCCAGCTTGATGAGAGGAGAAAACGACCTACATTGTCAAAACTATCTGTGAGAAATGTATTAGATAGGGAAGGGAGCAAAGTTCAGATGGAGAGTCACGCTTGGAGCAATAGAATTAAAAGTTTATTGGAGAGGTATAAAGCAGGTAACAGAGACAGTAACATAAGGAACCTTGCAACCTTCCACAGCAGTTAAGGTTACAGGGAAGTAATGCAACCAAGAGCCTGAGGGCTCTTTTTCAGGAGCATTTCACAAGATGTAAAACTATATAAATAGTTGATTAGCATAAATGTTCATCTGGTTGACAAATATGTATTGATCATATGTTGTATTTAGCACTGCTTATTTATTGGACACTTAGCTTATACCATTTATCATGTTTATGCTATGCACCATTTTTGTCAGAAGGGAAATTTTTGGTGAAGCAGCACTATGGCTCTGAACAAAAAACACTAATTCTCCCTTTATAAATTGAAATACAGGAAGTATGTTCCTTGCAAAAAGCAACACTAAACTGTAATAAAATATCCTGGAACTTTATCATGCTCACTGAAATTTGAACTACACTAGTAGGGTTTGGAAACTACAGGCAACTCACAATTTACACAGGGAGTACATTCCTGGCCTCCCAACGTGTAACCGGAATCATGTATATTTGGAGCATCCTGGAGGGGCAGTGGGGCTTGCACAGCTGATGCGCGGGGAAGCTTCTTCCCTGCACATCAGCTGAGCGAATCTTGCACAGCTGACGAGCAAAGAAGAAGCTACTGCTATGCTACCCTGCAGGTCAGCTGTTAGGCAGGAAGGCCTTAACAAAGCCCCGCTGGGCCTCCAGCTCATGAGGAGACCCTCCCTACAGCCCGAAGAGGACATCTTCTTTTGGTTCTAGAGAGGGTCTCTTCATGAGCCAGAAGGACTCTCCAGTGTGCTCCCCATTTCCAGGTTCCCAGCACTGCGCATGCGCACAGTCGCCCA
The DNA here is from genome assembly GCF_009819535.1 of Lacerta agilis. Classification (NCBI taxonomy): domain Eukaryota; kingdom Metazoa; phylum Chordata; class Lepidosauria; order Squamata; family Lacertidae; genus Lacerta; species Lacerta agilis. The sequence continues at coordinate 66,774,518 of NC_046312.1, read as the reverse complement.
CAAATAGCACATGTGTAAATGAGGAGTTGCTTGTACAGCTATATCACCACATTTATATAGGAAAATGGAGGTATTCAAGAAGCTTTGAAAACAAGTCTCTGAATCCACAGAAATCTAGTTCAAACACATCTATCAAAATATTACAATTGTTATAGTGGATGCATTTGGATGCCTGGAAAACTAATGAGAGGGTAACGTGAACCAAGCTGTCATAATGCATTTATTCAGTAACTACATTGTATAACGCAGTAGTCTTCAACTATCCATAGAGCTTACATAACTACTATACAATACGACTACCAAGCAGGCAACTTTAAAGTGTACAGTGGAACCTCAGGTTACGTACCATCCTCCTTATGAACGCTTCGGGTAACAAGCTCCGCTAACCTGGAAGTAGGTGCTCCTGGGAGCAAACTTTGCCCCGTGATGCCAGTGGAAGTTGCGCACTGGCGGCACGGCGGCAGTGGGAGGCCCCATTAGTAAAAGCGTGTCTCAGGTTAAGAACAGTTTCGGGTTAAGAACGGACCTCCAGAACGAGGTGCCACTGTATTTTAATATTTCCTGGTAGTGCAGAAACTTTTATATCGCCAAAGAGGAGAAGTGTCTGAAAAATGCAGGTTTTTGTGGGAAATATTTTCTTTGATTCCATCGTGACATCTGCTACATATTCTAGTAGGCCTATAATACTTTCAAACAGGAACTGAATATTTGCCTAGGCCTACTGTCACATTTTCTAATGGTTTTAGAATTCCGAGAAGCTGTACTTGTCATAAAGGTTAGTAATATACTGATGTTTTAGATTCACAGCAGTGAATAAAGGGACAAATAGAATTTCCCATTTTTTATTAGAACGTTGTTGCATGTCTCATCCAGCAGAAGTCAGAATCTTACATCACATGTAGAAAATGCTGGGGGCTACAGCTCCCATCAGCCCCTACCAGTATGGGCACTGGTCAGTGATGAGTGTTGTCACCACACTGGCTAGCCTTGACTTAAGTTGCCATCATTTCTACTGAAATAGGCTTATTACTGCAGCCAGCTCATGTTATGCAAGATTCACATCTATGTATTGGCCATTGGTCACTATTGCTAAACAAAGCTGCATCCAATTATGCCCAAAATGTAAGTGTTTCGTTCAAGAATGGCAATAGAGAACACAATTGTTTTCTTCATGAGTTTTAGCTCAAAATAGCTCTAATGATATAAAAGTTCATTATTTGCCTTATACTGAAGGGCCTCACTGTCCTCACATCTTGGGACAAGTTAAATGAGTTTCCGGAGTATAGCTAACAAAAATGTGTGTCCCTTCTGGGCATTTCTTTTTAAAACTGAAATGGCTATGAGAAATATTTCCTGTTAGGAAGGACACATTTTGCTTGCCTCCATTCCCACTGAAATACTTTTAAAGGCAGCATTACAAGTGTCAGAGTGTGCTTTGAAGGTAGTATATATATTCAATGTATTATGATGAGCATGCTTTAGCAATTCATAGTTCAAATGTCTATGTAAAGTATATGTATTAAACATGGTGGCTTTCACCCATTATATGGAGATGTCTTCTCAATAGGAAATCCATTTATCTTACTTTTTCCAGACACAGCACTAACAAATGGAATACTGGCACTCTGCTACAGTTTGCTGAAGCTATGTGCATTAAGGAAAAGTAAAAAAAAAAATACTTTCAAAACTATTTCAGCATTGTGACAACTTTTAAAACTTTTCCATTAACAGCTGAAAACTATTATTTTATGCAGCACATTTACTGAAGAAATGTATTATGGTTGGTTGGCACACATTGCTCTCTTTAGTTCTTCAGATTAAAAAAAATTTCCCCACCAAAAGGTATGTGCACAACTACATCACACCTGGAATATAAAAACTTGATTGCTAAAATCTTGGCTGGGGCAAGATGCTGGCATCACATGACCCCTTTACTGTAGCAGCTGCACTGGCTCCCAGCTGTTTCTAAGTGCAATTCAAGGTGCTGGTTATTGTTCCTATTTTAGTATATGTGCTGCTGAAGCAAGTACAGGGTGCTGGTTATTACTTTCAAAGCCCTAAACAGCTTGTGACTGAGCTAGTTGAAGGATCATCTCCTCTTATGTGACTATGCCTTTCCCTTGAAGATTGACTGTTGGCTGTTCCTGCTTGTACCTTCATATGGACAGTGCAGCAGCACAAAACTTTATGCCCAAAGTAAATATTCTGTTTGTTTCCTTACGAACAAAGGCACATTGCTTCCAACAGTTTACTTCTTAATGACTGCTATTTAGCACAACCCGCGCTGTGGGTTAAACCACAGAGCCTAGGGCTTGCCGATCAGAAGGTCAGCGGTTCGAATCCCTGTGATGGGGTGAGCTCCCGTTGCTCGGTCCCAGCTCCTGCCCACTTAGCAGTTCGAAAGCACGTCAAAGTGCAAGTAGATAAATAGGTACTGCTCCAGCAGGAAGGTAAACGGCGTTTCCGTGCGCTGCTCTGGTTCACCAGAACCGGCGTTGTCATGCTGGCAACATGACCCGGAAGCTGTACGCCGGCTCCCTCAGCCAGTAACGTGAGATGAGCGCCGCAACCCCAGAGTCGGACATGACTGGACCTAATGGTCAGGGGTCCCTTTACCTTTACCTAGTCACATCTACTCAAGCTACTGAACTGAATGGGGCTTACTCCCAGGTATGTGAGGTTAGGACTGAAGCCTCACTCATTATTTCCAGAGTTTTATTATACAGATCTGTGTAAGGCAGAATGTAAGCCATAAAGACGTATCTGTACTCCTCTGTAGGGGGGCCTTGGCAGTAGCCCATCATCCTGAATAAGGCCACATATAAAATCCTAAAGACAAATGTGGTCAGTAATTCATACGAGCTAGTGCAGGGGGGGAAATGTGTGTGCGGGGGGGTAACATTCTCATGTCCTTGTTTGATCTCAAAAAAAATCTGCACGCTTCCTTCAAGTCTTATTCACATTCCAGTAGGCAAACCAATTTACATGGGAATTCTTGTTGCCAAGCACTTCAAAAGCCATGTTAGAAGGGAAATATGCCATATTGAACCACTTAGATATTGTATTCATTGTGCCCATTTCCCAACCACATTACTTAAAGTTTTAAACCATAGTACAATTCCACCGCAATTCTTCATTCCACCAGGATGTCAATGAAAACAGAGCAAGTCATATACTAATGGAGATATGGCTGAGTGAAAGTAAAATTAATATTGCTTGGCTAGTACATGCAAGTAGAAGAGGAGAGTCTCTGAGAATACATTGTCAAAAAATGGCAAGACAGCAATGTAGTCTCACATAGCTTTCTACAAGACCTTCTTAAATCTAGTGAAAATATGTCTTTTCAGGTGTGTCTAATGAACACTTTCATGAAGTATTTCATTTGCATATTACACAACTGTGGAAGTGCCATGTCTCAGTGCTAGAGTGCATGCATGGTGTACACAAGATCTGGATTTCAATCCCTGGAAATCCCTGTTAGAATAGTTTCAAAAGAAAGGCTGTGAAAAATTTGTGTTTGCCCAACACACTGGAGATCTGCTGCCAATACAAAGCAAAAGTGGCTGGCTGAGCTCAGTATCAACCCTAGCACAGAGCTACTGGTTCAGTGACAAAGAGAGAAAACCACAATGCCCTCCTGGTAAATATTCAGTTGCTTGGCTTTTAGGACTACTGTACAGTGGTACCTCAGAGCTCGAACGGCTCCATTCTCGAATGTTTCAACTCCCGAATGCCAAAAACCTGGAAGTGTTCTGGTTTCCGAACACTCCTTGGAACACCAATGTCCAACACAGCTTCTGCTGTGCAAAAACATAGCTGTCAGCCAATCAGAAGCCATGCCTCAGAACTTGAACGTTTTGAAAGTCGAACGGTCTTTTGGAACGGATTATGTTTGAGTTCCGATGTACTACTGTATTGGTAAACAAGTTTCAAGCTTTCATGGCTCATTTCCAAAGAAACATATAGAAACATGTAGGAAGTGATATTTATAAACTCAGAAAAAAAGAAGAGACCTCAGGTGGAATTTCTGTGTCTTAAGATGAGTCTAAGATCTATGTGGGGTTCCTGAAGTATTGTCTTCTGCTCAGTTTATCATTAGGTCACAGCAATGTGGTTCAAACTAGAAAGAAGCTTATTGTGCTTGACCCAATTCAGAAACTGCCACAGCTGCCTGCCTTAACAATGATACGTAAATTTACCAACAGCAAGATTTGGTACTTAAGTTCACTGGTGTCTAAGATAGCTGTTGATACTACCTATGACAGAACAATACTGAATATGTAGTACTGTATCACACTCACATCACAGGCAGTGATGCAAGCATAAATGTTTAGGATGCAGCTGCAAGTGGTTTAAATTTATCTTGCTCAGTACTTTTACATAGGAATGTAATGTTAAGTATGGATCTGGAGCAAATATCAGTGTTACCCCCATAGTGATATGTTTTGAATAGTGTTGATATTGGGTCATAAAACCTTTGACCCAAGTAGTGCTGCTGGCCGGCACTGCAATCAATCACCTTTACGATCGTCTCCGACATCAATGGCGCCCAGGCACACTTCTGCTGCGTCCTGAGCGTTCTCCAATTGCAGAGTTAAGCACAGCGTCGCGATGGCTTTTTAGGTCTGCTTCTCCGTGGCGTCGTGAAATAACTTGACAGACGCCAGTGCTACTAAACTAAACTAGACTTTATTTAGTAGCACACACACACAAGTCCTCCAGACTTGAGCTGCATGCTTGCAGCAAACAACATTCAGCAGTAACACAAAGCAATAAGGCAGAAGAATGCAGAGAAGGGGAAAGTGAAACCAAACCTCCCCTTTTCTAGACAAAGGAAAAGTGCCCGTATTACAGTGGGCAAGGCTAAACTCCCAGGATCAGAACGCCTCTTGCATCATTAACTCTATGATGCCCAGAAAACCTGACACCCCCTCTCGTTCGCAATCCTGGGTAAACATATATGCATTTCATTCAACATTTAACCCATCACAGAAACCTTCGTGTTTCTGGAAACTCAAGGGCTTTGTGAATCCATCGGCAAGATTCATTTCGCTAGGACAGTATTTCAGCTTGACCACATTTGTCCTAACGCTCTCATGCACATTTTTGAACCGAATATCCAGGTGTTTGGTTCGAGCGTTGAATTGGCCGGATTCAGCCAGCTTCAGGCATGGCTGGTTATCCTCCCATATGGTGATGGGTAGGTAACACTTCTCACACACTTCTTGCACTAGGCACCTGTAGAATTCAAGCTCTCGACACATTTCTGAAAGAGCACTGAACTCTGCCTCAGTGGATGACAGAGCAATTAAACTCTGCTTTTTTGACCTCCAGCCAATTACCGAACCTCCAAATTTTACCACCATTCCAGAAATTGACTTCCTGTCTGAGCCGCAAGCCCAATCAGCATCCACCCAACATTGGAGCTGTTCATCACACTGGGCTTTGCTGCCTCTCGGCTCAGCAGATTTACCAGACCTGACCTGTCGCCCTCAAAACCCGGAGGGGGTAGCATATAGATTTCCTCCTGCAGCGGTGCGTTTAAGTAGGCGACATCAATGTCAAAATGAGCAGCTTCTGCGCCTCTTTGCGCTGCTACAGCAAGAAGCAGTCTCATTGTTTCACTACGGGACGTGGGTGCATAGACTTGTGAGTAATGCACTCCTGGCCTCTGACTGAAACCTCTTGCCACCAATCTAGCCTTATATTGTGGCTCTCCACTTGCAGTGGGTTTCAATCTATAGACCCAGCGACAGCTCACAGCTTGCTGTCCAGCTGGCAGAGTTGTCAGCGTGAAAACTCCAAGAGATTTCATGGCACTAAGTTCTTTCTCCATTGCTTGTTGCCACTTGCTGGATTCTGCCTGAGGTAATCTCTGCACCTCAGCGAAACTTTCCGGTTCGCAGTGAGCAAAACCAGCCCAAACATTTGTGGCTTGGAACCTGTCAGGAGGTTTCCCCTTTGTAGTGCGCTTGGAACGCCGTGGCACCACCGGTGACTCGCCCCCTGACCCAGACGTGCTAGACTCAGCCTGGGAGTCCCTGGCGTCTGGTGAACCACCAAGCGACCTACTGCACTTGCTATGTCCCCCTGGACTGGGCTTCCCTGTTGGAGACCTTGGAGACCTACCTCGCTTGCCTCTCCTAGCTACTTCTGGAGATGTGGGTGCACTCCTTGTTTCTGTCTTCACCTGTCTTTTTGGGATTGCCCCCTCTGACACTGCACCCTGGTCGTGTTCGGGAATGCGGCCCAAAACACCAGCAGGTTGACCACCTTCTGCACCACTAGCAGGTGTAACTGGCTGATCTTCATAGTCAAGATCGCTGAACGGATCTGTGAGCACCTCAGGATTTCCATGAATCCTTTTCCAGCCTTGCTGCTCACAAAACTCAGCGCTCCTGCTGATTATGACTCGTGAACGATCGCCATCTGGGAAAGCAAATCTCCATGCTTTCGAACCTGTCTCGTAGCCACAGAAAATCAACTTTTGTGACCTTGGACTGCCCTTTCTACGTAAATGTTTGGGGATAAGAACCCAAGCTTCTGCCCCGAAGGTCCGAAAATAGTGGACCTTGGGCTTCTTTCCATAAAGTAGAAAGTAGGGCGTGGTCCCTATCACGGAACTGTATGTCCTGTTAAGAGTGTGGCAGACAGTTCTCCAGGCTTCAGCCCAATAGCATCTTGGCAAGCCTGAGTCAAACAAGAGAGCATCTACTGCCTCCTGCATTGTTCTATTCCTCCTCTCAGAAACACCATTCTCTTGAGGAGAATAAGGAGCAGTTTTTCTATGCTTGATACCTTTGGCACGAAAGAAATCCTGCAGCTTAGATGCAGTAAATTCTGTGCCTCGGTCTGTCTGAAACGCTTTCACGCGGGTTCCAAATTCCACCTCTACTGCTTTCACCCATTCTATAATCTCCTTCGCTGTTTGCCCCTTGTCTTTGAGCGTGAAAATCCAACCTGCTCGACTAAAATCATCAGTGAGACAAAGAACATAACGAGAATTACCCATGCTTGGCACCCCCATTGGACCACAGAGATCCGCATGCACAAGCTCGAAAGCTTGCTTGGTCACCCTATCAGATGATGGGTAGCTGCAAGAATGCACTTTGGCTCTTTTACAAGCTCTACAGTCTAGAAACTTGGAGCACTCCTTCATTTTACAACCATCAGTGCACTCTACCTGCTTGCGCACGTATTTCCAATTCACGTGCGAGAATCTGCGGTGCCATAAATGCAAACACTGATCATGCGTGGGTAAGTTGGCATACTGAGCTTGAGTCTCCTCAGAGATGCCATTACTTGTTTCAGCACCCTGCGCCCTCTCTGTGGCGCTGTTGTCAGTTTCCAGCATATACACCCCATCATGGCCTTTCACCTGGACCAATTGTTTCCCATCTTTGGATATGGTGCATACCTGGTTCCCAAAACTGACCAGATAACCTGCATTGTCTAAAGCTGAAACAGAAAGTAAACCAAATTTCATACCATCTAAAACATACACATCAATGTCATCATTAAGACAAGGCATGAACATAACACCAGTTTTGGTAACAGGTCTTGTGGTTGAATCAGCCAGAGTGACTGCAGTTGCATCTTGGATCGGCCTGCAGTTCCGCAACTGGCTGCTAGGTGGCGCTAGATGTCTCCCCGCACCACTGTCTATAAGCCAACGCAGCTTGGGGGTAGCAACTGTCTTTCCAACCAAGGCATATGCAGCTGCTTTGCAGTGGGCTCCAGCCCCTCCTCTGCTTGCTCTGGAAGGTCCTCTTCTCCCACGACGTGGTCTTCCTTTCATCTCCCGGTTGCCATGGAAACCATCTTTGAAGTCAGCCTGATCGCAGTCTGCCTGAAGATGGTTATCAGAATTGCACAGATAACAACGCTTAGCTGCAAAAGCTTTAACAGAGCTCTCAGCGTTTTCTCCACTCCTGGGCTTAGGCAAAAAGCAACCCCCCTTAACAGCTTTCCCTTTCTCTCTCTGCCTCCGGTCCTGTTCGTCCTGCAGCCTCCCAGTAACATAGTCCAGATTCAACTGGCTTGCAGGCATGGACTCCAGCGTTAAGGAAAGAGTCTCATAACTGGGGTCTAGTGAGCTCAGAAGGATATAGACCTTTTGTTCCTCTGAAAAAGGAACATTCAGCTGTCTCAACTTGTTGAAGAGTGCCAGCATTTTGGCCACATGTTGACGCACACAGCCTCCTTCTTGCAAACGTAACTCAAACAGCTGTCTAGTTGTATGAAGTTTGGCACCAGCTGACGTTCTTTGAAACACACGCTTAAGACACTCCCAAATTTGGTGGGCATTAGTGGCAGCGTCTATGTGCACCATCAGCTCTTCCTCTATGCCCATGACTATGTGAGCAGTAGCCCTCTGGTCTTTCTTAAGTGCTGCAGCAGCTTCAGCAGCAGGGGCTTGAACTGGTGGGCTCTGAGTACAAGTCCAAAGATCTTTAGCAATCAGAAATATCTCCATTTTCTTGGCCCAATCTTGCCAGTTTCTCCCATCCAACCTTGGAAAAGGTGGCACGAAACTCTCATGGGACTGCGCCATCTCCCCCCTGGGGCTTGAGGTAACTCACGTGGCTGCAAACTCAGCACTCGCCTCTCAGCTCCCAGCTCCGGAAAACGGCTTCTCTTCACCAGCGAGGTTTCCCTGCTTTGTGCCTCAAAAGCATGGCACAAAACAGTCCTCCAGCTGGGCTATCGGCTGCCGGCCCCGCAGACATGCAGACCTCCCGTCCTGGCAATCAATCTCCTCAGGACGCCTCGCCATCAAAGCGTAGCTTCTTGGCAATAAAGCAATTAAGCCATTAAGCCATAACCTGTTTTGAATAGTGTTGATATTGGGTCATAAAACCTTTGACCCAAGTAGTGCTGCTGGCCGGCACTGCAATCAATCACCTTTACGATCGTCTCCGACATCAATGGCGCCCAGGCACACTTCTGCTGCGTCCTGAGCGTTCTCCAATTGCAGAGTTAAGCACAGCGTCGCGATGGCTTTTTAGGTCTGCTTCTCCGTGGCGTCGTGAAATAACTTGACAGACGCCAGTGCTACTAAACTAAACTAGACTTTATTTAGTAGCACACACACACAAGTCCTCCAGACTTGAGCTGCATGCTTGCAGCAAACAACATTCAGCAGTAACACAAAGCAATAAGGCAGAAGAATGCAGAGAAGGGGAAAGTGAAACCAAACCTCCCCTTTTCTAGACAAAGGAAAAGTGCCCGTATTACAGTGGGCAAGGCTAAACTCCCAGGATCAGAACGCCTCTTGCATCATTAACTCTATGATGCCCAGAAAACCTGACAGATAGTGTCTAAGATAGCTGTTGATACTACCTATGACAGAACAATACTGAATATGTAGTACTGTATCACACTCACATCACAGGCAGTGATGCAAGCATAAATGTTTAGGATGCAGCTGCAAGTGGTTTAAATTTATCTTGCTCAGTACTTTTACATAGGAATGTAATGTTAAGTATGGATCTGGAGCAAATATCAGTGTTACCCCCATAGTGATATAATATACATGTGAATAACAAGCAGCACAATACAGTACTAGAATGTGACTCAAAAAGGGCAATTCTCTGTGCACTGTGGGACAGTACGTGGGATAAAGGAATTCAGAATAGACAGTGCATATTTATTCTTCCATTGAAAATTCTTTACCAAATAGTTTGAATTACTAAAGGGGAAAAAATACCAACCCAGTGGAAGGAGTAGTTTGTTTTTGTAAAGATTAACAGAACTATTGAAGATACTTTTGCCTCAAAACTATTAGCGCCTGAGAGTTTATTTCACATAAAATAGGCATAAACTGCATCAAGATTTTATAAAATTTATATTGGTCATACTTGTTTACAGAAGGAACCAACCAGTGACAAGACTTAAGAAACCTTTCATTTAAAGGCTTGCTTTATATTTTGCACAATTCATCAAGCCCTGTTATTTGCATAGATAATTAGAAAACATGACAACAGCCTTATGGAAACACTCTAATCAAATGTTGTAAACAACCTTATGTGAGAGTTTAGTTTTCGGCATGACCAATACCACTGCAGTGTTCAAGAATATGAGGCTGAACAAGTTTCAAAGTATTTTCAGGTCTGATATTGTTACAATAAATATGTAAATTATGTTGTCTTTAATATAAAGATATATAACAGCCCAGCCTTAATGGATAGCTGTCAACTTTTCCCTTTTTAAGGGAAATTCCCTTATTCCGAATAGGATTCCTCGCAAGAAAAGGGAAAAGTTGACCGCTATGCCTTAATGTGATGCAAGGGTTACTGAGTTCAATAGGATTTCTATAAGTATGCACAGAATTGCAGTTTAAGGATTATATTTTTATTTTAAATGCAGGAAGCATATCATCTTTATTTAAATGATTACAAAACTGAAGAGACAGCACACTAATAGTTTGAAGAAGCCTAAGTAAGAGGTGTCAAGACAAACAAATAGGATTTTCCCAGGCACTGACACACGAATGTATTAAAGAGCATTCAGCCCTTCAAAATCCTGCTTAATGACAGCAGATGATTAAAGGATCAACATAAAATATTCCCTGTAATGCAACTCCATGTAGCTGTTTAGGTATAGGTCAATACTATACACATCTACATTTAAATACAGTTCTTAACCTGAAACTGTTCTTAACCTGAAGTACCACTTTAGCTAATGGGACCTCCCGCTGTCGCTGCCCCACCAGAGCACAATTTCTGTTCTTATCCTGAAGCAAAGTTCTTATTTCTGAAGCGTTATTTCTGGGTTAGCGGAGTATGTAACCTGAAGTGTATGTAACCTGAGGTACCACTGTATGTGTTGAAAGGGTTTTTTAAAATATTCTGCACATTACAGATTGTTTCGTATCCCCTGTTACTGAATATCAAAGTTCTAGTGAAAAACAAAGATGCTGCTGCAAGCCTGAGGTTTGCTCACCCCATTTTATAGAAATACCTACTGTATGTTATCCTACACAACAAACTCTGATACAGAAACACCCCTTAGAGAATTCACCAGACACCATATGCTTTGCTTCCCACATAGTTAACAAAAGGGAGAAATGAGGAAACTGTTATCAGGATTATGGACTTTTGCTACACCTGCAAAGATGACATCAGAAATGTGACAGACTCATAACACAGAAATTTAAAGGATTTGCACATTACACCTTCTTACAATTAAATCAATACCAGTCCCCAGCAAAGCCAAGGCTACAGTGCTAACCTCACCTACTTGGGTGTAAGCCCCACTGAATTCAATAGGGCATATGTCTAAGAATACAAGGTTACAATTGCACAGTTGCAGACACGAGTTGAATAATTCATTATTTTAGGAATAACCTAAGAGAAATGTGACCAAAGTATTGTAAACATAAACTCACTTATTTTTTCAGACTCAAACTCAAGGAATTAATCACCGATTTATAATCTTTGTGGTGAATAGTGCCTATTGTTCATGCCTCTACTTATTATTGAAATTTGCTTGATTTTCCCTTATGCAAACAATTACAGTACAGTACAACGTCCTCTCACACGGAAACAACAAATGTCAGCAACTAAACTTGCCGACGGATGCACGACACACTACGCACATTCATGTACTGCACACACTGTAACGAGACTTCACACCCCCTCCCCTTACTTCCCTTCTCACAGTCCTGGGGGGCGGGAATCCTCTTTCCGGGCCTCCCTTCCTCCCCCCCCCTTTTTCCTTGCGTCATCGAATACACACTCAGGATGCGCCAGGAGCTATATAATAAACTAACGAGGAGAAGGGAAGACACTGCTGGTGTTTTCACGGTCTCCGCCAGACGGTTTCACTGCAGCCACACCACCAGGCTGGAGGAGGCTGCTGTGGAGCCAACTTGCCCACCTTCGCCACAGGAAAGCAATGACACGCTGGCCGTTCACTTGTATTCACATCCCCACGTGTTTGTTTGTGCGCGCGCGTCCCCACTTTTCAGAAGGGGGAAGGGAGGCACGAACCCCGTCGTTGTCCCTCAACATATCCTACGTGTCAGTTGCCCAGTCACGCTGTTCCCTCCACCAGTTCCTGTGAGGGGAAAATTACATGCACACAAACCCGCTCTCTCCTGCCAACCCTGAACCTCGTGAGAGGAAATGCAACGCTCTCCCATGATGTGCCCCCCCCAACCGCCCTTTAACCGCCACTCCGCTTCCGTACACGAATTTATTAATCCTCTCCAACCTTCCCACCTCAGTCCCCTCTCTCCCCACTCCCGGTGTACAAGGAAGCCATGTCCCTCCCCGTCCCCCCTCCCCACCGACCCTACCACCGCCAACAGCCACACCTACCTGTCTTCTCATGGTCGTAGCCCACCACAATGAAATAATCTGCCAGCCTGGCCATGGCTGAGGAGAGCCTGCCTGGGCCCCCGCGAGCCTCGCCGCTGCCGCCGCTGACACCGCCGCCGCGCCTGGGAAACTCAGCATCCTCCCCTCGGCGCCTGCAGCTGCTGCACAAGAAGAAGGAGCAGCACCTCAGCCATGTTGGACGCCTAGGCTCGCAGTGCGCCTGCGCGCGCTCCCAACCCCCCCCCCCAACCGCCGCAACGCCGCTGCTGTACTACGACCTCGCGGGGGCAGGGCGGGCGTTTGCGGGGTTTACAAACACCGCGCGCCGCTGCCAGGCGGCTGCAGCCCACGCTCAATGGGGTCAGAAGAGGGGAAGGTGGGGGGGGGGAAGCGGACAGGGGTGGGGAGACGGGCGTTTCCCTTCTCCCCCCCCCCACCTCACTATTGCAGTGGTTTGCAACTGGGTGCACGTTTGCGTGTGGCGCTCTGCATGACTCGGGTGTGTGAAGGACCCATCGCCTGCAAAAGCCGCAGGACGGATGGCGCCCTGAGGCATAAAGCTCAGCCCATGCCTTAGCCCGGCACTTCCTTCCTGTTTGGGAATTAATACAGGGCGTGGGGACACGGAGGAGATTTCAAATCGCCCCCCCTCCCCCGAGATTCGCGAAATCTCCTGCGAAAGTGTGTCCCGCAGGCCGCAGGCTTTCAGCCAGACTTCGCTTCCGATTGCAAAGTGCTTAGAGCTCACCCGAAGGCCGTTTTCGCTCCTGCTCGGAGCCTCTGTCTGCTGACTGTGCGCATGTGTGAAGGGCAGCTTTAAATTGCTTGCGTTAGGTTTTCGAACCCATTCATTGCCATGAGGTAGATTGTAAACTGCATTCCAGCCATCCTGCATTTGGGTGTCCTCCGGGCGGCTACCGTTTCTCATAGACATATTTTGAAATTGCATGTTCACCTTTTAGCTTCTGCCTAGCCAAGTGTTTGGAGAAATGTCTTCTCAGTTTCATTTCTCTGTAGGGAAAGATCTTCAAAAAGGCAGGGGTGATCTTGGCCCAAACCCCATTTGTAACTCTTGGAATTATTTTTTGTTTTATCGCACCCATTATCTTTACTGACTGCATGATCCTGAAGGTTACTCAAAGGTTATTTACTCCCAAGTAGCAGCCTAATCCTATGCAGAATTAGTACACTTAAGCCTACTGAAATCATTTCCAGATTTGCGTTAGTTTTTAATTAAGGGTACTTTAAAAGTGTGTTTTAAAATAGCACTAAAACACAATAACTGAGTAGTAGGGCCTAAGCCAAATGACTTAAGTGTTTCTATTCTTGAAGGACAGACATGGATATAGAGGATATGAAGCCAAACACTTTGGGTTGGAGCCAGACATGACCCATTGAAATCAATGAGTCTACTCAAAATATGGCCAAGTCTAGATTCAACCCCATGTGAGATTACATTATCGAACTCTACAGAATCCATGGACTTCCCCACAAGCAAGTATCTCATGGTTACAGTTTGGAGCTGCAATCCTATATACAGGTAAAGGTAAAGGTACCCCTGACCGTAATGTCCAGTCGCGGACGACTCTGGGGTTGTGCGCTCATCTCGCTCTATAGGTTGAGGGAGCCGGCGTTTGACCACAGACAGCTTCCGAGTCATGTGGCCAGCATGACTAAGCCGCTTTATACACTTACCTGAAAGCAAACACTATTGAATTCAGTACCCCTTACTTTTGAGTAGACATGCACAGGCTTGTGCTGTTAATGAATTTGTTAGTGTTCCAATTCTAGATGCACTCTGCAGCTTTCGGGATAATTTAAATCAAGTTTATTCTGAATTTACTGCTTAGACAATGAGTTTAAGATTACAGATTTAGTGATTTCTAGGGAATTTACTTTAAAAAGCTTGTAAGGGAGAGTAATGTTGGTGCAACAAAACCATTTAGAGTGTGCTCTGATATGCAAATGTGGTCAGTATAAGACCACTGTGTTTAATTTATGTTCCCAAAGTGGCAACCAGAACAATACTGTGATGGGAGCTGAGCAAGGTTCAACTTTTGCACAAGTGATAAAGGCCTATGGCGATATGGCATATTCCACAGATGATGGGATTGTTCAGAAAACCACATCTATACGGCTGTCATAATGTTGGCAAGTTTCTCACTAGGAAGACCCGCTCTTTTGTTTGGAAACTCCATGCCAGCATTGCACATTCCTGGAAGCTGCTTGTACTGGTATGGAGGCTTTCCACCCAATCGAACCTGCCCATGTTGTGAATTACTCACATATCTTATGGCAGCTGCATGGAGCCCACAGCTGTGGCTCCTTTTCAGCTGCAACAACTTCACCCCCAAATAATGCAAGAAATAGATCATACACAACATGGTTCTCACTAGTTCAGCATTTTGACACTTGTGAACATCAGGGTTGTAAGGTATAATGTGAGGTGTTGTATTTTACTTCCCATGTAATTCAAATTATCCCATCAACACATATAGCCATGCAAGTCTACACATCACTTGGATAAGATGAGATTATGACACACCACAGCCTGGCTTATCCTCTTTTTACATGTTTTGCAGGTCATGAAATGAGCTACAATTCTGAAATCCTAGATCATTCATAAGGGAGGAAAATCACCACTTGATGGCTTCATTCTGTCCTTAGCAAATGTGCAAATAGTTGTGAGTCAGCATTATGCAATTTGTAGTTTACCACAAAAAATAAGTACAATAAAAATTCCAACTACTCTGGCAGAAAAGGCTTCTGGAATAGATCCATTATTAATCTGTTAGACTAGGATGAGCAAAATATAAAAGGTATAAAAAAGCTACTTCTGCACGTAGAAAACTGTGTGCAGAAGAGCTCCTATTGGATGTGATTTTAACACTTCACTTCCACTGCTGCCCTCAAACTGAAGCTGTGTTAGGCATGTTGCAGTATACTCAGTAAATTAAGACCCACACCTTATATGAACCAAGTCAGTGTTAGAAACTGAGATATGAAAGCTAGGAGCTAAATGACACCTTAAACCAGGCTTCCTCAAACTGGGCCCTCCAGATGTTTTGAGACTACAATTCCCATCATCCCTGACCACTGGTCCTGCTAGCTAGGGATCATGGGAGTTGTAAGCCAAAAACATGGAGGGCCGAGGTTGAGGAAGCCTGCCTTAAACCTAGGTTATGGGCGCAACAACGAAATGTCTAGGCGTGCTTTGTTATAACAAGAATACAAAGCTGAAAATGAATTAACTGCAGGTAAAATATTATGTTCATTTTTCACATGGTCTACTCCTTTTCTGCCCACCCCCGTAATATTCTTAAGAGGGTCTCTTCTCTAGGCTTCAGAGAGTAGCTGAAAGTATGAAGGCAGAAAAAGGTCCTCCTTCTACTCTGCAGTTTTAATCTGAAATCTTAGGTGCAGTACTGTGCCTGGAGCTCAGAAACTGCTCATACTAAGGAAATTCCTTGCCGCAAAATGCACTAAACCAAGTGTCTGCCTGGAAGGGCCATAGCTCAATGATTGAGTACATGCTTTGCATTCGAAGGGTCCCAGGTTCAAACCCCAGCTTTTTCAGGTCAGGCTGGAAGATAACAGTAGCCCTGTCTGAAACCTTGGAGAATTGCTGCCAGTCAGTGCAGACTATATTGAGTTAGATGGACCATTGATCTGACCTGCTATACAGCAGCTTCCTTTGTTCCTCTTGATCTTAGCCCATCTTCCCTCCATGGGCATAGCCAAGGGGGAAGGAGAGCAGCTGCCCCCCCCCAATAAAATACATAGCTGATGGAGGTTCTGCCCCCCCCCCCAGCTGAAGGCCTGCCCCCCTAGCAAAAATCCTTGTTACTCCCATGTTTCACTCCACTTCATGAAATGATGCAGCGTAGGCATGGTGTTTGGGATGCATGTAAGTGAGACATGGGAGGGCCTTGGCTTATGGAAACAGCTGATTAGTTGCAGCACTCCTGACACAACAATGACTTCAGCTTGACACCAGAACAGGAAGGAACAAGATGGTTACATTGTGTTCAATAAGGAGCTCCATGGCACTCTTGTTTCCTGTAAACCATTTAAGATGCTGTCATCTTGAACTAGTTCAATCCTACTGAAGTGTGAGGCTGAATAGAGCTTAAATGAAAACTACTCCCAAATGAATTAACTGTAGATGACATTCATGATTCTGCTGAAGGCCAGTGACACACCTTTGAAGACCTAACTGCTATATAAATGCAAAGTATGCTGGATTCAATCGTTTTTGACTGCAGCTTATAAATATAAATGTGGCACATAACACTCTTTTGGAATTTAAAGCAACAAATGGTATTTTCACTGTTGCCACAGAAATCACTATATAAATGTTATGCATCTCCATGAAGCCACAAGTCCCTGTTGAGTTTTCTCACTTCTAAATCACTCCACAACTATCTTTTAGATCCAGAGAGGCCACACATGCTTAGAAGGCCAGCTTGAATGTTCAGTAACAGCACTAAAGCAACCACATCCACAAACTACTTAAGATGTATTAATTGTGCTTAAACCATTTTAGTCATGTTAAAGTCTTTCAGCTTAAATTCAAGCCCATTGCAAAGCGATTAGTGCTGAAGGTGGGGGTGAGGAGGAGAAAGTGAACAGTAGCAATTATGCTAGTATTTATGTACGACTGAGGAGCTTTATAGATATGTTTTTCTTAAGTGAGGGTATCTCCAGATAATCCGTTAACTGAGCATTATGATTTGCTTGCATGGAGGTTTGCTGATGATTATAGTTTGTTACCCAGCCTATTCCCCAATGTCCCAGGGTGGGCCACAACAACTAAAATACGAAATATTAAAACAAATATTATACAATATTAAAAGCAGTTTAAAACAACCTAAAATACAGAAATAAGATATACATCTCAAGTGTCAAAACCCACGCTAAAGCATTCACCAAAAGCTGTATAATGAGGGTGCCAAATGCACCTCTGTGGAAAGAGAATTCCACAACTTAGGGGATACCACAGAGAATGCTCTCTCCTGGGCTGCCACCACCCAAGCTTCTGGGGGCAATTTAACACCCTCTGCCAATCATAGCACCCAAGAGGATCTGTAAGGAAGGAGGTGGTCTTTCAAGTATTTATTTACTGAGCACTCCTGAATTTCTTGAGGGAACATTATACAACAATGTGCATCCATCCTGAACTCATCCTGATTTGCTTATTTGCTTAATGATCTCACACTTCAGGGCATTCACTTTCAATTTTCTGACTGCAAAAAAAACTTTAAAACAACAATCAGAATGGTTGTGCCAGGGTGACACAGTACTTTAAGCCCCTTTAATAGAGCAAAAAATAAATTTCACCTATGCATTAGAATCCCTCAGAACACTGACAGGAATCCTCAGAGTTTTGTGTATTTTTACAGTAGGAGTTCTGCAACAATACTTCAGGAATACGTCAGGGTGTTAAAATAAAACCACTTAGATGATCCCAGTTAACACACAGTTAAACAATTTAAACCCAATAAAAACATAAAATCGATATATTAAAACTGATAGTAGAATTTCAACATTTCTGCAATGAAATGTAGACAACCTTCTTCCCATGCACTACCTGCTCCCCTTGTTATGGCCCAGAATTTGGTGGATTGTGACTTACAAATGTCTATCTTTAAAGCCCTCACCAGCTATAAAATATATATATATATATATATATATATATATATATATATATATATATAGTCATTTGCTTATTGGAAGCTCACAGAAATGTGCTTTTAATATTTTGCTGATGCATTGCTTATTCAGTACCGCAATATGGACAACAAAGGCCTCTTTAATGTAGCCCCCCTGAGCTCATTCTCCAGAATGGAATTTTTACGTGCCCAAGAATTTCCAGGATGTTTCCTGTTTACGTTTTCCTCTTGCCTGAGTCTAGCAACATACCCCACTGGGAGAAGGAGGAGGAGGGAAGCACGTTTCTACAAACTAAGTGCTGCAACATCATGCAGCGCTCACATGCAATGTGAGCTATTATTGCACTGGTGTGATCTATCCTCAAGTATAGTTTGAAGGAAAGCACTAATAAAACAGTATTGGGCCTCATTAATCACTCAGACTATTCTTTTGCAGTAACTTTATGAACTGTACTGAAATGTCTCTTGTCGTAAAGTATGCAGGAAGATCTGGTGTGTGGGAGAGACAATGTAGGAAACCCCAAATTCCACAGCACAAGTAACCAGACAGCTTTTTAAGTGCAGAAACAGTACAAGAGAGAGTGTTGTTCAGCAGATCTGTGAATGAACAAAGTATTTGAGGAATATAATTTCTTCCTTGATTTATTTAGAACATTTATCAATGGTTCATTAAAGCTCAATATATAATAACACCAACGATTCTTAAACACCAATAATAAACAATCATGAGGAACTCTGGACTTTAAGAAACTCCACATTCCACACTTTAAGAAAGCTGACTTCTAAAACTTCAAGAACAACTGGGTGAGACTCTATGGCCAGAAATACTGTACTCAGAGAGTATTCAGTCAACACAACATCGCATACATGTCACACACACAACACAAGCCAGGCCCCCCATAATCTCTGGGACAACATGGCATCTCTGCTACAGGATCAAGGGGGCTTGTTGGAAAACATACCAGGAACTCAATTTTCTCAGTGCAGACAAATTATGTTGTTCTTCTATATAAAACAGGTGCCTCAATGCATCTTTTGTTTTGTGCAAACCTAGGCTAAATAACTGTTGTGGTGGTGGTGGGGGAAACAACAACATCTGACATTAGTGGCTCTCATCCAGCTGCTTTTGTGCAAGTAAAGCAGAACTTAAGGAAGCAAACCCCTTGGGGCTAAATTAGCCAAGTCAATACTGTAGTTAAATGCTCTTAACTAGGGCTATGTGAGAATGGAGGACAGACCTATTTCAAACTGCAAAATGGCACTTGAAACACAACCTGGTACAAAAAAATAAAGGTTTAAGGAATTTAGGCTGCACAACTTCCGGAGGGTTTAAATTTGCCTCAGTCTAGATTTGAATCCCATAAAGTAACTGAGCTAAAGTTTTAGCTTTAAAAACTTCATGCACTGCAATAATAAAGTTATGGTCTTTTGTTCAAATATTTAAATACTCTCACCTGTTCAATAAGTTGTTTATCTAAATACCTTTTGGGGGATCTGTATTATTTAGAACATACCTTTACCTTGATTTGGTTATAATTTCCCATAAGATATTCTTTTTGACAATATCTAAAATGTGTCCAACATCTCATCAGACTCCCTTTTGTGTGGGATAGAATTACAGTGTCATCTACATTCAATTAAACAGAAATCTTTTGTGGCCATGTTGGGGACACAATAAGTTGGTGACAATAGAAACTTAACAATGTTGTTTATATAGAGATTGAACAGGACAGGAGCAAAGATACAGCCCTGCTTGACCCCTTTAGTAAATGACACAGTAAGATATTCAACTATAGAGCAATGTACTTTCAGGCATGTATTATTATACAGATGTTTAATGAAAAAGAGGTCTTTTGTGCATAGCTCACGAAGCCAATTTTCCCCAAAGATAAAGAAAAGCTGCATACAAAGAATCTTTGGGTTTGCTTTTTTTCCCTTTTTCATGTTTGTCAATCAAATGGTTTTAAACCAAACAGTGATCTTCAGTAGCCTTGCTGGCAAAATTGTTTCCTCTTATAGCCAGTTGGTTAGTTTATTATGCAGGTGAATTGCATAAAGTTTGCTAATTACACATCACAAGCTAACTGGGCAATAATCTGCTCAATCAACTTTAGCACCTTTTATATATACAGAAACAGTACTCTAGGCTTACGGTAGTGCTCCAGAACTCTGTTTTAAAAGAAATAAAATCTGCAGAAAGAAAGCATCTTAAAAAGAAGGCATACCCCACTTTTCCCTCACCTAGGAGGGAGTAGGAGATGATGCCTGCTGTCTACAGTGGTGTTGTGGTAAATTTTGAAGTGCAGTTGGAGCCCCCATAGACCCACCCCTGAAGGAGAGTCTTGTCACTTAGGATCAGCTGCCCATGACAGGCAAGTGGATAGGCAAAATATGGTGAAGCAGCTGGAATGGTAAGAGCTGGGCTCACATTCTTGATCCACGATGAAGCTCACTGGGTGATCTTGGGGCAGATATTTTCTGAATTTACTAAACTAGACCTGGTCTGTCCTCCAACCCACTGAGCATACACCATGGGCAAATACTGCTGCATCTGATGACATGATTGTTCCTTTTTCAAAAAAGTACTGGAACTATGCTCCCTGCCCGCCCACCCCCCATGTTCCTACTACACCACGCCACTGGCTACCTATGATACATACGTGCATGATGTAAAACAGGGGTAGGGAACTTCTTTCTCTCCATGGACCAGATCTTTATCACCCCTCACCTACGCAAGCCAACCTAGGTCACTACCCACCCGTCAGTCATCTGCAATTACCTACTGGGGAGTAGGTCACCTCAAATCTGACTGACCTATCACCGTTGTCACTGGACCTTAGTTGCATTTGGTTAGTTTTGGGTGTCGCTGTGGGTTAAACCACAGAGCCTAGGGTTTGCTGATCAGAAGGTCGGCGGTTTGAATCCCCATGATGGGGTGAGCTCCCGTTGCTTGGTCCCAGCTCCTGCCCACCTAGCAGTTCGAAAGCACATCAAAAGTGCAAGTAGTTAAATAGGTACCGCTCCGGCGGGAAGGTAAACAGTGTTTCCGTGCACTGCTCTGGTTTGCCAGAAGTGGCTTTGTCATGCTGGCCACATGACCCGGAAGCTGTACGCCAGCTCCCTCGGCCAGTAACGCGAGATGAGCGCCACAACCCCAGAGTCGGACACAACTGGACCTAATGGTCAGAGGTCCCTTTACCTTTACCTTACACTGGCTTACACAGATTGTGACATGATAACTTGATATCATTATGGTGTCACAGGACAGCTGTTTTTTAAGTGTCTGTTTTTTCTTCTTCAAAGCCTTCTTGTACCTAACTTTTCAGGTAGGTAGCCATGTTGGTCTGCCATAGTCGAAACAAAATAAAAAAATTCCTTCCAGTAGCACCTTAGAGACCAACTACCAGTAAGTTTGTTTTTGGTATGAACTTTCGTGTGCATGCACACGACACATGGAAATGCTGAATTCCAAATATGATCGTGGCACAGAACAGGTGGGAAGTCTCACAGACAGATGTCACTTTAAATCCTGCTGCAGGATGATGCCAGATCTTGTCTTCACTATCTCTTCTGCTTAATTCTCTGTGACCTTTTGCTTAAGCATTTGGGTAACACTCTGGGAAAAGTGCCACTCTTCAATAGCTAAAAGTGCCTTGGAGCCTAGAAGGACTAAAGACAATGATTTCAGATTGCTATTAATAGATGGCAAAAATGAAACCTCTTTGGTCTTAGCCATGAGAGTGCAATTGGCTTGTCAGAAACTGCAAGCATAGTGCTGGTGTTTGGATGTTGTTTGACAGAATGACTCGAGTGTATGCTAACAATGCACATGGAAGGTGCCATTTACATCTTAGGGCTGTTTCACAGGATACAAAATACATTAGAATGAAAGGGAAGTCTTTTGTCATTACTCTAACTGCGAATTTTCTGAACTGGTTGAGGACAGAAAGCTTCCATTTTTTTCATACCGCAAATGCTATCAAATACTTTGGAAGTCTCGGTGCCACTTTTATGTATAAACATACCGTACAGAGGAAATGTTTTATTCTGTGTAAACAATTCCAAACAATTTAATAAAACTGTTCTGAATCCTAGAAGATGAAACAGACCAGTTTCAAAAGGTCAGTCCTCTCAGAAGCAACCTATATTGTTTCCCCAAAGTTTAATTTTAAAGAAACAGCCTGCTATTTTTTTAATGATATTATTTTAATAATCACCTGGTACATCAGCAGCACTTCAGCTCATTTGCATGTTTTCCAATCATGAATGAATACTTATTCTGCTTTAATGCGGAAACTTATTATGAAATTATACTACTTTGTGGGTAGCAAATCAATAACCTCCTTCGGTCTTGGTACAGGGCAACCTTGTGCGTTGAAGTTCCTGAACCTTAATAATTGAGGAGAAGGAAATCCATGAAGACACAACCCTTCCCTGTCTTCCTTGACAAAGTGCACCTGTCAAAATTTCACTTCCACAACTGTCCAAGTACAGTTGTCCAAGTATACAATCCTTGATCAAATCTCCTATGTTTGTTTGTTTGTTCAATTGATGGATTTACTTTAAAGCAGCTACAGAGGGCTCCAATTCTGATTGTTGTTCAGTTGTTCAGTCGTGTCCGACTCTTCGTGGCCCCATGGACCAGAGCACGCCAGGCATGCCTATCTTTCACTGCCTCCCGCAGTTTGGCCAAACTCATGCTAGTCGCTTCGAGAACACTGTCCAACCATCTCATCCTCTGTCGTCCCCTTCTCTTTGTGTCCTCCATCTTTCCCACCATCAGGGTCTTTTCTAGGGAGTCTTCTCTTCTCATGAGGTGGCCAAAGTACTGGAGCCTCAACTTCAGGATCTGTCCTTCCAGTGAGCACTCAGAGCTGATTTCTTTAAGGATGGATAAGTTTGATCTTTTTGCAGTCCATGGGACTCTCAAGAGTCTCCTCTCCTACAATTCTGATTAGAGCTCCTCAATAATCCTTTGCTCCCTGTGCCATTTCCTAGCCCAAAACTGAAATCCCTTACACTGGGGTTAGCCAGTGCTATTTTTCTAGAAAAAGAGGTGCTGGAACTCACCATGGACACCTCCCTTGTTCTCTTAGAATAGCAATGGCACCCAATGGAGAGGTGCTGGAACTAAGTTCCTGTGAGCTAGCTAATATGGGGTTAGCTAATGTGTTGGACAGTGTTCTCGAAGTGACTAGCATGAGTTTGGCCAAACTGCGGGAGGCAGTGAGAGATAGGTGTGCCTGGCGTGCTCAGGTCCATGGAGTCACGAAGAATCGGACACGACTGAACGACTGAACAAGTACACATGTGTTTCAATGATCCATATATTGTTGGACTCTAATTTCCATCAGCTTCAACCAGCATGATCAGTGACCAGAGATGATGGAAGTTGGAGTTCAACAACATCTGGAGAGCTATCCCTTGGCTATCCCTGCTTTACACTAACCCTGAGAGTAAGTTCCATTCAACTCAGTGGGATTTACTAAATGCTATTAGTACTTACTGGGGAAAACATACAGGTATGTGCATTATTCCTATATCCTCCCCAAGCAACTCAGGGCCAATAGGTTCAGGAAAGTGATTTAGAGTGGGAAAATGTATTGGAGGGGAAGGTAAAACACATGCTGCTCCACTACCACAAATTGGAGTCCCCTCCATTTGCTTTTTTTTTTTTAATTGACTTATGTTCAGCAAAGGCATAAGTATGTTCATATGTTATAATGTTTTTTTTTTAAAAAAAAATTCAAGGCATTATATGGAAGTCATTGTAGCAGTTACAGAGCAATCTTATGCATGGTTATTCATAAATAGTAATTCATAAATATGTTCAATGGAATGTACTTCTAGGTTAAGCACACTAAATTATACAATCCAAATGGAAAAGAGCATAGTTTGTCAAAAATTTGCTACTGAATAATAGGGTAAGTTGCTATGAAAAATTATTTTCTAAACAAAAGTATATTCTAATCTAAAAATAAACAAAGTTGTTGCAAAGCAATTTTTCTCACCATACTTATAATGCCATTAATTGTAGTGAATGCATTAACCCACTGTGGATTTATCAAAGCATAATGTCAGTGATTTATAGAGTCAATGTTTTCTATATTAAATATATCTGTTACATCTATGTTGCTGCTAGTCTTAGGCACTACTGAAAATATTTTGTAGATTTCTTGTTTCATGCCTTCACACAATGCTAGTATTTTGGGCTTAATTGTTGAAACGCTAAATATTCCTCCAATTGAGACTTAAGAGTTACTATTGCACAATATATAGATTCCAATAAAATTAATCAATACAATTATTAATCAGTATAATAAACCTGTAAAGATTGTTGTCCTGGACAAGACTTGCTTCCAACATAGACTTCTTAAAATATTTCCTTGTATTTTATTATTGCATAGTAATTGCTAGTTTTTTTTAAAAAAAGTCAAAACTTTCCTAACAGTAACTGTGGCTGGTGGGTGGGTGTGCAATGTGCACATGTGGCTAAATTCACAATAGCTTGTATTTCACAGACAGTAAATTAATGGGGTAATATTTTTCAGGTCATGTGAAATCTTTTACTTAGGGCCTAACGGCTTAAACTTTTAGTGGGAAATGTAGGGGTTGTAAATTCTATAATTACAAAACTATAATGTACACTGTCATTGCTTGACTGAAATAGAAAAGGATTGAGCAACAATAATTATGAATTATACAATACAGCCTTCCTCTGAAGAATGAAAGGAACAAAGAACATTTCTTTCTCAGCTGAAATCCAGAAACATTTTTGAGGGGGAATACCGCAACCATTTAATCATGTACAGCAAAGGGCCATAACTATAGCACTGAAACTACAGGAGGTATTTAAGTAGGTGATGCATATTTATCACATTGATCATCTGACCATCTCATGGGGATAAATGGGGGCGAGGAGATTTAGCAAGGTCAAAAGGCACACAGTGCATGTAAGCAATGAGCAAGCGTTTCTTACATCTTATTCACTTCCTGCCTATTTTTATACAGAAAACTCTGTCAGGAAAGTACCCCTGCAGACCATCTCTTCTCTTGGGTATGTGGAAGGATGCAAGTGTGCTCCGTTGTATAGCATTTTTCACATTGCAAATCTTTTTCCTTCTTCCGCAGAATTCCATGGATCACATTTGTTACGTTGACTTCTATAGACAAGGATAATGTGCAGGGTACTTCCTTTCCCACAGTCTGGGGCAGGGGTTAATTTCAAAACTATTTTTCTGATTGCTCTCGAGAAGTAGATCTTTGGCCAGTGTCCTGCAAATGTAGATGAAATTGAATCCAGGCCAGATGGAAATGACATTGGTTAGGAATTCCAATTATAATTGCAGGCATGAGCCTACTATGGGTCAGTCAATGATTAACAGTTTAGTGCATGCCTTACAACAGAAAGCATGGCACAAGAATCATACCTTCTAATAAGTTGACATGTGACATATGTAAACAAAGCATTTTCAGACTTATAGTATAAGTGAAATAAAGATTTAAAATGTGGATTACAGGGGTGTTCTGCTGGTTTGCAGAGAAGCAGCTTATTAGATCTAGAGTTTAGAGCAAGAGGTGACATAAAGCAATAAACAGGTAGAAAGGGACAAGTCAGAGTCAAGTTCAGCAGGACCTGGGAGAGCTCCCAGAGCCTACAGGCATTACTCTAATAAAGGCCAGAGCCAAAATTAGCTTTAAATCATGGGTAGGCAAACTAAGGCCCGGGGGCCAGATCCAGTCCAATCGCCTACTAAATCCGGCCCGCAGACGGTCTGGGAATAAGTGTGTTTTTACATGAGTAGAATGTGTGCTTTTATTTAAAATGCATCTCTCGGTTATTTGTAGGGCATAGGAATTTGTTCTCCCCCCCCAAAAAAAACATAGTCTGCCCCCCCACAAGGTCTGAGGGACAGTGGACCCCCCCCCCCCTGCTGAAAAAGTTTGCTGACCTCTGCTTTAAATAGTGGAGGCACCTGCTGACTGCCCAAGCACCATTTTGCAGTTGTGAGCTGGCAGGATCTCTTAAAGGGCAGAACTGAAAGTCTTGCTTTCCCAATATGGCTTCTGTCTTTTTACTCAGAGGCTTACAATGAAACAAGGTGCTGAGGAGTCTCCTTTCACAGAATTTAGTGGAACACACTGGTGGAGCAAAGGCTTAGGGCTATTCATTCAAAATTGGCCTTGAAGGCGGAGTAAAACTCTTCTCCTTGAGGTTGAGCCATGGATTGCTTTCCCCTTGAACAGGTTCTTAGCAGTTTTGATGAAGGCTGTGTCTGAGTTATGCTTCTCTTTACTTGCATATGTATAAACCCCACAAGCTTCAGTGTCTCAGGAAACTAATCACATAAACGTTTTAAGGGGAAAGCAGTTGTGATGCCCAGTCATGCATTCCTGTGTATTTTTTTTAAAAAGGAAATACAGCCACGGGAGCTGCAATTCACAGCTGCCTTGCCCCCACCACAAGTGAGCACCAAAACATCTCCACACTGTATACCTAGGAAAAGCTGTTTCAGAGGCAAGTTTTAGTGGAAAAACTGCCACAGGAGAAAGGGTTAAGAAGCTCTTATTGACACACAACTCAGCATCATGTGTAGTTTAGCCCTTAGACTGTCACTCAAATGGAGAGATCAGTGTGTGAGATCAGGGACCTCCATAGAGGAGAGGGAAGCTGTTCCATGCATGCATCAGAGATCAAGGGCCTGGAACTGGTTACTATATCAGCAAGATAAATTCGTTAGAATCAAGACTGGATGTTAAGACTGGTAACCTCAAACCACTCCTATCTCTTTGAGGATTTACCTCAGTATAGTCACTATCTGATAATAGTGGGCTTAATCTGGAGATACTGTGTGTAAAAAGTGTGCTGCATATAACGAATACCATATGTGGCACTTTGATGTGTATACACATTGACTGCATGCAGTCCAACTATCTGCACTGTGTCAGACTTGTGTTCTGTTAATCCACCCGATTCCTTTGTTACCTCACAAAATGGCATCTCATATTAGTTTCTGTACACATAAAATGTGAAATGTGAGCATTTTCAGAAACCACAGGACTTAAGCTGAATGAATGAATATACAATGTCTTGTATACATTGCTGTCCTTCCACCATGGTTACCTTGGCATGCTCCTATTTCCTATCTATCCATGGGGTTGTGTCCAACAAAGTCACCCCATCTGCACAAAACTTCTGCTTTTGAAATAAAACTTCCCCCTCCTCTTTTCTCCCCATGTGCCTTGCAGCCCAACCCCCATATCTGCTCTAGAGGATTGAGGAGACCCACTTAGAACAGATTTGGGGTGTGTGCTGAGGAAGGAGAGGTGGAGGGAATTATATTGTGATACAGCACATGATTTCCAATGACTTCACCCTCTGCCATCATTACAAAACATTTCCAAATTATTTGAGAAATGAGACAGAAAACATACTGCAAAAGTTGCACAGGTTTTTGGTGCAGAACATAGATTGGAAAAGGTGACTTGGTTCCTCAGTTGTGTAGTGAGTAATATGAACCATTGTCACTTTGCAAAAAGTAATAATGCACGGCACCTTTTCAGTTAAAAGATGCCATATGAACTTTAATTACAGTTAGTAGCACTGGCAACACTGCACATGTCTTACATTAGATATGGGAAACTGAGGGACAAACGGGAAAGACACTGGGACACGTAGCCTTAAAAATTCCAAACTTCATAATATTCACCATGGCAATATTGTTCTCAACATGTACCTAAGCATGTATATATAGCCTGTCCTTCGAAAACATTTCCACTGTTGTTGTTTGTGGTTGATCTTATGATGCTGCTTATAATATACTAACACAGTAATGTTTGCACTTTTGTTAGTTATGATGCAAGCCATTTGCATTATTGCAATGCATTACTGCAGCTGCCTTTGAAGATTGTTTGGAAGTTGCCATTAGTTCAAAATGCAGTTGATTTGCAATTACTGACTTATTAGACTGCCACTTTTGAGATTGCTCAACTGGCTCTTTGTTTCTGGGCACAATTGAAAATGCTTGCACTGAAGTGAACTATGGTGACTTAAAATGCTTTAGGACCACATGCACCTTAGCAGTTGCCTTCATCTACCCAGAGCCTGCGCAAAGCTGAACAGAGGAAGGTGGCCTCATAGCTAATAAGTACCGTACCTGAAGGATTAGTGCTGTGTGTTAGCATTTGGGGGATTAATATTATACGAGGGTCCTCCACTCACACACGGCAGATTATCCTAATAATCAAGGACAAACTTTTTTTCGGTAGTAGTTTTTATTGAAATTCCCAATGTTGCAATGCAATATGGTACAAAAGAAAAAGCAGAAACAAAGTAAGGCGGAAAGAACAGAGGGCAGAGAAGTAATTATATCCATTGCATCATAGATAAACCTTCTTTAAATGGAAAAATGAAAATATGGGTAGGAAGGGAGCAGAGGCATTATTTAAAAAGCTAGTACACTTCCAAATTTCATGCTGCTGAGAAGTGGTCTGTGATCTGCACATACTCATGAACTGGCATTGCTGGGTGTGTTGAAAATATCAACAATGAATGATTTATTACATATCTTCAGTCCATCTAGAACTATTCCAGAACCGTTTCTTGGAACAGCTCAGATGCTGCTATTTCCCTTTGATGCAGAAATTTATAGGTACTTTCCTAAATTTAGAGAAGCATGTTGTCTTAGATGGAAGCTCTTTTCAAACAATATTTATTTACTGTAAGCATATCCGGCTCTTCTTGCATGGATCTCCCATCCAGATTGCTGACTAAATCCACACCCACTTGGCTACAGCCTCTGATATTCCCAGAGCTTCAACTTACTGGACGTTAATAGAAGCTTTTTATTACAAAAGAGCAATAGCCATTTGCATTGTCACATGGAAGGGATAGCTTTGTCATTTTGTTGTAGAAATTGAGGAATTACCCAACTAGGAACCACCCATTTGTATATGTTGATTGTCACTTCATTATTCAGCTTCATTGTGTGTTTCTCAAAGTCTAGTCAAGCGGTGGTTATCAGAGATACATAACTACTACTGTATTGGTACTACCTGTATATTGGCCCCAGAGTATAAATGATACAAAATAGATACGGTAATCAATCTTCATGAAGCCAAACAGAGTGAGCTTCTAAGAGTACTGTAACACAAAGGCATATGTATATGTACACAAAAACAATGACAACACCCCACACCGATCCTATGCATGTCTAGCCAGCAGTTAAGTCCCACTGGGCTCAATGGGACTTACTCCCAGGAAAACTGGTACAGGATTACAGCCTTCACAGACTGACTCAGTATTATGCAGTTCCATATGTACAAGATATATTGGAAGTATCAGAATGCAACTGCTAGGTCTGTCTGTATTTTTTTAAAAGAATAAAGTGATTAACGTTGACTGGAAAGGGTCCTTACTTTAAGCCGCATTTACTTTATCCAAGTTGCTCCCAGTTCTTGCTAAAGGTATGCCGCACTGCTCTGCCGTCTTACCTTGGCTGAAGAGCCCCTTCGCTCTATGCTCAAGAGGCAGGCTTGCTGCTATCTGGAAATAAAAGATGCAGTTACCTCACACCATAGCAAAGCAATAAAGAGATAAAGGTCACACATGCACAAGGTGCTAAGACAAGTAGCTGGCCGTTAATGGGTATGTGCAAGCTATGCTCTGGCCTCTGGAGCACCGCATCTGTTCGCCTCCGCAGACTTTCCAAGCCAAGGCAGGAGAGGCAAAGGAACTCCCTGAGCGCTGCTGGCAAGGGAGGAATCACCTTTCTGCGACTGAGTCATTCGGGCAAGTGAAGGGAAGCCTCGATCCTGTCCATCCACACCCCTCTCCCCATGGCATGCCACGATTGCTATGGCAGGGCAGCACGACGCGGCGCGTCTGTCCGTACGCGCGTACACCTGCTGGCTCCAGTCGCTCATTTTTTCGCAGAAACGGCCTGGGAGAAAAGAAAATGCCCCGGGGTTTTTTAAGAAAATCTATTTTTAGGTCTTTAAGATTTCTTGGCAGTAAAGGCACTCGAAGGAAACTCCCGTGCGGGGAAACGAAAAGAAAACCACCCTGCTCAGAGATTTGCGCTGATTTGCAGGCGCTCAGGAGAGAGATCCAACTGGTTCAGTCTGGGCGAGCCGCTCCAAGAAACCAGGAGGCTACGTGTGCTAGGGAGCGTAAGCTTTGCGGCTGGAGAAAGATCGCGCAGGGCAGGAGAGGAGCAGCGGTGAAAAGAAAGCTCATGTGCAGGAATCAGATCGGTGCGGCAGATATCCCGTAAACAAAGTGCTATATGTCCGTCCCTTTCTCCCTAGCCATTGCAAAATAGTCACAATAATAATCCTTGCCACTGTTCAGATATCTCCCAGTTAAACAAGTTGAAAGCAAACAAAAAACTGATAAATATTTGGCCAGGAGTTTATTCCAGCCTTCACAGTTTGGACGTGTTGGTCTTTCCTCCGAATAATATTACTAAGGACAACCCAAAGCTCTGGGTTAAGATTAGCTGGCTCACTAATCGCGCTTCTTTGATGATAAGGCACGACTGGCTTGGTCGTTTTTCGCCAATTGTGTAAATATAACCACTTCTACCAATATTTTGGTGGATCTTGGCTGTAAACTGCAGCTTGCAGGATAAACATAGTTCGGGAGGGAGAGAGGACCGACAGGGAATAACTATATGAACCTCCATGTGCAGAGGTACTCTACCTCTGGGTAACCGGGTGCTGGAGGGCAAACAACGGGATAAGTTCGTCGCGCTCATGCCCTGCATAGGGGCGTTTTCTTCTTCTTCTCCTTTTTTTTTTTTTTTGCAGAAGCCCCTACTGGAAAGAGAATGAGAGACCAGTTTGACCTTGCTGGTTCGCTCTAACGCGGCTGACTAAGCTGAAGGCCCAGCACTCGCGCCAGGGCAGCGCGGCAGCTCCGCTAGATTTCGCTGGGGGCACAACTCGTGTCACTCGGGGGCCGTGTATGCCCGTTGACATGCCTGACCCCAGGCGATTCCGCCGAGAAGCGGTGCAAAGTGGCCTCGTTTCCAAGCGTCGCCTGCCCCCCGCGGCCTGACTAATCCGCACCCGAAAGTCATACATAGCCCCGCCCCCTGCCCCCCCCACCTCCCAGGCGCTGCTCTATAAAAGGGCGCAAAGTTGAGCGCTGAGCAGTCAGTAGAAACTTCAGTGGCGCGTAGGACGGGCTCAGAGCAGCTCTTGGGAGAAACTGGGATACCTTTATATTTTGGGGATTTACCATCAAGCAAGGATCCAGTGTGCACACAGTCGGACTTCAGTGGATTATCTTCGCTATCAGGTCTGCGCTTTTCCTCGCTCGTTAACTGGATGGGGAAAGGAGCACGCAAGGAGGGGAGGGGGTCGACAGCAGAGCTTGCAAAGTTTTGCGTCTTTAGCACATGGGGGAAAGTTCGGGTTGCAAGTCAGCGGCCCCGCTTTGGAAACTGGAGGGACGGGCGCGGAGTGAAAGGGGTAGCGCTGAGCAGATCTCAACGCCGTGCGGTGTGGGGTGGGAGAGGGGGAGAGAGAGCAGCCGGTTTGAGAGAGGGCTGCCTGCATTGAAGGGCATGAGAATAAAGGTGTCGTTCGTGACGCGCTGGAGCCTGGGAAAAGGAGAGCTTAGCCTTCACCTTTCTGAGCAAATCGAAAGCTTGACAAATGTGGACGCGGGAGACGAGGCCCCCTGGGTCGATCCTGCCGTGATGAATGGCTGAGCAAATATTGGACGGGAGCGTCACGAGTCCCTTGTGCTCCGGGACAGGGCGGCGGAGGGAGGGCAGACGGAAGGAGCAGCCCTCCCAGGGACCCCTAGTTAGTTGCCCGCCCCCCCCCCAGCAAGGCGAGAGAGAGACTGTGTGTGTATCCCCAACACCCCCGCCGCCCTTTGGAGGAGGAAAAGGCTGCTAACACCCCCTCTTCTCTCCCTGGACAGGATGAAAGTGGTTTCCCTCGCCCTACTCTACCTGGGCTCCGTCTCCTTCTTCGGGGTGGAGGCTGCCGAGCTGGACATCGCGTCGGACTTCAAGAGAAAGTAAGTAGCCGTCGTCGGAGCTTATCCCACGGGGGGAGGCAACATCTTCGAGGGCGCCAAGGGAAGCGCAGAGCGGCGGCTTCGGCTGGAGTGAAGGGCGAAAGGCGCTCCGCCTCCGACGCTCCTCCTCCCCGTGCCCTCGCCGAAACGCCTGCACTGCAACCTGCCCTCCGAAGGCAGGAGTCCCCTCGGGGCTGGCTACCTTCCCCCCCCCCAGCTCCCCCTTCTTTCCTTCCCCTCACCGGCCTCCCCTGCCTCTCCTCAGGTGGAGCAGCTGGCGAGCCCGGCGTGACAAGCCGGTAGTGCTCACCGTGGGGCAGGCGGCGGCCCTTGGAGAAGGCAAGCGCCCCGCAGTCAGACAGCCAGCAGCCCAGCAGAAGCCGGTAGTGCTTACCGTGGGGCAGGCGGCAGCCCTCGGAGAAGGCAAGCGCCCCGCAGGCAGACAGGCAGGCAAGCAGAAGCCGGCGCTCACCGCGGCCCAGGCGGCTGCTGGAGTGAAGAGGCCCGCGCGCAGCCTGGACAGGTAATTATCTTACTATTATTATTCTGGAAGCAGCTTGTTGCGGGTGCGGGGGGGGGGAGTGGTCGGGGCTTTTGCGCGCTGAAGGGTTTTGGCGGGAGAGCGCAGGCTGGGCTGCGGGGAGGGCGCGCAGAGTTCCCGCTGGGGGACGTCCCTTCGGAAGGGCGCCCAAAGCGACTGACAGCAGCGCGATGTTAATCATACGTTTGCAGCGCTCGGCGGTTTAGGACTCTAAATAAACCGCGTGGTAGTGGTGGGGAGCGAAAAAAGGAAGAGGAGAATGCCTCCGTCCTTGTGAAATAACCCAGGCTGGGCTATCTGCCCTTCTGAGGCCACATAGTTGCTCTTCCCCCTGCCAATATTTCCGTGGAGCTGCAGCTCCCATGAGCCCCAGTGGGTAAGGGA
The DNA here is from genome assembly GCF_009819535.1 of Lacerta agilis. Taxonomy (NCBI): domain Eukaryota; kingdom Metazoa; phylum Chordata; class Lepidosauria; order Squamata; family Lacertidae; genus Lacerta; species Lacerta agilis. The sequence goes on along the minus strand of NC_046312.1, from coordinate 66,741,563 downwards.
CGATGGGAGCTGTAGTCCAGTCCAGACAGGCGGCTGCGGTTTCCCGACTGACCTCGCTGACTCCCGCCGCCTTCTCTCCTCTTGCTTCCTCCGCAACAGTCTCCGCGCGAAGCGCAACCAGCTGCCCAACGTCGCCAGCGACTTCCACCTCCAGCACCTGAGGGAGATGTGCGGGTTCGGGACGTGCACGGTGCACAACCTCGCGCACCTCATCCACCACTACATGGACAAGGACAAGGACGTCTCCGCCCCTCCCGAGAAATTCGGCCCGCAGGGTTACGGCCGCCGCAGGAGGCGCTCGCTGCTGGACACCGTCGCCGCCGCCGCCTCCTCCAGCGGGAGAAGCACACGGACAGCGTCCCGCCTGCTGGCCTCGCTGCGGGAAGGCGGCTCGGTTCGGGCCCTGGCCCAGCAGCCCTAGCAGGCACCGGGGCCGCGCAGCGCCCCCTCCCGGGAGACGCGAGAGGGCCGAGACCTGTTGCCCGAGGGGAGCCTTTGGCGCTCGGCAAGCGGGGAAAGGGGGCTCGCTCACCTTCAGGGATCCGGAGGCTACCGGCAGGAACGCGGGAGGGGAAGGCGGGCGGCGGCTGAGCCCGTGCTGCGCCTGGAGGGACGGAAGTGGAATGATGAAACTGTGCAAAAAAGGACCTTTCCCCTCCCTTGTGTGGTGGTGAGCTTTCGGTGGTGACGGGCTCTTCCCTTCTGCTCCCCATAGACTGTCTCCCCGCTTCTCCTCCTCTCCCCCCTTCACACGGCAGGGAATTGGCGACCTGCAAGCCCCTCTCTGGGCAGGGGCTGCTGTCTTATACTTGAACGGCCTGGCCAGGCGAAGTGCAATGGACTCGGTGGGCGCGGTGTGGCTTGTCGCGAGCGGCTGAGCAGGAATGAGTGGCTGGGTGGATGTTTGCATGAAAGGAATGCGCCGTATTTAAATAATTGTCTCCTGTCCTTGTATTCTTTTTAACTACAGAGTTATTTTTATATGTTATATATATATATATATATATTGTGTATGGGCATTTTTTTTTACTCCCTGTTGTTATTTTTTTAAACATTGAGAATGTCAACCTTTGTCTTCATCCTGGTGGCACCATAGCCATTTTTCTTTTTGGGAGGGTTGTGGCGGTAGCAAGATTTGTCATACACAATCTATTTATGAATGATGGTATATTTCATGTTAATGCTCCTATTCTAAACATTTTTTTGTGTGAAGTCAGTCCTCTTGGTTTCATTGGGGTTAACTCTCTACTAAGCACGCTTAGATTGTAAATCTCCAGTTTCGGTTAGAACTGGTATGTGAAAAGTGCCTTTCTGTAACCACATAGTCCAGCATTGGGGTGCAAACTACTTGGGGTTGGGGGCTTGCCCCCTTCTGGTGCCACCTACAGTTTTCATTTAGTCTTGGTTTGTCTGGTTGTCATATTCTTTCCTTGTTTGCCATGGTTTATCACATTCCGGACTGGTAAAAAAAATGTATCACTGTTCTCTCCAGGGGCAGTATGTGAAAATAAAATAAACATTATCACACAAAAAATTACTGATTGGTGTTTTTAGATAAAACCAGTGAACTTGGCACAGGGGGGAGCCTCGTTATTTACTCAGTTTCCATCTTTATAATCGGATGGATTCAAAGCTGCTAAACAGCAGGTAATTTGTCATTCTCCACCAAGCCAGGACTCTGAGCCAAAAGTGCCCCAAATATGTCCAACCTAATAAACATCATAAAGTCATAATAAATGCTTTCAAGTGAGGACTCGGGGCTGTTGAGGCAACTCCAAGGTCTCCAGTCCTTCTACATGTTTCAAGTGAAGCTGAAACATGTCAGAGCTTGGATTGATCATCAAGGGTTTTTTTGGGTTGGTTTTTTTTTCTTTTTTGCTGCAATTAATCAGAGGAAACAACTGCACTGCTTTCACATTGCACAACAAACAGATTTATAGAGAGAGGGAACATGTTCCAAAAGAAAATGGTCAGGGTAGCTTCCAAGGTTATTTCTGAAGGATTTCCTGGGCCACAGTTCAGGTTGAACCCAGAGGATTATTGTGGGCAGAACTCACATTCCTAAAGCCACAGACCAAAAAACAACATGAAACATTCCAACCCTAGCGTCTTGCTATGATAAGAGATTTATGTAACCACAGCACCATCTACTGGCATTACTTAGCCATTACTATTACAGTTCAGTTTCCCAAGCTGTTGTAAATCATCTGTAGCAGATTGTATTTATGCTCGGTTGTTATGTAGTGATAGTAAACCTCTTTGGAACTAAGTAAATAACCATGATAGTAAACCTTTCTGGAATGGGTAAATTTGAGACTGGAAAGATAATGTAAAAAGATATGTTGGACAGCAGAATCTTAAATGCTGGTTGATAACATTAGCATCAGCCACAATGCTGATTAAGTCTGGGAGTTGTAAATGCTTCAACAAAATACAAACAGAAGTAATTCTATCATTGGCAGAATAGCGTCAAAGCTGGACTAGCAATAGTAATGAAATAATTTAGTTGCCACTGCTATTTATGAGTTCAGGTACAGGTCTTTCACATCACCTTCTACAAAGTAGCTGACCCTTAAATAAAACAAGTGTTGCCAAGGATTGAACCTGGGACCTTCTGCTTGCAAGCTAGTACTGTACTTTGTGACTCCCACAAGGTCTCTTACTAAAGCTTATTGATTTTTATGTAATTATGGTAACGTCCTTATGACTTATCGCAAGATATCTAAGAAATGCAAAATATGTTTTCCTTTGTTTCTGGCTTTCTTCAGTGCCACACATTAGAAGCTGCAGCTAAATGCTCAGTTAAGAAGCCAGATAGCTTCTTTATTTATGGTCTTTCTAGCTCTTGGTCATGCTACTCTCACTTGAGCATTATTTCCAAGATGTACCAAATAGTTCACACCCATCATGCACTGCAACACGATTCTCGTGTACAAGAAAGGCAGAGATGAGAGAAGCACTTGATGTTCTTCAAATAGTGTACAAACTATAAATAACAACACCTACCAAGCGTGATATTACTCCTAGATAGCTACATGCCTTAGGCAAAGTTTGAATTACTTCAACCACCCAAGTAGATATGCATGAAGCTTCAGAGGAAATGTACCACCATGTGTTTATTTACATGCACACAATATGTAGTTTACTGGGATCTTAAAAAAAATAAAGTAAACATATTAATATGCTCTGAGTTTAACTGTCAGCTACATCTGCAACCTTCAGTTGTATATGTCTATAGGATGGTAAAGTATGGTCATTTCTCTTCATTCCTATTTCCTATTGTAATTATGTTTGCTATTACTGCTGCTATAACTTCCATAACAACCTGCTTCTGTTCTCTCTCTCCCTCCCCCCCCCCACTTCATCAAAGTAAAGTGGTACCTCGCAAGATGAATGCCTCGCTAGACGAAAGGCATTCGCTAATGAAAGGGTGACTTGCAAGACGAAAACGTTTTGCGTTTTTTTCCCGTCAAACCGCTCTTCTTTTGACCGTGCTTCGCAAAACGAAATTTCCGCTGTACGACAGCACTTGCGGAACGAATTAATTTCGTCTTGCGAGGCACCACTGTAGTTACTTGCCATTTCTATTGTTTTCCAACTTTCCATAACTTTCTGGGGGTGTTTTTATTCCTTAATGCCTTAGAGTGAGTCTGAGCATGTTCTAGTCCAGGGGTCAGCAAACTTTTTCAGCAGGGGGCCGGTACACTGTCCCTCAGGCCTTGTGGGGGGGGGCTGGACTATATTTTGAAAAAAATATATGAACGAATTCCTATGCCCCACAAATAACCCAGAGATGCATTTTAAATAAAAGCACACATTCTACTCATGTAAAAACACCAGGCAGGCCCCACAAATCACCCAGAGATGCATTTTAAATAAAAGGACACATTCTACTCATGTAAAAACACGCTGATTTCCGGGCATCCATGGCTGCATTTAGAAGGCGATTGGGCCGCATCTGGGCCCCGGGCCTTAATTTGGGGACCCCTGTTCTAGTCTGTAAAAACAGACATGGTTACCTTAAAGTCCAGAACCATTAGTACTATCTCTAATGCTATTATGAAAGGATATGATGATTTTTATTACTGCTACTCTGTAATAGTAGCAGTGTTAAAGTAATGGTTGAGAATATACTCATAGACCTAAATGATGCATCACTTCGGTTATGTGCTTGTTGTTGTTCAGTTGTTCAGTCGTGTCCGACTCTTCGTGACCCCATGGACCAGAGCACGCCAGGCACGCCTATCCTTCACTGCCTCTCGCAGTTTGGCCAAACTCATGTTAGTAGCTTCGAGAACACTGTCCAACCATCTCATCCTCTGTCGTCCCCTTCTCCTTGTGCCCTCCATCTTTCCCAACATCAGGGTCTTTTCTAGGGAGTCTTCTCTTCTCATGAGGTGGCCAAAGTACTGGAGCCTCAACTTCAGGATCTGTCCTTCTAGTGAGCACTCAGGGCTGATTTCTTTGAGAATGGATAGGTTTGATCTTCTTGCAGTCCATGGGACTCTCAAGAGTCTCCTCCAGCACCATAATTCAAAAGCATCAATTCTACGGCGATCAGCCTTCTTTATGGTCCAGCTCTCACATCCGTACATTACTACTGGGAAAACCATAGCTTTAACTATACGGACCTTTGTTGGCAAGGTGATGTCTTTGCTTTTTAAGATGCTATCTAGGTTTGTCATTGCTTTTCTCCCAAGAAGCAGGCGTCTTTTAATTTCTTGACTGCTGTCACCATCTGCAGTGATCATGGAACCCAAGAAAGTGAAATCTCTCACTGCCTCCATTTCTTCCCCTTCTATGTGCTTGAGTATGCATCAAAACATCCCAGCTTTTGTAAGTACATCTAAAGAGGCCCTCATCTCTATTTATTTCCTTAGGGATTATCATCTGAAACATAATTATAATTCAAAGTGGTAGTAGCAGCTGGGTTTAGCTTTGCTTGTTTACACACCAGCACCTGCAGATGTTGTGAGAGCAATGTAACATTTCCAAAAATGCTTGAAACATTTTGCCTTATTTGGGTAGTCTGAGCTTCTTTCTTGTGAAAAAATAGCTGGCAGCAAATGGCAGTTTAGAGACTGGCTTAGGGCAGAATCAGAACCCCCCAGTACAAATTAGTTTGCACAATGAAATACGTATCCTACTTTTGGTAGGAAAGTAGTGTGTGTGTGTGTGTACACAAACAAACACGATTTATCAAAGACAACTTCTGAAGTTGCACAACTAAAACAGCCGGGGTGACCCCAGAGTTTGGAAATACAGTTGAGTGTGGGCATTTAGTTACAAACTGATAGTTACCATTACACTGACATTCCAACTACCTGCTTTTACTTTTATTTACTGTTATGATCCAGGATTCACTTTCTTCAACCTTTCGGTTTCATTTCCAGTAAAAGGTCAATGTTCAGAACAGTGAGATTTCTTGCATAGTCAGATGTGGCTGAAGCCAAAGAACTAGTAGTTCAGATGATACCATCTTGGAGTTACTACTGATGATAGGAGAACTTCCACTGGAAGATATGGAAACAGCACCATCTACTGAAGTTGGAGTAATTGGTGGAACTGCAGAAGATGGTCTGCTCTGAATTCAATGCATTTATTCTTCTTAAAGTGGAAACACACTAACCATTGGACAGAAATGGATATCAGAACCTTCTTTCCAATAAACAGCTAATGTATGTTTAGTACTTCATGAATAAGACTTTTTTGAAATGGGGTTGGAATTAATAACTATCACTAATGTTTCATAATGTTTCAATTTCTAGTCATTTTATTTTGTTAGGTAGAAAAGGCATAGAATATCACAGGAGTTTTCAGCAACCACAAAATTTGCCTTTGTGCAAAATTAACATTTGAAAGCAGGTCCTTGTCATTCTGATTTGATTTATCATTCAGGTCCAAATCTGATCTGTTAAATCTGAAGCTCTGTTTTTAGCCCCTTTGGAGAATTTAAAAATGGTTATTATTTTTTTCATTTTTGCATAAGTGGATGAAATTTGCAGGCAAATGAGTCCTCAACTCCAAGCTGACCATCTAGGAGTTTTCATGCAGAGAGTTGTTTTTCATTTAAGAAAAAAAGCCTCCAACTTTTAAAATTTTCTGATAGAATTGGATGCAAATTGCAGGCATAGTAACCCCTTCGGTGGGGATGAAGCTTGTCAAATCTCAGAAAAATAGGTGTAGCAGTTCTCAAGAAATAGCAGACTTTGCAGGGAGGGTTGGAGCGGGAATAGAAAGAGCATTCCCTCCCTAAGCTTCTTTCTTTCTTTTTTCTTTTTTGGCTGGGGGCCATCACATAAAAAGAGCAAAAAAAAAGGAGAGTGGACTACAAAATGGTATGGGCATGCACCCCCATTCCCATCAGCCATACCATCAGTGGGGGGGGGAGCACCTGCACTAGTCATTGCCATGCTCATAGAGAGAAACTCTTTTACCACTCCTCTGTTCAAAAGAGCCAGTGGGGTGTAGTGGTTAGAGTGTCAGCTTAGGATAAGGGAGACCAGGGTTCGAATCCTGACTCAGCCATGAAGCTCACCGAGTGACCTTAGCCCAGTCACTGCCTCTCAGTCCAGCCTACCTCACAGGGTTGTTTTGATGAAATGGGAGGGGAAGAATCATGTACACCACTTTGAGCTCCTTAGAGAAAAGGTAAGATATAAATGCAACAATATAAATAAAAAGTGTATGTGTGTGTGTTGGGTTATGGCATCCATTGAAGCACGAGCCTCTTTCAGGTTGTATGTTGGAGAGGCCAAGCCAGGGCAAACAGTGAGCAGGAAGAGCAAACAGTCTCTCATGTACTGTGATCCCTGTGCAATGTAAAGGCTATTCCAAAATGCAGTTTAAAAATAAAGAAAAAATAAAGCAATATTTCATCAGCATGTGCCTTTCCATTGTTTTACTGCTTTACCTTTTCTTGTACCAGCAATAAGCAACTACTGGGCAGTGGTAGGTGAAGCAGTTGTCTAATGCCAGTATGTCAAAGACTCATTTTCTGATATTCTTACAGATCAGAGAGGAAGCCACTAAAAGGCCCTTTGATTTTCCTCCTGTTGTGGAACTCCAAGCTCCCAAAGCCCTGGCTTTTAATAGTGTCTGATAAGCTGGAAGCTAAGTGGGAGCTTTGTGCCCAGTTTAAGGACAGCATGTGCCTCTGGGCGACAGTTGACATATAAAAATATGCAGTTCACATGCTTCAAGACAAACTAGCAGCATCTGTTCATTAGGGTGCTTCAATTAGAATCGGAATATCGCTTTCCAGCGGACTGTCCTGAACCCAGCAGACCGTGGGTGCAAAAGGTGGCTACACATTCTACACCAAAGCCTCAGGAACATTACAATTATTTTAGAAGGTTAGGTGGGAGGAAGGAGGAATTAAGTATATGTTGAAGAGAGGGGCCATTCTTGTCCATCAGCTCAGCTAAAAAAAATGCAATCCAACAATGGAGTTATCTTTCAAACTGGAAGCAGGGTTGTGATGTGCTCTCTCTCTCCCTCTTTCTCTCGCCCCTTGTATACAACCCAAGAGGGGAGGGGGAAATGTCCAATTCTTGTAGGTCAATTTACTATTCCTTAATAAAGCTAAAGAATATCTTGTTACCACCAGACGACGTCTGAGACTGAAATAGCATAAAGGCGCACTTCCTGCCCTTGTGCACCTTTGGGCTCGTGACTTTATTTGTTGCAATAGCTGGAGGGGCTGTCTAGACATCAGCTTTCCCCAAGGCTGGTTTAGTGATATAACACTAAACTTGAATCTGAGATTGGTCGGTAGGGGTGGAGAGAACCGAAAGGAAGAGAAGCCCATGTGTACGTGCAGCCGTCATTCCTTTGGACGTGCCAACTGTGCTGATCTCCAGCCTGCCCTTGAACCAACAAGAGCCAGCACGGATGTAATTGGTTCCCCTATGTTGCCTGGAGGATTAGGCACACTGAATCACCGTGTTTAAGCCATCTAAAAAAGAATCCGTAAAAGGAATTTTAGCTCACCTCGCTCCCTCTCTAATGGCCTTCCGGAAGATGGCTGAAACCTGTCAAAGGGAAGTTTGGGAGCCATAAATAGTTGCTCCCTTTTTGAAGTGGTTAATTTATTTGCGAGGGGTGCTGTGTTTTTGTTTTTAAACTGTTTTCTCTACGCTGTTTTAGTGTTTTATGGCTGCTTTATGGCATGCAATGCTATTGTTGAATTGATGTTAAGCTTGTTATTGTTTTAATTTATGAATTTAGGCTCCTTAGACTCATTGAGGAAAGATGGCTTATAAATGCTTTAAAGGAATAAATATATGCCCAGCTTCTCTTCTATACTGCCCAACCAAATAGTTGTTGTCAGCCTTCCTTTGGGCATTAACTATGCACTAAAACTAGCACTATTTGGACCCTTTAGCAGACAGCATTTCCCTATGTGTTTCTCACAGCATCCTCGTGTCAAAATTAGCAAACTACTAATAAAACATGCAAAAAAGGCAAGATATGACTTTAAGACTTCAACATTAAGAATACGTGACCACAAACTAACTGCAATTAGCCTGACAAGTTTTCCAAACTAGTATTAATTCACCATTTTAAATTCTGCACCATCTCTGATCTTCTCAATCTATGTGCTGCTGTCTCTTCCACATGTCAGCTTTGATACGTTTCTGAAAACCTTTCAGCTTACTTAAGTATCTCAAAAGCACAGCATATGATTACGCGATGCTATGTTGGCTTAAATTAGATATGTTGCTGATCACAGCCAACAAAGGTGCTTCCTGTCAGTTGAGGAAGAGCCAGATAAATCCTACCTTGCTTATGAGAGCTGTCTTTGACAACTGTGGTATGGTGGTATGGTATGAAAGGCCTTTATTACTGTAATAAGATACCAGAAATATACTCTCTCATTACAAAAGTAACCAAGATGAGAACACTAGTGAACATTCTGGCATATGTACAGATGTTCCTGGATGAATTTGCAAAAGACAGCATGTCTCAATTAAAATAAATAATGGCAACAGCTCATAAATAGTTTTCTTCTATTGCCTACACCATTGGAATTGGTTAAAATTGCTCTTGCAAATGCATGCGATGAAAACATCCAGAACAGAACATATAACTAACGCTGTCTAGCTCTAAATCAGCTGTGTTTATTGTATTAAAAGGTTTTATAGGGTTTTTATTCTCCAAATATTTTTAGAAGAGGTTCCCCCCCCCCTTTTCAGAAAGTGATTTAGCTTTGAAGTATTTTCAACTTTCTAAGTGCTCAGATCCCTGGAACAGGGTCATATGTCCTGAAGTGAGGAAAAAGAGCATAGTTATTTCATAAACTGGAAGATCTCTGTTATGTAAAAGTCTTTTCAAACACAGACTCCATCCTTTGGTAGTATTATGGACGCCAAGTATTCCAAAAGATGATGGTAATTAATACCAGGACACCGCTAACAGAATCATATATTGATTGATTAGACATGGTCACAATTGCTTGGCATTGTTTTGGCAATTTGTTGTAGGCTGTATATTCTCAACATTAATCGTCTTTGCTATGTGTGCAATCACTTGCATTAATTAAAAAAAGAGAAGGGTGTTGTTTTTCAGCTATTTTATATTTTTATGAACAACAGTTGGTTTCTACCCATTTACTGAAAATCAGATTTCTCAGCATGGGTATAGAAATATAGTGAGTGAGTTCATTTGAGCCCCTGTATTCAAATCAGAACTGCACACATATAAAGGGAAGTAAGAACTCTGAAGCAGAAAATAACGTGCTATACTATTAAAAGTCTTCTTTTTTTTAAAGCAAGGGCCTAAAAGACCACTGATGTATTTTCTTATTACTTAATAATGGTCAGCAGAATTTTTATTGAAGAACAATAATACTTGCAGAATATTCCCGTTAAAACTGGGCTCCAAAATCATTGCAGCTTAAGAATGCTCAGATTTCTGAGAGCTGTAACTGGCTTCTTGGTATCATCTTCAGTTTTATAGAATGTAGTTAAGTTATTTATATAGATGGATTTCTATCCAGTCCTCAATAAGAACAAAAACTCTGATTCAAAAGTTAAATTTTTTTTTAACATACTAAATTTTGTATTTCTAGTTGGCTTAGATGTGTTTACTGCCAAACTGAACTCTGCTCAAGTGCTTGCTTTCCTCTTCCCTCCCCATTCCTTTTTCCATTTGTGTTGTGTATATTACAGTGTGAGCCTGCAGATAGGGACTGACTTATCTTTTACCAAGCATAGGGCTGGCAAAGCCCTTGTTCTGCAGTTCCCAAATACTGGACAGCGTGCTGACAGTCAGGTGTTTGGAAGCTGCTGTGTAAGGGTGTGCCAAGCCACCTGTCAATGATCGGATGACAAAATGACTTCAGGTGATTGACAAGTGGGTTGTCCTTCCCACCTGTCAAAGTTGGCTCACATCGGTAAGGACGGATAGGAATCTGGCCCACAAATCCAAAAAGGATTCCCCACCTCTGTTTTACCCTCTGTACAATCCTTAAAAGGTTTTAAGTGCTTTATATGGGCGAGATTCAACTAATTTTCACACATTGAGTAGACCGACTGAAAAAACAATTAATTGATTTCATCTGATTTATTCTGAGTAGGAGGACTACCACTGTATATCACCCTAAGAAGTATTCATCATAACTTTGGCACATCACTTGTGAACATCCTTTAAAGCACAATCATTTAAGTATGCCTCTTCAGCTACAAAATGGGACGATTATTGCTGGGTGCTGTCAAGGATCTGAGACAATAATGAGCAGGGGAGTCTTAATGAGAACAAGATATAGGAACTCCTGCATTTACAGCTCTCCTTAACATTACCAGGCTGGCACTTGAGAGGGCAACATTGATTCGTTTCTGTGAACGTTTCTTGAAAAGTGAACATTACTTTATGAAAAGGCATTATATTGAAAAAGAAGAGATGATAAACTTTAATACAGTCACAATGCAACATAAACAAGCCATTCACCGCTCTGCAACTTTATGGGAGGCAAAAACAACACTTCATATTATATGGTAGTATTATAGGTCCCACATAGGGGCAGGTGGAGCTCATCAACCTGGGAAGATAGCTCGCCTAGGAGAAGGAAAACTCTCATCCTAAAGCTCCGCTGCCTTGTGGGATATCTTTGGAAGAAGCAAAAGCGAAGGAGAAACCCTACACAAATCCAGAGTGGAGTCCCTAAAACAGTTGGATAGCGCCTTGTAAGCCTCCTTCCTGCAACTCCTGCAGCCAAGCTGGTGCCAAATGTATTGCTCTGCTTTCCTTTGGACCACAGTTTGACTCACCAAGAGATTAGTAAAAAGTGGGCTGGGCATTTAAAAATTATGGACTAAAACAATAATGAACATTCTTTTACACACAGAAGGAACAAGAGTTTTATCTATCGCATTTTCATCACTCTCATCATTCCATGAGTCCACAGCAGCATGAATGGTCCGTTTTATCCCTGCAAGGAAGATGGATAGGGTAACCTGAGAGATAACAACTGGTCAAAGGTCATGGAATGTGCCTCATGACTGAAAAGGGCATTTGAACCTGGATCTCCAACACTCTGGCCACTGTACCATCGCAATCAAAGAAGAGGCATGCTGTTTTCTGTCTGCAGGTGTTTTCCTGCACAAGAACTCCCTGCGCTGACCATAATTGCAAATTATAATTTTTTTTTCACAAGGTAAATTGGGTCTGTTTAGTAACAAAAATATAAATGTTTATTAAAGCTTGAAAGAAATTTGCACAAGGAACTAAACATAACAATAAAGCATAAATCTGACCTGACCATTCACTTTGCTATGCCCACGCTCTGGCTTCATTATCTCCTAGCAATGCAGTAAACATCTCATGTTACTCAATTCATAAGGGTAATTAAGGAAGATTTATTATAACCATTGCACTACAAGACAGAAACAAATGAAACAGTTTTTCCATGGAATGTTGTTAGACTGATATATATTTTGTTTTCTCTCCTACTACTACCACCAGTAAGGGGTACCCTTAAGAATGTGCTGCCCTCTGTTGACCCACTAACTTAAAAAAAAGAGTAACTTGCAGTTAGCTTTCCTTATGAATAAAATGAATAAAAGTTGTGTTGCCACAAGCTTCTATTTTAACATCTCTATTTCATAAAGCCACGTTCTCATCAATAAAAAGTACAAAACCACAATGGCTTCAAGTTACAAGAAAGGAAATTCTGACTAAACATCAGAAAAAGCTTTCTGACAGTAAGAGCTGTTCCACATTGGAACGGTCTCTCTTGGGTGGTTGTGGACTCTCCTTTCAGTAAGCCATTCCAGCCGGTCGACAACAGACAACAGACTTTGTTTCAAAACTTGGCCCTAAGGGCAAAGATCTCATCAATTTAAGACTGATAGTGGAATACATTGCTTGCATGTACTAGCCCTGCTGGTTCAACATCAAAGTAAAACTCTAAAGGGTAGAAGGCCCATGCCATATCTTGCTTCAACTGCAGTGAGTTAGGCTGCAAAAGAAAGCTGTAGTGGATGCTGCATTGCCAGCCATCAAGTGCTCAGCATGGTATGCATTCAACGAAGTAATAATCCAGACACACTTGTGAGGAAAGGAGAGCTGGTGTCCAAAAGATCATTGACTTGAGGGACAGAGATGATGACACTCTAGGAGATCTTTCTGTACGTCCAAGGAAGACACCTTCCAGCAACCCTGGTGCTTCATCCCCGTGGGAGCTAATAGCTAGTCTGATGGGGTATATGAACCTCCTTTGACATGTAAACCTACTACAGCAGAAGTAAAGAAGTTCATTGATGAGCCCATGCAAGTTCCACAGTGGCCCTGTCATGCTCACTCTATGAGAGGTATGTGAAACAAGCCACAAAGGAAGCAGGCAGGGTGTGTATGCATGAGAAACGTGAGGGCTATGTCAGAGGCCCAGAAGCAAGTCGGCGGCTGATGTCCAAAACCAAACCAAAGCAAAACTTGATGAAACTTGTTGTTTACATATCTTATTAACTGATGTCATTACTTTCTAATGTAGTTTTATGATTACAAGGTCATGTTGTATGCTTAGCAGTATATGTTTTATGCAGAGAAACTAAAAAATATATAACATTACCTGACATATTCAGAAGGTAACATTAAAATTCTTTGGGGGATTTTGTGAGCAGTTTATGCGCTTTTTAACCAAATGTAGATCTGCCAAGTTAAACGTCCTAACACAAAAATAATAGCAGATTTGAATTCCTCACACTCAAAAAACATATTTTTAAGCCCCCTCACTGAAGAAATCTGCAAAAAAATTGGACCCTAAAATGACACACCCTACTACCACATGTCACTCTTATGGAGTTAAAGTTGAAAAATACACTGTAAAATTATTGGGTTTGATTTTCCCCAAGCAACTGATTTGAAGAGGTCATACAACATGTCACAAAATCAAATTAACTGCTTCGTTCTACCTTAATCACCATTCAAGCATTTTTACTGTAGTGCTGCGTGGTTTCTGATGACATCCAGGCTATCCAGTGAAGGGAATTTTGTTGCTTTTGTACTATAATATTTTGTCTGAGAGAAACTCAGGCGGCCAATGACAATGCCAAGAGCAGGAGTCACATGACTGGCCACATATGAAACAGTTTAAAGATAGCAATTGCTCCAGTTACTTGACGTGACTCAGGTTGACCATATTATAATTGCACTATGAAGTGAAAGAACAGTTATATAACTGCTAAAATGATAGGATAGAAAAGAACGCCATGCAACATACCGCAAAACAAACAATAATACAGTCTCTGGAAAACTAGCGAAATTTAACACATCAACAGAATGATTATGCCATCCAGTTACACTACTATATCTTTTATTTTTATTTTTGTGCGATGCTAATCAACATGGTAGATATGTTCTTTGCTAAACAAGGCATCTTGCAGTTATTTGAAGCACATAGTTTTAACACCGCTCACTTACACCAGCCTCTAAGTATTTCAATGCCCTATTTTCAAATGCCCCATCTGAAAGAAAAATGGAAACTTGAGAGAATTAGAAATAGCCTTGTTGAAATCCAAGGATATAACTTATTACCACCACATTACTTAGTCTGGTAATGATCAGCATTTCATCCCCAGATGTGTGTGACCAATCAAAAGTATTGCTGGAATATACAAATTATCTAAGCATTTTTTTAAAAAGAACTTCCAGCTATAGCAACAGCAAACACTTGGATGGTGCCAACATGGGAAACTTATTGTAGTAACCAGTCACCCAGAAACATGGATAAAGATGGAATTATTTAAGTCACAAACATTTTATGAACACACATAGGGACAGGTACCCCGAAGACTTGATTATAGATAATAATAGAAGCTCATGCCGTAGTGCAGGGTTTTCCAAACTTGGGTCGCCAGCAGTTTTTGGACTACAATTCCCATCATCCCTGACCACTGGTCCTGCTAGCTAGGGATGATGGGAGTTGTAGTCCAAAAACAGCTGGAGACCCAAGTTTGGAAAGCCCTGTGAATTTGTGAGTCTTTAAAGGTGCCACAGACAATGATGGAGAGATATGGTCCTGGGCTCCAAAGAACAGCAGATGATCAGGGCAGCAACAAACAGGCTCCGGATCAGCAGCTGGGCAAGGCTTTGGCATGACAGGGTCTACTAATGTCACCACAGTATCTTTTCTGTTTCTTTATTGGTGCTTATTCTCAATTAAATGTGCAGAGCAGCAGAGCAGCATTTCCAAACACCATGTTGTTCTTGTTACCACGATGGTGCTAGGATTTATGGGAGCTTAAAATGCAAAGCTGCACATGCTCAGTGAAGATCTGTGCATGCCTAATGTATCACACACAAAAATTGATAGTGATTATATTTTGAAGTCACTAAAGCCTTAACTACATTTAACTAGTAGACCAAGGTCTTGTTCAACAACAAAGCCCAGATCACTGGAGCCTGCCAAATGGTGGACAGCAAGCAACATGGAGTCATGCTATCAGACTATTATAGATGCACCATTGGTCACTAATGAGGCATGGAGAGGGACAGGGCAAGCAGGTGAACACAGCAGAGATAGAACGCTGGCAATATTCAAGTCATCAGCCACGTCTGTTTTTCTTTCACATCCCAGAGTTGGGAGAAAAGCAATGGATGGCAAACTGATGGAGGAGGTTGATGTATCCTGGCAAATTATTGGAAGGAGCAGATGCTGGCAACCCACCACTCTG
The DNA here is from genome assembly GCF_009819535.1 of Lacerta agilis. Lineage (NCBI taxonomy): Eukaryota > Metazoa > Chordata > Lepidosauria > Squamata > Lacertidae > Lacerta > Lacerta agilis. The sequence continues at coordinate 66,726,390 of NC_046312.1, read as the reverse complement.
CTCATAATAGTTGGCTACATTACAGATTGAACTTCTGAGCTTGAGCATGTCAGCCAGGAGGCCCCAGGGCATATGCTTTTTCTGGGTCCTTGTGTATTCAGTACATGCCCCAGGGTTCCTCACACCTGGAATACACCTGGGCATGACGCTTTCTGGGCTCCCTGCTAATTAGCTCAAGCATTTTGGAAAACTCTGTTTCCTGGCAGGCTGCCGTTTCGGCATTCCAGGTGCCAGTAAGGAATGGAGGCCTTGGATAGAGGCCTGCCAGTTGCCACTGCCACCACTGGGTAACCTTTGGTTGTGGGCAGGGTTCAAAGGTTCACGGGTGGAAATTTGGGGAACTTTGGGGGCTTCTTTGCTGAGACTTCATTGCAATCCTGCAATTGGAATAGAATAGCATTGTTTCTGATCTCATTTGAAACTTATTTTCTGATTGTGGTTGGTGTCATTATATAAAAGAAGTCCTATCAGCTGAGTTTATATTCAAGTAAACTTCACCCAGAACTGTCAATTAACTATGGATGAAGGGTACAGGAAGAGGGATCATGAGCATTACACTCTTCTAGAGAAGATTTGGACATTAGTGCCACCAGCCTCCTGTGCAATCACTTCCACATTTGGCTGGCAGTGCTTCTGTGGAACATTGAAGAAGGATATTCCAAAGGTGGCCTGTAGGTGCAAACAGGGTCTGTGCAACTTCCTTTTTCAACAATACAGGCACTTCCAGCTGACTACTGAATAGACTGTGCAGGCTGTTTTTCACAGCATCAAATATGATTCATTAACAAATACCTGAGAGGCTCCCCATGATGGCATTTAGTATTTACTGCACTGGCGACCATTTTGGTTTTCCAGTCTAATGCATGTCAGCTGTCAGAAGCACGCTCACAATAAATACCGGTACTTATTACAGCCCCCATCAACCCAGTGCCAGCATGTGCCAATGGGAGTTGTACCCCAAAACTTTTGGAGGGCACCAGGTTGGTGAAGGCTGATTTACATCATTCTACTGTTTCAAAAGTGAACGTGGTACTCACACCATACACATGTGCTACACGAAGGCAAACCTAAAGTAAGACGCTTCTTGTTCCAATATCAGTCAATGTTAGGAATAGGTTTGACTCACAATAAGCAATCTTTTCTGTCCAGCCATGTATAACAAAGGACTCACTTATGTAATTCATGGAAATAAAGAAGAGCAATCGAGTTAGTGGCTTCTCCAGATTTTATGCAACAAGTGCATGGCCTGGCAGAGAGTCTTTGCAAAGTTCTAGACAAATATTTAATCTGGATGAGTACATATTTTCAGTTCCTGGCGAATCCACAATCCCTTGAAGGAGAAAACCAGATCCAATCTAAATGCAGTCCATCACAACATTTCCATAACTCACAGCTGTTGGATAGGCTCGCCAGTATCCTTGGCCTTTTAAAACACCAGAAGGCTTATGAGGTATTTGACCAAATCTTTGGTGACCTGATTCTGGCATTTTTCCTTTTAATACAGACGTTTGCCCATGCTCTTCAAGCTGGTGGCTCAGAATTTTTTCCATGATGAAAGATGCACTGTGACACTTTTAACCTTTTACTGAGGGAAAGTCTACATTTGGTGCAAAACAGTTGACAATATGGTTGTGCCCTTGGGAAGGTTTTCCAGTTTCTCTGTATGTATACGTGTTGAAAAGATTCAATTGTTGAAGCAAGGCAAAAATGTAGAAGCCTCCTGAGTGCCTTCTTATCCTGTAGCAGCGGCAGGAGAGATGATGACTTGTTCAAGGTTATCCGAAGTCAACTTCATGGCTGAGGGGTGATTTTAAGGTGAGCCTCCTCAACCCTGTCCAAAACTCTAACCGCTACAGCACTCTGATCTGGCCAACTTGAATCTGGCACTCACCCACTCACCCCATTTGGCAGGCATGTTGCTAGTATGGGATAGCTTATGAAGGTCCAGACACCTCTTGTATTGATAACATGGAACAACAAAAGAAGAGGAGCCCTGCTGGAGTCAAATCTAACCCAGCATCCTGTTGTCATGGTGGCCAACCAAGTTGCCCATAGGAATCCCAGAAGCAGGACACCAGTGCCACAGAACACTTCTCTTTCTTTTCCCCCATACCACCTCCCAACATTGGTCTTCCTTCTTCACAAATTCTATTATAACAATTGGCATGCAAATCCTTCATTACAATTGTAGCCAAGGTTATGATTTTGAGTTATATGCCACTAAATCCTACTCAGAGCAGACCCACTGAAATCAATGAACTTAAGTTAGTCATGCCCATTAAGTTCAATAGGTCTAATCTGAGTAGGACTAGTATTGGCTACAACGCTCAACAAAATTTAAAAAGCTGTAGGCACGGTAAAATGTTTCTTGTCCGGGAAACTTTGCTCTGGGGGTTCTGCCGATCCTTCCCATTGTGGGACTTCTGCTAGCACAACAATTCAAGCAACAACAAAATCCCTTTGTGACTTTTCTTCTTTAGCCAGTATTACCGGTACCTTCTTTCCCAAAGAGACAGACCCCTTTCCCCCTTTTTCAATGACATTCGAAGCAAAGCAAACAGAGAAACCACTTCAGTAGCTAAATCAAACCTCAGATTTTGGTCTTTCAGCCAATTTTCCAGTTTTGCTACATTTTGAAAAGAGAAATATGGCAGCACATCAGCGTGAAGTGTTCCAAATAATAGGAACACATCTCTGAGGGGTACACAGTTATTCTGTTTCCCGGCAGCAGGCACAAATAGATCTTGGAAAAGTTTGGAATATTTTTTCTTTCTTTCTTCATATAGTTTTAGAGATCAAAACTAGCATCTGGAATAGTGCTGCCTGGCAACCGATAACCGACAAAGACCAGTGCAGAGACCGGAGCACTGGTGATGTCATGTGATTTTGGCAGCCCACTATGTTTGGTTGCTTTGCACCAGCTGCTCTCCAATAGTCTTCAAGCATAGCCCCATTATAGCAGTCTATCCTTAGCATTAAGAATGCATAAATAAATAATAAATAAATAAATAAATAAATAAATAAATAAATAAATAAATAAATAAATAATAAATCCAGTTGATTCCTGAAAGTTCCTGATTTCCAGCCTGAATAATCTGATGTGTTAAAGATGTCCACCACTGATGGAATCTGACCATCACTTTTATAGATATGACAAAAGGAATTAAGTAATAGCAGGTTAAAACACACACGGATTGGAATGGGCTTGTTCTGTGGTTCAAACATACCCCTTTTATGAAATGGTAGGCAAGGAAAGCTTACTTTTGTTAACTGGTCTAGGTAATGGAGCACCTCTGTAGGGTGCTGAGACAAAGAAGAGTTTGATTTCAGCCCTGCTGGCATCTACTTTGCTACCTTTAGTCACACCCACACTAACATTTAAAGCCCATAGCCCCCCCCCCGAGAATCCTGGGAACTGTAGTTTGCTGGGGATTATACCCCTGTGAGGTACGAACTACAGTTCCCAGGATTATTTTGGGAGAGGGAAGCCATGCATGGGCTTTAGATGTATGGTGCAAATGTAACCCTTTTCATTTTCATTTTCGTCAGGTGGATTTTTCCATTCGCCAGGCTTTTAATTCTTAAACTGTAATGATTTCGTGGCTGCTAGCTTAAATGGCCTTTAAAATGCTTTTTTCAGTCTTGTTAATATCTGGTTGTTTCTGTTGCTTTCCAGGGCCAGCACAAGACATTTTGCCACCTGAGGTAAAGGACAAGATGGTGTGCGCTCCCAGTCCCATGTACAGAAGCGGACAGGACTGGTACCCTTGAGGTAGCAGATCAGATGTGGGGGATGGATCTAGGAAGGCCAAGGAGCAAGAGAGGGTTATGGCTGAGGGGGGTTCAGGAAGATTAGCCAGGCGTGCTGTTGCTGCAGGGGCCAACTTTGCCTAACGATAGGGCTGGTCCTGCTCTGGGAGTTGTTTCACGCTTTGATTCTTTTTACCATTTCATTGTTTTTATTAGTGATGTTAGCCAGCTTGAGTACTCCATTTGAATTAGAAAAGCAGGATAGGAATTTCTTAGTCAGCTAATGGGCCTGACGGAGCTGAGAGCAGGTAGAAAGAAATGAACCCGGTAAGGGGATGGCAGCATAATGGAGAATTATAAAACAATACATGGCATGGAGAAAGCAGATAAAGAGAGGCTTTTCTCCCCTCATAATACTAGAATCCGAGGTCATCTAATTAAATTGAATGGTGGGAGAATCAGGGGAGACAGAAGGAAATAGTCAATAGTGTATAGTTAAGCAATAGTTAAAACAATGGAATTTGCTACCACAAGAGGTGGTGGTGTTGACTACCACTTTGAGAGGATTAGACAAATTCATGAGTATGAGTAATGATGGCTATAGGTGATGTACTGGGGAACAATAGTGTGAAGGGGCTATGGTGCCCACCCTCTGGAACGCCCTCCCATCAGATGTCAAGGAAATAAACAACAACCTGACTTTTAGAAAACATCTGAAGGCAGCCCTGTTTATGGAAGTTTTAAATGTTTGATGTTTTATTGTGTTTTTAATATTCAATTGGGAGATGCCCAGGGTGGCTGGGGAAACCCAGCCAGATGGGCGGGGTATAAATATATTACTACTACTACTACTACTACTACTATTACTACTACTACTACCATTATGTGTTACTATGGCCACTGTAGGAATCGGATGCTTTGGTCTGATTCAGTAGCTGGACTGTTCTTATGTTCTTCTCATGTGGGTATGTACACCTTTGATAGCTGGATATGGAGATTCAGCTCCCCCTTCTCCTGCTATCAAAAATCACTTGCACACAGTCCTCTTGCCCTGATATTCCATTGATTCACTCTTTCCAAACCACAGTGGCTGTTTTCAAAGCATCTTCTCTAGTTTCTATAGATTTTGTGTGTGTGCCAGGTCTGCCATTTTTAGTGCAAATGTCTTTTCAGAAGGAAGTATATAATTTACAACACGGGTTCCCAAATTGTGGCTCAGGCACCACCAGCAATCCACAAACTGCATTCAGATAGTCTGCAGCATGTGAATATTCATATCTTAATTGTATTTTTCCTGCTTCTTTTATTTCTTATATTGTATTTCACCGTATTGCAATCTGAATTCTAAGGAATAGAAAATAGAAAATAAGAAGTAAAAGAAGCGAGAAAAATACATTTAAGAATCATGCAGCATATAATACAGCATATTCCAATTACTGTATTTTTCCATGTATAAGACGCCCCCTACTTTTGGGGACCCTAAATTTAGAAAATGGGCCTATGCTCTATCTGTGTATAAGATGCCCCCAGATTTTTAACCTTATTTTAAAGTAAAAAAAACCATAGTCTTATACAGTACATGGAAAAGTACGGTACTACAAGAGGCGGGGGGTGGGGTTCTTTAAGTGGCCTGCCAAGATAATCAGCAGTATTCAAGTGGCCTGTAGGGAAAATGTTTTGGGGACCACTGGTTTGGAATGATACCCAGAGTGGAGCATCCTAATGAAATTTCATTTTGTAAATGTTCAACAACTAGGGATTGTAAAGGAGGAAACAAGTGAAGTAGGGGTGACGATGGAAGACATCAGGCAGTGGCACTAAAAGATGGTCCTTCATATAAGTTCAAGTCTGCTCGTGCACAGAATTAGACATGATTCTACACCAGGGGTCAATAAACTTTTTCAGCAGAGGGCTGGTCCACTTTCCCTCAGACCTTGTGGGGGGCCGGACTATATTTTGAAGAAAAAAAAATTGAACGAATTCCTATGCACCACAAATAACCCAGAGATGCATTTTAAATAAAAGGACACATTCTACTCATGTAAAAACACGCTGATTCCCGGACTGTCCAAGGGCCGGATTTAGAAGGCAACTGGGCCGGATCCAGCCCCTGGGCCCTAGTTTGTCTATCCATGTTCTACACAATCATGCTTGTTTGCCTTGTTACATTTAGTTGCCTCCCTAGCTTTAAATGTGCCTTCTTCCTTCATAATTCAAAATGAACACCTTACATTGAGTCATTTTCAATTTGAACACCAGGTGGCACTACCTGCACGTTTTCTCTACTGCACTGTTCTATTATTCCTACAGGGCGAATAACCATCTATTTGTAAGACCCCATAAAATGCATAAAATCCCTCTGTGCACAGAAACGTCTGAGCTTCTGTTCAAAACCTTGATTTTGTATTCTGCCCCTGCAACTGTAATGCAATTGTACTGCCATATTCACATGGCAAATGTGCATTTGGTGAATGCATGGATGAGGTTAGAGAATTGGGTACCTGCCTGCGGTCCCCATCTCCACCTTCATGTGCCCACATGAAGAGTTGTACACACACAGCTTCTCTCTACACAGTTTGGAGCAGTGCAGAAAGCAGGGCAACTGTGCATACAGAGCCAAAGCATGTAGGTTCTGTTCAGATCTTCAGTTAAAAGCATGGATATCCGGGGAGATGGGTACCAGAAATGACCCCGCTTTCCCTTCCATGCATTAACTGAATGCAGCTATGATGTGTGAATAAGAGACTAAACACAGGATGGCAGCGCCTCTGGTATTATCTTCACTTTAATAAATCAGTTCAAGCATGTTGACTGGCAAGTAAATCTTGCTATGTCCTATAGGGCAGAAGATATACCGGTACTAGCTGGGAGGCTATCAGATAAGGGGGAAGGACCACTGCATTAGTGCCATGCATAATAATAATAATAATAATAATAATAATAATAATAATAATAATAATTTGTACCCCGCCCATCTGGCTGGATTTCCCCAGCCACTCTGGGCGGCTTCCAACAAAAATCAAATACATTAAAATATCACACATTAAAAGCTTCCCTAAACAGATATGCTTCACCAGCACAATACTTTTCTAATGAGGAATGTGAACCATAAAGGACACTATATCTGTTAGCCTACTGTCTGTCAAGCAACTCTCCAAGGAAGGTTCTTCTAGGTGCCTTTCACCTCTATATGAAATATGTTCAAATGTAGCCAGGATTGTGGCGTCCACAGACCTTTGTATAATGTGCATATTTATCCTTTCAGGCTTGAAGTATGAGTCTCTTAGCAACCATAAGGGCTTGCAAAGGCCACTTTTGTCATCCTGTTGTTAATCCCCAAACTACAGGAAAGCATTTTAAAAGTACACGAACATCTGCAAAGATCAATTTTGTATTTCATCAATTCAAAATTGATGTGGGTAACAACTACAGACCAAATGAATTTATCACTGTGCATCATGTGCTTCTATGAGGCATTCTCAGCACTACACCTCCAACATCTATCTTATTTACACAGTGTCTTCCTATACAGATGTTGTAGAGTCCAATATACTAAAAATTGTTTTTATTTTTTTGCTGGGTCAATCTCAATTTCAAGTCTAAGGAAACATCCTGTATAGATTCTTAACCCCCCCCCCCCTTTTTAGGCTGTATGATACCTCCACACCTCTCTGAACTTCTTCCTTAACAAATTCCATTAGACATTTATAAACAATAGTTACAGGATTAGCTCTCTGTAAGGATCCAGTCGTTTCCGTCCAACAATTTAGCAGATGACAAAATGCTCCAAGTAGATGGGCCATAGACAGACACCAGCAAATGTTGTGGTTGAAGATTCTGCACTTGCTGGTAATTGATAGTGAAGTTGCAATGTGGTGCTTTGTGAGGGCTTGGCTTTGAGAAGCAACTGCTAAATAACTGGAATGAATGAAGCTAAAATTCAGAGAGCAGTATGAGCAGTGGTTGTGATTCTTCAAGAGTCCCTGCAGTTCAATCCCTGTCATATCCTGTCAAAAGGGGGAACTCAGCTTGAGATCATGAAGAGCCACTGCCAGTCAGAAAAGTAGAAAACAGTGGCTAGGATGATGGCAAAATGTTTTCAGGTGATAGACATTATGGGACCTAAGCCAGCCAGTCATTACAGGCCTGTCTAAGGCAAATAATCACACTCTCTTTTAATGTTTCATTGCACTCTCTGCCTTCGCCTTTCTTCTGCTTCAGCCATTTGTTGTGCACAGTCCACCTGTGCTTCTACTGCAACAGGGACATCACATTTTGTTGTTGTTCAGTCGTTCAGTCGTGTCCGACTCTTCGTGACCCCATGGACCAGAGCACGCCAGGCACGCCTATCCTTCACTGCCTCTCGCAGTTTGGCCAAACTCATGTTAGTAGCTTCGAGAACACTGTCCAACCATCTCATCCTCTGTCGTCCCCTTCTCCTTGTGCCCTCCATCTTTCCCAACATCAGGGTCTTTTCTAGGGAGTCTTCTCTTCTCATGAGGTGGCCAAAGTACTGGAGCCTCAACTTCAGGATCTGTCCTTCTAGTGAGCACTCAGGGCTGATTTCTTTGAGAATGGATAGGTTTGATCTTCTTGCAGTCCATGGGACTCTCAAGAGTCTCCTCCAGCACCATAATTCAAAAGCATCAATTCTACGGCGATCAGCCTTCTTTATGGTCCAGCTCTCACTTCCGTACATTACTACTGGGAAAACCATAGCTTTAACTATACGGACCTTTGTCGGCAAGGTGATGTCTTTGCTTTTTAAGATGCTGTCTAGGTTTGTCATTGCTTTTCTCCCAAGAAGCAGGCGTCTTCTAATTTCGTGACTGCTGTCACCACCTGCAGTGATCATGGAACCCAAGAAAGTGAAATCTCTCACTGCCTCCATTTCTTCCCCTTCTATTTGCCAGGAGGTGATGGGACCAGTGGCCATGATCTTAGTTTTTTTGATGTTGAGCTTCAGACCATATTTTGCGCTCTCTACTTTCACATTTTACAAACATTCAAATGCCAATAATTTATACCTGCAGAACTATGTGATTCCAGTAAGTGGCATGGGGTGGGAGCACCTTGTATCCACCCACAGGCTACTGCAGAGGTGGAATTGTGAGGGGGCTGCTGAGGAGGCAACAGCAGCAGGCAAGGCATTCCTTGGAGGCTTGATCTGCTGCCCCTGTAGATCATGCCACCCAAGCTGGTTGCCTCACCTTGCCTCATGGGTGGGCCGGCCCTGTTCCCTGTCACATCTACCTCATGAATTCTCTCAAGTCACATTCATGTAATGACTACAGCATTTCAAATATGTTATTTTTCTGGTGACATTAAGCAGAATGGCTCCTCTATCCCCTTTCTCTCCACTTCAACTTAATGGTAATTGAAGCACTTTTTTTTTGCGTGCAGGAGGGCGGGTTAGTTAAGAGAAAACAACATTGTCAGGGCTAAAATAAGTGCTGCTAGCTCTGCACCCGATTGTTGCCTGTAACCATAGGTCTGTTTAGGCTGCACACTCAGCCACTGGGCTGTACAATGCCTGGCTGATAATTGCACAGTAATTGCTACATTTTGAATGAGCTGTTTCAGAGGATTATAAATCATTAAATAGACCTGGAAGTAGCACAGTAATGGAACATTTGCCAATTTTACTGCAGTTTCCAAGCAAAAGGAGCCAGCCTACTAATTTCAGATAGATGGTGACTGTATGATCATTTTCTTCTGAAAGTGCTCTTGCTGTTGCAGATTTTGATTACTGGTTCATCCTAGATGAGTCACAAAATTGTCATAGAACATCAGTGCTGATTAATGTTATGAGGGCCAGCCGTATAATTAGACAGAGTGAAGCAGCAACCTTGGGCAGCAGGTGCAGAGCGGAAGGGGATGTCATTGAGGTGTGGAGGACAGATCTCTCTCTTTGCTCCACACCTCTGCTTTGACCTCCCAACCTAGCCTACTGTCTTTCAGTGCAGTGGAGAAGGCTGTCCCATTTCTAGTACTGAAATAAGATTCAACTGCCAGTACAATGGGCTTCTCTTTGTGGAATGGGGCAGGTGTGTTGCCATTTTGTTCTTTGCCTCATGCAGTGGACCGTCTTGAGCCGGTTCATCATCGGAATAGTCTTCTTATTTATGGTTTGAGCCCCATGTTGAGCAAGAAGATTCCTGCACTGCAGGAGGTTGGACTAGATGACACTTGTGGTCCCTTCCAACTTTACAATTCTATGATTCTATGATATAGTGGTTACAAACTCTTTCAGATCTGCTGGTATCTGCATAGCAGGAACACCAGTGGGCAGAGCCATTAGCTGTTAAAGGAAACCTCCTTTAGGAGAGGAGCTGGAAGGAACAACTGGAAGTGTGGGGAGGTGAGAAATGGCTGGAAAGTTAACTAAGATGGAGTTCTCTTGTACCTAAAACACAACAAATAGTTTCCAGCATTGCTTTATAATACCAGAAGTAACGCAGTAATGTCCCATTCACTCATGGGCATGCCCTTTTCTCGGGCCTGTAGATGGTCATTTAGTACATCCAATCCAACCGCACCCTCAGCTGGTGCACAACCTGCACACCATAGCACAGGATTAGCCAACATGGTGCCTTCAATATGTTGTTGGCCTACAATTCCCATCAAAAGAGTGCAGGTTCCCCCAGAGGCGTAGCAAGCCCAGGTGGTACCCAGTGCGGATTTTTTTTTGTTCACCCCCCCATTGACAGCTCGGGGTAGGCTTGGGAGTTGTGGGCGGGTGCCCAATGTCACCCCCTCAGCGATGAAACCTGGGGTGGTCCGCCCCCTTCCTATGCCTCTGTGTCCCCACCCCCACGACTCCCAAGTATCCCAAGCTGTCGGGGGAAGGGGGGAGCTATGCCGCTTTGCCAGGGCACTGGCAAAGCTGCGCAGCTCGTCCTCTCAGGAGCCACGGCTCCTGTCCGTCCCCCTCCCTCCCTCCCTCCCTGGCTCACTGTAAAGAGGCAAAGCAGGAGCCGCTTACGGTGAGCCAGGGAGGGAGAGAGGCTGGAAGGGGGGCCCCCGGCTCGCCATAAGTGGCTCCTGCCGGCAGCAGAGGGATCCCACCACCGTCCGTACAGCGCTCCAGCGGCGCCGGTGGCAAACCGCTATGTACAGCACATGTGTGGCATCGCTCTGCACAGTGCATGTGTGCGACACCACGCATGCATTGTACATAGCAGTTTGCCACCACTGGCGCCCAAGAGCCGTACGGGTGGCGGCGGGATCATCTGCTTGCAGCTGCAGCCGCGAACGGAGGATCCTCCACATACGGCTGCGGCGGCAAAATGGCTGCTCACACCACCGTGCCTGGGGGTGGCGGGGCGAGCACCCTGCGGGATGCACTCTTATCACCCCCAGACATGGCAACTGGGGTGAACTGCCCCCCCCCGCCCCTCCCTCGCGACGCCACTGGGTTCCCCACTCCTGCTCTAATTACCGTAGATTCCAGCCCAGCATTAAACACTGATTGAGCAGTCTGCCTTTCCCCCCTTCCCTGCCATTTTCATTTCTCCAATACTGCAAGTGCACTTATTCTATTAATAACCCTCCTTCTTGAAAGCAGAAACAGTTTTGCAGCCAGGGTGATAGGAGGAGCGAGACTGGTTGGACGTCAGCAATCTCTATGTGGACACAAAGGCTACAGTGCTAACCCCACATATCTGTGGGAGTAAGCCCCACAGAATTGAGTAGGACTCTAATAGAACCATGTCTGTGTAGTCATAGGGTTAGGATTGCAGCCTTAGCTCTCCACATTGTGTACGCAAAACTTATTTCCCCCCAAGAGTGAAGATTTTATGTCTAAAACAAATGAGACAAGTGTGCTTCCACTGTAAGCTCAGTGCACAAATTATATATGTCTGCAGATACCAATAGAGAGCTGCATTAACTTTCTAGCTAAGGCCTGCCTTTAGTCATTAATATTTATAGACATTTGGGCTCCTCAGTCATTTTGCCTGGATTATTTCTTGCCCAGTCCTGCTTAGACCTACCTGACCATGCAGTCTTTATCAGCAGATCCTACCTGTGGGCCTGCCCCACCTGTCACACTCCCAAGAAGACATCAAGTGAAATGAAAATAACACTGGTTACCCGATCATTCATCTGGGTATGAACCAGCTCCTATCCTGTCCTGTTCAAATGATCTTGAACAGGCAGCATGTTTTGCAAACAAAACACAATAAAATAGTGGAACAGCTGCTCATTATAAATCAGTGATTGAGACTTGTGCTGATTTTTTTTAAAAGCGTCTCCATCTTCATTTGTAGAGATCACTTGTGGCTTCCGCAGAATGCTTTCTAGTCCTGCATGGTATTTGCCTGCACTGGGTTTTATTCATACTATGTTGAGAGAGGTCAGCTTGAAGAGAATCTTCTTCTGATATATAAAGCAAAATGGAGTAGGTGTTGGGTGCCACAGGCCATCTGTTCCTGTAATAGTTCATACTGTCAGGAAAAGCTATGAAGAAAAGTTTGCCCAACCTTTACTGGGCAGCAGGCCAGAAACAGTGAAATCTACTTCCTTCTCCAACAAAACTAAGGCTGGAGTGGGGGAAGAAATGGCTTGATAAAGCAAGCAGTAAGATGTGAAGCTTCCTTAACCCAGCCTGGCTTCAGTTGCCTTTGCAATAGCTCTCTTCCCTTTTTGTTTGAGAAATACGGTACACTTTTTCACTGCCTGGGGGAAAAATAGGGATATCCATTCTGTGAAATGTTAGGGCGGAACTACATGTTGGGGGGGGGGCAACCGTGGGATTTCCAAACTACATGCCTTGTTGTTGTTGTTGTTGTTGTTGTTGTTGATTTTCTTCATTTACAAAAGTACATGCCTTGTCTCTTTTTTTCAAGTTAGCAGTAATGAAAAGGTGGCAGTAAAGTTATAGTGCATCACCAGGAAAGTGTTTAACCCTTGCCCTGCCATCCTCTTCTTCCAGGCTTGGTCCTCCACTCCATCCCACTTGTTTGCCCTCCAGCTGGCTCATAATAATAAGCTCGTAATTTAGCCCAACAGAAGGAAGAGGCAAGCATAAGGAAGAGCTCACAGGGAAAGCAGACTGGAACAGTGGCACCCACGGGCAGGGCAGAGTAACGGTACATATAAAGTCAAGTCACATTTGGGAAGACCAGGTCAAGGCAGATATAGCCAGCACAGTTTGAGAGCCAGCATGGTGTAATGGTTAGAGTGTTGGACTAGGGCCTGGGGGAACCAGGGTTCAAATCCCAACACAGCCCTGAAGCTCTTAGGGTGACCTGGGGCTAGCCACTTTTTCTTTCAGCCTAACCTACTTCAGAGGGTTGTTGTGAGGATGAGATGGGAAAGGGGAAAACATGTATACCACTCCTTGGAGGAAAAGTGGGATATAAACGAAGAAATAAAATAAATAAAGCAGAGTCAAATCCAGTCAAGGCAAACATACCCACCCACATTTCTCTGATGAAAATAGGGACATCCTATTCCGATGATGATTATGTTATTATTTATACCCTACGCATCTGAGTGGGTTGCCCCAGCCAGATGGGCAGCTTCCAACATATATCAAAACTTAATAAAACATTAAACATTTTTTAAAAACCTCCCTATATAGGCCTCCCTTCAAATGTCTTCTAAAGGTTGTAGGGTTACTTATCTCCCTGGCTTGGGAGTTGCAGAGTCCCATCTTCTTGGATCAGGGCAAGTACCGCAGGATCTGGCGTAAACCAGTCAGAAGTGGACATCCCTGTGAGAATGGTGACTAGCTTATTTTAACCAATGGAAGGGAGGCTGCTGCATCAGGGAGGTGCTCCAAACTCTTCAGAGGATTGCTCAGATTATCCCTGCTCCTGGCCCTGCCCCCTTTGAGGATCTGTCTGTGCCCTTAAAGTCTTTTTTCTATGGTGGTTGGCTCATAAAGCAAGCTGGGAGATGAGGGCTCCCCCTGGAAATGAATCTTCTGAATCTGAGTAGTCCTGTGAGGGACCCAGGTGGCGCTGTGGGTTAAACCACAGAGTCTAGGGCTTGCTGATCAGAAGGTCGGCGGTTCGAATCCCTGCCACGGGGTGAGCTCCCATTGCTCGGTCCCAGCTCCTGCCCACCTAGCAGTTCGAAAGCACATCAAAAGTGCAAGTAGATAAATAGGGACCGCTCCAGCGGGAAGGTAAACGGCGTTTCCGTGCGCTGCTCTGGTTCGCCAGAAGCGGCTTTGTCATGCTGGCCACATGACCCGGAAGCTGTCTGCAGACAAACGCCGGCTCCCTTGGCCTATAAAGCGAGATGAGCACCGCAACCCCAGAGTCGGACACGACTGGACCTGATGGTCAGGGGTCCCTTTACCTTTACCTTTAGTCCTGTGAGACACTGTCCTCCTCTGGCCTGGAGTGGGGGACGGTAGCCCTTCAGAGCCTCTACTGCAATGCCGTCATCTGTGCTTGTGTTTGGGCCATGGGTGGGGATCCTCGCAGATGGGTGGATGTGAACTGACAGACAAGGCAAAGCTTCAGCACCACTCACCAGCCTACCTCTTCTCCCTTGCAAGTGCCACACTGTTAAAAGGAGGTGTTATGTTGGCAAATGTGTGGTCTTAGTAATGGGAGTGCAGGGATCAGTAGGCAAGAGGGAGGGATGCTGAACCGCTTCCATGCCTGCAGGGTCTCCTTTCCTCCTCCTCCTCCCCACTTCCAGGGTGTTTGGGAGCCCAGATTAGGGGTGGGGAAGTCATTGCTTGTTCTGTGGTCTGAATCACAGAGCCTAGGGCTTGCCGATCAGAAGGTCGGTGGTTCAAATCCCCGGGACAGGGTGAACTCCCGTTGCTCGGTCCCTGCTCCTGCCAACCTAGCAGTTCGAAAGCACGTCAAAGTGCAAGTAGATAAATAGGTACTACTCCGGTGGGAAGGTAAACGGCGTTACCGTGAGCTGCTCTAGTTCGCCAGAAGCGGCTTACTCATGCTGGCCACATGACCCGGAAGCTGTACGCCGGCTCCCTTGGCCAGTAAAGCGAGATGAGCGCAACAACCCCAGAGTCGTCTGTGACTGGACCTAACGGTCAGGGGTCCCTTTACCTTTATGTTAGCACTGTGATGAGGGAAATGCAGCCCACATTTCCTTCTCAAAATCATTCCAAAAGACACAGTAGAAATATTGTTTGTCAAGGGAGGAGGTGACCCTATTCCCTAGTCTTTATGGTTCAGCTGAAGATGTTGCCTTTCACTGACCATCTCCTTGCCGGGTGCAGCTTGAGTGAAGTGTTCTGCCTGCCTATGCGCGTGTGGAAAGAAGCTGTTTGCTTTAAAATGCAGCCTGACCTTTTCACCTCTTCTGCTAGTTTCTATGGTATTGAGCATGCAATTTGCTTTAAAAAAAAAACCTGCTCTTACTTTTCTGGTCCTGCCTATCTTGTTGCTTGTCTGTTTCCCCTATGCTGTGTGTGTATATTGGTAAATCAATAGATATTGCAGTGATAATGACTCTCCAGTGGTCTTTCCCACATTCAGGCAAACCCTATAATGTTGCCCTTTTAGTTCTCGTCACCTGGGGAAGTAGTTTGTGACAAGAGTCCTGCCCTCCACTAAGCCTGGATAATAAGGCACCTCCCTTCCTAAACACACAAAGTTCCTAATTAAAACCTGTCTAGCAAGGTGAAAGATGGGCTGTGGCCATGCAACCTTTTGAACCCCCAAGCTGCAACGGATGCCTGCAGCTTCCAGCACCAGAGGAAGTTCTGCTGCGTTAGTTTGGATTAAGTGTAGGATTAGTTAGCTCAATATTCTGGTAAAGTGTTTCAGTTCCATTTTGGGGCTGCATACTCTCTCTCTCTCTCTCTCTCTCTCTCTCTCTCTCATTTCGTTTTTCAAAATCCTCCATCTTTATTTGATATCTGGGCTGCACTGGTTTCTGAACACCTCACAGGGCTGGTTTGCCCCCAAGGTCTGCTTGGGGCTGCACCACTGGTTGTTAAAGTGTCTGGGAGAGGAGACAGGAGTCTTGTCAAGCCAGTGACTTGGAATTCAGCTGTTTCCTAGAGGAAACTCTAGAGGAAGCCAGCATAAAACATAGTGGGGTGGGAATCCTGTGCCCCATAAGCAGCAGGCATTAGCAAACAGAAAGGACTACAATGGGTTCCCCAACGCTACTACCCTAGCAGGGTTGGCACTGGAACTAGGGACCTCCCTACTGTTACATATTTCACATAAAAAAATGAAGTAAATGTGGCTTCTTCTCAATACTTCCTCCTCTTCCTCAAATCCTTGAACACAGTAGATACAAAGAAATCCCCTAACAAGAATCCACTGTGTTACGTAATCTAATATCTGCCTGAGCAGCTTTCATTCCTTGCATAACTGCTGTTTACATAATATCAATGAGGTCACAACAGATAAAACACCAGCAACTCAGATGTTTCATATGGTATATAGGTGGGAATGCAGACTGTGCTTGCAGTAGAAACATGAAGAAGTGTGGTTTCAGCCTACCTAAAGAATCTGCTGGATCCCTTGTGACCACTGATTTGTTTGTTTCTTCCATTTTGCGGGTCACCTCCCAATAAAGCTTCTTAAAACAGCTTAAAAATCTAAAAGCAATTTAATTCATTTTGTGAGAATGGAATTTAATCCATATCTGATGTCTAATTACTTTTGGGGAGAAATGTTTTCTAAGCAATATTCCATAGTATTATTATAAACAATAAAATTGTGTACAGTTTCTTTATCAGTGTGGAGGATTTTTTTAATTGTTAGTTGCCATACTGTTTTGAAAATTCATACAGTATATGAAACATAAATATAGCCTATTTAAACAATTTATATCCTACCCTCTAGTGTAAAAATATTTCTAGGGTATTACTTCTTCATGCACAAAATGTTTGTGGTGAAAGCCACCAATTTAGATGGCCAAGGGATTATACAAATTAATGGATATTGAATGAGGGACCAATCCTATAGAAAGATCTACAAGGATGAGTAGGGCTATGATTCAACAGATCTCTGTCTGATTTAATTCCTTCATCCTCAGCTCAGTCAGAGATATGCCTGCATCCCTCATGTGACTTGGCAACCTTGTGTAAATTAAGCCAGCAAAATGGGTGGTGTAAATCAAATACTTTTTAAAAGCTCGATTGCCCTCTGCCAGGCTTAGACTGTCTCAGTCAGCTCCATTCCTGAATGGGGCTCCTGGTGAGCTTTATGCTACCTTAACTTACACCAGACTTGCTTTATGCTAGTTTCTTATGCCTCAGGCTATCAGCAGCTTTTTTTTTTATGATGGCAACATGCTTTATCCAGAATTGGGGCTGCCTGCTCCTTAATACCAGTGGCTGAAAAGCACCAGCAGCCGGCAAGGGTTATGTCGCAGGAGTGGGGAGCTTGTGGATGTACATGAAAGAACTGGAGATGTTGGCTTTCATCCCCAGCCAGCATGACCAATGGTCAGGGATGATGAGATTTGTAGTTCCACAGGCTCCCAACTGCTGCCTACACATATAGCCTGGCAACTTGTTGTTCACTGCAGGGAATAGGATGCTGGAGTTAACAAGCCTTTGAGGTTTTCTTGTGTTCTTACAAACATACTGGTATGTTGCCAGCTGGTTGTTATTTTTTAACATACATGCTCAGAAACTTCATTATCAGAACGGATAATATAATGAACTAATGGTGCCACCTTACAAGCTGTTTTGAACTCTGTGTGACTTGCATCTGAGTAGACACACATAGGACTGTACTGTAAATTTTGAGGCTTGGTCAAGAATCAGAGGTGAAATGAATGGAAAGAGAAGCCCCAAAATAGCCAAAGGTGAAATAGCAATAAAACTTAGGACCACAGAATGTTTACATGCACACAGAAGATCATATCAAGGTACAGACATTCTTTCTGAGGCTCTTTGGAAAGTATGACCTTCATAAGATAATGTCACCCCCTAAATATGGGATATATTAAAAATAAATAGTTACAGGTTTCCAAAGCTGGTGTGGTATGTGAAGAAGTGGCAACCCTGCATCTATGATACTATGGGACACGTCTACATCCAATGTCATCTTTTAAATGAACGTGCATTTATTTGCATATGTATTATGAAATATATTGATGTTGATACATTGATTTGTTTCTTTTCTTCAAGCTTGCCAATGCTGACAGCAGCATGGTGAAGCACCCTGGCTAGAGGGAACATATGGGAGAAAATTGTATGAATTTTAGGTTTACGTATTTAAAAATACGTACCAGTAATTCAGAATAATATTTGGCCTATCTAAAGTACCTATGGAATGCTGTAGCAATATGGTGATGAGCACAGTGATAAATTATATTGGGGCAAATGTGTACTATACAATAAATTTTCTGCCTCAGCATGACACTTTTAAAAACCACATTCATCTTACTAAAGGAAGTGCATGCCTTAACGCTTAATTACCAACCCAGACACAGGCTGACATTCATTACCTACTTAGGCTTCATAGGCACACTTCCCCAAAAGGTGTTTAGTCAGCAACTCACAAACCTTTTCGGCTCTCCCAGGCTCAGTGGGGTGCAATCCATCTAATGTAGAAATAAGTAAATGCTCCCACTACTCTCACCAGCTCTAAGCAAAAAAACCAACATTGCCTGCAGTGGAACTGCAGGTAGTGCATCATTTCTAAATAGGAGATGGTGGGGCTCAGTCTCCCTGGAATAAAATGCTGCGGATGGTTAGTTCTGCCCTCTAATTTTAAGTATGTGAGGCCTGGCAATTACTCAGTAGTGAAGGGCATGAACTCCGCATATTTAGAAGTCCCACATGCAGAACAGGTTGTGGAACTATATTCTAGGCACGCATTAAGTCCTGGCCAGAACCAGCCTCATATAAAACTCTCTTAAGTCAAGTAATAGGTTGTTTTTTTTAAGAACCAACTTTATTTTCATTGAATGTTATGAGGACTGCATCCAATAGAGTTTACACTGGCAGTGATCCAATGAGCTACTTTAGGAATGCTGGAGGGCTTGAGTATGCCTAGTATGGTTTTAATTTGAAAAGTGAAACAACACAGTAGTACACATTTCATTCCACACCAGAAATTTCTTTTGAAAGTCACCTCAGTTGCAAAAGGAGCTTGCAGTGTGGCATGGGGTGGTGCTATTGGATTTCCTCAGCTCCAAGCTCATTGCCCTTGGGGAGGACCTCTAATATAATATATTCTATTGTTATGAGTTTTAGTGTGGATGGAACCCTGGGTTGCATTCCAGAACATGTGATCCTGCATCCAGGACAGTAGAATGCAAAGGAAGCTTCCCAAACCTGTTCCTTTATCAAGGTAATGGCTTTGGCTGGCTGGCTGGTTTTAGCATAACCAAGTAAGTAATTCTGCTCAGCTTCATTAATTATGAACGCAGAAATTTGGGGTCCCCTGCAAACCAGTGCAAAAAGCTGCAAAACGATGGCAAAACTTTGGCACCAGTTTGGATATCTAATTTTGGGGCTCGTAGTGAATTAAACTATTCTGTGTCATACAACTAATGAGTGGGCCTTTTCCCAAGCAGCTCACCTAGCCTGCTACTTGGCAGAACAATAGCCATAGTTGTGTGTAGGCTGGAAGCAGGCTAAAAGCTGCAGACAGAGTCCTTTGTTGGACTTCAGGGCTCCCCTGGAAACCTAAAGCAGAAGCAGGATCTGTGATGTTAATGCTGTGAGCCCCTCCATCCTATACACAGGTTTCTTATGTGTGTGAATAAAACAATGTATCCTAAAATCAACAGTCAAAGAATCCACACAAGTAAACATTGGAACCCCTGGGGCCTCCACCGCTCAGAGACTGGGGTGGTGCCTGACAATATTTTCTGTGTACTGTTAGTTATATGATATAATATAGAATCTACACTATGCAGAGTTCTTGTTTTATAAATGAATGGAACTTGCTGACCCAGATCATGCTGCCCCCTCCTGCTCCAGCAACCCTCGAACACAAAATAGCAAGGAATTCAATCTCCCACCCAAAGTGAAGGTCGTTTAAATCCCACAGATGTCAACAGAAGAGCCACGCACATCTTTAAATCTCTCCAGGTGAAATCGATGGGCCTTTAAAAACTTTCCGCTTTGTCTGGATCGTGCCCAATAACGGTAAGTTACTCTTGCCTAATGTTTCCTCAAGGAGTTTTGGATGGGTTTCAGCTAAATAATGATAACGTTTATTACAACGCTAACACAGCATTGGGCGGAAGGATGCGGTCAAACCACCTTCCTGCGGCAATGGAAGGCCTTTCTCTGGACGCGAGCCAGAGCCATCGCTTTAGGGTTTCCTTTCCCTGCAGCGCGCTTCGGCTCCCGTCCAGATAAGTGGACGGTGACTCAGAAGCAGCAAGTCCCACTGAGTTTACTTTGCAAGTCCTGTTGGCCTCAAAGGCTCTTACTAGAGCAGATCCCGATGGAATTGCACTGCTAATTGCTCCTCCATAAACGTGCACATGATTGCAGCCTCGGGGCTAGGGTGGCCCCGAAGCAAAAGACGGAAAATGGCTCCTGCACCTTTAACAGTCGCGCAGACTTTTTGCCGAAGACGTTTCCTTTTCGCCACAACTAATTAAAGGCGCAGGAACCTATTTCGCCTTCGCACGTCGCAACTTGGCGCTTGGATTCAAAGAAAGTGACGCGCGTCAGGCTTCCTTGAATTCAATGGTCAAGCAAGCGACGCAAACTCTCCCGTGTTGACGCTTCGCGTGTTGGTTATCTGCCCGCAAACAGCGAGAGCGTCTGGGCCGAGGAATCTCTTTTCCTCTGGCTGCGAGACTTTCGATGTCTGCAGCCGTGCGAGGCGCTGATAAGCTGGGCGCTCAGGAGACAGGCGCCCTCTCGGCGCAACCTCGGGGAGACAAACGCTACTGCAGCCCAGGTTACGAAGCGCCTCGGCCGGGAAAGGCTGTTTCCCTGCAAGGCGTGCCTGCGCGGCCTGGCGCCCTCTCTCCACCAGAGGGACTGAGCTGGCGGCGCTTAGTAACCTGAGCCCTCCTCTTCCTTAGGAGAAGTTTCATGCTGGCGCTGGAGAGGCTCGAGGAGGAGCTTCTACTCCTGTTGCTGCAGCGAGAGCAGGCGTGGAGAAAGGTGGGTGCCTGGGAATTGCTTACCGCTCGACTTTTTCCTGACAAACCATCCCGCCAAGGACACCCGACTGAGGTAGATTCGGTGCAGCTACGCCTTGTGTGTCTGTAAACTGCGTGTTCGCGCTCTCTCGCTCGCTCTCTTCCCCGTTGCCACTCAGTGCGCAGGACAAAATAGGACGACGGAGCGTCGTCTGGCGGGGAGTTTCAGCGCCGGGTGAGCATCCCGGATGAAGCAGCTCCGAGAGGCGCGGGAAGGGAAAACGGGGTGCCCTCCGGGAGGGTGAGGGTGCTAAGCGGAGAGGAGACGAGGCAGCCCTTCCTGCGCCCCCGTGGGAAAGGCGCGCGCTAGCGGAGGAGCAGATGCTGCCTCCTCTCACCTCGCCTGCGCGAAGGATGGGGCCGCCTGTGCCCAGGCAGGAAGCAAAACGTTTCGCCCTCGTCAGGTTGAAGCCTGACCCTTCTTTCCACCCTCCACCCTTGCTGCCCAGTCCTTCCCGGGCTGGGGAGATGACCCCATCCCAGAACAGGGGCGGGCGGAGCGGTCAGCGGGCATTGCGCGGCCGGCCGGCCTGACTGCCTAGCTGTGCTCACTGCGGGAGCTGCAGAGCGCAGCGGGAGTGCGGCAGCAGCAGCTGCTGGCTCCCGCGGCTCCTCCCTCTTCTGCTTTCTCCTCGGCCAGCCGGCGACTGGCTCCTGTCCGCGCTGGCTGGGGGAAAGAAGGCTCCTTGCCTGCCGCCTGCGCCGGCGAGGCTCCGCGATCGTCTGCCATGACTTTCCCCGGGGCGCTAGGTAAGTGGCGGCTGCTTTCCAAGCAGGAAGTGAACGGGGCGGGCATGCAAGAGCTGACCTTGCCGGGTAGCAGCGGGCTGCAGCCGCCGCTAAAGCCGGAAGAAGCCGGGCTGGCACCTGCAGCAAACCTGCTCGGCTGGGGAGAGCAGCCTGTATCCTTGGCTCCCATCGCTAGGAGGAAGACCCGTCGCCTTCCCTCCTAGCTCCATCAGCTCCACGTCCTCCCCACTTTCTTCGCCACAGCAGAATAAGACTCATTTTTATGGCATGCGCTCATGAAATATTCAGGATCTCTCTAGATCAATAGCTGGGTTCCTGAATCAATCTTCTGAAAGAGGAAGAGCGATAACAGTTCCTGAAGAGGTTGATTAAGGACAAATTATTTACCTAGCCTGGCCCCCCCCTCCAAAAAAATCTCAAACAGAAACGGTATACTGTAGGCTACTAATACTTTATTTTTATCAT
Organism: Lacerta agilis; assembly: GCF_009819535.1. Classification (NCBI taxonomy): domain Eukaryota; kingdom Metazoa; phylum Chordata; class Lepidosauria; order Squamata; family Lacertidae; genus Lacerta; species Lacerta agilis. The sequence continues at coordinate 66,704,352 of NC_046312.1, read as the reverse complement.
AAAAAAACACATTCCAGAAACTTCAGGTTAATGCACTGACTCATTTACCGGTAGTTCTCAGGGTTTCCAGTTGTATCTTTGGCCTTATTCATCTTGTTGCTCTGCTTCTCCCCTCGCAAAACAGAGCAAGCCATTTTTGGATTTGGAAATCATAATAAGTTTCTGGATTTTGCTAGTTTGGTAAGAGCACATAAACTGATGTGCAGGGACGTCACCTAGCCTAGTTCGCTCCGTAATTCTTGAGTACTGCAGAGAGCTAGCCTTGCATGTTTAATTTATTGTACTGTATATTGCCTAGAGAATTTGTATGGCGAGGCAACTAATAAATGTCAAAAATAAATAAGTGTTCACTGAATCCAAATAATAAATTAATAAATGTTTTTATTTCCTGCCCTTCACACTAAGATGCCGGGGCAGGACACTGCAATTTAAAATGCAACCTTCCAAACAGATAGAAATAAATTACAATTGCAAGAATAGGGTGGGCCTTTAAAAAGTATATTGCAAGTGTCAAAGGTCAGGATTAAGAGACGTGTCTTCAGCATTCAAACTGCATAATGAAGGTGTCAGACACTCCTCTGGGGATAGAGTTCCACAGCTTATGGGATGGCTCAGAGAACCCCCTCACCTGGATCACACACACCACATCTCTAAGGGTGCTGGAAGTACAGGTGGGAACCCTCTGCTGATCTTAAGAGGTTATGTAGGGAAGGATGTGGTATTTCAGCTATTTGGGGGGCGGGTCTAAGTCTTTAGGGCTTTAAACACTTCATGAGAATCTGTGCCCAGAAACAAACTGGCAACCAATTCAGCTGTTTTAGAACAGGGATTTAGATGAGATATTAATGGAACCCAAGCCTGTAATCCAGCTGCTGCATTTTAGAACATTTGAAGTTTCTGAGTCATCTTGAAGGGCAGCCCCACACTGAGCGCATCACCGTAGTGCAGCCTGGAAGTTACCAGAGCATGGAGTACAGTAGCCAAGGAATTTCTGTCCAGAAAGAGCCATAGCTGCCAAATTGGCTGTAGCTGGAAAAATAAATGCACTCCTAGTTGCACCTTCCAGAAGTGTGCAAGCCCATCCAGAACAGTCAGTCCATCCCCCCACCTCCAGGACTTGAGAACTCAGGACATGAAATGCCTCTGTCTTTTCAGGATTCAAGTTTAGTTTATTGGTCAGCATCCAGCCCATTGCTGCCTACAAGAACTGGTCTTAACACCTTAACTGCCTCTCCCAATTCAGATGGAACAGAGAGAGTGAGAGCTGGGTCTTGTCTGCATAATGATGATACCTCACTCCAGATCTCCTGATAGTATATCCCAGGTGCTTTGTATAGGTATTAAATAGCAGGGGGACAAGATGGAACCCCTCCCAGGTCTCATAACTCTGTCTGAATCTGTGCAATTCTGCCCCTCTAGTGACTCAGTGTTGTTACAGCAGACCTCCAAATGTGTCAAGAGTGCTAGTCTCTTGGCCAGATAACAAAAGCCCACCCACCACTTGGAAAAACTTAGCAACATAGCTACTTGTTGATGCACTGGTGGCAGAGAGGTAAAGTGTTTTTTTGCCACTGCTTTGAGGAAACTGCAGTGTTTGTTCAGTGTTGGGCTAAGATTTGCATCACCTGCACTCTTATCTACCAACACTGCTTCATTTCATGCTGGTTACTAGAATACCTAGGCAACCTAAGTGCTCCACAGAAATGGTGAGGGCACCCAGGGGTGGTTGTGTCAATGGCTCTGCATTTCACCATTCCATAGTGAGATGAGAGCCTTATTAGGAGTACCAGCCATGTCAGCTGGAAAACCCCCGAAAGCGTTCAGGTTTCCATAAATCTCCAAGGGTGGGGAATCTCACATCTTGCAGAGAGGAGTAGCTGTGTTCAGCTTTAGCAATGGTAAGAGGACATGGGTTTCTGCATCCCTACTTTCTTGCTTAAAGGAATACAGGCTGAGACCTTGGAAAACAAATATTTATTTTAGTCTACAGCAGGGGTAGGGAATCTGTGGTCCTCCAGATGTTGGATTCCAGCTCCCATCAGGCCCAGCCAGATGGGCTAATGGTCAGGGATGATGGGCATTGTCCCACAGGTTGCCCATTTTGAAAAAAACATCCTGGGACACTCAAGACCTTTGGTCTGAGCAATAAAAGACACCACCTGTGTAGCTGTGTTACAAGACTTGATTGTTCTTGGTGGATAGTTATCGACCAGGACTTAGACCTTGTACAATATGTTGGTTACAACAGACTTAGCAATACCCAGCAGAAAAGCCAATTAGAAACCTTGTTGCAGAGAGAGAGAAAAAGGGAAGGAAGGGAAGGGAAACATCCTGTGCAGTACAAAGAAATGGGAATGTTGAAAGACTTTGGCACCTTATTTATTAGCAATCACTAGAATATATCAACATGTAATGTTTGAAATTGTTCTAAGACTGAAAATAAATCATTCCCTAAGCAGCCGTCACAGCTAGTAGCTATTAATAGAAGATTGTTTCCCATTTAACAACAAGCTCAGATGCCAACAGTTGGAAAGTGGAGTCATGCATGTAGGAATAGCATCACATAAAGACTGTTCCAAGTTACACAACTTTTGGGAATGATTTTGTTTTCAGGATAAATGTTGTCTTCCTCATAATCAAAGCAATGCTGATTGTCTGGGTAAGGCTCCTAATAATGCTAAGCCCTTAAAGACCCTTTGACTTCAACAGGAGATATTTCAACACATGCTTTAACACTTCCACTGAAATAAATAGGACTTTAAAGTGGTTAGAGTACAGCCATGCCTTTGGCTTTGAAATCTGGGATAAATTTAGAATTCACTGCCACGACCTACATTTCCACACAGGGTTTTTAAAAATAGTTTATTGGTTCATGAACATTTTAATAGAAACTTTGGCTTCATGTAGTAACTGACAAGTACAAGGAATTTCAGATGCATTAAAAAAAATCGAAACTAAATATTGCAAGGTTATGTAACTGTTCCAGAGTAAATATTATATAGCTCATTTAAGAGGAATGGTTGATAAAAAATGGACTTTAAAAAGGAATGTTAAAGAGTTTTCTTTGTTATTTAAATTAAAGCTATTCATGAATGAAGATTGTTTTGGTTTGTATAGAGAATGCAGTAAATATCTTATGGGGGAGGGAAAGCTTTTTAAAATTACTATTAATGCTGATCTTTCTCTTTCCCCACATAGTTTAAAGGCAGAATATAATCTTAGAGATCCAGTTTAAACACTCTTCTTCTTATAAACACAGAATTATTCCATTGCAAAATTGCTTGATGATAGAAAAATGGTATGAATTAGAATGATGAATATTTGCTATCATTTGAAACCTCCAACTTTTTGGCTATGAAAGAATGCTAGGACAGCACTTGAAATAATAAATAAACAATTTATTATTTATATCTTGCTCTTTTACAGTTACAACCAGAGTGGCTAGCTGCATATATAAATTTCAACCATAAAATACAACTAAGTTGGTTTTCCTTAAATCAAACACAGATTTTAAAACACAAGATACAATTCAGACTGAAACTCAGGCAGTAACAAAACTAAATAGGACTTCAAAAGATTAAAGACCTGGAGTGAAAGATATGTTTTCAAATTCTGTTAAATGATGTCTGTACTGGGGGGCTGATGCAGCTCAGTTGGAAGAATGTTCCAGAGCTGTATTGGCATCATTTAAATCAGGCATAGGCAAACTCCAGCCCTCCAGATATTTGGGACTACAATTCCCATCATCCCTAGCTAAAAGGACCAATGGTCAGGGATGATGGGAATTGTAGTCCCAAACACCTGGAGGGCTGGAGTTTGCCTATGCCTGATTAAAATGGGACTGTTTCTCATGCTATCTCATGATGACATGGAAATGGTACCTTTGAAGTTGATGCCAAAGGCCAGGTAGCTCATAAATGGAATTCAGTGGTCCTTAAGACAATCTTAAGACAATCTGGGTGGCCCTATTTTTAATACCAAGTGGTTCACAAGACCACTTTGACATGGAACCCATTGGCCACACACTGCCTTGTCACCCATGGGGGGTAAGCGAGGAGCTGGGTTTGGGGAAGGAGGCTTGAGGCTCTGGCAGGTTCCTAGAGCCCTCCCACCTTCTTCACAAAGCTGTGCTGCAGTCCTAAGTACAGAGGTGCACAATACAAGGAAAGATGAATCAGCATTAATCCTTAAACCTGTTTAAATCAGTGCCATTACTCATGTCCGATCAAGGATAAATCTAGTTAAGTTCAATGGGGCGGGCTTCCAGGTAGGTGTAATCCTATGCCACTTACTTGGGGGTAAGCCTCACTGAACTCAGACTTATTTCTGACATTTATAAGGCTTGCATTGCTGCATGCCACATACAGCCTATAGTAGATGCAATTTAACGTCGGCCTGTCCAGTTGAGCTTCATTTATTTCAATAGGACTGAGGAGTGCCTAATGCATTCTGGATTGCATCCATTATTTCTAAGTTTTACTGGTTTCTGGTGGATATTGCACCAATTCACACAGCCAAATGGTTGAGGAAATACTGTGCATCTAAATTTAATACAGCGTAAGTCAAAGCAATCACTGCTCACCCCAAATCTACAGTGCCCCCCTAGAGCTGCTAAAAGTGAGTTGAGTGGTGCTGTGGTAATTGTGGATGGAGTTAGTCAGCCCAATTCATGAAAATTGATTTGTGCTTCAGTAATTGCCACAATCTAAAACTCTGTGCTGTCTTGTTTTATGTGCCCAGTGAGTCTTCTATTTTCCTCCCTTGACAGCAGCCTGCCACACTGTTTGAAATGCCTATTTTGTAACTCTGGGAAGTTTCAAATGTGATTTCTAGGGCTGATGTTTGGAAAGAATGAGAAACTCATAGTGCTTTACACTTAATAATAATAATAATAAATTTATTTATACCCCACCCATCTGACTGGGTTTCCTCAGCCACTCTGGGAGGCTTCCAACAGAACATTAAAATGCAATAATATATTAAACATTAAAAGCCTCCCTAACAGGGCTGCCTTCAGATGTCTTCTAAAAGTCTGGTAGTTGTTTTTCTCTTTGACATCTGGTGGGAGGGCACTCCACAGGGCGGGTGCCACTACCGAGAAGGCCCTCTGCCTGGTTCCCTGTAACTTGGCTTCTCGTAGTGAGGGAACCGCCAGAAGGCGCTCAGCGCTGGACCTCAGTGTCCGGGCAGAACGATAGGGGTGGAGACACTCCTTCAGATATACTAACCCGAGGCCGTTTAGGGCTTTAAAGGTCAGCACCAACACTTTGAATTGTGCTCGGAAATGTACTGCACTTGCAAACAGCTAATGAGGCTTATAAAAAAAATGCATTCAAAATGTTTAGGATTGGAGTATAGTGACCATAGGCATCAGAACCAAAACAAGAAAATTTGAAATACACCATGAAGGAGTGACTACAGCATTTCTTCATCTGATTTTGAAAATTCTTGTTGAGTAGTCCTAAGCTCCAAAACTGGTATTGCCATATAAGAAAATTCTTGCTCTGATGACTGTTAAAAGAACATAGTGTTCACTGTAAATTACAGTGATGTAAAATTGCACAAATTTTTAATGACTCTAGGATTAACTAAAAGGACAGTGATTTATTTTTGATAACTAACTGTAACATGTAGCCTATAATTCCATATTTTTCCCCCTTAGCTGAGATGCCCAGACAGTTCCCAAAGCTAAACCTCTCTGAGGTTGATGAGTCGGTGCGGCTTCTAGCCGAAAAGGTTTTTGCCAAAGTTCTTCGAGAAGAAGACAGCAAAGATGCCTTGTCACTATTCACCGTGCCTGAGGATTGTCCTATTGGGCAACAAGAGGCAAAAGAAAGAGAGCTACAGAAGGAGATGGCAGAGCAACAGTCGTTGGAGACAGCGAAAAGGTTTGTTCGATGACAATGCAGAAGTAACTTAAAGTCTTCAGTTATATGCATAATGGCAGGGCGTTTTTGAAGTACAATTTAACCATAAAGCTGATTTTGTTGCTCTCGAGATGTGTCTTACTCACTTACATATTGTTTACTATGGAAACTTAGGAAGAAAAGTTTCAAGATGATTCGGTCCCAGTCCTTGTCACTGCAAATTCCACCGCAGGAATTGAGAGCTCAGTCAGACACCCCAGTTGTGTCTCCTCCTACTCCAGTACTTCCAGGTGCTTTGCAACCCACCCAAAGGATGTATGATGTACCAGAATTTCAAAGAGTTACAATTAGTGGGGATTACTGTGCTGGGGTAAGGAATCAGTCAATTTTTCATTTTTTAGAGAGAGAGAAAAGGGAAAAAAATGTTAATTGTTGTGTGTTTGTGTAATGTGAAATTAAATTGTTCTTTTATAAAGCCTATATTTGCCTAGTTACTCTAGAGGTTGTATTCCAGGGCTAGATAACCTCTGGCCTGCCAACCCCCTGTTCTTTGGCACCCATAAAATCATTTTGACCCAGCCATGCTCACCTGACCTACACCTGTCATCCGTTGTGGGGCAGGTAAACCTGGCTCAGCTAAAAGGGGTTTGAAGGCACAACTGATGGGCAGTGCCTGCAGAGGGCTTTGCAGGCACTGCCAACCAGCTGATCATTGGGTCTTTCATAGAGATGTGAATGCCCAAAAACCAACATTTTCCTTCAATTCTCTCCCCTCCCCATTCTTTTTCTAGGCCTTCACATCTCTAGTCTTGCAGAGCACTTTGCAGTGGGCTTTGTCAAGTCTTGCAAAACACTCAAACTGGTTTCAGAATGTGCGGGCAAAAAAAGGATCACCTGACAGCACTGTGATCTCAGGTGACTGACGGATAGTCACCCTACTCACCTGTCAGATTTGGCCCACAGGTGGTAAGGAAGATAACAGTCTTGCCTGTTGTCCAAATTCAGTTCCCCACCCTGCTCTGTTCAGTAGACATGTAACTTGTCAATTAACAAAAACACAATACAGTATTACCATCTTGCTTTGGAATACAGATGTAAGATATTACCTATGTCGGATGTAAGATAAGGGATGACCCGCATAGGGATCAAAGGAGGCCTTTATTCTCTCATCCTCTTTTCCTCCTGGCCTTCAGTTAGAGGCACAAAGAGCTGAGCAGATTATAACATGCCCAAATAATTACCTGGAATAGGAGGCCCATGCATACCTCCCACAGTGACTTCCATATTCCGTTTGTGCAGGTAAGCGGTTTCTGCTTGGTGTATATGTAGCCTGTGCACGTATGAAGCAGCACTTGGCTCTCAAACTTCAGATAATGATCAGACATGTTGAGATGAACATGTATTGCTACCTGGTAGAGAGCTGAGGTAAAGGGGTTCTCTTATCCCAAGGGAGATCTCTTCCAGCAAGTATTGTACATACTGTCTGATCACATTGCTATCATTTCCAAAACTACTATATACAGGTAACTTGCATCTTATGCAAGGGTTTCAGGGGGCCACGAATAAATGCAAAAAAATAAAGCAAGGAACCCCTAGAACTGCCTACCCAACCCACTGCAAGGTGGAGGAGGGCTGCTTCCCTGGCTTTGGGAAGGCAGTGCGAAGGCTCTGGGATGCTGCCAGAGCCTGCTTGCTCTGCCTTCCTGAAGTCGAGTAAGCCTGTGCTTGTAGCTATATGTGACTGGATGGAGAAAAATAAATAAATGGACAGTGGGTTTTGTCCACTCTTCATTTATTTATCGCCACCTGCCCCTTCCATTCAAAGCTGCAAATATGTAGATAAAAGAAGCGTAAGATGCGAGTTACGTATATATCCAGGGTGCTGGTAACCTGGGTTAATGTACATACTTACTTAAAAGCTTCAAGATGCAGCTAAAGTTCACCATTACATTACTAATCTATGTAGGGAAGTATTAAGACACAGGTGGAACTGTGCACAAAGTATTTACATGCTATCATAAGAAAACCTTTGCTTCATTTGGAGGTAAATTCGTGAAGAATTTTGATTGACAATGTAGGGTAGATTTGACTGTTTCTATAATGGTTTGGTTCACTGGTCTGCCTAGATGAAATCCTAACGACATTTGTAGGCTATGTTGAAATCTCTAGATCTTAATGCCTGTCACTGAGATGGTAAATATTGAACAATTTTACTTCATGATACAAGTGGAGGCTGCCACAATTGAATGCTCATCCAAATACAGTTTTTCTTCAACATAGTTAAATAAGATTTCAGAGAGCAGGGCTCTACCAGAAGTCTTGTGCATAGAGGAACACCCACTTACAATCTACAGTGGTCCGACAAACAAATAGATTTATTGCTTCAGTGAGAATTAGGCCTTGCTGTCAAGCAAATGTGTTTCGGATTAGAGTTTATAGTAGCATTAAGAAAAAAAACAACTCCAGTGATTAATTGTATAATTTCTCCCTTCAGGTTACTGTTGATGATTATGAGCAGGCTGCCAAGAATTTGGCAAAAGCTCTCTTTATTAGAGAGAAGTACTGTCGCCTTGCTTACCATCGCTTTCCAAGGACAACGGCCCAATATTTATGCAGTATGAGAAATGAACAATGGAAAGATGAAGATGAAGTACTTCCAGGTAAATTAGCTGCAGTTGTGTGTGTGTGTTTTTTTAAAGGTTTTGGTGCATGAAAACCTAAGAGATGATTAACTTTTACTGTTCTTAATATGCCCACTTGATCAATATTCTGGTAATAGTATTACTTCCAGCCTTGCAATAGGTTTTACTCTAATGAATTTGTTGCCATTTTGTTCTTAAAGAGTAAATAATTACATAACAATATAAGGACAGTTCAACAACCTCAGATATGCTGATGATACTACCTTGATGGCAGAAAGTGAGGAAGAATTAAAGAACCTTTTAATGAGGGTGAAAGAGGAGAGCGCAAAATATGGTCTGAAGCTCAACATCAAAAAAACTAAGATCATGGCCACTGGTCCCATCACCTCCTGGCAAATACAAGGGGAAGAAATGGAGGCAGTGAGAGATTTCACTTTCTTGGGTTCCATGATCACTGCAGATGGTGACAGCAGTCACGAAATTAGAAGACGCCTGCTTCTTGGGAGAAAAGCAATGACAAACCTAGACAGCATCTTAAAAAGCAAAGACATCACCTTGCCGACAAAGGTCCGTATAGTTAAAGCTATGGTTTTCCCAGTAGTAATGTACGGAAGTGAGAGCTGGACCATAAAGAAGGCTGATCGCCGTAGAATTGATGCTTTTGAATTATGGTGCTGGAGGAGACTCTTGAGAGTCCCGTGGACTGCAAGAAGATCAAACCTATCCATTCTCAAAGAAATCAGCCCTGAGTACTCACTAGAAGGACAGATCCTGAAGTTGAGGCTCCAGTACTTTGGCCACCTCGTGAGAAGAGAAGAATCCCTAGAAAAGACCCTGATGTTGGGAAAGATGGAGGGCACAAGGAGAAGGGGACGACAGAGGATGAGATGGTTGGACAGTGTTCTTGAAGCTACTAACATGAGTTTGGCCAAACTGTGAGAGGCAGTGAAGGATAGGCGTGCCTGGCGTGCTCTGGTCCATGGGGTCATGAAGAGTCGGACACGACTGAACGACTGAACAACAACAACAATAAGGACAGTGCAGTTCTGTGCAATATAGTCACTGCTGCTCAGAAAAATGCTAGTCAAGTCCATACACTATGCTTGGTGGCAAATTAACAATACACCTTTAATATTTAAATGGAGGTTCAGCAACCATCACTCCAATAGGCAACATTGTTTGTTGAACTAATCACCCACTGCATTATACAACTCGGTTCCTCTTGCAGCTTTGCTAGATGGGGTTTTCCCCAACGCTTGTTTTTGAGGAACAGTGAAAGTGGGGATTAGCTTGTAACCCAGTTCAGATATGAACAGGGATTTGCACACCCAGCTTTCATTTTTAGCACGCTCTATCCTTCTTGAACATATCTGCTTCAGACCTATGCAACTGTGCAAATTTTGGCCACAAAAATTCTTCCCTCTCAGCAGCGCAGACATTAAACCATGGGTGGACAACTTGTGGCCCTCCAGATGTTGTTGAATTTCAACTCCCATCAGCCCCAGCCAGTATTGCCAATGGTTACTGTAGGTGTAGTCTGGCAATATTTGGAGGGGTCACTAGTTGTACGCCCTATACTTAAAAGACTGCAGAGATTTTACAGAGCGTATTTTGATTTGCATCCCAATTCAAAATGTTTATGTTGGTGTATCAGCCCCATGTATAATACCACCTTTTTCATATTTTGCTTGGATAGATTTCATATAACACATTGTGAACTTTTGGATTTTGGGCCATGGATGCAGTTGGGTCCATAGTAAAGAACATTACCATAAATATCAAATATCACTGAAATAAATGGTTAAGCATGAGTTGGGTTTCACTCCATGTTTTGGGGTTGATAGGTACCATAGTACCATGTTGCATAGAGTTAAGATGACATTCATGTGACAGTAGGTATCCTGTATAGCACTTCATGATTTTCATAAGTCTATTACTGCTTTTTCTGTTGGAATATTGTGAATAGAAACAATACTGTATTTTGAATGATGACAGAAATTTATTGATTTGGACATTTTTTATAGATTTTCATCCACCCCCGAAAGACCTGCAGGACCTTTACAATCTTGATGATTCTCCAGGGAACCTAGATTATGTTGTAAAGATGAAGGAAGGCATTTTCTTCGTTTATGAAAACAAAGAAATGATGGAAGTTGATGAGCCGTGGAACTTGCCTTATCCTGATCTTCAGACTTACACCCTTGACCTCAGTCATGTGCTGGCTCTCATTGCAGATGGCCCAACGTATGGCTTTGTTTAACTTTGAGAATTCCCTAATGCTAGCCTATTGTATGCTTCAACAGTTGCGCTGCTGCTATGAATGTCAAACCTATTATGTTAAATGATGTTCTGGGATGTACAGTGTCAACCAGGGGTGGGGAACCTAGGACCCAGGGGTAATCTGTGACCTTCCAGAACTCTCTCCAGGCCACACCCACTTCCCAGCTACAATCCTTCTCCTGAGGTCATGCCTTTCACTGGGTTGGCTTTGCATCCTCCTTGAGTGTTTTTTGTTGTTTGAAAGGTAACAACAACAACAACAACAATAATTTATTATTTATACCCCGCGCACCTGGTTGCGTTTCCCCAGTCACTCTGGGCGGCTTCCAACAGAATGTTAAAATACAATAATCTATTGAACATAAAAAGCCTCCCTAAACAGGGCTGCTTTCAGATGTCTCCTAAAAGTCTGGTAGTTGGTTTTCTCTTTGACATCTGGTGGGAGGGTGTTCCACGGGGGGGGGGGGGGTGCCACTACCGAGAAGGCCCTCTGCCTGGTCCCCTGTAACTTGGCTTCTCGTAGCGAGGGAACCGCCAGAAGGCCCTCGGCACTGGATCTCAGTGTCTGGGGAGAACGATGGGGGTGGAGACGCTTGCTCAAGGTGCCCTTGATCTCTGATACTGACTTTTGGTTGTCTGTGTGAAGAACAAAGAAAGAGGGTCTCACTCTAGTACAGGGGTGGCCAATTCCCAAGAGACTGCAATCTACTCATAGAATTAAAAACTGGCAGGGATCTACCCCCTTTTTTGGAGTTCAGGTCAAAGTTGTTGAGCTTAGGTTTTTTTGAGGAGGAAACCCCCATTTTTAAGGGGGTTCAGGGCAAAGTTTTTGCCCATTTTTAAGGAAAAAGGGGAACAGCCATTCACCAACAGATCACTGGGGAAACAAACAACCTCACTGAATAAAGTCCGTCTTCCATTCTGCAGATCGTGCAACAATGGAGGGCGGCGTGAGGGGGTGGGGCCAGATGCTAAGGAAAGGGACCCAGCGATCAACCACAATCTACCAAATCCTCCTGGGGATCTACTAGTAGATTGTGATCGACCTGTTGGACATCTCTGCTCTAGTAAATGTGTTTAGGATTGCAACCGTGAGGTAGTTTTAATAGTCTGAATTTCTCAAATGTGGGATTGGAACAGGGTTGAGCAGTGGCAGTGCTTGGCCTATGGCTCCAGTATTTTGCAATGCCTTTAAGAAGAAGAAAAATATACATTTCTAATTCTTAAGTGGATAGCTGATTCCTGCATTCCAGGGGGTTGAACTAGATGACTCTTGGGGTCCCTTCCAGTTCTATGATTATTTAAGTAAAAGCATTCTCATTTGCTGTAGGACCATACTTAAGGTACGGTGTTTCCTTTTCCACAGAAAAACATACTGCCATAAGCGGCTTAACTTTCTAGGATCTAAGTTTGGTTTACATGAGATGTTAAATGAAATGTCTGAACTTAAAGAACTCAAGAGTAATCCTCATCGGGATTTTTACAATGTGAGAAAGGTAAGTACGAAATAGATTGGTCTGTGATTTATTCTAATCAGTGCCACTTATTAGAAACATTTGATGTTAAGTTGAATTAAATATTATGGAAAACATTATTTCATCTTGCTGCTGTATGATTCATAACAGTATGTTATGAGTAAGGAACAACAATAAAATGTTGAAAGAAATAGCCAAAGCAGAGAGGGTTGAGCTGCTTGGTCAAAGGATGAGATACAAAAATGATCAAAATCTGAATTGCTGACTTTGAGAAAAGAAAGAATGTATAAATGAAATAGGGGATGGGAGAACCAGTTTGGAATTGTGATGCTACAAAAAGAAATCCTATGCCTATTGGATTGTCTGCCTTTAAAAATAGTTCAGAGAAACCACCTTCAGTGTCAGATGACATGGTGTGCTATTACATGGATTTTGACAGTCAACAGCCTAAGAATGTCTGGCAAAAAGATTGCATGTTCTTAGTAGGGGCATAATGACCTTCCGTAGGCGAGGATAGCATAAACATTACCCTCATAGAATTAACTCTGCCTTCTTATGTCTTGTTAAGGGCTTGCTGTGAACTAAGAACCTCAACAGCCAGAAGTGTTGCTTAATTATTGCCACATAACATGTATTGACTGTGAATGGGTGGCAGCTTTGCCGAGAATTGAAAGCAGCACAGTAGAGATGAAGTAGTATATGTCTGGTTTCGCAGAGCTTTTTTTTGTTTTAATCTTAGCCGTTATTAATACAAATATTTAACACTTCAACACTTTCTGTAGATAATGCAACCACAGTCCTCTCCAGACTTTATACAGTCCAGGCTAGGCACAGTGTGGGTTCCTAAAAACAGCAGCTGAATTCTGCTATTAGTAAGTCATAAATTAGACTTTAATTTTTATTGTTTTATTGTATTGATGCACTGGAGTCATAAGTTTGTGAATGTATAGTATCAGTAAGGGTTTGTGCGGACCTTCAAAATATGTGCTAGTTTAAAGGGATGTATTCTCCCTAAGAATAAAATGTTTCCTGCTATCTAGCTGGCACAGATCCTCAACCAAAACATTCTTCATTTGCATGCCCTTTTCTGATCTACAGTACTAATCATTCAGGGCATAACTCCACATGGTTGATGAAGTAGGTTAGAAAAATAATTTTAGAGAAGAAAAAACACTGAAAAATAAAGGAAAACTTAGTCTTCCAGGCCCTTAAGAGTTGTTCTTTTCATGGCGGTGTGCATAAATTAATACTTTTATTAGATAGCACTGTGGTGAAACTATGGAGAATGCTGAATAGTGCATATGCATTAGTTGATACAGCCCTGTGTTAATACAGAAAAATATATTTATGTACAACATATTGTGATATACTGAACTTTTTTTTTACAGTGCAGAGTCAGTATATAGTTATATTGCTTCTGTTCTCTGGTTTCAAAATAGGTTGTTGACAAGCTTGTGCAAGAAAAGAAATCATTCCTAGAAAGTGTGATTAAGGCAGTAAACAGAACAGGTTGAAGCTTTTCCAAGTGAACTGCCAATGTCCCCAGATTCAATGATTTATTTGCAGTAAAGTCATTGGCAAAAACAATGCACACTATGACAACCCCTCCAAAAAACAAAAAAAAAGACCCTTAGAGGAAATCAGTGTCATGCTCTTCTAATTGTTCAATGAGTGCAAGAATTTTGGCTTGCCATCTGGAATGATTGCCCCTGTCCTCCTCCTCAGATCTTGAGGGAACCCTAGAAGAATAACTGGGGGGACGGGATGGACGAAATAGGGGAAAAACATCCAACTTACCACCATGCTCTACCTTTACAACATGTGTGCTACTGACTCTCAAACTTCGGGATTGTTTGAATAATATGCAACAAAAAGTTAATCAATTTGCATCATGCAACTCAAACTGGGTCCACTAGACCCAAACTTTTAAAACAATGTGGACTAAAGTCACTTCTGGGGGCCCTCTGGGATTAGGGGCCCCAAAGCTTGATTCATTAGTTTCATAGTAAGTCTACCCCTGGCAACACCCCTCATTCCTGGGACAGAGGGGTGTCACAGTACAGAACAACTGGACGGCCACAAGTTCCCAACTCTTGTTTTAAACCAATTGAAGCTGAAGCCATTTTAAGCTTTCAAGATCCAAAGTTTTGTAAACTGCTTCTGCTATTAGGCTAATATCTTATGAGGCCCCAAGGTGGAAAAAACTAGTAGTGTTTTAGTGAGAGACTATGAAAGGAAAGTGCTGGAGAGACATAGATCATAATTCTGAACAGGGTGACCAAGACCCTTCTGTCAATGTAATTATCACTGATCTAAATATGGAATATTTATCTATCTTGGTGACAGGTTTAATAGAGATGTGTTTATAAGAGTATCAAATGACACGTGTGTAATTGAAATGTTGGAAGGTGTCAAAATTGTTCAGTGTGCTTGAAAGCTTAGCTTGGGTTGGAAGATGTAAAGTGCTTGTTTATATGATTGTTCTGTAGGTAGATTGCTGGAAACCACAGGGAAGGAGATTACTGTTGTACTCAGTTCCTGCTTGTGTGCTTCCCACAGGCATCTAGCCGGCCACTGTGAGAACAGGATGCTGGCCTAGATGAGGGTGGGGAGGAAAAGGTGGTTGGAGAAGACTATGAGGAAAAGAATATGATGGCAGCAAAAATATATTGGTGTGATGCACCTCTGTGTCAGTTGCTTGCAGCATACCCTCCAGCACATTGAATCCCAAAACTGGGACGTGCCTCTTCCTGTTCATGCTCCCTTGTGAGTCACATGAACCGCACAAGATCACAGTGCCCCAAAGATGAGCATTTTTCAGGGCTGTGCTCTCATGGTGCCCAAAAATGTGCATTTGGGGGGCACCTCACTTTTTTCGAGGTGAGATCTCGTCTGCGAAATCACGGGATATCATGGCACCCAAAAAAAGCTGCCTTGCTCTCGTGGTTTTTCCTGGTTGTCCTGGGACACTTGTGGGGTATGTTACAGGTCCCCCAGTCCCCCCCAATATTCCCTTCCATTTTTCCACCTCCTGCTTCTGGGATTGTAGGTTTACTATGTGAACAAATGTGTATCTACCTCTGCAGTAACTTTGCTAGGGTGTGCAGGAAGGAATATGTATAAATATATTGGGATCTTGAATTAGACAATAGTCTGAAAAAGATAGAAAGGCAGGATAAATTTTATTTAGTAAAAATTGCTTTAATAAATAAATACATTTCTATTGAGAGGAAATGTTCTCTTTTTGAGCTGGATGACTTCAGTTGATCTAGTGGTAGGGAAAAGGCCAGTTGATCTAGTGGTTATCTGAGGACAGGTTCAGGTAACTATAATGGACTTAAGATGACTATGGCAGGCAAAAAATAATTGGCCACACAGCCTTCCAGATCTTGTAAGGGCATAGTTCAGGTACAGTATATATTGTTTTTCTGCCTAAAAATTATACCCTTAGCTCAGACTTCATCCTCCTCTAATAACATTAAATGTGCCAAAGTACACTTGATTTTGCATGTTTAATGGCTGCACAATTTAAATGAACAGTGATTTTGTGATTAAATATCCTTCTTGTGTTAGTAGATGTTCTAAGCATCTGTTTTAATACAGCTGTTGATGAAACTCTCTAGGTTTTAGTGGAAGTTGTTACAAAGCACATGTAATAGAAAATTAAAAACTAAATCCAAATATGAATTATGTACACTGATCATAAGAACCAAAGGTTAATGGCGTGTAGTCTGACACTGCTTTTTGTGGAAACTGATTTGCAAAGCTGATTTTAAATTATGATGGTGAATAATAAATGTGTGCTAATGAACTGTCTGTTTATAGAATGCTAATCAGTTTCATGGCATTTACTACCTTCTGAAAACTCCAGGAGCTTCAAAAACTGGTTTTAAGCTCAAGAGTACATTATGACCTTTAGATAACATGCTGCTCTGTGTGGATTAATATTTTATTAGGTACACTTGTGGAGATGGTGATGCAGTAATGAGATCCCATTGGAAAAGTAGTATTTTAAGGAAATGGTAACGCCTAGGCATTTTCTTTTACTCAGAAGTAAGTTCCTTGTGTTTTGTGGGATTCCGTGGAAAAGCAGGAAAATTGTCAATAACATGGAACTTCTATTTGTGATATGTGATGGCTCATTCACACATATGCAGTAAGTTTGGAATCAGCTCACAATTGTGGGACAGAAGCAGCTTACCATTGCTTCTGCTAGGACAAATTAATTTCCAATGGTCTTTCCTTCCTCATTGTGTAGACCAGGTATGGGGACCCTTTGGCCCTGAAGATGTTGCTGAATTACAGCTCCCTTCAGCCATAGTAAATGCGGCCAATGGCCAGGGATTATGCGAGTTGCAGTTCAACAACATCGCCACACATGGTACAGAATCATTAGTGTTGCCTTCTTGGATCTCTGCATTGAGGCCAGAACTGCAAAATGAGCTGTTGAGTGTGAGGCATTTCCCCCCCCTCCTCAGTATAAACATCTTTCAGGTGTGATGAAAATTCTATTACTTTTCATGGAACACGTTTGGCTTGGTCAAGGGAAAAAATTATTAAATATGCAGTCATTTCCATTGAACATTCTGATAAAGACTGAATGTTCTCTCTGTATAAGACATCGAGTATGAGACTGCTCCTCCATGAAAGCCCTCATTGAGTTGGGTGTTCTTAAAAAAAACAAACCATAACCCTTGTGTTTGCTATAAATAAATATTATATCATTTACAGAGCCAAATACACTGTGGCTGAAACTTCCAGAAAAATCATCATAATATTGTTATTAGATTTACTACCCATTCTTCACCAAAAGGTCCCAGGGTGGGTTACAGCAATATAAATACAGTATTAAAAACAGTTACACACAAATTACAATAACAGCTAGAGTGAAGGTGCCAGACATGCTTCTGTGGGGAGGGGCTTCCACAGCCCCCCACCCAATGTCTGAGGGCAATGCAACTACCAAGACAGCCCCTTCTGCTAGGTGATTGTTTTTGTTATGTTATCATGGCAGGATCTGGGCTAGGTATCTCACTCATGCTTAGCTGTTATTCTGTCTTGTACTTAGTGTAGCATGCTGTACCTTGATTTGTAATCAGACATTCTCTACTAAAAGTATTAATATCTTTTGTGATGTATGTAGATAGTCCTCCAGGCTAAGAAGTTGTCAGGATAGAGTGCCTCACAGATGATTTCAACTGTTTGTTGGATTGCTACTTAATGTTTGTCTCGTATATCTTAAATAGAACTTGCTTAAGCTTAAGAGCATGGGCAAGAGAAAGGTGTTGACAGTACTTTCCTGTCACTTCAGGGAGCCTGAATCAATTCTACCTTAGAGCTGAAATTAACACGGGCCTCTTGAATTTCACCTTTCCAGCAAAGGGGTTTATCTAGACTCCACTTTAGTGGTGAAGGGAGCACTCATTACACACCTGGTGATAATGTGCAACATTTTGCCTAAGGTCTGTTGGCAAACACTGCCAAGAGCTGGAACTGAAATTGAAAACATTTCCCCCCTCACTCCTGCAGCAGTAGTTTAGAGCAACCTCTTTGCCCTGGAAGTGAAATTGACATTGGCAGTCAATAAAACTGAGAGGTTGCAGAGATGAGGAGAAATCATGTCAGTTTCATCTTTCCTTTTCCCCATCTTTGAAGTCCTTGTAGGACAATTCTCAGAGCCTTAGCAGATGCTACACATCCAGTTTTTCCCTTCTGTCATTTCTGCTGCTACTGAGAGATTTTTTTTTATCTTTTGGGAACAGGAGCATTCCATCAGTCCCTATGGAAACAAGACAAATGAAGATGATAAAATGTGAAATACCTTACTGAATAAAAAATAAAGTAACATAATAATTAAATTCACTACTACTTCTACTACTACTACTACTACTAATAATAATAATAATAATTAGATTGTTTATACCCTGCCCATCTGGCTGGGTTTCCCCAGCCACTCCTCAGTATGTTTATTATTATTATTTAAAGTATTGCAACGCAATGATGTGGCTTCAGGATCATAACAGTGGATGTCTTCACCACTATTTTGTTGGCATAATTGTGATAGACATCTTCACTAGAGGTCAGGGATATGCTGAGAAACTGGAAGTAAAATCAGGTTAAAATAAGACATATTTGACAGGATAGGGGGTGGGAACAGAATAACATATTTGGAAAGAAACTGTAAATGTATAAATGCAAAGTCACACCAGGAGAGTCTGTGCAGAATGCATACATAATGACTTAGATCCAAGGGACTGCACAAGGGGTGGTGGAGTTCACTGATTTCTGGTGACTTCTCCCTCCTGCTGCAGCCTCCTACTTAACATGCATTATGTTTCAGAATAGCCTCCCAATTTTCAGGAGTAGATTTTCATGAGGCACAGCAGCCTGCAGGGGGAAGGAGGAGATGGAAAAGCCCATTCTGTGAATGGGTCTCTACTCACAAAATGAACATTCACTAACTGTAATGTAGGTGAATATGAGTTGTGTCTCACAAACATGTTGGATTCCAAATGAACATCTTACAACTAGTAGGACTCTTATCCTTAATAGCATTGACTGCATATGTATTCAAAATAGGTTTCCTCCTTTTCTTTTAAGAAGTAACATCTGACCAGAGCCTGAGGGCTACATTTGACAAGACAATGGGATTTTTGTGATCCATAGATTACATTGTTGGTGAAAGGGGAGTTCAACCATGTAGGAAAATTCTTCCTCACTCTCAAAAGCCGATATCTGATTACTCTTGTGGTTGCTGAAGTTAGTGCTTCATAGCACACTGAGAGAAAGGTGCTCAATATCTTTCAAATTACCTGCTGTGCCAGATGGCTTAATAGTAAAATATGCATGCTTGATGTTAGCTGAGCCAGAATAATCTTGTTTGTGATTTCAGGTTGATACCCATATCCATGCTGCTGCCTGTATGAACCAGAAACATTTGCTGAGGTTCATTAAGCACACTTATCAAACAGAGCCAAACAGGATAGTGGGAGAGAAAAAAGGCAAGAAGTTAACTTTAAAGCAGGTGTTTGAAAATCTCAACATGGATCCCTACGATCTCACTGTAGATTCACTAGATGTCCATGCAGTAAGTACATTTTGACCAGTAGATGAAGTTGAATATGGAGATCAGGATTTTGAGCCATGTACGGAGGGAGAAGATTATTCTTTTGGTTTTTGTGATTATTAATTTTTTGTTACTTAAAGAATGCTTTAGTTAAGAATATATATTGACATTTTGATATTTTACAAGTAGATGTAAATAAATATATTGCAATAATATGACTTAACAATATGTGAGTTGTTAAAAACTGATACTCAGTTTATGGAGTCCGCATTTCCCCTCTTATCTCAGGATCGCCAGACATTTCACCGATTTGATAAGTTCAACTCCAAATATAATCCAGTTGGTGCAAGTGAGCTGAGGGACTTGTACTTGAAAACAGAGAACTATATTGGTGGTGAATATTTTGCTCGTATGGTGAAGGTAGGCGGCTTTTGAATCCATTGTCACTGTGTCTTAGTGTCTTGTGGAAGACACTTGTAATGTGAAATATATTAATTGCAGTGTATGCCGCTGAGCAAAGGAGGTGCTGAATCCTGAAAGCAATTGAACTCCACATAGAATATGAGATGTCTTGTGTGTGACAGACACGTACATCTGTATAAGCTGGACATGCTCTAAAGTTGCAAGAAGGTTTTCTGCTCACCCTTTTTCACAGGAACTGTGGTGTAGAGATGTATGTGTGAAGGTAAAGGGTAAAGGGACCCCTGACCAGTCGTGTCCAACTCTGGGGTTGCGGTGCTCATCTTGTGTTAATGGCCGAGGGAGCCGGCGTACAGCTTCCGGGTCATGTGGCCAGCATGACTAAGCTGTTTCTGGCGAACCAGAGCAGCACACGGAAACACCGTTTACCTTCCTGCTGAAGCAGTACCTATTTATCTACTTGCACTTTGACGTGCTTTCGAACTGCTAGGTGGGCAGGAGCTGGGACCGAACAATGGGAGCTCACCCCGTCGTGGGGATTCAAACCGCCGACCTTCTGATCGGCAAGCCCTAGGCTCTGTGGTTTAACCCACAGTGCCACCCGCGTCCCATGTGTGAGGTTAGGAATGCACTAAAGGGCTTTTCAGTGCTGGTAACTTTACTATTTTTTCTGCAGTGCATCACAAAAAGGGTGTTTAAGAGGTGTACAAGTCCCATTCTTTGTGTGGTTTTGGGGCTGTAGTTTGAGCAAGTTAGAAAAAAATGTCAGTGGACATGAATAAATTTGAAAACACGCATCAGGGTTCTCTGGATCCTGCACAAATATATGGGGGGGGGGACTGCATAAAACATGGCTAACACTCTAGATCATTGATTTCAATGGACATATTTCCAAATTAAGATCTGTGTGTAAAGCTTTTGTGATTATATGTTGCTCCTGGCAGAAATGTAATAATGACTTGGTTTTGAATAGGAAGTTGCCCGTGAACTGGAAGAAAGTAAGTACCAGTACACAGAACCTCGGCTGTCAATTTATGGGCGTTCTCCAGATGAATGGCCGAATTTAGCTAAGTGGTTCATCAGGCACAAAGTTTACTCACCGCACATGCGCTGGATGATTCAGGTCCCTAGAATCTAGTAAGTATCTATGTGTCATTGTTTTTTAGCCTTATGGGTGCACTTTTTCCTCTCTATCTGAATAGTGTTTTTTTTCTCCCAAGCATTACTTCATCAGGTAATTACTTTTTCAAAAACAAAGAGGAAGTCTGATCTAATCTTCTCTCTTTTCCTGTTGTAATGCAATCAGTCTTGCCCCATGGCAGCTACCACAGTATCCTGTGTGAAGCAAAGAGGACAAAACTGGACAACTCAATTTCACTTTTTCCTATAAGTCAAAATACATCAAGTGGGGAACCTGCAACCCTCGGCCTAATTTAATAAGAGTATGAGGAGAGGTGAAAAGGGGGTGGAACTGAGAATGGATGGAGTAATAGAAAGTCAAGGGATGAGGGACTCACTGCACAGGGCCATCCCTACCATTGCACAGTGAGGAAACTGCCTTGGGTAGTTAATTTTGAGTGTTATTACTGTATTTCTACTCCTATGGAAGAAGTGTTGGTGGTTTTTTCTGTCTCAGGCACCAAAACAGCTTAACCCCCTTGATTTGGGGTTGCATTTGCTATTCTGTCT
Source organism: Lacerta agilis (assembly GCF_009819535.1). Lineage (NCBI taxonomy): Eukaryota > Metazoa > Chordata > Lepidosauria > Squamata > Lacertidae > Lacerta > Lacerta agilis. Next base: position 66,682,913 of record NC_046312.1, on the reverse strand, counting down.
TGGGTACCAAAATATATTGGGACGGCCCTATGCCTGCACTCAGTCAGTTCAGGCCCCTGATGAGCTATTTGTTCCTTTTCCTTGTCAGCCACTTGGGTGGTGCTGGAAGGGATGGAGAGAGAGAGGAAGGGGGTATCTGAGAGAGAGAAAAGGGGGATGCTCTGAATCAGCCCACCACCAGTTCCTGCCCAATCTATTGGCATGCAGTCCTTTACAGGAAAAAAATGGTTCCTCACCCATGCCCCATTCCCATGCCCCATTCCTTCTCTCATTAATGTTTAGGTAAAGAAGATACATGATGTGACATTGTATTTCTGTGCAAGTGTTAGCTAGTTGAACAGAGCGGGGGGGGGGGGGCGAGGTAGGGAAATGTTGTCTTTGGTCATATCTTTTGTACACAGCTTTGAGGGTACCGTTTTGTTTTTGTTTTTAAACAATCAAGCAGCGTGTCGCTTTTATGAAACCAACATCACATGTAAATATCACTGCAGAGCCATGTTTAAAAGCCAAATAACACATCACCTTAAATGTCGGGCTGCTGCTACCCCCCCCTCCAAACTTCTTTTGGTACATCTAATTGAAGTAGATGCAGCTTAGCTGGGTGGTGGCTGGGCTAAGCTTTTACTCCAGGTATGCTGGGCCTGTGTGCAATGGCCAGCACCACCCTGTTAATGATGCTGGCACTGTCTCTGATGTACATATATCAGGGCAGGACTGGCGCCATTAACAGGGTAGGACTGACGTGCTAAATGATCTGGGAGCTTCTGCTTGGCTCCACAGCCTACCCTGCCAGGCTAGTACATGTTTGGAGGCCACAATGGCGTCCCTCAACCTTTTCTGGGTCTGCTTTTAAGGCTGAACTGAAAACATATTTAAAATGATGTAAAATATCAACTGCAATCCTCTGTAATTGTTGTGATTGTTTAATCAAATTGCACTTCAAACTAGCAATAGGAATTGTTCTACATATCTGACTAAATGCAAGCTGGAAAATCAGATAAATAATTTTCATACAAGTCTTTTAGTGTGATAGGGAACTAAGGCTGGTATAGTTTTAACTATAAATTTTGCATCTGTAAGTCCTGTATCTAAGACATGGTTATTTGCTAGAGATTATGATGCATGGCCAACATGCATTGACTGGGTAGCTAAATAATGAGCCCACAAGGCACTTCAAGTCCCCATAAATCACATTACTCAGGTTGCTATCATTAGTTTTTCTACTCAGCATAATGCAAACAAGTATGCATGCTGCATTAGTCACTCAAATTGAAGCTCTCATTAGAAGAGATTTCAGGACTGAATTTTGAGACAATATATTTTGTTTTGGGGCAGGTTTGTAGAGGAAACTAATTCTCATCAGGTTATTACTAGGTAATTTTATTGGTTGATATTTGAGTTTAAATCTTCCTTGCTTATAATAAAGAATTAAAAATATGACAGGTCAGTTAAAGCATAAGTTGTGTGTGTGTGTGTGCGCACACACACACACACACACACACACAGTATGTAAACATTAAGGAGAATGCAAGTGTAGTGGTTAGTTAGCTTAACATCTGGCAGTTGTGCACATTCCCTGGGCCTTGTGGAGAATGTGCACATAATCCATCCATGAAGAGGGAATTGTGTGCATAATATATATAATCCCCAACAGGCCTTGGGAAATATTGGCTGGATTTTGTACATCCTCCAGCCATTCTGCATAATCCCCACATGCTTTGGGGAATATGCATATCTTAACTGCATTCTGTATATTTTCCAGGCTTTATACACATCCCTTGGTCAGTATACTTGGTCTCTAAGAAACATGCCTTTTTTTCTAAGCAAATAAATCTTAAATAAATATATATTTAAGATTCCTGTTTCTTTCAGTGATATTTTTAGGTCAAAAAATATTCTGCCTAGCTTTGGCAAAATGCTAGAGAACATCTTCTTACCTCTGTTTGAGGCAACTATCAACCCATTGGAACATAAAGAGCTGCACCTCTTCCTTAAATATGTAAGTATATGGATGACCCTTCTTCAGGGCTGCATGTATCAAGTCATTTTATGATCACACTGCTTGCCTTCATTTTGTATTGGGTGTATAATTAATTGTTCCAAAACCCATAACTTTTTGTTTTGTACTCCTCTCTCCCTGCTTCTAAAAGCAAGTTTCTCATCCTTAAAACTGCAATGTTTTGGGACTACTTGGTGGGATGAAAACTCAAAGAGCCACACAGACAGGGGTCTGAGCAATGCTCCCGGTGAACAGGGCACCCATGTTCTGCATACTGCTTTGGCCTGCCCCGGGGCTAGCAAAAACAAAATAAATTATGCAAAATGAGCACAAGCTGCATAATTTATGCAGGTTGCCAAATTCAGTTTCTTTCTTGGTGCAGAATTTCAGCTACTTCGGCACAAAGTTCTGGTTTTTCTTTCGTGTATGTCATTAAGAACACCTGCCCCTTCTCTGCCTTGCTCCAAAATCTCTCACCACTAAGTGCAAAGGCCCTCTCCAAGAGCCACAGGCTCATATCAGTAGGATTTGAATGTGTTACTGTGTTGATCCATTTCCCCACAACTATGTGCCAGTCAGATGGTGGAATTCAGTTCAGCCCCCCCACCCGCTGATTAGGTACCTGCAGTTGTCAAAGCTGCCACCGCCTGCTGATTGAGACTGTGTTGCACATTTCCTAATACAGTGGTACCTTGGTTTGCAACCGTTTTGGATTACAACTGTTTTGGATTACAACCACGTCAAACCCAGAAGTGTGTGTCCCTTTTTTTGGATTACAACCCATTTTGGGGGGATTACACCCCCTTTTTTGAGGCCCCATTGGCGAAAGTGCGCCTTGGGTTACAACCTGTTTTGGTTTACAACCGGACCTCCGGAACGGATTATGGTTGTAAACCAAGGTACCACTGTACAGTAACAGCAACCTCTTATGCTGTTCTGGCGCAGCTCCCTCTGCTGGCAAAAACAAAATGTTTCAAGTTTTATGATTCTACCATCTTTGGTGTGAACACTGAGCAGTTTTTGACACATGAATGGCACAGAGCTGTTGTTGGCCCTGTGGTTGTGAAAGAGGTGTTTGCTTCTAGAGCATGCACCTCTGCCTTGATTGGCTGGCCTGAATGTTCAGGGCCTCTCCTAGTGTGGCATAGAAAGGGCTGCTCTTATTCATGTGAAAGTTACATCAGAAGCTGGAGACCTTACGGAAGGAGATTACAAGTGTGGCTTTTCCCTACTTCACTGCTGCCCCAGTTTCCAGGAGGGCTAATACTGTTGTGGGGAGGAGGTGCTACTGCATGGGCTTCTGTGTGCCATGTTAGGTACTGCTGACATTACATGCATGGTACAGTAATGCAGCAGGCCTCTTCCATGAAAGTGATGTGAGAAGAAGCCCCCCAGGATACCACCAGAAAAACAATCCTTGTGGCAGGTGAACTTAGGCAGTTTGTAAGGTCTGGTTGAGGTGTAGTTGCAGCAGGTGTCGACACCTGTATATTTTTATTCATATGTTTGTTTGTTTGTTTGTTTGTTGCATTTCTATTGCACCTTTACCCCCATTGAGCTCAAGCCAGTTTACATAGTTCTCTGGCTCCTCATTTAATCCCCACAACTACCTTGTGAAGGAGGTTAGGCTGAGAGGCAGTGACTGGCCCAAGGTCACCCAGTGAGCTTCATGGCCAAGTGAGGAATCGAACCATGGTCTCCCAAGTACTAGTCCAGCACTCTAACCACTGCATTGCCACTGGCTCCACATGTAAAACTCCACCCTTCCTCCTTTCAGTAGGCAAGCCTTCCCCAACCTGGTGCTCTCCAGATGCTTCAAACTGCAATTCCCATCATCCCTGACCACTAGCCATCCTGGCTGGGGCTGATGAGAGTCCATCATCTGGAGAGCCACGTGTTCCACACCTCTTCTGTAGAGTCTGCAATGCTTTAGCTGTGCAATGGGTTTAAGGAAGACTGCAGTAGGACTTTTCTCATCACATACCCAAAGTGTTTTCTTGTTCAGCAGCCGTCAGTCCTGTGACGTGGGAGTTTTGGAAACGTTCAGCATGCTGACATGAAGAACATTCTGTTAAAATAAATAGTACCCAGGTGCGATGGGGACTCTATTTCATTTTCATTGACAGCAACATTTCTTTTGTAAACATGCCCATTCTGCTCTGTAGAAATATTAACGACACTACTTAAGCTAATCGAATGCCAGTTTTATGTGGCTGGAAGCTGAACTGTTTCTGAGTAAACCATTACAATTTGGGCTTTGGGTTCAGTTGTAATTCAGACTATTCTGGTTCACAGTTTATCCAATATAGGCTTGGCATTCAGATATGTAATCCCTGCCCTATCACAAAACAGTATAATTATGTTTCTTGGTTGTAGTTTAACTTCAGTAGGTTGCGTTTGATTGTGTGGAATCTCTTCTGCCTTTGCTATCTGGAAGGAAAAGGAAAAATTGTGGAATTTCTGGCCTAAGATACAAGCAACAACACCTGAGTGCCCACTCCCTGTAGTAGCGACTCGCCATGCAGACAACTAGCCAAGCCCTGACTTTATATATATAAATATATATATATATATATATGTTCATGCTGAAGTTGATTCACACACACATCTGTTTTTGTTGGATTCCTAGGTGACAGGGTTTGATAGTGTGGATGATGAATCCAAACATAGTGACCACATGTTCTCTGACAAGAGCCCCAACCCTGATATCTGGACTAGTGAAAAAAATCCTCCATATAGCTATTACTTGTACTACATGTACATAAACATCATGGTTCTGAACAACCTTAGAAAGTAAGTAGTAACGTTTTATATCTTCTTATCTCTGCATCTTTAGTAGAAAGATATAACATGGAATTTGAAGCGTAGCTTAGATCAGACTAACCTTGTCAACTTAAATGTGAGTGTTTTTATTATCTCCTTTCTAGAGCTGCCCCCCTCCCGCAAACTCCAATTCCTGATTCTACTTCTAAGGATGTTTAAAGACCAACAATTCAGTCCAAAAGGAAGAAATGTTTGTGCAAAATAGCGCTGTGCAGACTTATCTGTCATGTTAGGGTTGCACACGTGTAGCCCTGGGTGGCAACTTCTGTAACAGGGCTGATCATCTGTGGGCCAGAAGAAAAGGTTGAATCCAGCTCTTCTGTCCCTGCTCCTGTCATCTAGGCAGACAATCAGTACTATTGAAGAAACTAACCAGGACTGCACATTCACAGCTCTGGCCCTAGTGTCAGACTTTGCAGTCTGAGGAAGTATGAAAACAGCATATTTTTGTACGTGTAGCATCTCTTGTTGGCTAGGGATGAAAAGACCAGGAGCAGCTAACTTGAGGTCTGTAGGCTGGCCCATATCTGGCCCACCCAATAGGTTTTTTGCAGTCCCCAAGATCTGTCCATACTTGTACTCCTTTTTTAAAAAATACAAACAGTAAAATAGAGTGCTTGTTTTTTAAAAGTATTGACTTCTGCTTTGTGCCCCCCACTGCAATACTGTGATTTCAAAAGGTTTTTCCTGCCCCCACTTGTGCCACACACACACACACACAACAAAACAACATTACTGACCAATCTTGTGGGTCCATCAGCCTGAAAAAGGTTAACCCCCTCTGTTGTAGATCCATCAACTGCCTAACGTGTGTGTACGTACACACACACACACAGTACTTCTTCAATAGATGTGTGCCAAAAAACATCACTGACGCCTACAAAATAGTGTCCATAGCATCATTAGTGATCCTCTTCTTTGTCTTGACAGGATTAGTTTTGTATATTGACACAGTGAGATATGTGTAGCATGTTCCCCGTTTTTGCATGTGCTTTCATCCACCCTTTGAAAAAGAATAATGCAAAGAAACCTGTATTTCCAAGGGAAAAAAATGCCCCACCATTTCAATAACATTTTATATTTTAAATTAATTTAGTCTTGAACATTTTTTGCTTGAGAACATTTTCTTTCAAAAAACACCACAAAACTATAGGAGTGACATTGACTAAACGTTTGGAACTTGCTTGCTGTCCAGTCTTGTGATTTAACTACTCCTTTGGGGTGGTTTGTTTTTGGTATGGGAATGAAGGAAACTGCTGCAATTAATAAATATGATGAAATCGGTGAACTCACAGACATGCATCTTCCCTGCCTTATGTTTGTTTTCAAGCTGATGCCATTATTACATTTATCTATCTATCATCTATCTTATCTTCTGCCCATCTGACCGGGTTGCCTCAGCCACTTTGGGTGGCTTCCAACAAAATATTAAAAACATAAGAAATCTTGAACATTAAAAACCTCCCTGTACAGTGCAGCCTTCAGATGTGTTCTAAAAGTCAGATAGTTGTCTGTTTCCCTGACATCTGATGGGAGGGCATTCCACAGGGGAGGGCGCCACTACTAAGAAGGCCCTCTGTAACTTTAATTTCTTGTGGTGAGGAAACCAGCAGAAGGCCATTGGAGCTGGATCTCAGTGTCCAGGCTGAATGCTGAGGGTCAAAAGCTTCACCCCGAGGCCATTTAGGGCTTTAAAGGTGAGCATCAACACTTTGAATTGAGCTTGGAAACGTACTGGGAGCCATTGAATATCACTTAGGACTGGTGTTACATGGTCCCAGCGGCTGCTCCCAATCACCAGTCTGGCAGCCGAATTCTGGATTAGTGGGAAAGCTGCCTCTGTTATTCCACAGAAACTACAATCGGTCCACAGTTTTGTTACCCTGTGGCCTGAAATGAGTTCTTTGGGCTGCAATAGTAAACACAGTTAACTGGGAGCAAGCCTTACTGAGCACAGTAAAGCAGGGCTGGCCCAATACTTTTTGCTGCCTGAAGCAGAGAAGCAAATGGCACTTTCCCATCCCTAGTCAAGATGTATCATGGCCAAAACCAGCCAAATGATTTTTGTCACTGGAGGTGGAAAATCCCACAAGCACCTCTTGCCCTTCCATGACAGTAAAAAGATAAATTCAGTAAGTAACCGTTAGCTGCCAAAAATATATATATAATTAGCCTGTAGTTTTCTCTTAATGGTGGGACTGGCCTTGCACAGAGTGGGATTTTCTTCTGATAAACGTTCACAGGATTGTTTATCACCTGTCAACTTTTCCCTTTTTTAAGGGAAATTCTCTTATTCTGAATAGGATTCCTTGCAAGAAAAGGGAAAAGTTGACAATTATGCCTTAGGCCTCACTTCATTCAATGTCTCAGTTGCAGTTTGCTTGCTAATGTAACAGATGTTGTGAGCTTGCACAATACAAGTTATTTTATAATTACTTGGGAATTAGTTACGAAGTGTGAGTGCATGATGACAATTTTAATTTTTTTTGTTTATTTTAAATTTTTGTAGGGAAAGAGGCATGAGCACCTTCCTGTTTCGGCCTCATTGTGGAGAAGCTGGATCGATCACTCACCTGGTGTCAGCATTTCTTACTGCAGACAACATTTCCCATGGATTACTGCTGAAGAAGGTACAACCCTTTGCAATCCATCTAGTATAAAATATAACAATATAGGGTTAGAATTTTAGAATGTCAGCAAATATGAAAGTTTTCATCTATAATATTTTAAAACAATTGTCCACTGGGTGGCAGACGTGAGACAATACAATTCTAGTATCCACAGTTTAGAAACCTTCATCAGAGCTTTCCAAACTTGTGTGTCATGACATGGTAGTGTGTCGCGCAAACACACCCTGCACTCCTCCAGGGGCTGGAAAGGGATTAGTTTAACCTCTTGTTTTTCTAGCAAAACTGAATTACTGTGTCACGAAATGACGCATGTCTAAAAAGTGTGTCACCAACATGAAAAGTTTGGAAACCTCTGCCTTAGATGTGTGCCCTTCTATGAGAGCAGTTAAGTACGCCATTGTTGTTCTATTGCTGGGGGATATCTAGATGCCTTTTTCCCAAAGGAAGAACTGCTGTGAGGTTATTCCCAGCATTCATGCAGCAGTTCTGTTTCTCATTCTCCATTTTTGGTCCTCTTTCTGTATCCACCTATCCTTTATTTTGCCTGTTCTCACTGCCTTCTTGGAGCTCAGGTCATTTCTCAAAATACAGACTCAGTAACAAGGAAAATGTAGTTTTGGTTACATATACAAAATCACACTTGGGTCACTGAACGTGGAGCTATCGTTTGGTCAAAGATTTGAGGTTTTGCATTGCAGAATCCTGGCTTTTAAGGGGCTGGGTTGTGCTAAATTCACAATTCAGTTGTTACAAACAGAATGCATTTATATTTAACATGTTAGTTCATGGTAAATAATTTGTTTAATATCCCATGTATTTTAATATTTTTTTTAAAAAACAATTGCTAATAAACTTTATTTAAACAGATAATTGTAAAGCACACAAAATAATAGTACAAATGCAGCTGTCACAATACTAGGAAGAAAAGGAAGAGTTAAAATGTTCCCAAGTTTAATGATTGAAGTCAAGCGTTTTCCATTTCCTCTGACTGAATATCTCCTTTCCTGTTATCTTTCTGTACCAATGAATAATGGCTCTTTCTGTTATTTTTGTCCAGAGTCCAGTTCTCCAGTATCTTTTTTATCTTGCACAAATCCCCATTGCCATGTCCCCTCTTAGCAACAACAGCCTATTCCTGGAGTATTCAAAAAACCCACTCCGAGAATTTCTACACAAGGGACTCCATGTTTCTCTGTCTACAGATGACCCTATGCAGTTCCACTATACAAAAGTAAGTAATTTTGGAAGTTCACTGCATTTCAAAATGAATTAATTTAAATCCCCCACCAACAACCCAATAAGTAGCCCAGTCAAATGTATGTTTACGTGGAAGAAAGTCCTTCTGCATTAAGTCAGCATAGGGTTACAGCCATGATATAATATTCAACTCCTACTCAGGGTAGAATCATGACCATTAATGAAACTAAGCTAGTCATGTTTACTAAGTTCAGTGGGTCTACTCTTGAGTTGGACTGGCATTTAATATCATTCATAATCCAACAGTTGGTTCCAGAATAATCCTATGTTAGCTGTGTGTGAGAGAGAGAAATACTGTCATTTCCTAAGGCCTCTTGGATTGCTGAAGCCAGGAGGACAGTTTTTCTTACCTCCCCCTCCTCTCAGTAGGAGGGAATTAACTATGTCAGTCCCATGACTTTGCATAGTTGAGGGTTCTTTTTGATGGGATGCCAAAGGAACAAGGGAGCTTAGAATCCTGCAGGTCCTCAACCACTAATTTCTAATGACTCCTCACCTAGCTCTTGGCTGACTTTCTGTTTGCTTCCTTACTTTGTGCATAAATCCTAAATCTTGAATTCATATATTGGCTGTCTCCAGGCATACCTTCCTAAGAACTACAGCTCAGTTGGCAATGATGTCTGCAGGTCTCAGCAATTAGCTCACCACTTGAGATGGTCCAATAACCATTAGACAGTTGCCTTAACATAACTTATTTACAAGTATATGAGTGTGTTTACATAGCTAGTAAATAATTATGTTTTATGTTTGAAGGAAGCACTGATGGAGGAATATGCCATAGCAGCTCAAGTGTGGAAACTGAGCACGTGTGACTTGTGTGAATTAGCAAGGAACAGTGTACTACAAAGTGGTTTGTCGCATAAGGTAAATTCCGTGCGCTGCAGGAAGTTCAGTTTTGTATGTGCTGCTTTTGGTGTTACACGTCAGGCTAGAATCTGAGTGCAGCTGAAGGCCTGATCGGAATGGGGACTGCAGTCATGTTGTATTAAACATGCGGGTGCATATTTATCATCTAATAGGATAGTGTGAAAGTTGAAAGGGGAGCCAGCGGCTGAATATCCTGACTGTTTGGGTTCTTATACTATGACAGAGGGGGAAATTGAGTGACTGACTGCCCAGGGTTAGAGAGTGAATGGAGGCAAAGTTATATCACAAAATGGTTACTACAGTACATGGTGGCCGTATGAAATGGCTCCCATGGAATTGTCTTAAATCCATTTTGTGTAGGATCGCATTACAAGGACCAGAGAAATTATTCTCTTACCTCCATAAATCCCTCCTGTGCAGTGATATGGAATCATCCCAGATCCATGTGTTTAGGCACCATGCAACATGTACAAGGAAGCTGCTACTGGAAGCTATTCAAAGCAGCCTCCAGATGTTAGCCATTTTGGGTCATTACAACTGTCATCTACCTTCTTCCCCTCATCCTCAGCTGCTGTTTCTTTTTGGCAGTTTTTCTCTCTGCCAAAATAAATGCTGTTGCTGAGATGACTCCCTCCATGGTGTGGGTGGCTAACATGTTGCCCTCCAGATGTTGCTGGACTTAAACTTCATCAGGTCAGCCAGCATGGCCAACACTTAAGTGTGATTAGAGTTGTAATCTAACATCATCTGGGAGCAACCACTGCTCTCTAGTCCCCCCTCCCCCCCTTCTTGCTTTTGCTTGGTAGGAGAGAGACATCTCTTATCCAACCCAAGCCCTAACGTGTTTTTTAAAAAGAAAAAAAAGCATTTCCTTTAAAATTCAAAGCAACTTTAAGTTGATAATCATCTTTAAACATTGTTTCATCCTTAGGAAAAACAGAAATGCATAGGGACAAACTATTCCAGCGAAGGGCCTGAAGGAAACGACATTCGAAAGACTAATGTTGCACAGATTCGGATGGCTTACAGATATGAGAACCTATGCAACGAGCTGAGTTTCCTAGCTGATGCAATGAAGACAGATGAGATTACTGCACTGTCAAAATAGCCACAGTATCGTGCAAAGGACAGAAGCGTATGAACATAAGAGGACTTGAGCAACTGCAGGGGGAGAGCTGCCTGGTGATCAGGAGTCTTATGTTGCGTCAGACTTGGCTGCAAAGTCTGGTTTATGTAAGCATAGTTAGGGCTGCTGTACATATTCAGATGCAGGGTCTGAATCTTCTTTATGCTGCATTTAACGTTTAAAAGTGCACTCCGAATCTAGGCATAATATTTATAGTGTTTGCATCTGGGATACTTAAGTGTCTGCTTTGAAACAAGCAACATGCCGCAGCTTCTGGTAGCACACATGCACCTCTTTTGCCATGCTTAGCTAGCAGTAGGCAAGGATTTATGGCACTTTAATCTCTAGTTTGTGTACACTCTTTGATCTGTATTGCAATGAATGTAGGGAAGAAAAAGAATATGACCAAAGAGCTGCATGTTTTTCCTGGTTGCACACGACAGGAAAACCTATTCACCACTTTTGTCTACGTTTTGTCTGTCTATACCCCATATAAAATACAATAAATTGTAGGTGTGGCCATTGCTCTTGTAGTTTCATTAAATATTTTTAATTGTCCTTTGGTGACTAGCAACATCAGTCATAAATGTTTATGCTGATTTACCATTATGTTTTCTTACGGTGCACTGGCATAGGGTCTGAACTTATAGGGCAGTCCTATGTATGTCTACTCAGAAGTCCTTTCTCCCTTGGCTGTCCAGCACTTTCAAATCTGTCAAGTCTCCGGAACGTAACCCCCACATAAATTGCAGGCTTACTGTATTAAGAAATTAAAAGGGTATGTGCAGAAAAGTCAGCATTTAAAACTTCCCTTAAGGCTGCTATACACATGGTCACATGGTGTATACCAGCTGTGCTAACTATGAAATTATGTGAGATTTCTTAGTTGTAATTAAACGCGTATGGTTTTTTTTTACATTCCAGTGAAATAGAATGGCTGCTATGGTACTAAAACAGCATCACAGCACCTTGTTGCACTTGGGAAGCTATTTACATACCCCTGTCATAAGGCTTAGGCAGAAATGTATGTGATTTACTTTAAACAAAGAATTACTAAATATTTTAAAGTATTAGGTTTCGTTCTCCAACGTAAAACACTATCTTGAGCATCTTCTCACAAATCCATGGAGTAGGTTAAGTATAGGGAGAGCTTGTTCCCCCCCCCCATACCTGTTATCTTTAGATTGACATGCCCACTCTGTGCACTAGGTAACTTAAGCAGCAATCCTAAACATGAGTCCCACTATGCTTAAGTATTTATTATTGAGTAAGCGGGCCTAAGAATTTGTGGAAAGTTCACACTGTTGAATTATTTTTATGGTTATGGAATGTCCTACCCTTGAACATTAAGCAAGGACAAGCATTTTCTTGACAGATCTTCCTTATAGCTAGTATACAGTATTAAGCAGATGTTTATGAATTGTTTCTCAGCTGGAACCTCTGTATTCTAGAAGGCTAAGAAAAACAGGGTCTCAGAATCCTTCCATTGCTAGATTTAATTTTCCAGAAGAGCAAAAATGAAGATTATATTCACTTGTAATCAATAAAAATGGTGGTGAAAGAATGTGACAAATACTACCCTGATTTAACTTTATCCCTGAGGACCTACAGTTAAAGCAGCAACACTTTATAACTAAAGGAAGCACTCTATCACACCCATAGCCACAGCCACTTTTGCTGTCTTTTTGTTTACCACAGCACCTATGTTCCAGTATAAACCCCTGCATTCAGGGACCTGATGCTTATGCAGACAACTAATTTACTGAAATAAACACAACAGTTTTCTCTATAAGAAATGGTTCTCTTCTGAGGTCTGGTGGCAGGATTTTCAAGTATTACACAAAGCTGAAGGAGACTGAAGTGTTTATTGCACAATATTCATAACAATATAATACACTGGAAAGTTTAATAGCTATTAACACTTTATCAAACCCTTAAGAAATATTCACATTAATGCAAAACAAGGGAGTAATGCATTTTTTTTCTTGCGCTACACATAATTCAGCTTTTGCTGAAAATTCATTGTTTAAAAAAGTCATAGTTCTAAAACTATTCAACATTATTAAATTGACAAATCAAGTTTTCTTCCAATATTGAATTACCGGTATATTACAGTTTTAAACATAAATGCTGTTTTTGGTGGTAACACATATACTGGGTGAAATCCAATGTACAGCAAGGATTTCTTGCTTGCATAATGGACCATTTCCCCCTGTGAGTGCCCAAAATCTGTTTGACTGGTTCTCCCAACTCTGCAGCAGATTTGAAGGCACAAGGGGCAGTGGGGTCCCACTGCACAAGCAGAAACCCTTGCACTATTGGGATAGTTTAGCTGATTACTGCTCATCTGTAAGTTCGAGCAGCTTTGTAATTTTGCCATGTGCAGGGTGTCTGTCAAAAGCACATGGGAAAGCTGCTCAGTGATGAACTACATCTTTCCCCATGGGCTTCGGAGTAAACTCTCATAGCCTTAGAGCTGCCAGTCCTTTTAATACTCAGAGACAGAGACAAAACTACAGTGACATGGAGGCAGAAGAGAGGAACAGTAGTGGCACAGAGGAGTAAAGTGGCCAACATTTTAACAAGATACATTTTACATACACCACTGTGTATACTTATTGATTTAAAATGCTATACATATCACAAAGTTTACACCTATTTACAAGCTTCATTATTAGTGTTAGAATCAAAAGTACCCTTGTATCTTTACATTATAGACTATATACTAATAGGCTTGTTAGCATTTCAAAACAAGCCAGTTTGTCTTTGTAAGTTTAATCATTAACACACCTCCACTTCTACCATGCTTTCTCTTCCCACCTTGTTTGAACAATCCATTCTATGGCTTATGTGGTAGAAATGTAGATATGTTTTGCTACACACACAGCAAGTCACAACAAACCTTTATTTCTGGCTTACTGTTTATGGGAAGGGGCAGGCAGGTTCACAATTAAAACGTCAACTTACTGTGACATGCAAACCGGGCCAATTTCAAGCTGCTTGAGTCTAGTATGCAGAGCTTTATCTAGGACTCAATGGACTGTATTCAAATTAGTCCTACTTCAAATACACTCACTGAATATAATGAACCTGTTAGCTATGTCCATTAACTTCACTGCATCTATTCTGAGTAGGACTAGCATTGAATATTACCCTAACATTTTTTAAAAATCAAAGTATAAATCATATTAACAACAGATATAATTTTCACTAAAGAAGGAAGACTTAAGCTCTTACTAGGTTGCTTAAGTGTTAACGCTTGCTGTTAAAACATTAGGCACTTCTGCCAATTCCTAATACTTTGGACAAGGGTGGGGAAAATTAACATGATCAGTTTTACAATCAACAAAAAAATCCCCAAACCCTTCACTGTTCACTATGATTTTAAACACACTGAAGTTCATCAATTAGCAGTGAGAACCATTTTCAATAAAATTATATCAGGATTACAACCTAACACTGGAGTTGAAAGTCAAAGATGTCACTGAATTCAGTAGTCTAATTTGCTGTCTAATATTTTGGCAAGTCATAATAGATGGGGGAAACAACTTCAGCCATATTGTAATTGTCTAGATTGAACTTGATGGCTTCAAACAAGCTAGAAATATCTGTCATATTCTGTAATGCAAAGTTCAGATATATTCTACAAGAAGTATTTAACCAATATTTTAAACCTGCAAGTAACTTGAAGTATCTGCAAAACTTTAGCATAATCTCAAAAAGAAGCATTACAATTCACACATTTCCAGCAAACCCAGGTGTGGAGCAGTAAGGGTAGAGCTTGGCCAAAAGGGTATTTGCAGACACTGCCAATCATGCTGCCTGCAAAACCCCTTTCAAAGTGAGGGCAAGACGCATTTGAGAGTGGCTTCTGTGAACATTTCCAGAAGCTCCACTCCAAGTCTTATCTTGCCCCGTGCTTTGAAGGAGGCTTCTGTAGACCCCTATGGGCAAAAATGTCACCAGACATCATTGTGACAGACAACTGACAGGTGTGCAGCTCCAGCCACTGACCACCTGCCAAACTCCTGGACAAGGTGGGGGCATTAACAATCTGGACCACCAGGCTAGAAAGGTTCCCCATCCCTCCTCTAAGCTGTCATTTAAATTTTTCCATAATGCCTCCATACAGAGTTCCTCCAGGATGCTGTTAGAAATGTAAAATGGTTGCTTGCAGCCATCTGCCACTGTAACAAAGTAATATGAGGGCCCAAAAGAAGACATTCTGCTGAGTGCCACCGTTAAACCTGGATCCAGTCCTGGTACCAATACTCCTAAGAACAAGTAGTACAGGCTTCAGGGTTACATATTCCATAAGACATTAAATCAAAGCAAAGCAATTGTGGTCAAAGAACACATTCCTTCTTGTTATAGTAAAGCATATTGCACCTGTAGAAAGGAGTCTAGCACCATCTATTTACCTCAGATCACCATCTTGTTTTTTTACGGTTATAATGGTGATTTAACCATGGAAGTCTAGAAAAGCTTGAAAGCCAGATGCTACGTTGTGAGATCAGAAACTTTGGGTCGTCTGTGATGAGTAAAGGAGTGAACACATTTATTCCTGAATGCAAGCAGCACTGACTAGGTGAACCAGGGAAGTTTTTTGAAGTTATTTGATGCTTACTAGACAGCTCATTCTCCCTGAACAAGAATGCAAAAGCCATTTTATCAAAATAGTGTGCCATCAGAAAATTTTGTCTCAAAACAACATGCTACAATTAGTGGTTATTTAAGGAAGCATTTGTCAATACTAAGCAAGCCACAAGGGGCCAGTAGACATTACTTAAATGTAAATGTGGGACAAATTCCTATTCATGTAAGCAGGCAGGCATGAGCATCATACACACATACTTGCATGAAGGATTGCTTCTGAGTGTTAGAACAACAGGCCCTCAGCAACTTCCCACATTCTTCTGGACCATCTATAATGAAATTCAGTTTCAACGAATGATCACAGAAGAGCTTATACTAGAACTCAAATATTAGCTATTCCAGTGTCTCACAGGAAGTCAGAAAACTCTTAACATATCCTTCTGCAGGTGCTACGTGCAGAGAAATTATTGGTGAATATTAAAAATTATAAACGTGTACAACTGGCTCATTGACAAATGGTCACTTTTAAAGACCTACAAATTTTATAGAAAGTAATACAATGAGGAAATGAAACAATAAATGAATTTTTTTAAGATTTCAAGGCAATGGGCTTTGTTCCTGTCAGGGTCTGTGAGGCTGGCCTGCCTCATCTACCATGTTGAGTATGTAGGTAGCAATATCTTCTTCTGTAGGTGCATCTGATACTACCCAAGAATCATTGGCTGCAGTCACCTGCAGACGACATATAGGACAATTCCTGTGGTGACCACTCCTGTGTAGCAAGCCAGAAGAAATAAGTCAGTATCACACAGTTTAAGAAGTATTAATAATACCCATTCCTACTTCTGTTTATAAAATAGAATGGAATATTACAGGCATGACTAGAGAAGATTTACTGCAGTGTGTTAGAACTACCATAGAAGAGAAATACCCAACAATCTTCAATACGTGACTACCATGCCTTTTCTTGAAATCCACCAAGGAACAGTACCCCTATAATTGATTATATTCTGTTGCTTTTATCATTGGGAATTTCCCCAAATGGGATCTTCTCCCATTATTAATCCAAACCCAACCTTCCTGTAATTTAAAACCATTGCTTCTTCTATAATCAGCGATTTGGGTACACAAAGTCAATATATACACCCTTAACTTCCTTTTTTCCTGTCTCTCCCCCCACCTCTTTTCCTCTTATGGTCCCCCTTTGAAATCTTTCAATTCAAAGGGCAGCACTGTGGATTCTTCCCAATTTGTGAACATCCTGAAGCTGTTGTGTCAAAACTGAACAGTGTTCTTGCAGAAGGTATTTAGCAGTGTCAGGTAGACTGGCAACATCCCCTTCCAGAGTCAAATAAAAAAAATCCCTGGTAAAACAACAGTGCTGTGGTATCAAAGAACAATGCTGTTTTATGTTCATCTTGGAAATCACTAATGCCCGTGAATGTTTTTATTAAAATTTTATTCCAACGGGGCCCTCTAGAGATTCCTAAGATTCCATTCAGTTTTCAAATGGAACTGGCAGCCCTGTTTATCTTTGTAATCTAGACAGACTAGAACATGAGACTGTAGTTATTTGAAAAACAGTCACAAGATTTTAGGCTTTAAATCCTGAAACCAGATTACATAAACCATTTTGTCCAGTTGACTATTTGTTCAAGCCTAGTTTGGAATAGAGTCAAGCTGAATCTGCTTTGCACCACAGGTGGCTGCTGCCCTAAGTGCAGAAGCTATCTTCCCTGCTGCAATTCTATTAAAGACATATCATTTCTTGGATACTTAGAAGCTGTTTCCTACACAAAGCATCATTAGTTAAAGGTACAGGTATATAGGTATAATGTGCGGTAGTAATTTCATAGGGTTGTATTCAATCTTAGTCATACTCAAAAGTAGACTCATTGAAATGAATGGACATGACTAACTTAATTTCAATGGGGCTATTCTGAGTAGAGTTTGTACAGATACAAACCACAGTTTAAAATACCTTCAAGCCTTCATTTTTAAGGTTCTGAAGTAACTCCATACTCAAAACAGAGCAAAAGCTCCAGTTTGAAACAGTTTCTTCGTCATCTGAACACTGTCAACATTGGGTGGAAGTCAAAACTGTACTAATGCACAGACTGACAATGCACACATTTCTGCTCTGATCTTCCCCCGTGCACTGGTCTGATTGTGGGGGCACATCGTGTAATTAGGACTCATGCTAGCTTCAGCTAGTGCAACTGTTCAGTTGAATTCAGTCCTTTGTTTTAAATATATATATGCAGACTGATGCTGACATAAAACATGAACAGCAATTTGATTTGAGATTACATTAGCAACTTGCCAGGCATTTGTCCTGATGGTTTTATCTTTTAAGAGATTAAACAGGGAATGCCCATCAAAGGAAAACATTTTCTTGCCAAAATCCAGTTTGCTTGTTGCTCCCACATAACACATCCCTTACCTCATGCTATCTACCCAAATCAATGGTTTCTATTTTTCTTGTTACAATACAAAGCTAGTGATGTGTTATTTCAGTGCCTTTCAGCGAATTTATTCTAGGGAAACTGGTCAAATTTCACAGGACCACTTCACATTATAATGCAATCAGAGCCTGTGTCACAAGCTTACCATTTATCAATGCATTTCTGACAAAAGCTGTGAGCACATGGCAAGATCAGATCAGCCCGTCCGTCCATGCAGATGCAACATTCTTCCTCATCAGTCAGCTGTTTCACCCTACAATACAGATAAAACTATTATTCCCAATCATAGCAATTAGAAGTGGGATAAATTTTGGCATTGCTCAGCATGTTTTTTATGTATAAACTTTTATTTTTGTTGTGCATGTTTGTACAGTATTTCATAATATGGTGTCTAGCTCATGGGTGGCTATGCCACATAATACCTACTGCACTACATTTAGGTTTTCTAGCCTATCTCAACTGGTCTGATCCAGCAATCTCCTGTTGCATGCAAATGGAACCTCTCTGCATACAAAACAGCTGCTCTCTACAAACAAATCCAATATAAAACCAATACACATAAAACCACTAGCTTCCGGAGCACAATTATAGAGAAGAGAACTTTCTCGAAGGGAGGTATATATCACGCTCCTCTTTAATGGCCTTCCATAAACTATCCAAACCAATCTTTGTAAAGACAGCTTTTGGCTTCTAGATAGTTGTTTCACTGAAATAGTTTTAAGTTTCTGCTTGTTTGGCATAATCTTTATTGCTAGTATATTGTTATTGCTTTTCTAGTTGTTTTTAGTGTTTTAATGTTTTATAACTGATGTATTAAATTGTTAATTTATGGTTTGATTTTGCAGTTAGTCGTCTTGAGCAAGGTACCAATGTTTTAAATAAATAATAAATCAGCATAATATATGCTGAGTGTTAAAAATCAGCGCATATCGCCCAGGTAAGAGTGGATTCAATGCTTCTCCACATTTCTAAGTGGGCACCATTCATGTGGGCTAGCCACCTTTGATCTTTGTGCATTTCTGCATATATACATGCATGGCTACTGGTCCTACTTCATCTGAACACAGGAAAATGTGTTCTGTGTCTGCTTCCAGCAGCTTCCAGGCAGAGCACTTTCAGGCCTGTCTTTCTGGATTGGGGACAAAATGTTTGCAAGATGCATTAAACGGTATTAGTACCGTGCCTCCCCCAAAATAAGACACTGTCTTATATTTATTTTTCCTCAAGCAGACATACTATGGCTTATTTTCAGGGGATGTCTTCTTTTTATTACGTCAGTTGC
Organism: Lacerta agilis; assembly: GCF_009819535.1. NCBI lineage: Eukaryota > Metazoa > Chordata > Lepidosauria > Squamata > Lacertidae > Lacerta > Lacerta agilis. Next base: position 66,663,868 of record NC_046312.1, on the reverse strand, counting down.
TGCCCGTCTTCTTAACTGCTCCGCGTCGGTACACTGCATAGCCACGCCTATCGCTATGTCTTATTTTCGGGGTATGGCTTATATCACGCAAATGCTTAGAAATCCTGCAAACAGCTTCTTTCCACACGCACATAGGCAGGCAGAACACTTCACTCAAGCTGCACCCGGCAAGGAGATGGTCAACGAAAGGCAACATCTTCAGCTGAACCATAAAGACTAGGGAATAGGGTCACCTCCTCCCTTGACAAACAGAATTTCTTCAGTGTATCTGAAGAATACACTGTATATCTGAAGAAGTGTGCATGCACACGAAAGCTCATACCAAGAACAAACTTAGTTGGTCTCCAAGGTGCTATTGGAAGGAATTTTTTAATTTTTAATTTTGTTTGTAAAAGTTAAGGTGTAATCCTAGGGCACCCTGGAGAACATAAGATGATGCGGCCTTCCCTCTCCACAAAGCTCAAGAATTAGTTCCTTGTTCTATATTGGTGGACAACTAAGGCATTCAAAGAGAAAGGTAGTCTCCACTGCTTTATTCTGAACACCATACAATGAACAAAAGAAACCACCCATATCACATCAAATAAACATAAGAGCTGAAGCAAGAGGAAGTAACAGAATACATGTCTCAAGGAAAATGGATTGAAGAATGATTCCTAGAAACATAGAAAGCTGCTTTGTCCTGACTCAGACCACTAGTTCATGACAGTGGTTCTCAAGAATTTCAGGCAGGGCCCTCCCTGGGTTCTGGCTGGAGATGCTGGGGATTGAACCTGTGACTTGTTGCATTCAAGGCAAGTGCTCTAGCACCAAGATACAACCCATCCCCTTTCCAGAATATTTCAGTAAACCTAAGATTCATGTGGGCCTATCACTATATGACACTGTTCACTGAAACCAAACCTGGGGTAGCCAGCATAGTGTCCACAACAGCATGCCAGCCCCAGTTAGCATGGACAACAGTCAGGGATGATGGGAGTTGAAGTTCAATAAGATTAGGAGGGTGCCACATTGGCCACCCCTATGTATAAAATAGGGAGGAGGGAAATGTTTCAAAAATAGAGCCATGGAGATAGCCAGATGTTGGAAAACCGGTGATGTGCTGAACATTGATTCTGGGTATAACAGAGTATGGTCAATAGCATTGGCCAAGAAAATAACATGCCAGGTGAGAGCAGCAAAGGGCAAACACTATCCATATTCCTTTTACAACATATGGCAAATGTTTATTGAATACATAAATTGTTCAGAGTGTGGCAGGAATCGACCCAGCACTCATGGGAAAATGTGGTGTGATCTCAGAGTAATCAAATGAAACTTTAACACATAGCACAATAAAAGTATGCAATTTTATCAGGACAAGTTACTTGTTGTTTACTGCTGTAACAATTGTTTTCTCAAAATTTATCTTCTGTACCATGAAAATTAAAAAAAAAAAACAGTATTATTGTTGTTGTTTTTTTAAATAGTGTTTTCCCATGTTCCTACTGTTGGCCACTGATTCAATGCCAGAGAGTTATTAAGGCCATAGGTGGCCTAGTGCTTCCATTTTATTCAAGCCATTACATTTTGTTTCCAAACAACACCTTAGATCATCACAAGTCTGCAACCCACTAATGTTTAAAGCACTCCTTCATACATATTTGAAAAGGAAGAGATTCTGTAATGCCATGTTTAGTAAAAAGTAATTCTGCTCTCTATAGGTAAGAAGCATAGACACACAGGGTTCCACTGCTGCAATTGTATTTGAAGTTGTACTAGTCTTTAACAGGAAATTTAAGAACATTATGCAACCTGTTCAAGGTAGCATGTGTGCATTTGTTCCAGAGTTCACCTTCAGTAAAAGTGGAAACAGATCATATCTGGAGAAAGACTATGCTTCAAGCAATGTTTCAAAAAGGATAGCCAGTTTACATGCCAAATAGATTTGCTTCTGTTGCAGAACAGATGATTTTCATTATACAAGCTCTTTGAAGGAAGAACATGTCTCTTTCTCAAGATTATATGCAAAATTTGAAACATGCTCCCAAGTGCACATTCAATGCAGATGTTAGTTAGATGTACTGTCATCCAAGTTGAGATGAATGACTTACTAGCACAATCATTAAACTTTTATTCTATGCTATACACACACACACACACACACACACACACACACACAGAGTAAGGGAGGAAAGTATTTGATCCCCTGCTAAATTTGCCTGTTTGTCCTCTGATGAAGAAATGACTAGTCCATAATTTTAATGGTAGGTTTATTGTAGCTGTGAGAGACAGAGTAACAACAGGAAAAACCCCAGAAACCCAGAAGACAAAAGTCAGAGATTGATGTGCATTATAATGAGTGAAATAAGTATTTGATCCCCTATCAACCAGCCAGATGTCAGGCTACCTGGAATCTTCACTGTATGTTATGAGCTGAGATTAGAAGCACCTGTTGTAAGGGAGAGGTTTTACCTGTAATCCCAGCTCGTTACAGTACCTGTACAAAAGACACTTGTCGACAGAAGCAATCAATCCAGCAGATTCCAAAGTAGCCACCATGACCAAGACCAAAGAGCTGTCCAAGGATGTCAGGGACAAGACTGTAGACCTGCACAAGGCTGGACTGGGCTACAAGACCAAGCAACTTGGTGAGAAGGTGACAAGAGTTGATGCAATAATTCACAAATGGAAGAAACACAAAATAACTGTCAACCTCCCTCGGTCTAGGACTCCATGCAAGATCTCATCTCGTGGAGTTGCAATGATCAAGAGAACGGTGATGAAGCAGTCTAGAATTACACAGGGGGAACTTGTTCCATGATCTCAGGGCAGCTAGGACCACAGTCACCATGAAAATAGCTGGTAACACACTACACTGTGAAGGACTGAGATCTTGCAGAGCTCGCAAGGTCCCCTTGCTCAAGACAGCACATGTACAGGCCCGCCTACAGTTTGCCAATGCACATCTGAATAACCCAGAGGAGAACTGGGTGAAAGTGTTATGGTCAAATGAGACCAAAATCGAGCTCTTTGGCATCAACTCAACTTGCCGTGTTTGGAGGAGGAATGCTGCCTACGACCCCAAGAACACCATCCCCAACGTCAAACATGGAGGGGGACACATTATGCTTTGGGGGTGTTTTTCTGCTAAGGGGACAGGACACCTTCACCGCACCGAAGGGACGATGGACAGGACCATGTATCGTCAAATCCTGGGTGAGCACCTCATAACCTCTGCCAGGGCATTGAAAATGGGTTGAGGATGGGTATTCCAGCATGACAATGACCCAAAACACACGGCCAAGGCAACAAATGAGTGGCTCTAGAAGAAGCACATTAAGGTCCTGGAGTGACATAGCCAGTCTCCAGACCTTAATCCCATCAAAAATCTGTGGAGGGAGCTGAAGGTTTGAGTAGCTACACATCAGCCTCAAAATCTTATTGACTTGGAGAGGATCTGCAAAGAGGAGTAGGACAAAATACCTCCTGAGATGTGTGCAAACCTGGTGGCCACCTACAAGAAATGTCTTGCCTCTGTAATTGCCAACAAGGGTTTTTCCACCAAGTACTAAGTCATCTTTTGCAAAGGGATCAAATACTTATTTCACTCTTTATAATGCACATCAATCTCTGACTTTTTGTCTTCTGGGTTTCTGGGGATTTCCCTGTTGTTATTCTGTCTCTCACAGCTACAATAAACCTACCATTAAAATTATGGACTGGTCATTTCTTCATCAGAGGGCAAACTTAGCAGGGGATAAAATACTTTCCCCCCTCACTCTCTCTCTCTGTGTGTGTATATATATATATGAGAGAGAATATATTTGAATATGTATACATAATTGAGCTGAAGAGAGTTGTGTGCTCAACTTCAAACATAAATGGATCTCTGAGAATACTGAGATACCTTCCCATCAAAATGCTGGCCTGACAAGATGCAACAGATGACAGATCCTCTGCAGCTCCTTCTGAGGCAATGTTCTGCGAAAGAACACTTGCTGCTTGACTCGTGACATCTTTATAAAGATGCATGAACTGATATAAGTTCATGATTCTTGATGCTTCGACAACACCACTTGTCTTGTTTATCTAAACATACAGAAAGCAGTCTTACCATTTTTGCTTCAACACCTTACTATCTTGCTCAGCATTCTTTGTTTATGAACATACACACTCCAACTAGGACATAAACAGAGTTCGAAGATGGTACAAAGATCAGAGATTTCTCACATTGTGGGTGGCGTAAGAATGCTCACAATGACCCTGTCATTTGAAAGGCCATCCATATAGTTTCCCTTTTGGTGACTTGGATGAATGACTGTAAAGGTTGCATTAAAAAACACAACACCGAGACTTTAAAAGTAGTTACGTATGGGACGAAAGTCCAACCAGAATATCTTGAGTTCTCAATATATTTTGAGATGAATCAGATAATTAACAACTTTCACATACTCACATACTCATGTGATGTGACTCCCTGGGGGGGGGGGATCTGGATACCTTTTTTCTTAACCCCCCCCAACCGTGGGCTTTTTTGTTTTTGAAATGTTTTATTTAGGGGCTGGCAAGGCAGCAAAAAGCGAAACGCACCTCCCCAATTGCACCCAGGGCCGCTGCCCCTGTGGCCCTCCCCACATGACACCACTGCCACCGCCACTGCTTCTTCCTCCTTCTCTCTCAGCCCAGGATTTTGCTGCCTTTTGAGATAGTAAGATTCATACTGTTCATACTGGTTTTGCTGTTTCTGTTCCTTTCCTATGGTGGTTTTATGGGTTCCCTCTCCTTTCCTTAGTCTTTCAACTGTTTCATCTTCTGTAGAGGAGCTGTCCAGTGTGCTGGACTCTTCCAATCTTGCTACTTGTCCTTGATCTGGTTCCATCTTGTCTTCTGACTACTATGTCTCTTTATTCTGGCTCATTCACTCTAATATAAACATGCTACAGCTTCTCCTATTCTTAAAAAAATATAATCTACTGATTCTTCTTCACTTCCTAGTTATTGTCCCATCTCTGTTGCCTTTTGCTTCTAAACTCTTGGAGCGTGTTGTCTATTCTTGCCGTCTGGGTTTTCTTTATTTTAGTTTGCCCTTGATTTTATTCTCTACTCTACTGAGATGACTTACGAAACTTACTAATGACATTCTTGTTGCCAAATCAAATGGTTTACGTTCCATCTTTATTCTTCTTGATTTTTCTTTGGCCTTTGACATGGTTGATTATACTCTTTTACTGGGTTCCCTTAATGACCTTGGATTTTGTGATGCTGCTCTACTGATTTTATTGTATTGTTTATATTGTTTTAGAGCGTATGAGCCCCACCCCCAGTATAATTTCTTATCTTACATGTGTTCAGAGCCATGTACATAGATGGTGCTATATAAACAAATGTTAATAATAATAATAATAATAATAATAATATATTCAGGTATTTGGCCAAGGAATGTAATAAAGGATTCTGCCAAGCATATCCCTCCCACAAACAAGGCCTATGCACAACACAGCCTCTGACTCCTATTGCTTCTTATCTACTTAAAATTTATCCATCTTCTGCAGCATGTGAAAGAAACTGATCTGTATGGAAACACTCACATCAAATCAAGAAATACACTGACATGTGAAAGGGCAGAAGCTTGTTGCAGACATGGCAAACTTTCCGTTTTTATTACAGGTGGGTAGCCGTGTTGGTCTGCCATAGTCAAAACAAAATAAAAAATTCTTTCCAGTAGCACCTTAGAGACCAAGTAAGTTTGTTCTTGGTATGGGCTTTCGTGTACAGATCTTGGTGCATAGCTGCTAGTACCAAGCTCATACCAAGAACAAACTTACAGTAGTTGGTCTCTAAGGTGCTACTGGAAAGAATTTTTAATTTTGTTTTCAGTTTTTAGAAATCCATGATAAATAGGATGACATAAATAAAGAAATAGGAGGATTAGAAAAAGAAAATGATTAAATTTCATGTACTGTTGGTTTGAATTTTGTTTTCCCTCACCTCTTTTTATCAGCTCTTTTAATGTTTTTATCAACTCTTGACACTATTGAGGTCTGGAGAAGACATAATAATTTTCTGAATACAGTGGTACCTCGGGTTATGTACGCTTCGGGTTGCATACTTTTCGGGTTACAAACTCCACTAACCCAGAAGTGCAACCCAAAGCGCGTGCGATTTGCGTATGCGCAAAGCGTTTTTTGCGGTTTTTTCCGGTCTGCACATGTGCAGAATGAATTGTTTGGATTACGTCCTTTTTGGGTTACGTACTGTAACCCAGAACGAATTAAGTACGTAACCCAGGGTACCATTGTAAGTAATAATTTGTTTTACTATATTGATGGTTTCTGGGTTTTGTTTTTTTGCCACCTCCCCATAAACTGGCAGAACCGAAGACATACTAGATTCCTTACAGTTCAGTGGCTTCTAACTCCATTTGTAACAAAAACTTTAAAAAATAAATTCAATTTGCAATTATTGTCTGAATAAACTGTGCTTTTAATATACCCAGCATTATAATTCTATGGGAAACCAAGTTATACATGACACATTTTATGTTCCTAAAGTAACAAAGTGACTTTTGATATGTAAAGAGCACTTTACAAAACAAGTATTGTTAAATAAAAAACAACACTTTTCCAAAAATATCTGTTCCACCCCCACCAAAGAAACAGGGAAAATGTCCCCGTCCCCCCCGGCTTCAACATTTACAGAAATTTTACCATTCTGCAAACTTACCTTAGTACACACTACTCGAACAGCTACCTTCCAGAGAGCAGTGGAGTCTGAACCTGGCTGCACTTCAAATAACAGGTGCTTGTCCTGGCCAGAACCCAACTTGGCAGTTCTGAAATTATTTAACATCAATTTACTTCACAGTATGAAATAAATTTGTAAAGCACAATTCAATCTAGATTAGAAATTAAAACAGCCAATAGTCTACACTTTATTCTAGAGATCCAATTCTAGTACATACACAAGAAACAGACATCCTCGAGGATGTACAACTACCAACTACATTTTAATACACAATAAAATGACGATGTAGCTTTCAGAAATCTCCCTCAGCTTGGGATTCCTAAGATAACACATTACCCATGTCTCCTATCTCTCATCCTCATCTGTGCCCCTACAGAGGGCATATATTTTAATTCAATTAAAGAATATGAATATATGGAGTTACCTTACAGATCACTGCTCCATCTAACCCAGTACTGTAAATTGTGATGGCAGCTGCATATAGTAACTTGCCAAAGAAATTAGTTATTCTTCCCTCTACACATATGCTGGCTAAAAAACTTTATGAACATACACTTTATAAGGTGGGTGGTAGCCAAAACCAACTTACACTACTACATTACTGTTAGATGGCACAATGCTTTCCTTCTCTGCAACATACTAAAATGGCTATCCATGTTGAATTTTACAAACATGCACATTTCAATGATAATGTAAACTGCTAGACTATATTTTACTCATCTAGAATCAAAGAGACAGAGCACCTAATACTTTAATAACGTTTCATACCTAGCACTGAATAGAACATCTGATGTATATCTTTCATTAGGAGGTTTCCCACCACTACCAGAAACAGCTAACACATTCAGTTTGGAATACACGCAACTCTCCATTTGTGCAGGGGTTGCATTTTAGGTCATTGCATGTCAGTCATTCCACAACCAAAAATGGCACACGTGTGGGTGGTCAGGCACGTTCTGAATATGCACAAACAAGGAGTTGCCTGTAGTGTTAAAGAGGATGTTCTTTCAAATATTGAGTCATCTTTAATGCAAAAGAATAAACTGAAAAAGCCTTACGTGTCATTCATTTCAGCTACTCTCCCCAAAAATTCTTCATATGTCAAGAAACCACTTTCTCGAACCAGGGATACATGTTTGACTACTTTTTCTGGCAGCTTATTAATAGCAGAGTGTGTCTGGCTTGAGAGCTGCTGGCCCATGATGGCGTTCTTTAGCTCAACATCCAAGAAGAAAGGCAGATCCACTTATTTGGAGACTTTCTGATAAACACATTTTAAAACGTTGTACTGTATTAGTATGAAATAATCAACATTGTGTTTTTCTTTCACTTTTAATAAATTACTAGCAGCTATGCGCCAAGATCTGTACAGATACCAAAACCAAAATTGCATAACCACAAGCATTATTGTACTTAGTCCCCTGTGAATACACTTACTATGTGAACAGAAACTGTAATACACAAAATGCAATTACAGTCAACCACAATGCATCTGCTATATTAAAACCTTGTCGACCAAAATGCAGCACCTGCTCATGAATTGCTTGGCTATTCACGTTAAGCCATCCAGAAAATAACAGTGTACAGCAAGATTTAATAAACTGTTAAGCGGAAGAGCATCTAAAAGGTTGAACATGGAACACACTTCCTAAATTATACATGTGGTTTAGAAACTACTATAATTTAAGCTGCAATTTCCCATGTTAGTTTTAAATATATGTATTTTAAATAAGGACTTACTAACATGTACTTTAAGGACTGAGAAATAGTAGTTTAGCTTACAAATTCTTTTAATAACGGCCAAATAGTAAATAGATCAAATACTTTAATTTCCTAAAACAGATATGCAGGGATACAACAGAATCCTAGGAATACAATGCAAAATCATGATGAGAATGCTAGATGTAAGCATTGCAAGACCAATGCACACTCTGTGAAAGTCTTATTTACTTTGTAGTTCATTTTTTGCAAACATCTATAAGTTATATATAGAATAACTGAGATTCATGAGCAACCAAATATCACATGCTCATAATATATCCGAGGCAAAACTTTTTTTTACCTAACAAAAGTAAAAGGATATCACATCCAATGTACCTATTTTTTACACAAAAACAAGCAGAAAGAAGCTCCTTAAAACAAATGTTTCAACCATTCGCTAACCTGTAATTCTAGAAAAAGCCAATCCTCTCCACTATTTCACCACAGTGAGCATTTAAAGAAAAGCATGTTTGATATACCTATATCAATGTTGACTGATCTTTTGTTAAAAACAAGTAACATTACAACACTCTTTTTGGGGGGAAACCCAAGAGGTGGCTGAACAGTTAAGATTACCAATCCGATCCTCCTCCTAGGTTGACACCACAGGAGAATACAGCACTTCAAAATAATATGGGACACAAGTGTTTTTGTAAACAAGTGGTTTTGTAAACCACTTTGAGGTTACCTGTGCGCTTTTTTTAACACAATAAAGCGGTATACATATACTGTATATATATTTGACGAAACAGATAAACAAGTGGCTCAAAGCCCTTTCGATGTTGGAACGTGCTTGGGTTTCCTGACCCTCGTTTTAGCACAAGAGGTACCGCGAACGGGTATCTGTTGTTGTCCAACGGCCACTTAGGCCCCACAAAGCAGGGCAACAGCTTTACTTTCCAAACTCGGTTTTGAAACGGAGCGTGCTCGTGAGAGAGAGAATGGGAAGACCCGGCCCCAAATCAACAAGAAACCGCACAGAGCAGCAGGGCAGCCGGACCCTTCGGGGGGCCGGACCCTTAGGGGCACCTGCCAAGCTGCGCTCTGGGCTCGGGAGCGAAAGGCAGCCCCGCCGCGCCCTCCTCCTCCTCTCCGAGGTCCCAGAGCTCACGAGGCCGCGCACGGCAGCGCCACACCCACCCGGCGACCCTCGAGGAGGAGAACCGCCGCCACGACGCCGTCTCTCCTCCCTCCCCGCTCGCGGCCCGAGGCGCCCAAACGCTGCCGGAGGGAAGCGGAGGAAGCGGAGACGGGCGCTCCCGGGCCCTCCCAACGCCCGAGGGCGGGGTTTCCTCAGTCCTGAGCCCGCGAAATGAGGTTTCTGGGCTGGGGCGGCGGGTGGGAAGGGCAGCTCGGGGCGCTGTATCCACTGCCAAGAAACGGAGGGAGCTCGAGTGGCAGCCTCACCCGCAGCGCCCCGGCATCCTGCTCCTTGTCGCGGGCACCGCCTCCCTTCGGGTGTAGAGGAGGCCTCGCTCTTCTTCTTCGCGGTTACAACTAGGCGAGCGACGCGAAAGCTCGACATATGGGCCAAACCGGCTCCCGTCGCGTTCGGCTTACGCATCCTCGCGTTCCCCTCGCCCCCTCCCCCTCGCGCCCTCTGCCTGCCGTTGGCTTTTCTGGTTGCTAGGAGACGGACAGAAGCTGCCCTCGTGAGAATTCCTGTTGGGATTCTCTTCCTGGGCGTGTTAGTATCCCCTCCCGACTCTGGTTATAAAAGGGTTAACACGCTCCCCTTCTCTCCAGTTCCAGTGAGGTAGTTCACACTTCGTCATCCCTTCCAACTCTTACAGTTTTGCGATTCTATACAGTATCGCCTTTTTGACAAGGCATCCAAAGCGGGCTACAGTTTTACAATCCCGCAGGGTTATAATTCTCCCACCCACTCAAAAGACGATAAGAATAAAACTCATGCAGCCCTCTCCCCCGGCCCTTATTCTTCCTTCTCACAAGGAATAATAATTTCCACCAGAGACAAAACAAAATCGAAAATTCTTTCTAGTAGCACCTTAGAGACCAACTGAGTTTGTTCCTGGTATGAGCTTTCGTGTGCATGCACACTTCTTCAGATACCAGAGAGCTATAGTGGCCACACTGCCAACAATTAATGTGTTTAAATAATACGTAAGTAAATAAACAACAACAATAAAAACAATAATACACAAACCCTTTCCATGGTTGTAGCCAGGATTTATTTTAGGGGGCACAGGCTTTATGTAAGGGGGGGTGCAGAACTGAGTTATCTCCAATGCAATTGGTCAGTTAAGTATTTTATTTACACTGTATTTAGGGGGGCAGCTGAGAGTCTTGTTTGCTTGTAGAGGAAGAGAAACAGGATCAAAGGCTGAAATTTTACACTGTGCACACTTAGGTGGGATCCAGAATAAGTCCCAATCAACAGGGCAGGCCTCTGCAGAAATGTATAGGATTGCATGGCAAATAATTTATAACATGCACTTAAAATTCGCTCGTTGAAAACCTAATTTTTCTCCCATTGTTGGGACAAGAGCTATGTTGGAACTGACTGCCTACCTGCATACCACAGAAACTTTCCTATTCTCAAAATTTGGCATTTTGCTACTGCAGCCACTCTTGGGAACTAGTCTGTTCCCATTATGTCCACCAGGATCCTCAGTAATTTTCAAGTGGTCCATGGAGAAAAAAGTTTGGGAACCACTACTAAAAAGGACTAAACAGAAGTTTTTTTAAAAAATAACAGGCTGGATCAATTACATTAGTAGTTTTAAAATTTCCTACCTTCATGAACCCTTTCCACATGGACTTGTTTGCTGCAAACCCCCTACATGTTAAGAATTGGGGGGCATTCTAAGTGCACATTCAGTTCATGCAAGGCTGGGCTTTACCACCTGTAATTTGGCCTGGTAGATTACCTCCCTGCGGCTGCATGAGGCAGACATTCAGTGGTGATCGACAATCCACAGTACAAAAAATCCTGAAAACAAGGAATCTCTGGCCACACACTGAGAAAATCAATAATGAGCATGGGTAAAAGTATCTTGAAGAACTGATTGTGGCCATTGGTGTACTAAATGGTCTGTTAAAGTTATATTCAAGAAAACTATTTGCAACAAAACCTGCTTTAATATTTTCGTATCTTGCATATTTCCTGCAGGAAGTACATAGTCAAGTCTCCCCCTTTCCATAAAGGTCAACAAACATCTGGAGATCAAGTGTGGGAATCCTACATATGTTACTGAAGAATGGCAGCTTGTCAGTTTCTATTGAATGGAACCCATCATTCTTTGTATAACTGTTTTCAGGTATTTCCTGCAAGGGTTCATTTCCAAGAGGTAGAGTAAATCAGATTTCAACAGATAATTTATTTGTCTTTTAGGTGGACGTGTGCTTCAGTGATGCTTTGTTATGTTAAGAACTGTGTTGTTCATTGAACTTTGACTACTGATTCAGGCTTAGCACAAGTGTTGTGTAACAGAGTTATTCAGGATGCTAAAAACATAGATCTGTAGTAGGATTCCTCTCATATATGAAATGAAGTGGAACTTGGATCTTATCCATTGTGTTTCCTTGTCAATTTATTTCCTATGCGTTATTCTAGCCCACATCCAAAATCAGTTCAATATGCATTGCCCATCTTGAGAAGTAAAATTTACTAGGTAGTCCCACTGAACCTTCTTGGATTTACTTACTTACTTTGGAGTAAATATAGTTAGACTCCTATAAGTATAAATGGTTTGTTTGAAATGCCACCATTAAACAATTTACTATGGCCTGACATATGCACTTTGAGTTTAACAAATGGCAAGAAAAGCCAATTTTGCATGCTTTTTTGGTTTGTACATGATCTCAATACAACATTACAAAAATGATTTCTGCCATTTTTTTTATTAAGATGGAAAAACCTTCCATAACAATTAGAAACCAGTCGTGTTGTTTCAAAAGATTGTATCCAAATATATCTCCCTGGAAGTTGTATAGAAATAATTATATTGTCTTTTCAGAGCAATCTTAATAAATAAAACTGTATACCGTAGTATGATAATGAATGTGACAATGGCAACATTTGTTTTGAAAGATATATTATGCTTTAATCCTAAACACAGTTGCTGCAGAGAAAACTCTATAGAAGACGATGGAACATACCTCAGAATGTCATGCAGATGATTGCTCTGTTATCATTGTCTTTGGTTTAAATAGAGAGGGGGGGGGGGAAGAGAGAGAAGACTGCCTGCTTAAAGTGGTTCCTATAGGGAACTGTTTAGTACAATTTTATCTGAAAAGTTGGATACAACATTTCATAGTTACAGAGCTTGTGCCACATTTTCCCATGTGAATCAGATCTTTTCCCTCCTCTCCACATTAACCCTTCCATTTATGGAATTCTGTAATGAACTAGGCATATTTTTGTAATGACATGGTATAGCTGATATGCATAAAGTACAAATTACATAGAGAGACAAAAATATTGACTTTGGCAGTATTTACAACCATCCATTTATAAACAATTTGCTAATATCTGTGATTTGTTCATCTAAGATATGTCCATTTGGATGCCATTTCTTAAACTTCTGCTTCCAAACATTTGACCCGTGGTTCAGGCTTGGCTTGAGATTCTTCTGTGTTTTTCCCATTTCCCTTGGGTTCCTGCTCTGGAGTTTTGACACTTGTCTTTGTTTCTTTGATGTTCTTGGTTTCAATTTCTACCTTTTTCTCCTCCTTGTTGGAAAATGGAAATGTTTTCTTGTATCTTTAAACAAAATTTGGAACAAGTTAGGAAATTGGACAAGTAGCCATAAGCCTCCAATGCTCCCTTCTCCAAAGGAAACTAAGCACTTGCACTATGTCTGGAACATCTTGCCACTCAAAGAATGAAGCAGGCAATGAACATACTTGAGAAGGTGCAAGGACAACTTAAATAACCCTTAGGGTGCTGTATTTAGCTTTGAACTCATCAAAGCCACATAAATGCCACTGTGCAGCACAGCAGTTCCCATTTCATGTGTTTATCCCCCAACAGAGTTGAGGGGTGTATTTAGGTGAAATCCCAGGACCAGATCACAGCACTAGTGCTAAGTTCTTTTATGAGCTGCTGTTCCAAGAGGGTCACAGATCTGGTGATCAAGAGATACATGGGCTTAGCCAGGATTTTTGTTAGGAGGGGCAGGACTTTTGTTTCAGGGGGGAGGCAGGACTGATGTGATTGGTCAGTTAGTTAAATATTTCTATTTTGGGGGGCAGCTGCCCCTCTGCCTCCCCCCTACATCCATGAAAAGACCATAACATACAGATGGAAATGCACTTCCCTTCCATGTGCAGAACACTGTATATGAACAAGCCTTTGAGTGTACATTCATATGCAAATGTGCTTCACCTGTATTATGTTTCTACTGCATAAAAGAATATACATGCCAATAAAGGTACAGGCTTAGAGGCTGACTTGCACAAAGCATTCTACCTGCAGAGTCCAAGGCTCACTTCCTTGGTCAACATGTTGAATGTGCACATGTCAAGGCAGCAGATGTATAAAGATGCATATAGATATTTATTGTAGCAAAAACAAAAAAACCGCCCTTACTTTTTGACATAGCAGACTGCTAAAACAACTGTAGCTATGAAGAAGGTGAGGGCAAGCACAAGGAGGGCAGTGGGTACACCTGGAGAGAGAAACAGATTATTTTAGATTCAAAGAGTATGAAGGGTCATTCATCATGTCTGGTGGTTTCCAAAGGCTGGTCAGCATACAACATTGATTTGTGGATGGGAATTCAAGGGGGCGTTTTGGACCTATACAGCCTTTCACTGCTCTGGACTGAAGTATTTGAGGGACTAGCTTGCTCTGTATCAGGGACTCACTTCTCATCAGTTGACTTGTCCTTTCTGCAAGAGATTAGAAGATATGCAGCCAAGAAAGAGACATTTACTGCTACACTCCTTGCATTGCAGAATGTTATTTTCAGGAATTGCTTTTCTCTCACTGTTTTTTTTTTTTTAAAGTATGTAATATATTTCTGTTTTAGCTTGTACAGTATTTGGTTTTTGTGACTGCTCAAGTTGTGGATGTCCTTTGTTCATATTGATGGATCTGTTGGTTTTGTTTTCATTTATGTGATTTTATATGAAAATGTAATTTTTTTAAAAAAGTGTTTTCTTTCTATTCCAAAAGTGTTATAAAATGTCTTAAAGCAGCACACTTTAATATATATATATATACAAAATATTTTGTGGGCAAAACAGCAGGAATTTTTCTCATACTGGCATGCTTTTGTTGCTGAACAACTTGTCCCCACAGAGCATGTGCAACTAATTAGTCATCGTGTCCTGGCATATGATTCAGCCTGGGCGTAGCTGGTAGATAAATCTAGGCACTGATAATTTTTTTAACATTAAGCCACCCAAAAATGCCTGTTAGCGTTACTTTATTTCTGTTCTTGTTCCTTAGAGTTGGAGAAAGATGATATCATCTAGACTGATGAGAAAAATCTAATGTTGCAGTGTTATGCACACTTAAAGGTAAAGGTAAAGGGACCCCTGATCGTTAAGTCCAGTCGTGGACAACTCTGGGGTTGTGGCGCTCATCTTGCTTTAATGGCCGAGGGAGCTGGCGTTTGTCCACAGACAGCTTCTGGGTCATATGGCCAGCATGACTAAGCCGCTTCTGGCGAACCAGAGCAGCGCACGGAAACACTGTTTACCTTCCCGCTGGAGCGGTTCCTATTTATCTACTTGCACTTTGACGTGCTTTCGAACTGCTAGGTGGGCAGGAGCTGGGACCAAGCAACGGGAGCTCACCCCGTGGCAGGGATTTGAACCGCAGACCTTCTGATCAGCAAGCCCTAGACTCAGATGAAGCCCTAGCTTTCCTCTTATTTGCATTAACACATCTAATGATGTTTTGTTATACCACTGGCAAAAGACCAGAATGCATGGGGAAAGTATAAAAACAGCCATACATCTAATTCTCTAAGCTAAATAATGGGATGTTGCTCTTACCTCCAAACAGAACATCATTTCTAAAGGCAGTTTGTTTTGCTGTGAGATGTAGGATCACATCCTCCGTAGTCGGTGCTGTTGGTGAAATGGTCTGTGTTACACATATAATACGATATAGCAGCTTTGAAGGCTCTTTAGTTTTCTGTGACTCAGATGTTTGAACTACTGCTGAAGTGTCCTGAGGCAAGACTGTGGAAGTAGAGTTTGCCTCCATCGTAATGTCCAGGGATGCAGTTGTACTTTCTTCTGGTATGCAGGAATTAATCCATGTGTCTGAAAATATGAGGGAAAGCAGTGCAATGAGATGTATTGACACTAGCATTTTGCATGCAGGTGAAATGACTTTTCATACTGAATTGCAGCGAACGCTTTCCTCCTTGCTACAACCATCATAAATCAGGTGGTAATTTCTATTTCTTTTTGTTTGTTTGTTTAAAGTATATTTCATCATCCTCATCCTAGTGCCTCTAATAGCTAAGCTGGATGGGAACTGCACTGTCAGCATAAGTGGGATCCCTGAGAAACAAGAAGGAGGTGTCAGCAGCAGTATGACAGTTAACAACAGGGAAGGTTGAATATCCATTAGGAAAAAAAAGTTTTGCTGGGTGCTCTCTCTCCTGCTGTGAAATTCACAACAGAAAATTGGGAGCATAATGGGAGTGGAAAGCATTACATTCCTGCACATCTGGTCCTAATAGTGGTTATTTAAATTAAACGACATACTTACTCATTGCTTTCACAAAATTAACATCTCATCTAGTTTGGCCCTTAGGCCAGGAAAAACATTGGTTCAGAAAGTTACCCAACCTATTACATTGCGGTGGTACTTAAAACCACATTTTAAAGGCATGTTTTGTGTGTGCCTGTAGCCTGTAGGTGCTTTGATCTAATAAATGCAGCAAGAGAATTGAGCTGCCAATGTGATCCTGAGGAATAACTAATCCCTTATTCTGAAGGTCAAGTTTATATAATGTACACAGTTTGAAAGCTATTATGACACCAATGGCCATTCTGAGTACATTTTAATATAATAGAAGGAAATGACCTCTTTACAGTTCTTCATATGAGTCCCTGGTGGAAGCTTGATGACGCATTTTCATTGACTGAATAGGATGCTGAATGACAGAGTGATATTACTTTTATCACCAGAGTCCTTAAGTGATGCCAAAAGTCACAGGGAGGACACAAATTTATCCAAGTACATTTTACACCAAGACTGTTAGAGATTAACACACTCATTATTAGGTAGTATTTTTGTGTTTTTATATTGTAAGATGCACTGTTATCCTAGGATGAAGGGCAGTACAGAAATTTAATCATCATCATCATCATCATGTGAAGGACAGAGACACTCTGATCCAGCATGAACCCGTAGGGTATCTTTTTCTATTACAATTTGAATTGTATGCAATGTAAATTGTCATACAAGAAATAAAAGAAGCAATAAAATCATGCACCATCTAGCAGAGTGCATTGCAATTGGTACACCATCAACAATTTTCAAGAGGTGTATGAGGAAAGAAGTTGGGGAACTTTTAGAATTTAGAGAGAAAAATGTTTCTTTTTAATTTTGCCTATCTGCTGTCCCTCTCATTATATCTCCATCCCATCCCCAATTCATAGAATCTTAGAATCATAGAATTGAAGGGATTCCAAGGAGTCATCTATCCCAACCCTCTGCAATGCAGGAATCACAGCTAAATAATCTCTGACTGATAGCTATCCAACCTCCACTTTAAAACCTGAAAGAAAGGAGAGCCTGCTGTAACAAAGCTTGATCTGAAACCTTGACAACAACATACCATGACACACCCAATGATTCTCTGCCCTACCTCCTCTTCTGCCCTTTCATACCGTACACCTTGACCAAGGGGACATAGAGAAGTTAGCAGATAGTTTCCTCTCTCAGGTTGAAAGTTTATGTGTAACTTGTAGTTCCTTTCATCCAAGAGTCAGGGTAAACTGAGAGATGGTGGAAAATTTAAGTTGTGGGGTGGGTGGCACAGGCTGGCCATGATTTCATGGCAACTAGCCTTCACATGAAATGTCGCCACATCCACTTAAGAAAGAGATTTGATACAAAATATTATTGCTTGATTCATTATCTTGGCTCACTCACCTGAAGAATTGTAACAGTAAGCATGGGCTCGATAGTCATGTTTGTTTCTCCAGGTGACTATTCCCGTGTTATTCCTACCACATTTTTCATTTGGAGTTATCCGGGAAATGACAAGATACCCTTCTTGTATCCAGCCAAAACTACAACGAAAAGCATTGTTTTTCTGTTAAGCGTATTCCCATATCAAGGAATGTTGTTGATAAAATTTAGCATATAAAAGCTAAACTGAATGTTTATTCTGGTCACCGTGGGCCATTGAATAGCTTGCTTACTGATTGATTGATTGATTGATTGCTGTGTGAGGCCCATGTTTTGTTTCTCCTTGACACTTATTAGACAACCTACTCTTCAACATGGAGTTTTTATAGAAGAAAGGAAAAGCAACGCTGTAGAAAGGTTCTCTCACAGGTTTATCTTTTAAAAAGATAGGCAGTATTTTCTACTGTTGACAACTTTATGGATTTGCAATCAGGTTTCCAAGATTTGCCATTTGTAGTCTAACACATGAAATTGTCATATGTTTAAATAGGGGGATGAAATGCCTATAAATGGGTCTGGACTGCATCACTGTGCAATTTGGCTTATTTATACATGCTTATTTGCAATTTGCAAGTAAGCATGTATAAATTTAATACCACCTTCCTGCTGAATATGTATTTGATGTGGTTCTTCAGCATAATCAAACAACTCATCCAATAATAGCAATTGTCTGTTACACACAACTACACTATCTCAAGGACACAGAAGCTTTTCTTCTTGGTTGTTGTTGTTGTTGGGTTTTTTTTAAAACTTTATTTAGGGCAGCCCACCCAGGAGGCAAGACGAGGTGACCACTTTGGGCAGCAGGATCCATAGGAGTAGCAGATCTAACCTCCAAGGAATGCAATGCCCACTGCCACCGCTGCCACAGTAGCAGTGACAGCTGTGCCTTGAAGACTGGATCTGCTGCCTTCTCAGCATCCCCTCATGCAGCAACCTCTTGGCATAGGGAGGAGCTGCTGATCTCCTCCCACCCTTGTTCCAATGTAGATATTTATCCCAACCCCCCACCCACCCTGGTTCCCAATGTAGATCTTCACACACCACTTCTTCCCTGGCGGGGGTGGCGGGAGGAACCATTTTGTGCTTCACCACAAGTGTCAAAATGTCTTGGGCCAGCCCTGACTTTAGCAATTTCTGTACATCAAAATCCTATACACATCTGTTTAGAAGCAAGTCCCTTTGTGTTCAGTAGGGCTGACTTCCTAATAACTGTGTTTAAGATTCAAACTTAATAATAAAATTGGCAAGAACAGAAAATGAAAAGCTAATACTGTATAATGTCACAGCCAGGATGTTACATGGTAAGTAATGTAAAACAAGAGTGTAAAAGGAACGGAAAGACATGTTATAAAAATGTGCAAAGGTGTCAGTGATTCGATTACTAACTATTGCTGAGATCTAAGGATCTACACAAACAGTTCTGTGCCCCTAAGGAGGCTCTGGGGCTTACAAGTATTGAACAGCAAATCTCCCTGTCACATAGCCCGTCTCTTTGGAAACTTTGGGACGTTTCAAAAGGAATTTGTGATATGGGATAGCAGGATCCTGCTCAAGTGAGATGGAGGTGGGAAGTCAACTTTTCAATTGGTCTACTTTGAGTACGACTAATGTTGGATGTTACTCTATGGACTTAGACTTAAATATTTGAAATCCATTCTGTGAAGGAAATGAACAGACAGTCACAGTACAATCCTAACTAAATGTAAGTCCTATTGAATTCAATGAGGCTTATTCCCAGGTAAGTGAGGTTAGGATTGCAGCCTTAATCCCAGAATGGATAAATTACTTTTAATGAAAGAATAAGTCACAATAAGGTGTAGATATTTAATTATTTCATGCTTTAGATTTATTTATAATAATATTTTGTAAATATTGTATCTACAAAGAGATTTCTATTTGCCAACCTACAATAAAATATTTTAAATGTTGAAAGATTTTCTGTACCTGCAGGTTTCAAAGCCATGCTTCTGAGCCTCTTCAACCTGAGATTTATATGCCAACTGTAACCCCAGCTGCTCGCATACTTGTCGTGCAGTGACAAAATTAAATACACCTTTATTGTTAATATGTGAAACAAGAGTTATTCCAGAAATCCTGCACTGGAGAGTCTTAATATCTGCAAATAGAGAAGAAATACATCAAATGATTACCTACAGAAATTTGATCTTTAATTTCATGTACTTTGAAGAGTGGAAAAATTGTAAGAGCTACTTTACATAAAGTCAAGTATAATTACACCAACTATCTGAGTCTCTCCAGCATTCCAAGCCAGGGTCATGCCTATTCCCAATAATCGAGATTCTTTAACTAAAAATAACTTTGGATAGTAAGGATCAGGGAGAGCTGGGTTTGAACTCTCCCTCAGCTAATATAACTAGTCACGAGGTGCCTTGAACTAGTCACTCTCTTAAATAATTGTTATGAAGCTACAATGAAATGTAAAAAGAATAATGTACACAGCCTGGGACCACCTTGATATCCAAGGATTGGTTGGGGAACATGTGCTTTTAAATTTGTTCATAAATGATCTAGAGTTAGGAGTGAGCATCAAAGTTACCAAGTTTGCTGATGATACAAAATGGTTCAGAGTGGTTAAAACAAAACAGAATTGCAAATCATCCTAAGTAGGATGGATGAACAGTAAAAAGGCAAATGTCATTCAATGTAAGCAAATGTAAAGTGATGCACATCAGGTCAAAAAGTCTTAATTTAATATATACACATATATATTATAAGTGGTCTGAACTGGCAGTGATTGACCAGGAACAGAGGCAGTTTTAGGGGAGCAGAACTGGTTTGGGTGCCACGGTGGAAGGGCCACCACAACAAGGCTGTAGAGCACGAGAAATGGGGGTGTGGGTGCTTGATTTTAGTGTCGTCGTACAGGGCGCTGCTGAAATTTGAGAGCCCAAAGGCTGCCACTGCTGGGAACAAGACCTTGGGATCTTGAGAAAAGCCTGATGAAGTTTATGAGGTATAGGCTACCATATAGGGGACTTTCTAACCAAGAGAAAATGTGTGTAAGCAGGGACATTATAGAGGTGCATAAAATTATGAATAGCATGAAGAAAGTGGATTGAAAACTGTTTTTCCCTTTCATGATACTAGAATTCAAAGTCACTTGCTATTCAAAAAGAACATTTAACAATTAAATGAGGTGCAGTCAAGATGATAAGGGTCTATCAGATTCGTAGGGAAGGAATATCTGCAGTATTCTGCATAACAGTTAGCCCTGGGAATAAGAGATACCCTTTCTTTTAAAATAAGGGAACAGGGTTTAAAAATAAGCATTGTGTGATATGAATCCCAAGCCGGAATTAAGATTGCTGGAAGAAATATCAACAACCTCATATATGCTGATGACACAACCTTGATGGCAGAAAGGAGGAATTAAAGAACATTTTAATGAGGGTGAATGAGGAGAGCGCAAAATATGGTCTGAAGCTCAACATCAAAAAAACTAAGATCATGGCCACTGGTCTCATCACCTCCTGGCAAATAGAAGGGGAAGAAATGGAGGCAGTGAGAGATTTTACTTTCTTGGGCTCCATGATCACTGCAAATGGTGACAGCAGTCAAGAAATTAAAAGACGCCTGCTTCTTGGGAGGAAAGCAATGACAAACCTAGAGAGCATCTTAAAAAGCAGAGACATCACCTTGCCGACAAAGGTCCGTATAGTTAAAGCTATGGTTTTCCCAGTAGTAATGTATGGAAGTGAGAGCTGGACCATAAAGAAGACTGATCGCCGAAGAATTGATGCTTTTGAATTATGGTGCTGGAGGAGACTCTTGAGAGTCCTATGGACTGCAAAAAAATCAAACTTATCCATCCTTAAAGAAATCAGCCCTGAGTGCTCACTGGAAGGACAGATCCTGAATTGAGGCTCCAGTACTTTGGCCACCTCACGAGAAGAGAAGACTCTCTAGAAAAGACCCTGATGTTGGGAAAGATGGAGGACACAAGGAGAAGGGGATGACAGAGGATGAGATGGTTGGACAGTGTTCTCGAAGCGACTAGCATGAGTTTGGCCAAACTGTGGGAGGCAGTGAAGGATAGGTGTGTCTGGCGTGCTCTGGTCCATGGGGTCACGAAGAGTCGGACACGACTGAACGACTGAACAACAACAACAATCTGAATCTTGACTCCCTTTTCCTCTTTAGTCATCAACTTGCCCCCAAACAATACTGTACTCCCCAAGGACCAATTTTTCTTACCAAACTGAGTGCTCTCGGTGCATGCAAATATTTGTGGTGTTTCAGTGCCAACACTACCATTAGGCAGGAAGGGACAGTACATGTTAGAAGGCATAAGATTATTTAGAACAAATTAAATTCCATGGCTTCTTTTGGAGTTTCTGCTTCAAATAGCAACATGTCTTTGCTTTTTTTTTTATTAAGTGCTTTACTCATAACCTAAGTTTCCTAAGATTAGGAAGTTTACCTGAAACAGAAAAATGAACTTCATTGAAAGAGCTCTGTATGGTTTCTTGTGCAGTGACAAATAGAACTGGAGAGTTTGATCATATTATAAAGCTATATTAGTCAGTCCAGCAGCTTGGCTGTTCTCTCTCAGGACTTGAAGTGGAAATGGGTGTGGCTGAACTTGCAAGGAAGGAAAAGGAGGAAGGGAAGGGATTCTATCTGAAACAGTGGGAACAAGTAAAGGGAAAGGAAAAATTATATTAAGCTTGTGGTGACTGGATTTTTTTTTAGCATGGATAGAGTGCTGGACTGTGCTCTAAGACAACTATAACCTGGGCTCTGAACTTACTGGCTAAAAACAGATGGCTAGCTAGCACTCAGCAGAGCAATTTTAAATCATTTTAAAAGTCATTAAACTAATAACCAGCAAAAACTTTTGAACTGCTCAGTAGATTCAAAACCTTGTTTTTTGTGATTAGGTTGATAAAAACACATTTTGAAGATAATAAGAGGGAAGGGAGGAGCAAATCCAGGCAAAAAATTTAAAACTAATAAAATAAAATAAAACACAGAAAAATATCTAGTTCTGCAGCTAAGGTAACTGCTGCATTACTTGTTACACCTGATTCAGAATTTCATTTCTGAATAATTTATTAACATTCTAGTTGCATCTTTAACTGGAGACACTTAAGAGTTCTTGGCTGCTTCCAGACAGCCTGTTTATTGAGTATCCTGATTTGTTTGCATAAAGTTTGTAGGGAGGTTAGGTGACATTGGCTATTTATTGAGCATTCATTTTGATTTGTTTGCAGGGAGGTTATACAATGTTGGGCCAAGCAAGTGTTATTCCAATCGTTCCAGTGCATCATTTTCTTTATTGCAAAGAGTCCAAATTTTGGGGGCCAGAAACAAGTTTGTTGTGTGACAGCATCAAGTCAACTTTAATTGTGCCAGCCAAATTTGCTGCTATGTGCCTGAATCCCACCCCAAAACAGTGGCAGTCTAGAAACAGCCCTTATTCTTTAGGTATCCCTCGCATGGGACACTTTGCTTTCTCCTGCTCTGTGTTTCATTTTACTGCAATCCGGGATTAATTTGCAGAGCTGTGAATAATCTTGCTGAGAATAGTGGGCTGGATTCGATTACCTTGTCCTTACAGTGCTACAAAACACTTCAGAAAAAAACAGTACAAGCAACATACTAAAAACGTACCTTGCAAAGGAAAATTGTGCTGGGTTGTGATGCTTGCAATCCAGGCTGAGAAAAAGAAGATTGTAACTCCAACATGAGATGCCATCCTTGGGAACAGCAGGTGTCGAGATTCAAGCCAGGTTGCTTCCTTCAAGCCCTGCAGTGTTGAAAATGTGACGCCTGGAGCACCTTGTGATCTCTGAATGAGGTCCTCTCTTGAGAACTGCTGAATGGCCACTGTGCTCCACCGCAGGCAGGAATGAACTTGTTGCTGAGCTCAAAAGCCATCCCACAGGTCAAGGTCACTAAGTGGAAACGCATGACACCCCCCCCCCAAAAAAAAGCTAGGGGGCAGCCTGGAAAATAAAACTAGTGCTGACTCAGAAAACGTACAGCTGAGGAAGAGAGATAACACGATGTTATACTCCTCGTCTTATAAACAACGGGAAGATTTCCCCTATAGCTCTGGGGTGCTCATTCTGTGACAGTTCCTGTTTAGACAGTTGTGAGTCACTTATCCTTCATTCGGCCTAATTACTTGTTAACCAGAAGCTGCGGGTGTGGTGTGTAAAACTGTTTATTACCTTATATGTAAAAACATGGAAATTAGAACTTTTGATATAAATTTATCATTTATAATTTAGCTGCATGGTTGAAAGATGAAAAAAATGACTATTTGACTGAGGTAATGGTTTACAAACTCTGT
The DNA here is from genome assembly GCF_009819535.1 of Lacerta agilis. Classification (NCBI taxonomy): domain Eukaryota; kingdom Metazoa; phylum Chordata; class Lepidosauria; order Squamata; family Lacertidae; genus Lacerta; species Lacerta agilis. The sequence goes on along the minus strand of NC_046312.1, from coordinate 66,639,932 downwards.
TTTTGGGAAAGGATAGAATCATAGAATTGTAGAGTTGGAAGGGACCCTGGGTCGTTGTCTAGTCCAACCCCTTCAATGCAGGAATCTCAATATAGAATCAAAATTTGATTTAATTTGAAACTAGCTGCAGTGATTCAACTTGTGCTTATACTTAGGATCCAGTCTCTGACAGACTCAAGTTTTCCTGTCTGTAAGTATCTCTTGTCTTTCTCCTTGTCAGCAGTGTCACGATCACATCTAACGTAGAAGAGATACCATCAGGGCATGCACTCAGCATGACCAAGTGACTCCTCAAGAAGCTGTGAATGGAACATGACAAAATAGCCAAATGTACACAGAGAGTGTGAATCGAAGTCACCTTCCTTATTTTAAAGCAAACTGACGAGAAAATTTGAAGAACCGAACTTAAGTCTGGAAAAATGATTAACAGAGAGAAACCAAAAGTCGTGGTGCTTTTCATGAAGGCTTTCTTTTCCTTCCAAAGGATCACCCCCTTTAGTGTGTGCTGTTTCCCCTCCAAAAAAAGTGTTCACCCATTGTGTTGGGACAGGCATCGGAGGGGTGAAATATGCCCCCATTGCTAAGAACAAGGCAGCCTAAGTAACACCCCGAGTCTAGCTATATAGGTCCGTAGAGGCAAGCAGGGGGTGGGACTTGGTAATCTGTCATAATATGGTGACCTGTGGAAGGCCAAAATTTTGCTTCCCCCAAATGGATCTTCTCAATTATTGATCTTCTCAATATTGTGCCCTCTTGGCTTGATGCCCTGTGTGGCAGAACCACCCACACCGCCATGAAACTAGCGCTGAGGAAATAGTAAGGGTGAGCAATGGGGAAATGATGATGTTGACACCCTAGCTGAGTCATGTTCTATCCCCACACTGACCTCACAGCCATTTTGAGCTAGGGCAGGGGTAGGCAACCTAAGGCCCGTGGGCCAGATGTGGCCCAATCACCTTCTCAATCCAGCCTGTGGGTGGTCTGGGAATCAGTGTGTTTATACATGAGTATGTATCCTTTTATTTAAAATGCATCTCTGGGTTATTTGAGGGGCATAGGAATTCGTTCATTTTCCCTCCCAAAATATAGTCCGGCCCACCACATGGTCTGAGGGACGGTAGACCGGCCCATGGTTGAAAAAGGTTGCTGACCCCTGAGCTAGGGCAATGATGCAATGCTATTGACTTTATTTTCCCTTAGTAATGTCATCATGTAGCCAAAAGCGAGTGACTACATAACTCCAGTAAATCACATTCATTATGTCATCACAGAATGGCTGTGATCATGTAGCAAAGGGGGCCAAATAAATCTTAAACGACATGACAAAAGCAAAAGAACATTTATAGGTTGGGGGATTTTGCAAGGTTCGGCTGATGGACAACATATTGTCCCCAGAGGCAAACCTTATGTCTAAAAAATGTCTGTGCTTTAAAAACTACACAGTGTCAAGTGCACTTAAAAGGATAATGGAAGCCTTTAAATTTATTCCTGATTGAACACTTGAGAAGATGAGTGCTTCACCCTGTATTACTGAAAACAGGGTAGAGAGAAAGAAAGAAAATTTCAGCACCTAATTTTTCTTAAAGATTGGTAATCATTCCATACATACAACTTGTGTTCTCTGATGGAATTCCTAAGTGCCCATGCACAGAATAAATAAGTCACAGATGACATGAGCAACCCAGGGGACTCTGAAACAATATTTTATTTCCAAATCTCAAGTATGTGATGCTATACAGTACAATACTAGCACACCTGTGCAAAGTTTTACAAAATTTAAAACAGGATACACAAAATAGTGCCTCTTGAGTTCCACCTATTTTAAAACATCAGTGCTGTGCACAAAATACACATGTGTCTTGTTAAAGCCAAATAAATAAAATATTGCACTTCCAAAAAAACAAAAACAAACCCAACCCCAAAACAAAATCGTATTTCGGTGTGAATGGCGTAAGATTGCTGACTTGCTCTTTGTAGCCAAATGAGTCCTGTGAATTTAAAGGAACAGAACATATTTTTTAGAAAGACCCCTAAGACTGCATAATCTTTTCTTTGTCTCAAAAAATATCGCCACTGATTTGTAACCCATTGAGCCAATACTTATTAACAAATTAATTATGTTTGGTCTAAAATCCTGTTAACAAGAAGGCTGACATTTCAGGTGCTCTATACATTAAACTGTTTCCCCAATAATTAGTTAAACAGTAAATCATTTCTGTAGCAGGTAGATGGCCCCATGTGTCAAAGCAATGCATCTTAAGTAATTCTATTAAAAAGCCAAAATGCAGTGGTTTCACAGTAGAATTATTGTAAGGGGAGAAAATGCAGAATGAGGTGTTGCCTCTCAACTTACATTGGTATTATCCCATAGAGTTGGTTCAGATTTAACATTTCTGCTGCCTTAACCATGCTTAAGGATTTAGGACTACATGCTCTGCCCTCCTGCATGCTCACACCCCAACCTCCATATATGAATTCCTTCCGTTGGCTTTAACCATGATTAAGGCTTACATCAGCATTGACTTTAATGATGGTTAATATACTAATTAGGGTTTGCTATTGAACAGAAAGTGAAAGTTTGTTTTAAAATTCTGGTTAGCAGCAAACAGTGGTTTAGTTCAGAGGTAATGTAAACTTTAGCAGTGGTTAAGATTGGCAGGAAAATGGTAGAGAATTCACTCCAGAAAGGTCATGGAGCTCACTCCTGCAACTTATGAGCAGATCCATGATCTGACCATAGCTGAACAAAATGAACTACCATATATTCTTGAGCTGAGTTTTTCAGCACATTTTTTTGTGCTGAAAAAGCCGCCCTTGGCTTATACTCAAGTGAGGCGGGCGGCGGCTACTATGGCTGCTCTTGCGAGCGGTGGGCGAGGGACAAGCGGCCCATTCTCGCCGCTCCTCTCCGCCGCCACCCGCCTCTTGCAAGGGGCAGGCACAGGAGCCGTGTTTGGGAGAGGCATTGCGCCTCTACCAATCGCGGCTCTTATGCCTACTCTTGCAAGCGGCAGGCGAGGGACAAGTGGCCCTTTATTGCCGCTCCTCTCCGCCACCACCCGACTCTTGCAAGGGGCAGGCACAGGAGCTGTGTTTAGGAGAGGCACTGTGCCTCTACCAATCGCGGCTCCTATGCCTGCTCTTGTGAGCGGCGGGCGAGGGACAAGCTACCACCGCCACCAACTTGCAAGGAGCAGGCACAGGAGCCCCGACAGCGGCAAAGGCGGAGGCAAAGGAGGAGGAGGGAACAGCCCAAAATGGCTCCTTTCGGGCTGCTCCTTCCTCCTCCGCTGACATATGCACACGCACACCTGACTTATACTCGAGTCAATAAGCTTTCCTAGTTTTTTGTAGGGAAATTAGGTGCCTTGGCTTATATTCGGGTTGACTTATACTCAAGTATATACGGTACTAATATCAGAATTTAATTTTGTAAAGTTGGTTGATCACCTCATAAGAAATGCTCCACTGTCTAGGGAGTCAACTTTTCCCTTTTACTTATTGAACAAAATATATAGACCACTTAATTTAAATAAATAAATTAATTAAGCAGTTTACATAAAATAGCTTTCTGATTTAGGTTTTTGCAATACCATTGTTATTCCTAATTTCCTGGTTCTCTTTGCCGCAACTATATTTCACTAGAGTGAAAAAACTACATTGTATCTATTCCATATCAAAGTCATTTAATCCAAAAGCCAGCAAAAAACCTTTAATTTGATTATTTGTCCCCCTTTAATTCCCCTCTTCCAGTTTAGGGATCAAATGACACACATTCTCATTAGCCTTATTAAACGTGCTTAATCACAATATTTTACTCTTCTGGAGCCGCTCAGAAACATATCTGAAAATTCACACAAAGTTGTGTTTCAAACAGCTGCTTGAGTCAAAATTAAAATCATACCACACCACACTTCTATTTCCTGAGACTCTTACACTCATTAAACTGAAGATAAATGATCAGGCATCAAATGACATCAGTTATAAGTTTATACTGGGCTCTACCTCTTTATCCTTCTCAACGCATAAAACAAAACAGATTCCTGCAAGAATAAGTTCCTACAATATGTCTAAGTGTTCAACAGTTTTGAACTCAGGCCCAGCTAGGAAAAGCTATTAATATCCTATCTGAATCAAAGCTCACCATGCTTCCAACACTTCCTTGTGTGCCTCCAATTCCAATACAAGAGAAGTTATCAATTTCAAACACAAATGAATGCTAGATAAGCTTGTGCAAAAGGCTAGCACAAGTATGAGCACAAACATCACGCAAGATGCTTTCTCCAATAGAAAGCTGCATGAATGGTAAAACCAACTCTGTGTTGTTTACATTCCATTGGCTGAAATGTTCCCTGACAGAAATGTCAGTTCTCCTCTGCAAATATACCACACCTTCTTATATGAATGGAATATAGTTCTTTTAAGTTTGCTGTGCTTACAGCAGGTTACCAGTTATCACCAATGTGGGTGACAGATTTTGCAGACCCAGAGCCATTTCACACTTACTAGAGCATGTCTTCTGTACACATAATAGAGACTGTATGTGACTGATTGGGCACCTCCACTGAACCCCACCATGTGTATCATGTACCGCATGCACATGACTCTGGTGAAATCTCCCCATTCAAAAAGAAAAGAATGAACAAAATATGTGTGAAGTAACAAAGACTGTGTTGCAAGTTATGTTGTATGTGTGGTGGAGTGACAAATGTTCCTGCTTCCATTCACGCCGAGAACCCGTTTTGAGACCTTTGGCACCAGCTTGTAGCCAGGACACAATGCCTTTAGTATTTTTCCATTTTATCTTTTGCTTATTCCTTATAATTGTGAAATCAATTCTCTAATCTATTATAGCTCTAAGGGCTAAAAATAAATAAATTCAAAAGCCCCTGAAATTTATAGAAGGAATCAATGCTGACATTTATATAGGAAGAAGGCCGCAAGTGACATCCCTCAGAAGCACTGGAATTTGTGTTCCACCTATAACCTAGATGTCAATGCCCAGTTTTTGGTCAAACACTATCTTTATATTCTCATGTAGTGATATTCAGGCACATCAATCAAATAACAATTAGCATGAAAGAGAGAACAGCATTTATTGGCTGGTGCATCTGGCTAAATAAAAATCACACGGCATTCACAAGTCTGATGGCACAGACGAAATTAAGCGGTAGGTTACTGATCACATTTAACCACCAGAAAAGTGAGGTGCTTTGTGCACCTCGGTTCTCAAACAGGTGCTTACTGCTGTATCGTTAAGTGGTTCTCCTCTCCATTCATGCTTTTGTTATTCCGTGCGCTGGTCATGTTGCAGTCCTGAGTTCCACCAGAAATATTGCTGGACAGCAGAACAGGTAGCTTTCACTCGTGGCCCATCCGACAACTCAGTACAGGAGGAAAAGTAGTTGTATAAACTGGAGATTCCCAGCACCACAGCAAAAATGACGATAACAGCAGCTACAATCCAGAGCACGTTCCAGTGTTTATGCAGTTTGGGGTACAGTATTTGTACATAGTGGATAACAACTTCAAGTTTGCTGTAAAATGAAAAGGAATCAAGCAAGTATGTAGAAGTTACAAGTTAGGTAGTTCTGTTATTTGGAAAGTTACCATATCATTTAAGACTGAATGGCTTAGTACAGGTGGCTATTCACATATGACATATGACACAGGATCAAAGGTACAGCTGTCCCCATGAGCATGAAGTAGTTCATTATTTTTGTCTCAATTTTAGTACAGTACTTTTATAATACATATCTTTTCTCTTTTTGTTTTTTGAGATGAGAATTGACATATTCATATTAAAAGTATTACAGCTGGCATCAGGAGAAAGATGCAATATTTATAGCATGTACAGTCATTTAGATTTTTCAACATGAGATTAGCACTGCCGTCAAAGGTTCCAATAGAAACTAAATGAGAAGCTGGCTGTCAAGGAAGCCAGTATATTCATTAAATTTGACTTCAGTTTCACAGCTATACCATTTAAAGCATAGACTAAGTGTATAGAAAACAAACAGATAACACACAAATATTCTAACAGCTCTTGTTCTAAATCAGTTTGTAAAGAGTATTACTTCTTGTTGTTAGCTGCTCTGAGCCCGGCTTTGGCTGGGGAGGGCAGGATACAAATAAAAATTTATTATTCTTATTTATTAGGGGTGTTTTTAAGGGGTAGGCCCAAGCCCTAGGACTTATGTGCTGGGCTCCATATCTCCTCCACTCCCCCTGCAAAAAAAAACGTTTTTCAAAACTTTGCTTAGAGGGCAGCAAGGCAAACCACAGTACCAGTAAGACCCAGCCACTTGGCATCTTAATTAAGGCAAATTAAGTCCTGACAGCAAGAGAGTTTGCTCCCCCCATGCTCTGAAAGTTAGCTTCAGTGTGCATTTTTAGTTATAGAATAGCATATGCATATTCTATGCAGATTTGCCTCATAAGTCTGTGCCCAGAGTCTTTTAACTGCTTAGGATATTCCTACAAAATCCCTCACTTTCTCCTTCATGTAATATAAATGTATTTTAGAGGCTCAAATGTGAAACATCATGTATGAAAGCACTCTTTGTCCCAATGCCTTTATAAATTTTACCCACTGGCTCATATGAACAATAAAATGTCAACCTGAATTTATCTGTTTAAATTTCATCTTTGCAGGACCAACAGTAACCTTGCCTATGTTGCCCATAAAATTGTTCTAAAAAAGCTGGTTGGAGTAGCTTTATCACACTGATGGCATTCTTCTGAATTAACCTCCAAAGCATGCCAGAAGCCAGCACACATTTAATGAAACAAATTAATATTCACTTTCTAAATCAGAGGAGAGACCTGTGGCCCTCTACATGTTGTTGGACTACAGCTCCCATCATCTCTGATCATTCTCTGATCATTAGCTACGCTGGGTGGGCTCAATCAATGGGTGCTCAAGTCCAACAACATCTGGAGGGCCACAGGTTCCTGACCCCCTCTCCAGCTGTTCTCTCACCTGTGCTGCTTGCTGATTTCATCGTCGCTTTCACCTGCTACACATTCTTTGGGGCTCTCATCTATTTTCTCTTCATCATCTTCTTTCAGCTGTTCAAGTTCTTTGGTTTTCTTTAAGCCTTCCTGATAACTTTAAGAGGAAAAAAGAAAAGAAAAAGACGTATGTACTCTTCTTTTTCATTTTTAAATAAAGAGTGTAATTCATTTATGCTGCATGGCTCAGACAAAAAAATTAAACAACCACAATGAGGTTATTAAGTCTGCCTCATGCTTCTACTGTACTTGCTCCTGATTCTAAGAAATCAGAATTTAATATCACCATTGTCACTGTCCTGTTTTTAAAAATATATCTGATAATCTAATGTTGGTTTCCAAGTTACACAGGTATTCTATAATAATAAAGTATGTATTCTGAACAAACCTAGAAATTCACCGAGGAAAAGCAGAGTGAAGGAAGGCTTTGTTTGTTTGCTAGTATGATATTTCTCTCAAAGTTTGAATCAGGTGGGTAGCCATGCAGCTTCAGGGGCAGGGCCAATCGTACGGTTCCACTGCCCCTTGATTTCATACTGTTACTGGTGACACCTATAGAGGCCATAGTCCCCCTATCCCAATTATCAATACTGGAAGACACTTATGATAAACTCTTCAGATCAGTCAAGATTGATAGATTCTAGTACCGTAGTAGAGATTATAACATTACTCTTTAAGCACTAGTGATAACTGCAAATAATCTGGGCGATGTGGAATCCAAATCAGTTTCAAACTGGTTTAAGTGGTGTGGCTTTCTTCCAAAGACAATGGGAAGCTACTTTGTATTTGCTAGCAGAAGTATTCAGTCTCTTTCCTGGGCTAACAGTTCTAGTGGTACAGAGGCAGGAGCCAAGTTACATAATAAACCACTGTGTTTGTAATACAGACACATTCTAAATGGGGAATTCTGACCTTCCTACTTGTTATGGAATTCTAAAGATGAATAGAGGTTGTATATATTTAAAATTAACAGAAGTTATGTCTTATTGGTTTATATGCTAAACACACACACACACACACTACCTCAGGGTTCTAGTTGTCTCACCAACAACAAAGCCCCTACTTTGGAACTGGCTCTGTTACTCAGATATATGAGCCAAATGACTTTCAGTGAATCACTAGACATAATTTGTGGTGTGAATCATGCCTCTCTGGTTACATTTTTGCTTTAATTCTTTTTCTCAACTTAATTGTTATTAGCCTTCTGAATACATGGTGCCCTTCTGTTTTTGCTTAAAAGAAAATGCACAACTGCTATGACAATGGAAACTGATGAGAAAACAAGGGAATGAAATGTGACTATCATCTCACTGAATTTTGTGTGTGTGAGTGTTAATTTGTTCTGTTTTGGAAATGCCATATTTGCAGTATAAGAACAAGCACGAAGGAGGTTTCCCAGCCCGCTCACAGGTCCTTATAATATCAGTAGAAACAGCTGGTCCTGGCGAGTATTAACCGCTTTCAATTTAAACTGAGGACTGCAATCTGTTTAGTTTAATTTTAATTAATTTTGGGATGCATTTTAATCGATTGACTGCTTGTTTGTATGTATATTGTGTTATTAATATGATGTTAGCCGCTCTGAGCCCAGCTCCGGCAGGGGAGGGCAAGATACAAATAAAGATTTATTATTATTAGAAAGAGTCTACATTTCTGCAAATCATTTATTTGCATAGCAGCCTATAAAATTCATGAAAGCAAGAGGAACCCATACACAACTGCACTAGCTAATAATTAAAATGAATTGCCCATAATGTAGCCTCCCTCTTTAAGGATGCAGAATGCACACATACTCACCCTTTGTTATAAGCCTCTTCTTCTATTTTGGCTTTTGTCTCTGGGCTGATCTCTTCCAAGGCACTCTGTACTGGTGCTGAAGGAGGTGGTTCACTCTCAGGGTCCCCATTTGATTTTCCACTAGTAAATTTAAAATTAAACACAGATAACTTTATTATCTCATCTAATATTATGTACCCCCACCAGAATGCTTATGGGTCTCTTGGTCTTTGGGAGGGTCTTTGACGTCCACACAGTACAAAGCCTTATAAATACAGCTGGGCTGAACACTTGATGCAGCCCTAGTTGGTCTTTTAGTGGGAATATTACATATCACAAAGCTCAGTGGGTCAAGCTGCCATTTGACTCCTCCCTTCCCAGAACTGCCTCCTGCAGTTTCCCAATATAACCCTGTAGGGTGGGTATTATGAAAGAGCGATTGCCTTGAATTTTCCTCTTCCTTTCTCATCCCTTTTTATTTTATGCCATACTCCCTTGCAATTACTTGAAATGGTAAAGTGCCATTATGTGTACACACCTTCAGATCTGTTGTGTGCTCTGTGCTTCCCCTCTGAAATCCCTTTCCCATTCATAACTTTTGCTTAACCAATTCTATTTCATCTTCTCTGTTTTAGTACTTACCATGTTCACACGCTCTGGAGCCCCTATTGCAAAACTGAGTGCACATTCTGGCTAAGTTAGTTCTACAACAAATAGAGCAACAGCACTGTCACCTTCAGTCAGCAGGTTGTTTTGGGTCAGCTTTACTAACATGAGGTGTTCTTTCAGACCTGCTTGGCTGGTCTGGACAGCCAGACAATATACGTAGATTCTAATAAAATTCAAAAGACGGAAACAGAGGGCATTGTCCCAAAGGAAAGGGTTGCAGCTTGATGCTAAGCTTTCCTGTCTGTTATGGAAGCAGAGGCTATGCAAGAACAACTTGGGGGTGATGTCAGAGACCTGCAGTCCTGTCTTGGGCACTGCTGCTTTCTGATTGCTGCTTGGCTGCCAGCACATGAGGGAAGAGAGATTTTGTAGGGATATTATACAACTCCAGCAATTCTCTCACCTCTAAATAAAAATGATCCTGGAAAAACTCCACTGAAATTCTCATTGCTGTGGAAAAGCTAGATACTTTACATAAACACAGCATCATCTTGGGCCCTTCAACAAATCACTAATCATAATTCCGAAATGTCAGCAAGAGATTTCCTTCAAATGTGCTGTATTTCCTGAAGGCAAGTGCTCTGCCCTGTTAGAAAAGCTGCCAATATACAGTAAACTTTCTAGGAAGTACGTTCATCCATGAAGTTCCAAAACACAAGCACATCCTGTGTTCTTAAGGAAAAATATTTCGATAAAACCTGAAACAATGGCTGGGCTGGGCATTTGTTATTCTCGTGTTTAAAAGCCTTCATTCAGCATGATATTACTTTAGGTTGTATCCATCTAAGTTCTACTCAGAACAGAATGGACCCAAGTTAGTCATGTCAATTAACTTCAATGGGTCTACTCTGAGTACAACTAACATTGGATTAACCTTTTATAATACACATTATTCTGGGATGGGTACAGATAATTTTTTGAGAGACCTAACTGCCAGGTTATAGCACAGACACTGTCTGTTAACTTTTTTTAACAGGTATAAATAATGCAGATGGGCAAGATATTTAAAGTATCTACCTTCATTGGCAAGATATTGATCTCATTCCATCAACTTAAATTCTTTTAGGGAAAAAAGCTCTTTTTATGCCAGCAGGAATTATCTGCTCTACAATTCTCAATATAGTAAATACTTGTTAACTCACTTCTCTATAAGTGCTGATAAGACGGGAGTTGATGTCAGATTGCTTCTTCCATTTGATGACTCAGACTGTGGATAAAGATGTCCATTCAATTTCATTCAAGTAGCAAACAACACAACTGTGTTTCTTACATGAAGGTGTACTCAACATACATACAAAAAAAAATTGAACGGTCCCCAAACATAAACAAGGTGTTTTCATGTGTACAGGAAGCCCATTATTGTTTAGAACATCTCTAAATACCTCCTCTATAACAGGGACAGGAAGCCTACAGCCCTCCAGATGTTTGTTGGACTCCAACTTCCATCAGCCACAGCCATGATGGTTAATAGTCAGGGATGGATGGGAGTTGTAGTCCAACAACATCTGGAAGGCTGCAGGTTCCCCATCTCTGTTTAAGTCTATTACTCATCTCTGTCTGTGTATCAACATAGTTTACTTCTGATGTGAATTTATTTTTATTTATTTATATGACTGTTGTATCAAATAGCCTCAGATTTATAAAATGCGACACAGTCACACCTGTGTGCAAAGGTTTTTTTAAAGCTTTGGTTTGTCTAGAATGTTAGAAATTTGAAAAACCTTACCAGGGATGGCATCAAAGGTATGGGTGATGCAGTAGGTGACTGGCCAGGGAGCTCAAATTTTGAAACAACAGCAACACTGACTCGTCTTCGAGGCATCTATAATAATAATAATAACAACAATTCATTACATAAGTGACTCCAAGTGCTATTTTCATAGGCTGCATATCAGGCGGATTAGGGGAAAGGAGAAAAAAAGGACAAAACCATGGGTATGAAAGTTTTTCAGGAGTGACCTTTATTCATAGTTTGAGTCTAAGGGGTTAATTTTGACAGTGTGGGTCCTGTAGAAAAATAAAGGACTTCTGGGAAATGAAATACAATGAATTGAAAAAAAATGTTTAAGATAACTTTTGTCAAACAAACAAACAAACAAACCAGAAGCCTTTTTACTTGGATTAACAGGGGAGATCAGGGGGACAGAAAATTGAAATCCAGGGGAGAGGTGGGGGGGGAGTCTATATTGTATCTTTGGGAAAGTATTGAACTGATAAAATATTGTGATTATAAAATTTGAAAATAAAATGTTTTTAAAAATAAATAAATAAAAATGAGTGTGAATGAGCAGCCACTTATGCAGCTGAGCTTTTCCTTCCCCTCCTTCCACCTGCAAATCCCAAGTGCTCAGAAAGATCTCCTCTGAAGGGTTGGGGGTTACCCTCTGGAGCAGATTTTGGGACACGCAGGGGGCTGGAGTGGGGGAAGGAGAGAAACTGTAAGTCCCGCTGTGCAAGTGTGTGGATATAACTGAATTTCACCCTAATTCTATTCTAATGCAGATAACTAATAAAGAATTGTTACTGTAGTTTTCTAGTATGCCCATTTCCATACCAGTTGTATGCCAGTTACAAAAAAGGAACCCTGCAGCATTAAATTCTAAGAAGCCTGAAATACCAAAGTTTGCCTGTGGTGCATGGCACAAGCCTATGCGTGTTTTGTTGTTGTTGTTCAGTCATGTCCGACTCTTCATGACCCCATGGACCAGAGCACACCAGGCACCCCTATCCTCCTCTGCCTCCCGCAGTTTGGCCAAACTCATGCTAGTCGTTTCGAGAACACTGTCCAACCATCTCATCCTCTGTCGTCCCCTTCTCCTTGTGCCCTCCATCTTTCCCAACATCAGGGTCTTTTCTAGGGAGTCTTCTCTTCTCATGAGGTGGCCAAAGTATGCATGTTTACTGAGATGCAAGTTACATTTCATTCAGTAGGACTTACTCCCCAGTAAGTGTGTCTATGACTGTAACCTTAGGTAAGTAAACTTAGTTTGATGGATTTCTAAATGCCAAACTACATATTATGCTCCACATCCTTTTTTAAACAACAACAACAACAACAACATGCTTTTGTTGTGAAAGAAAAGTAGCCATGCCGGGTCCCAATTCTGACTGAAGCTTTGTGCCAGTTCTCCTTAGAAAATCCTAACTTCTACTGCTATTTGCCTCCCATTGACTTTCTACTGCAACAGCAGCTTTAATATGTGAACTGGTTTCCTGAATGCTACGTTTCAAGCTGGGGGAAAATATTTTGAAAATGTTGGAAGTGCTTGTACAAAAAAAAGAAAAAGAAAAATGAGCAAGTTGTTTGGAGTACATGGAGAATCTAAGTGGTTGGGTTTTTTTTTTTAAAAAAAAACTTATTAAACTAAAGCTTTTTAAAACTTGGAAGAGTACCTTTCCAACAGAAAGAGACATGGATCTTGATGTACGGGGCACACCATCTTCTGTACCAGAGCAAAACAAAGCCAACAAAAGTAAGAATAAGAATTAGTGTTTGAAAACAGACATGCATTGCCAGCACTAAAATAGTAAGATTTTTTAAATATTGAAACAAATGTGCTTTCAAAGCAAAACAGCATATTATCTAAGACTAGGACATATGTCTCTTTTTGTTATAAGTGCAGAAATTTGGGAAAGGTTCAATTCAGTACATTACAATCTATTATCAGATTTTCTAACTTTTGCTCTTTAATAGAATATTGTGCACAGATTTAAACGAAATACGTAAAAACAATCGAGATACACAACTTTGTTCAACTGCTGTAATTAATTATATTCTGTCAAATACCTTGATAATCTGCTTTTATATCTATGTAGATAATCTGCTTTTATATCTATGTAGATTTGAGAGTAGTCAACTATGAGTTCAACAGCAATAAAGACATGCTTTAAAATATTGTGTGGTGGGGAAGAAGAGGCTATTTTACCAGGTGAGCCGTAACTCCTGCTAGAATTTTGATTGGCGAGTTTCTTATACTCCATGAGCTCAGCGTGATCTTTTTCATATGTTCTCTTCAAGTTCTCCACATACTGCATCATAACTTCAGTGGCCTTTGACATGCGCTTCTCCTGCAAGGAGGAGATCAAGCATCGCACAGAAGTATGTTTTCAACAAGAAACGCATGACATCATCTCAGCTTTTAGCAAGACTGAGATTTTACTCATAAAGAGACCCTACCACTAACCTTCAGGTACATCTTAACTCCCACTAATGAGAAAGGCAAGTAAAGTAAAACTCTGTCCATATTACTTTTAAACAACCCCATTTCTACTACAGGGCATTTATAACAAATTTTCATTTATTTATTAAAAATGCATCTACAGTACAAAGATACCCTGTGGAACATCCTCCCATCAGATGTCAAGGAAATAAACAACTATCTGACTTTTAGAAGATATCTAAAGGCAGTCCTGTTTAGGGAAGTTTTTAATATTTGATGTTTTATTCAGTATTTCATCTGTTAGGAGCCACCCAGAGCGGCATGCACAAGTGGCAAAACCTGGGAGGCTCCCCCTCCCACCCTCCCCGGTTTGCTGTAAAGTGGCAAAGCGGGAGCCACTAACGGCAACCCGGGGGCCCCCCTCCCACCCTGGCTCGCTGTAAGCGGCTCCCGCTTTGCCGCTTTACAGTGAGCCAGGGAGGGAGGGAGGGGGATGGACGGGAGCTGTGGCTCCCAAAAGGGCTCAGCTTTGCCAGGACCCTGGCAAAGCAGTGGGGGGGGGGGGGACAAAAAAATTCTGTGCTGGGTACCACCTGGACTTGCTACACCTCTGTTACCTTGCCCTATGGGCTCCTCTGCAGGATGTCAGGATACCCCACCTCATTGGGGCATAATTTCCTATGACCGCTAACTCCCTTTCATCGGGCTGCCTCTGGGTAGAGCAAACTCCTGAACCAAAGTAGTAATTTGGAAGTATGGCTTGAGATCAGTTTAAAGGGAACTTCCTAAGGAAACTGTACAGACACACCTCTAGCAATAATTTCCAAAGTGGCTCCTGTGATGCATTCAGTGGTCTAAGCTTGCCTGAGCTTGAGTCTGGACTAAGAATTCTGAGCCCTTGTGTTCCGATTCAATACATGATATCCAATCACAGAACATTTCAAATTTGGGCCTCTGCCGTTGGCCCTTAAACTCTTAGTCATGATTTGCAGCTTGGAAGTTTAGACAGCCAATCACATTGGGAGTGGGAGTGGCCCAGGCCTTCATAAATGTATATAAGCAGTTGCTTTGCCCCTGTTGGCCAGTTCCATGATTTCAATAAAGGTTGTTGCTGTTATCACTGTGTCTTGCCTTGTGGGAACCCACCTACACTTCAGCTCCCATTCCAGATCTTCAGCTAGCTTTTGAAATGATGGTTTTAGAGAGCCAGAGGGCAGAGACCCACAGCTCAGTGGTAAAGGATATACTATGCACATAGAAAGTCCTTTGTTCATTCTTTGGCATCTGCAGTTAAAAGGATCTTTAGAAAGTCTCACAAAATATCTGTCCGAAACCTTAGGGAGTTGCAGTTGGTCAGACTTCGACGGACCTCTCTCTATCCTCTGTCCAGGCAAGCAAGAGGCATGGTCACAGTTTGATAACCCATTCCAGCCATACAAAAGCACCTCAAGCAGGTGTGGAGCAGGGTCAGTGAAGGCTGTTCCAATGTGTTCCATGAGAAGAGTGTGTGTGGCCCGGGGAGAGTCTCAAGGGCCAGAGAGGCAGGCCCAGAGGGCCACATGCAGCCTTAGGTATGAGATTTCTAACTCTGCTTTAGGACCATGTTTGTCTCTCCTTACTATAGCCAATGCTTCCTACAAAACTTTATTTTTTCAAGTAGTGAAGTTGGAGCCGATGCAGGGTATTTCATTCCAGGAGTCTTACCTGGCGAACAGCTCCAACCATTTCCGCTCGACTAGATAATCTAGAGGCCAGACGATGCAGCACTGCCATGTCCTCCAACAATCTCTGGTACATGTCTCTGTGCTCAGAATGATGCCACAAGGAAGCTGAAGACTGAAGCGAGAGCATGCACTAATGTATCAAATCAAGGAGCATGTGTAGCAAATGAAGTCATTGTGGTTTTACAGTTCTAGGGTTGTCCATCTTTGTGGTCCCTTGGGTCCATTAAAACTATAGAAAGTTCTTGCACAACAAACATAAAAAGGTCCCTCTGTTGTATAGCTACTTACAGTTTCCAAAACCTAAACAAGGCTTGAAATTTCACTACAGATATCAAATCATTATCTTATATTCTAGATATCATTACACCCCTTGACTACAAAGAATCAAACTTCATGCTATCATGAAACAAGGGCTTATCCACATCCTCCTTTCCTCTGTGCTTTCCAGGCATAGTCCATCCATTAAAGTTCTGTGTCCAAGCACTCTTTTTTTGCTCCAGAGCTTTACCCATGAAAACCCACTCTTTAAAGCTGAATCGTGGCAAAGGACAATCCACTGAAAACCTGAATTGCCATTTATTGTGCTTTAGCTTTAAAGAGCGGGTTTTTGCCCTTGTAAGACGAAAAGTTTATTATGATCTACAAATTGTTTGTTGGTTAAGGCAAGATACTATTTGTGCTTTGTTAATCTCACAGCTCTCTAAACAATGAAGAGTAACGAAAAGTTGACTGCAAGCAAGGATTTGTTCATTTTTCTTTTTATTTAAAAGCACAGATAATCCTTCAATGGGGCTTTAAAATTCCAGTGGAAAATCTTGTAAACATTATAATCCCCAATTCACTTTCTTCATTGTGCTACCCTTCTTGGCCAGTCTAATGACTGATTTTGCATTTGAGATGCAGTCCATCAAAATCCTGTGCATACCAGCTTACAGTTTAGTTTGTCTGGTTAACCAGAGGTGGAATAATGATTGTGATAAGCAAATTAGAAAGCAAGAAAACTAGGGCTTCTGCTACATTGTAATCACCTCCAACCTCTCCTTTTTCAAAGTTTGATACTTGGTTAAGGCCAGCAGTGGGCCCTTTCTACATTTTCCCATTGATAAGAGTATTTTCATCACAAAACAAATAGGGCAGTGTTCCCCACCTCATGGAAGAAGCAGTTGAACAAGTAAAACAGCAATTTTCTACTATTGGAAATTGGAGATACAGAAAGTGAATCCTGTTGTGTGAGTTTCAGTAGGGTTGCCACATTTTAAAAAGTGAAAATCTGGACACAAAAGTTGTTGATGAGCATTTTTAGTTTTGCCCAAAGTTGTTGAGTTGTTTTTGCAAAATCTCAAAAATAAAAAATGAGTTGTGGAGCTATTTTTTAATGAAAGTTGCCAAAATCTACACTACTGACATGGGCTGCCATGTTTACGAGGGCTGAATACTGGCAATGTACAGGAAATTCTGGACATATGGCAACCCATGTTTCAGTATAGTACATCCAACTCTAAAAGTGCTGCATTCCTGAACATGAGTCAGCTTCAGATATACATCCAACAAACATAGCCCTTGTTTAATAAACACAAGATTTACACATCAGATTTCCCATTTAAATGAGAAAATCAAACACAGAAGCCAAACAATTTTCAGGCTGAATGGGAGGAAAGAAGTCAGTGTGGGTTAAAAATCCAGTACCAGAAAGGAAGCATACATCTTAGATGACAGTGGAAGCACACATACTGGAAATTGATTTAGAAAAGCAACCTATTTCATATAATTCCTGACAAGAGTAATTCCCATATTGTGAAAATGTGTGAACTGGCATTACACCACGGCACCAGTTTCTACTACATCTATTTTGCAGCACAATCCCATTCTTATCTACGCACGTTTCAGCCCTACAATGTCCAGTGGAGCTCACCCATAGGCGAGCATGCACAGGAGTGCAGCTTCCATTGTATCTAATTCTGCAATCCCAGACACACCAGGCCCAATGGGTTCCATTCCCAAGCAAAAATGCTTGGATTGGGCTGCAAATATTTCATGTTTGAATCAGTTTTTACCTGAGAAAGAAATGCATGAACAAATAAGAACTGCTTTGCCCACTCTTCCTCTGAAAGATACCAGTATAAAAGATGTATACATAAACAATTATAAAGAGATTTATGGACTTCCTGCAGAAATTCCTTGCTCCTTGCTTCCTCTATCTTTAGGTGCATTTACTTAGGGCATTTTTTAGGCATGAGATTACACATTCTTCACTGTATGATGTCAAGTATTCAGCAGTTCCCTGCCCAGGAACATAAATAGTAAAGAACAGCAACTACCTCCTCCATGTTTAGGAACTCCAGGAAACACTGCAGGAGTGATGCATAAACAACATATGCAATCATGATGCCAAACCTCTCTGCAATAAATGGTAAGCTACGTAGCAGAATTCTGCTGCTTTCATCTAGCACATACACTGCTTTCCCCTCTCAAACAGCATTGAAACCCAAAGTAGAAGGAATGGTGAGTACAGAAAAGGAGACTGAAGAAGAAATCTGAGCTCCATGACATAGGGACCTTGAGCCTGAACTCTGTAGAATAATCTGCCTTGGAAGTGTATGCTTCTAACAGACTTACTGTGAAGCAGAGGCGGATAACCTGTGACCCTCCAGAAACTGCTGGACTACTACTGATGGCTGGGGCTGTTGGGAGTTAGAGTCTTGTGAAGTCTGGTATTTTACACCTATTAAACCACTCATAAACAATATGCAACATTCAGTTCCACCTACTGCAAAATTGATACTTTAAAAATCAACCTACCGCAGAACAAGAAATTCTAGATTATGGCACAGAATTGAAATGTGGTCATTTTAGAGATTTAAGTTGGCTGATCATCAATATGAGTACTGAACAGTTAATGATAACACAGGATTTGGGGACATATTTGGCAGCAGCCTTCAAAATACCTACCAAAATTCACTGAATTCTAACAAGTGTAAACTGCAGTGAATGTTCACCATGGTCTTCTTACCGTAATAGCAACTTTAAAATGATCCAGTTCCTTCTCTGTGTTCTCCTCAGCAAGATTCCTCTCCCTCTCAGCCTGGTTAATTCTTGATTCCAAAGTATAACTATCATTTCTGAAAGCCAATGAAAGTTGTACAAACACATTCTGTTGAGGGAGGGAAAAGAAAGGCTTCGTTGAATTCTGTTTACAAGTCATATCCATGTATAAAAGGGGGAAATTGTTTTGCATGAAGTTGACTCATAGAATCATAGAACTGTAGGGTTGGAAGAGACCTTAAGGGCCCTATAGTCCAACCCCCCTGCAATGTGGGAATCTCAGCTAAAGCATCCATGACAGATGGCCATCCAACCTCTGCTTAAAAACCTCCAAGGGAGGAAAGTCCAAAACCTCCCGAGGGAGACCGTTCCATACACTAGTAGGAATTAAATTCCACAAAGAGAAGTGTCAAATCCACCTTGAATCATATTCTCCAGCTTGGAAGACTAGGTTGAAGTTACTCCGCAGGCAAGCACATTCATTTCACACATTCCAAGGCTGTACTGACCAATGTGAAATCAGTGCTTGCAGTAATAACACATCAGTTCAGTCCCTTTACTCCTGACCACAACTATAACTTCTAAAGCTTTATTCATTATTTATTTAGCAAAATTTAGCTATCACTTAAATAAAAAAATATATCTCTAAGCAGTTTATTTAATAGTATGAAATATTCATTACAAATTAATAAAAACAGGTGCTAGAAACAGCAGACAATAAAATTATCAACACAGACATAAAATCTTTTACATAACGTAACAGAATTTATATGGGGCTCCTCAATGGATGCCAAACACCTAGAACAGCAAAGCAAATGGAGAAGAATGGCACTCCAAGAACAACATTAACTTTCCTTGCTACCTCCTACAGCTTTTAAAAATTGCTCTCTCTCTGTCTTATGCAGACACCATTTCTATGACAACATGGTAGGAAGAACAGCAGTGAATAC
This sequence comes from Lacerta agilis, assembly GCF_009819535.1. Classification (NCBI taxonomy): domain Eukaryota; kingdom Metazoa; phylum Chordata; class Lepidosauria; order Squamata; family Lacertidae; genus Lacerta; species Lacerta agilis. The sequence continues at coordinate 66,620,597 of NC_046312.1, read as the reverse complement.
CAGGGAATACTAGTTTGGCTTTATGATAAATTGTTATTGTCTTATTTTCTACTAGTGGTTTCAGCCCGTTAAAATAACGGGCGCTAGAAGATATGTGGTGAATTTTTTTAAATAACTCACTTTTTTAAAATATTTCTTTTTTGTGGGGGGGGGGAGGGTTAGAAAATCCACCAACCTGGTTTCCCAGTCCTGGAGTCAACTAAAACGAAATGCAACTTCTTCCAAGAGTTGAGCAAAGCTCCCCAACCCCAGCAACATTCTGCTTAACTGAGCAATGATTAGGAAAGGGTTAAGAAGCCTGCTCTGTGCACCTTTGGCTCCAGCGGCACACCCCCTCCAGCCAGGAATGAACGGAGTGGCCGGATTCCGGACTGGCCCCGGCTTTTCAGCTTTTTTTTTCCCCCAGGCTTTTCAGGGTGGGGAGGAGAAGGGGAAGAGGCTGCTGCCTCCGTAGCTTCCTTAAGAGTTTTTGCAGCCTGCCTTTTAGAGGAAGAGACAGAGGGGGGGGGTGCTATGGATTTTGTTCCTTTTTTAAAAAAACCCGGGTGCCTAACGACTGGGCGCGCGCCCTGCCGTTGCTAACCAACTCCGCGGCCCTAGCAACAGAAGGCCGCTCTCCACCGCACCGGCCCCGGCTTTTCAGCTTTTTTTCCAGGCTTTTCACGGTGGGGAGGAGAAGGGGAAGAGGCTGCTGCCTCCGCAGCTTCCTTAAGAGTTTTTGCAGCCTGCCTTTTAGAGGAAGAGACAGAGGGGGGGTGCTGTGGATTGCGGCACCGGGAAGGTAGAAGGGGGTGTGGCAACGGGGCGATTGCCAGGTGAGTCACGCTGCTCCAAGTTTCCTTCTTTTCTCCAAGAATACTCAATAGTTGTTTGAGACTGCGCAGGGGCTGCAGCCGCGAGCCCGACCGGCCAGGGGGCCGAAGAGGAGGCGCCACAGGTACATTGCAATGCCTCCCTGCAAAAGGGAGCAAGCGAGTTCGCCCCTCGGGCTCCTCCGCTGCTGGTGCTGCTACCTCAGGAAGAAAAATCACGGGAAAAGGGGTTGGGGAAACACGGCAGCCCTGCCCTGAGTGGCTCCGAAGGGGGGGGGAGAGATCCAGCCAGGGACCCCTCTTGCTCGCCGTCGGAGACGGAGGAACAGGAAAAGGAGCCGCGTTTCCCCCGAGGAAGCGGGCTTGGAAGCGGCGCCGGAGAGTGCGCAGGATCGCGGGCTGAAGGGGAGAGGGAGAGAGCTGCTGCTGCGTGGCTTTGGCGCCTTCTTCCCACCCACCCCGCCAGCCTCCCTCTCCCAGCAGGGCAAACCATTGCCCCCCCCCACGCTCCCGCTCTTTGCAAGGCCTGGGGCTCTTGTTTTAGCGGCGGCAGCGGCAGCGTGACCTTCCTCTTCGGCCTCCCCTCTCTTTTGGAGCCCAGCGTTCCATTTCAACCGCCCCCTTCAACTGCCGCCGCTGCTCCCGGCCCGATGTCTCTCCATCCAATCCTTGTGTCCCTGGGGCACATGCTCAGTAGCGCAAACCCAGAGACACACGGACTGGACGCAGAGACACTTGCATTTTATATATATAGATGGATCTTTTTTATAGATACCATTTAGAAATATGAATAACTAGCTGGCCCAGCCACGCGTTGCGGTGGCTTTTTATGTGAAATGGAAAAGGAAGATCTATATATATATAAATGTAAACTGTCCATGCCCACAGCTTCTCCCGTTGAATTTCCGCCTGCCTCCTCTCCGTCTTTCCCCCAGTTTCTGACTGCCTCCACACAGCTTCTCCCGTTGAATTTCCGCCTGCCTCCTCTTTGTATTTCCTCCATTTCTGACTGCGTTGCTGTCAGGTTTTTTGCTTTTTTAAAAAAATTATTGTATTTGTAAATTGGATGTTTTTGGCTTTTTTTGTACCTTTGTTTTTTGCATTGCTGCTGTGGCTCATTCTGGCTCATCCCTGGTGTCTCCCTCCTGATCCCAAGAGTATTCTGGAAGCTCCCGTTTCCGTTCTTCCCTGTCTCTGCATCCAGGCGATTTATTTGGGGGCTGCGCGTTCTTGTTTTGCTTTACAGTCTGCAACAGTCTGCTAAGCTGTGGCGGCCATTTTAGGTGAGGGCACTCGCGGCAGCCATTTTAGGTGAGGGCACTCAGGACACTTTGTACTGTACATGAAGCTGCGGCGGCCATATTTCGTGATGGCACTCGGAACCTTTATTACTGTTCCATCTGCTCTCCTTTCCTTCGGCTCCCGTTTCCGTTCTTCCCTGTCCCTCCACCTCACCAGGGCCCCCCAGGCCTTTTCTGTAAGGTCTCGCCCCACTTCCCGTCTCCCCCATGGCCTGTGGGGCTCAGCCTGGGCTCCCTCAGCGAGGCCCAGCTGGGCCAGATCCAGGGAGACGCGGGCCTGCTGGGCCCTGACGAGGTAGAGGTTATTTATGGCCTTGGGAGTTGGGCAGCGGGAGGGCGGAAATATCAGAGAGGTGTTTGAGGCGGCAGCAGAAAGTCGCTGCCTTGTCGCTGCCTCGGGTGCTTGCAGACGGCAGTTGTAAAATGGCGGACGGGGCATTGTTGCTCTGGCCAGGTCTGATGACATTGACGGGCCATCTGCCTTTCTATTGGATGCTGTTGGAGTCCTCAATGCTTTTCCTGCTGATGTATAATGCGTGCGCCATTTTTTTGCCTTTATTCTATATTTTAGGCATGACAGGTGTGGTTTTTTTGAATTTTTATGATGCCAGATCCTTCCTTGATGGTCATGTTACGCTTTGTACTAATTTGATGCGCTTTGGTCCAGCAGTTACGGAGAACATTGGTGTCCGCCACGCACACAATGGGAACGAACACACACACACACACACACACACACACACATATATATATGTGGTACAGAAATGTTTCAAAGAAATAAATAGTGGTAACCATCAATAATTCATGAGATTATGATCCATGATTCTGCATGCCCTCCGAGGTCTTTCGAAGAGGCCCAGCTACTTCCAGAGGTTCACCAGACCCCTCTATAGTGATTTCTGATATTTAGTGAATTCTCTCGTATTGAAGACTGTCTTATCCCCTGGTCGGGATAGCTTTGATGAAGACTGCTGGCTCTGCTCCTTATTTTAGTTTTGTCCATTTTGCTGATTTTTTAAATGGAATTCTTATGTTTGTTGTTAAAAACAATGACCCTTCTGACTCCAGTTTGGATTAGATTTTCTTCAAAGAATGTATTGAGGGGAGCCATGGAAAGGTTATCTACAAAATGATGCTCGGTAGTATGTTGCACATAAAATATGACGACGAACACCCTTCAAGCATTTACAGTAAAAGAAAAAGAAAAAAGGAGACTTACCTCAACCTCTCTCTCAGTAAGTGGAGGAGAGCTGCAATAAAATGTGAAACTAAGTTATAAAGTTTGCCAGCGCAGAAAAACTGTCATTAGGAACCATAGAAGCCCCACTGGTGCATATGGTGGATTTTCCTATGGCTCTAGCCCTGGGGCATTGGGTGATTACTTCCCCAGTGAGATCAGAATGGAATAAGCCTCACTTCACAGTGAGCACCAGGCTTCCCTACTACTGTACTTAGATAAGGAAAAACAAGATCTGCAGCTGCCTACCCTGTATTAAATGCAGGTCTACTTTGGTCCTAAGTGTGCTGTATGTTCCTTGGCAAATGCAAAATTATTAGACTCTCAAGATCCAAGGTAATGTTTTTATAATGTTAATTTATTGTCACAGCATTGTGCTATATAAACACCACAAAGGCTGCTTCACTTCCTGTATTGGTGTAAAAGATAACACAATTCTGAAGAAGTTGGCAGGCCTAATATACTGTGGTCTTGTTTCTTACAAAGACTGAAGTGAAGAGGAAATATAATTTCCTTAATTTGGCCAGAAAGACTCAGTAAGCATGATGCAAGGTCATTTATATTCTGAGCTGCTTGACCAAGTATAGTTTATGCTTAACGGAAGTTTTCCTTGCTACCAAACATATAAAAGCACATGAACTCATTCCCAAGAGAAGGTATCCTAAATAACCTATCCTAAGTAAAGTATAGCTTAAGTTAGTTTCTGATTACAACTTTGCATTACAATTTAGATACTACTAATTCAAATGCATAGATTTTTCTTATTTGTTAGATCTTCATTCCACTTTCCTTAGACGAACTCAGGGTGGGATATTTAACTTTCCCCACATTTTATCATTACAACAATCCTGTGAAGTAGGTCAGGATGGAAGAGCGCAACTGGAGTTTTAGAGCTTACTTGGGATTTGAATATCCACCACTGTAGTCCAGCACTAACTATAACACCATGTCCAGGGCATAAATGGAGAGAGAACACTTACACATTGCCTTTTTGAATCTAATGCACTTAAGTATCTCTTCCACAAAGCATTCGGGTGACATTGTGAGTATCAGCACAGACTGGTTTACCTTCCTGGAAGAGAGGTGTGCACGCGGAGTTTTCGTAAAAGAGTGTCAGGAATGTTGGGCATCACCTCACACCTACTTTTCGCCTCTTCCTCCTCTGATGAGAAAGGCACTGGTGAAGACCCTGAAGAAGAGTTCAGAACTTTAAAAAAATTATTATCATTATCATTATTGCCAACACCACCACTTCTACTACTATTGCTACTACTATTCTATTGCTTCAGTAATGCATCGTGAACTAAAGTAGTTTAACACATTACTAAACTTTGTACTCTGATGGGCCTAATCAGAGGTGGATTTGGGGGAGCACAGCTGTTTTGGTTGAATTGGGCATGGAACCTCAGGGATGCCACAGGGGGCACAGCAACTATGATTTACAATGAAGTGAGGGGCATCAAATTTTGGCATTGCACAGGGTGTCATTGACCCCAAGATCTGCCACTGGCCTAATGTTTGAAGGGGATGAAGAAAAGGTATATTCCACATTCTGCCATAATAAACCAGTATGGGAATAGGGCTAATCGGAAAATTCAGCAAAGGCACTACTGACTGAAGGTAAAATCCAGCTATTCAATGTGATTATCACCTAGCATTTCAATACTGTCTTATCAATAATTAAGTGGAACCAACTTTCCTCTGTCTGGAAAGTGACAACTGGGATACAACTTATATTGCTAGTGTCTGTTGACAATAGTTTTACTGACTTAAAAAAGGCCGAGATTTCAAGCACATTGTACTAAATGGGATCCATTGTGATGGATGCAATAATTTCCGCATACAACAATGTGCTCTTTTCGCTCCCATACCCACACAAGAAGTCACATATGGTGTGGTCTTCAGTGGTGTATTCTAGCAAGAGGTCTCTGTTAAAAAAAAACAACCCACTGTTGTGGCCCCCTCCCTCCTAACCACAAATACATTTCCCATAAATTTTTTATCATATTTCACCTCTCTCCTGTTCAGCAGCTTCACTTAGGTCAGGGAGCTTAAGTCCAATTAAATTTTGATTCCGCATCAATTTGTGCTCCTGATTAGGTAGAAAAGAACTGCATTAATTCTTCACAAGAAATAACAAGCTCAGTGATATAATTATATAGTACATGGACAAAGATGGTGGTAATCAAGTTGCTGGGTTTTGCAACATGTCACCAATAAATTTACACTGCACCCTTTAGCATAACAAATTTCCAGTCACTAAATCTAGAAATAACGGATTTAGACTTAGTCATGCTTAGAGTAATTACTCAAATGGGATTCAAGTTAACTTTAGTCCCATTGATCTTAATGGATCTATCATAAGTATAACTAAGTATAGGGATCCAACCCAATACAGTGGTACCATGGTTTACTAACTTAATCTGTTCCAGAAGTGTGTTCTGAAACCAAAGCGTTCTTAAACCAAGACGTGCTTTCCCATAGCAGTGGGGGACTCAATTTACAAATGGAACACACTCAACAGGAAGCAAAACATGTTCTGCTTCCAAGGCAAAGTTCACAAACCAAAACACCTACTTCCGGGTTTGCAGCATTCTTAATCCAAGTTATTCATAAACTAAGCTGTTCTTAAACCAAGGTACCACTGTACCAGGCAAGCACACTTGATAAAGGTAAAAGTAAAGGGACCCCTGACCATTAGGTCCAGTCGTGTCCAACTCTGGGGTTGGGGCGCTCATCTCGCGTTACTGGCCGAGGGAGCTGGCGTACAGCTTCTGGGTCATGTGGCCAGCATGACTAAGCCACTTCTGGCAAACCAGAGCAGCGCATGGAAACGCCGTTTACCTTCCCGCCGGAGCGGTACATATTTATCTACTTGCATTTTGACATGCTTTTGAACTGCTAGGTGGGCAGAAGCTGGGACCGAGCAACGGGAGCTCACCCTGTCGCGGGAATTCGACCTTCTTATCAGCAAGCCCTAGGATCAGTGGTTTAACCCATGGCACCACCCGCGTGATAAAAGGGTACCACAAAAGTGCTTGGCAAGTTTTGAAAAAAACAAGAATTCATGCTCATTGAGAATTAGAAGACTTTTGTGATGCACAGCTGTAGAATCTGGTGTATGCCAAGAAATACTGAATACTGTATAATTATTTGTACTTATATAAACTATATCTTATCTCCTGGTGGGAAAAACACATTTTATGAAAATAAAACTTTTAAAAATATATATTTTTAAACCCTATTGGAAAGTTTCTTGCTGGAAACAGACTTCTCTTCTTCTCTACTCCATTACATTTGATCCAGTTAATAAACTGCTAACATTGTATAAGAGTCAGGAAAACTATTGCTTCTTTGCTGCCAGAGCATAGCTCTCCAGTCATGGTTCTGCCTGAATTTCTTTTCTCCTTTATGCGTGTAGACCATTTGAGCTACACAGAAGTAACCAGTTGTCTTGAGGGCTGCAGATAACAATGCGATGTGATGTGCCTTGTCCTGGGAAAGAAGTGTTGAAAGCAGCAAGAAACAGGACACAAAAGAAAAGGAAGCGCATGAACAGCAGAAAGACTTGAAGCAATGTTTAAGATGATTTGTTGATATAGCTTCAGGAAGGAAAGGTTTTTCTGGATGTGAAGAAATCTCCTAAGAGACCAAAAGTAGCTTATTTAATTCCTAAATACTACTTTGAAAGATGACAGGACAGTTCATCAGCTTCTTCCTGTTTACATATTGTGTACTTTATTGGAGACCGAAGTACCTCTGCACTGTATTTTACAATCACCTTTAAGCGGTAAGCTTTTGTTTCACTAAAAGGCAAAAGACAGCTTTCTAATTTAACATCAAAGCTGCACAGCTGAAGAGCTAATTATACAGGGAAAAGAATGTGTCAGTTTAGATATGTAATTCTGGTGTAGAGTTGGAACACATTTTAATAAATGAATTTACCAAAATTAAAAATAAATCCACAGGAACAGCGCCCCCTCAATCCAACTGATAATCAAAATATTCAGTCACAGTGTCCTCTTACTTACAGGTCATATCCGACAGGGATCCTTTGTTACTTCTTATATGTGCCTAAAAGGAGGTCCATGAACTGTGGTGACAATGTTCAAAGGATCTCTGTGCTTCTTCCCCATAAAAAAATAAGTGCCTAGCTCTCACAATCCAGTAGATAAGCTTAATGAAAATGAAGTAATGTTAAAGTTTTTGAGACAAGAGTTGTGGGTGGTAGGTGTTTCTAATGATCAAGAGATAGAGATGCTCACAATCTGCTGTTGACTCTTTTCTAAAGACTTCAACTTTTGCTTAACTAGAAGCACAGCAATGTGATAAGCCCCAACTCACCTTATTCTACCTTTGAAATGTGGTCCTTGGTGTAATGAACTAGAAAACAATTCTTCATTTCCCAATACTTCAAAATGCAAGGTTCTACTCTTATTTGATCAAAGCCCAATCCTGTTATATCACACAGTTTTGGAACAACAACAAAAGACTAAAATAAAATCCTGCTGATTTATAAAAACTCACCTCTCTGAGCTTTGTCAATTTCTGCATTCTTACTGGTTGAACTTGTATTTGGAGGTCTTTGAAGGCTGACTGTTTAGTCGATATGTTGTTGGGTTTATTGTTAATGGCAAAGTGTCTATCATCTTCAGATGGACATTTAAAAGGTACCTTTTCTATATTACCAGGTTCTGCGTGATCCCACGACACAGCTCGTAATAGAGGAGGGCGGGAACCAGGTGTATTAAGTTCTGTTTTACAAGAAACTTTTGAATCCTTCGATAATGGTGCTACTGATCCCTTTAACTTTGGGTCCATGGTAAATATCCCTGGTCCTGGTAAATGGCCTTGGAAAGGAGAATCATTTTCTTTTGTTTTTTTAGGGTTTAGTTTCTGAAGTTTGTTTTCACAGGTGCTTGGGCTGGTATTTAGAGATACTCTGCCAGTGTCATAACCTGAAGTACAGGATCTGGGTAGATTATCCATAGGCTTATGTGGATCAAAGTTCTCCTTTTGTTCTGTCAGCTTCTTTGGATTTTCCAAAGCAGTTGTATGTGTAACTGGTTTTTCCTGAGAAAGTTTTCTTTGATCATTCTCATTTCGATCAGTTAATCCTTTTGTGGCATTCTAAAAATTAAAAATAATCAAAGAAATAGTATAATGAGTTTGTTTACACATAACACTAGGCCAAACTATAGATTAGTGCAAATGCGCAACTATGCAGGTTCCTGGAGAGACTGTGGCCCCTGCACGCCTTTCTTTTGTTCTCCTGCTGCCTCTCTGCTCTGAGCTAAGCCATAGTTTAGCATAGCATGTTGTTCAATCCTGAGCTCATTGTCAGAATTGCACAAATAAAAGTCCTTATTCAATAAACATTTACACTGAGCCAGTAGAAGATTCAGGCCCAAAAGTGATTAGATTATTTTTAGGAGACAATATGGGGATGCAGTACCGGTTAAGCACATGTTCTCCCATTGATAAAGCCCCCCAACACACACACACTGGAAAACACATTTTCTTGCCAAGGTAATGTGTTGTTATCCTGATGGATTGTATGCAACTCAACTCAACTCAACTCATTTTATTTCGGCTTTAAGCCTATATACATAACCAGAAACAGAAACAGAACAGCACAGTCTGTATGCAGTGGTCAACAATAGTCAGCATTAGAGCATTCTTACCTGCAGTGGAGGCACTGAACCCAAAGCAGATGCACATATATCGGAACCTACAAATGAAAAACAGGTGATGAAGCTTCCACCACATACTGTAACATGTCATAGTTAGCTCTAAACTCAGTGGCCATATGGCTACTACAGGCAGAAAAGAGTGCTATTCCTGTTAACAAAAGTCCTGAACAATTCAACACACCCCTAGCTTATAGGACTTCTGCTATACAGGTAATCACTACTGCTTCATAGAACGTGTCAGCCCATATGAACCTCTCTAGTACTTCAAAAATGTCTAATCAGGTTCTGCTGTGGATTCCTTCTTATGAGAAGATTTACCCATTGCAGCCTAACAGGATTTATATACCATTTAATCATTAAACCGTGTAAGCGGTTTACAAAAAATATACATTAAAAATACCAATAAAACCTCTGCTAGGTTTAATAAGCCTAGAGGGTGCATACAGCTGCCAGCACATTGTCCACCTTGCCATTGAATTTCCTTCCATGAGAGCTCATACTGCCTCTGCCCTGCTGACTTATCATAAGGCAGGTAAAATCTGTTTCATATAGGATAGAGTGGGCATTGTCTTAAAGGACAGCCAAAAATCTTTTAACAGAACAATACTACCTTAGAAGTGGGAGGTGCCATGGGGCCATATGGCCAGCTCTAAAGCCTGTCAGGTTTGCACCTGCAGGGCAAAGAGAAAGACTCTCTTGGTGGGCAGGTGAGTGGGTAAGTGGGTGACAAAGGGGTGACACACCCTGCTTTTTTGATTCCTAGAAGCATCTGTCTGAACACTGTTGGGTGCTGGACTAGATACAGCTTAGATCTGATCAAGCTTCTTCTCATATTTACATCACATTTTGCTGTAAAACATTCCATATTCATTTACCCAGTAAGATTTCTAGCCTACAATTTATGGGGGGGGGGGGAATGTTACAAGTTCTTATAATGCCCAAACGTCTACGGCTGCTCAACTAATATGTATATAATTTGAACATGCAACATTAATTTTACCTGTTGGACTTGGAAGAGTGAAAGAGTTGTTCCGAGAGGCAGCAGGTGAAACATTAGGGCTAAGTGCTGGGGATATAGCTGCATTAAAGTTATACACAACAATGAATAGTTATTTTGAGTGGTTAGTTCTCATTTTCTGGTTTTAAGCAAGAAGACAATTAAATCTGCAGCAGATAATGAGCAGGGCACCATGCTTTGCTGAGTGATGTCACAGAAGAGTGCTATATGTACACAAACACTGATAGAAGCATGTTGGGGTTGGGCTACTTTGCATGACTTTATGAACATGGGAGTGAAGATGTTAGTACAGCTAACATGAGGAAAAACTGAAAGACATGTGCATCTTTAAAATCTATGAATGATGCCAAGAATAAGCTGGCAAAAACCTTTTGGCACCTTATATGCCATAATATATATTTGCCTTTATGGTACCACAGGCCTCTTACATTAAAATGACCTTTGCTAATTTGTTATGGTAAAACACACATTGCACACAGGCTAATACTGGGTTCCATTTGCATAATTTCAAGGTTAAGGTAAAGGTAAAGGACCACTGGACGGTTAAGTCCAGTCAAAGGCGACTATGGGGTTGCAGTGCTCATCTCGCTTTCAGGCCGAGGGAGCTGGAGTTTGTCCACAGACAGCTTAACGGGACACTGTGACACAAACCAGAACTCATGGAAACGCCATTTACCTTCCCACTGGAGCGGTACCTATTTATCTACTTGCATTGGCATGCTTTCGAACTGCTAGGTTGGCAGGAGCTGGGACCGAGCAACGGGAGCTCACTCCGTTGCGGAGATTCAAACTGCTGACCTTCTAATTGGCAAGCCCAAGAGGCTCAGTGGTTTAGACCATAGCGCCACCCGCATCCCTAATTTCAAGGTATGGAATTTTAAAACATGTACCTGTGGGAGACTCTGAAAGGCTGCTTCTTGATTTCCTTCCTCTTCGTGTGAGGAACCTCTCACTCACCCTCTTTGCTTCTTCTAACAATTCGAGATTCTTCTTTTTATCTTCATCAGATATTTTAACATCTGGCAGCTGGTCATTCACCAAGTCAATTACATTACCTCTGTTATCTAAATGGAAAAGTATTCAAAGTACCCAGTTGTATCATGTAACAGCATTTGAAGTCTTTCATCTCTTGGTGTGCTATATACCGGTAGGTCAGATTTTATTCAACATACTGCCATCTAATTACACACTGAGTAAAATGCTGAATTTATGGAAACCCTGTGATGTAGCTGAGCTCTAATGAAACTTGGACTTGCTGCAATGGTGACACAATGGTGCGCTATATTCCCCACACATTACAATCTTTGTGTTAAATAGTACAGTATATGCAGCTATTGCAGCTTTGCCAAGGAGTCATGCTAACCACAGAAGTGCATATTAGGTGTGAGCAGCTGACCTAAGGCAGAATTCCACATCTGGCAATTGAATCAGATGTAAGTAGCTTTGCCCTAAACCCCCTGAACCCTTGATAGATAAAATGCAGGATTGCACTGATCCATGCAGTGCTCACTAGGATATCAGAAGCCTGAGGATTTTATTTTATTTTATTTGCATTTCTCCCCTCTCCCCCTCCCCCTAATCTTGTACAGAGTTTGAGTATCTTAAATCAAGCATATAAACAAGTTTTCATACCATTGCAATGTTGCGTATTGAATGATGGTACAATCATTAAAATCTCTACAGGGCAGATAGGCAACTCCACATTTTCATCAAGCAATACTCAAAGTTTTGCCAACATATGTGTGTGTGTGTGTGTGTGTGTGTGTGTGTTTCTTACCCACAGATGTCAGTGAGCTAGCTGATGTCCTAGCATTTCTGTGAGAATGCCGCAGATGAGGACTAACAGGTCTGGAGGGGGAAAGAAAAGGGGGGAAAATGAGCTATATTAAAACTAAAGTAGCATTATATAAATCAGTTTATAAAAGTATTAAAACTAAATTTATATGATAGAATTTTGTGTACACACACACAAACATTTAAAACAAAAACACCACACATTAAATTCACAAACTAGTTTGGCCTTTAGCTAATGTGAATTTGGAAAGGCACACTTGCCAAGGTAGCATCCTACTCTGCACTGAAATAGCTCCTTTGGGACTTCCCCTAGAGTTATGAGAGAAGTGCTTCCTGTATGGGAGCTGGACAAAAACCAGCAAAATAGGATCAATTTTCACATCATGTGTAAATCCCCAATAAATCTTCTCTCATCTTGAATATGAAAATTTCTCATTAAATTCACCTCAGTTTTATTTTGTGTGAACAAAAATTATGTTGCAACAATTGTTCTAGAAAATTTTAGAAAATAACTTATGTTGTGTTAAATGTTTCCCATGCCATGCTAATAACAAGATGGGAGCCAGATACTGCAGCCCCGGACTGACTGTCAACATCTCCATTCCAAGCTGAGAGTTTGTGACTAATGTCTAGCTGATACATTTGTATGAGCTGAGCTACCTCTATCAGTAGGTCAGGATGGTTGGGATTGGGGAAGGTGTGCCAGCCTACACTGAATGTTCAGGAATTAACCCCTTGGCTACTTTGCTACTCAACACAATAAAAATAGTGCTTGAAGTATAGTTCTTCTCAAAGTCGTCAAAAATATGTCCTCCCATTACGCATTTAGGATCATTCTATATAACTTGAATGTACAAGATAAGACAAACTAGGATGATAATTGGGCACATCCCAACCTCCCCCCCCCAAAAAAAAAGAGAGTTCTGGTTTGTTGTTGCTCTTTTAATTAGCAGTTTACTGAAATTTCCCATCATCTTTAAACAGCAGTAAGTCCTAATACACCTTTAAAAACCCCCCACAAACTTGAAATCAAGTGTTAGAAAGTTAATCTATTTATTGTTAGCAATTTGGTCTCTGGCAATTCATTGGCAGTCGTTTTCGGTCTTCATCCAGGTAAGTAAGCAAAACTATGCAAGCAAGCAATCAAAAGGAGGAAAAAAGAGAAAGAGGAACACAACAAGGAAGGGGAAGAGAAGGGAAGTGGTAGCTATATTGTAACTGGGCAAGCTGCCAGGTAAGACAGCTGTTCCTTTGGGGCACTGTAGTTGTCAAAAGGTTTCAATGCTGAAATATTTATTGCGTAAGTATACATCCTCTAACCAAAGACTGCAGGATTTAGCCCACATGCCTGAGAACATCCATATATTCCTACTTTAAATCCAATAATTTTAAGAATAATTAATGATGATGATGATGATGATAATAATAATAATAATAGTTTATACCCCGCCCATCTGCCTGGGTTTCCCCAGCCACTTTGGGCGGCTCCCAACAAAATATTAAAAACACGATAAAACATCAAACATTACAAACTGCCCTAAACAGGGCTGCCATTAGATGTCTTCTAAAAAGTTAAACTTTTTATTTTTGAAAGCCCTCTATATTTACTTTGTTTCATGCACCTCACTCTACAAAGTAGCTCCACATGAAGTGGATAAATCGGCATACTCTGGTGGTTTGCTTGTTACATGTATCCAGGGCAACAGTTCTGTGTCCAATTGTTCAAATCTAGACTTCATTAAAAAAAAGAGATTTACGCAAATGTCCACATGAGATTGGCCCCAACAATATAATTTTCTGGAGGAATGCACTTTCCAATCTATCCTTACAAGCATGTATATATTAGAATGCTACAAAGTTATAGAGGCAAGAGGCAGGCAAACAAACAAACAAACAAACAAACAAAGCATGCAGAAAGGTCAAATCAGTTTATAGCAAATAATGCAGAGAAGGCATTCCTGACATATACAGCTCAGCATGTAGAGCCAGACAGATCAATGGCCATGCTTTCCAACGCTGATGGGAGTTGGAGTCCAACAACGTATGGGGATTGTGCATGTTCCTTATTTACTTATGGCAGAATAGAAATCAAATTGTGTGTGCTTATTTATGTATTACCTGAAAGCTAGATTTTTTTCTCTTTCTGTATCTGATGTGACTATGTTTTCTGGAAGAACGATAGAAGGTGCGTTGCATGTTGCTGCTTCAACAGGGGACTCCTGAATGGTTTGTGACAAAAAATATATTTTGAAAACTTAACTTGGAATATAGAAATATACCACAGGATAATTGCAATGGAATAAACATATCAACTTATTTTTACATGAAATTCTAGGCCTAATATCTTTATTTAATTTTGTTGTTGAGGTATTATGGCATGCACACGTTTCATGAGAACTCTTCCCATGTACATCCAGTGATTTCAACCCAATATCAAGGTGTGGCTAACCATTCTAGCTCACATACTTTTGCTCTTCACCCTCTAGAGTCACAAACAGCCATGGCATCCTCTGCCTGTTCCTGTGGAATGGAGGAACTGGCAGAGTCAATCTGAATGTTTACCTTTTTATACAACTACCAAGGACATATAATGGCTTTTTCTAGGTAATAATACATAGTGCAGTGGGAAACAGGAAACCCTTAGATGTTGCTGACTAAACGAACTTCCAAATAAGCAGCAGCAAGCAGCTGAAAAAGGGACTACTCCCCAGGCTCTCACAGCATTAGTTTCTTATGGTGAACAATTACCGTTGTTCTGTACCTGACAACACTTTAAAGACACACAACTGCATGCAAGATGGAGCAAAGTCAAGATCTCTTTGACCTACACTGTATGCCTTCCATTAGACTGATCACTAGAATTCACACACGTGGGCTGTTTATCTTAAACCAGGAAACTAGCCCTCAGCACAAATGTGTAATGGTGTCAGAATGCATGACAAATAACTGCACAGTTCACTGCTGACAACATTTTCCTAGGATGTTGAAAGGAAAAGCAGCGGATGTTTTTATCCAAAGAGTAGAATACTGTGTCCTAGGTTTAAAAGACAATGATAAAAGTAAAACTGAATGTGCCAGATATACATTGGCTTTAAAGTTTTCAACACATCTCAAGAGAACATGATGATCTGTTTTGTGTTGTGTTTTTTTTTATAAAAATGGGCAGTTGATAACATAAATCCTAAAGAAGCAGGCTTGAAAATCATTACGCTTGTTGATTCAGTACTGCATATTAGCAGAAGGTCCCTCTTTTACACATTTTATGCATGTCATCCAAATGATGTGCAAAACATCAAAAATATTTTTGAGGGGAGATTAGAGGGTCAGGAAGTTCTCTGTGAAATCATCAACTGTGTTGACATAGTTGTCTCTGTGAGCGCAATGTGGAGTGTCACATGCTGTTAATATTACCAGAAAGCATGGGTTGATCTTACTGCTAATGCCAAGTAGGGCTAAATCTTTTTCTTTAAAAAAAGCCAAAAAAAAACCACACCCCACAAACCATGCTCAGTCCAACTTTGGTAGCAACTACTACCATTTCTGTTTCACCCCAGCTAGGATGCCATTCATACATTGTCTCAAGCAGCACTAATTGTTGAGGGACTACTTCCAGGGCTGGCCATATAATATGGATAAATATGGGGGGGGGGAGACACAGCAGTCAAAGCTCTTCCAATGTATTTTATAATAGGATTAGTTTTAGAGCCAACATTTGCTAAAAAGTCAAGCAGAACAAATTGCAGAACATCCTAAACTATAACGTCATAACGGCCCATTCTGCTAGGAAGCTGACAGCAGCCCTGAGTACAAGCTAGAAAAGGTGAAATACCGGTACATAATAAAGGTCCAGCCCCACAAATAAGAATATTCAGACAAGAACAATAGTCTTAAGAACTGGAATCAAGATCAATGAGTGGTGATGTAACACCATATTACACTACATCAACTCACATTTTTCATCAGTGTTATATTACATTGAAATGTTAGGATAAATATGCTAAACAGGGCTTTGGTCAGAATCTTGTAATAAATATCGCAAGAACTGCTGCCAATGTCTCATTCTTCCTTCTGTACCATCTAGTAGAACTTACCTTGGGTTCTGACAACATTCCATTCTTTCCCCCTACTTGCTATTAAAATTTAGGTAGTGATGAGAAAGCATAGAACATTGTGATGTCATGGAGTGGGAAAACAAGATTAAATTACATGCCAAAGCATATTTTCATCAAACTCAATGCACAAATTATAGTAAGAAAAAAGAAAAAAAGATAGCTAATGTAAAGCAGCCAGAAGTCACTGAGGATAGCATATTTATAAATGTTGCTTACTTTGATTGGAGAAGGCAAAATGGGGTGCTGTGTCTCTGTTGGCTGTCCCTCATTTTCAGGTAGGGTTGGCATAATGAGCGGTGAAAGATACGCTGGATTGCAGTGTTGACTAAAGAGGCTATGCACTGATGGGAATGTCTGTTTCGAGTTAACCTCTGAAGATAAGCACTGTGGGGCCTTGTGATCCCAAGGCTATAGCAGATGCCAAAAATACAAATTAAACCCATTTAAAGTCCAGGCTGAGATCACTTTATAACAACAAGCAGCAATAAAGTTTAAAGTAACAACTTATGCTTCTCCTTGTGTTTTATTAACTTGGGGTTTTGAAAGGTCTAATGTAACATAGTAAGGACATTAAGATAAACCTTTTCAACATTCCTTGTATTATTGCATGGAAGGCTTCATTGGCAAGCTTTAAAGTGTTCTCATTTCCAATTAAGATAGACCTCCTTGTCAGTCCTTCATGAAACTCTATGCAAAGTCAAGGAATGATTGTGTTGAAATCAGTACTAAAAATGACTTTTTTTGTAAATAACATACATTTGACATGGGTATTGCTCAGTGCACAAAAATGTTTTTGCACACATGCATTTCAGTGATGTGGAAATGAACTTGTCGTTTTTCTGACACACTTTCAATCTTTTTGACTGGCTTGGAAATAAGTGGTTCCTACTATCTGGAACAGAAACCAAAATTTGCATAGCACTGATTGGCTGACTCTTGTGCCAATCACTAATACCATCACCAACCACAGAAGGCCATTGTGCAGGCATAGCAATCTGGTCAAGCCCTCTGCCTTGGTAGGTAATACGCATTACATGATCTATGTCCACTCCCTTCAACATCTACCAGTTGGATTTGGACTGTTGCTCAAAGTTCATACCCATTCATTCAGAGTTCGAGAAACTGTGGACCTCCAAAAGTACAACCCTCATTATCCCCATTCATTGGCAAGGCAGGGGTAGGAGTTGGGGTCCAACAGCAAGGCCACAGGCTCCCCAACTTTACTTTAAATTATGCTCCAGTCTTTTAATCTGGCATTTAAAGGAATTAGAATCCAAAATGAATATTGGTTTATTTGCACACAATATTGTGATTTATCTGGAGAAGCAGCTGAAGAATTACACAGAGTTGTACAGCAGTACAGGAAGAGTGTGTGTTTCAAAACAAACATAGGGAAAAGCCAATTGCTAATATGGCCGAACAGTGAAAACAGGAAGTCAAAGATCACAAGTAAGGTTGGAGATGGAAAGTGTTGGTTTTGTAAAGCCATAAAGGGATATGTATATATTTTGTTATGGGGGGGGGTGCACTAATGCAAAGCAGTTTTGGAACTGCGTGGTTGAAATTATAAGGGAAAGTTTGCAAGCTGAGTTACCATTAGAACACAACTAATATGCTAATTAAATTCTGTAAAAAGTCAGCCTCTAAATTCATATAAGATCCAGATTTTACAGCTTTTGACCACTGCAAAGCTGTTCTATGTCAAAGCAAAGAAAGCAGGATATCATCAGAAAAATCTGAGAACAATTGAGCTTGATTAAAATATTCAACAATGTTAAAAATGGAGTTAATTATCAGGAAGAATTAAACAAATGGAGTCAGTTAACAGCTTTGGTAAAAAGAAAATTCGATATTTCAGGTGTTGGCATGAACTACTACATGTTATTAAAATATATATTTAGTTTAGGAAAAAATAGCTATGAATGGAAAATACAATGAAAATGTTGGCATTTGAAATGTGAGATTAATTTATTCCATTATAACAATGATATTTTTCCTTTTTCATTATTATATATATTTCACGTTAATAAAGTTTGTTTAATGCATCAAAATAATTTTAAAAAATAAAATTAAGCTCCAATCTAAAGTGAATATGGGGCCTTTGCCCCCAGGTTGTGATACACATTTGTGTACACTTTTACAGAGAATGCTCCTAGGACATGCTTCAGACAGTGACTTTCTTTGGAAAGACAATATGCCCTTTTCTGATTCAAACCAAGGGCTGATTGCAAATACTGCAGTCAATGTCAAGCCATCCTGGTGCATAATGTCCTAGAAGTACCTCTTCCCTTATGATCAACTACCTAAAAAGACCCTAAGCATCTCAGGACCAGGATACCACATGGGCGACTTTTTCCCATCCAAACCTAGATATTAGGATTCTTGTTAATTCCCCTTTCCTGGGTCTCTCTGCTGTTTGAGGTGGGGGCAGAACACACTAGAAGAGGGTCTTTTATATTGTGGTGACCAACATACTTGCTGCCTGGAGAAGTTTGCTTGGTGCTGCCACATACGTTTTCATGTCCAGTTAATAACTTCCTTAAAATCCTTCTCCTTGGTTTATTAGATTGATGGGAGACTCTGGCTTTTAAAATGTTCTTCTGTTGAAATAATCTATTTCAGTATTGTATTAATCTTTAAAACATTTAATTATTTTATAAACCACTTTGGTGCACTGAAAAGCAGAATATAAACACTTTAAACAAACAAAACAAAATGCTGAAAGTTATGAGCTCTGTTCAGTAGTAGTTTCTGGATCCATTTTCATCATCATGGGTGATTTGTTTGTTTGTTTGTTTGTCTTGATCCTTTCTATCTCTGTTCCCCTCTCTAGAAACCAAAATGAAACTAATTTTTGAGAAACATGCAGTGTTTTGTGGTTTCTATGGTAGATTTAAGAACTTCCTGACAGAGAGCCTGGGATACCATCTCAGTGTCACAGAGCCTGGGATTTCATTTTTTCCCACTGAAATCAACCCAGAAGTCGTACCTAGAAAACAGTAATTCTGGGCACTATAGCTATGTCTATGTGCTATTCTAAATAGAAAAACCAAACGTTGACAGTTTTTGGTTTTTTTAAGCCAGGCATAGGCCAACTCAGCCCTCCAGATGTTTTGAGACTACAACTCCCACCATCCCTAGCTAACAGGACCAGTGGTCAAGGATGATGGGAATTGTAGTCTCAAAACATCTGGAGGGCCGAGTTTGCCTATGCCTGTTTTAAGCCCTATTACTTCCAGTACACACTCTGCATTCCTTGTCCTAGGAAATATTTAGAGAGACAATATTCCATGCAAATATTTATTATTCTCCATTACGTTTTAGAAGTAGGTTTTAGAAATGGAATCACAGATTCATGAAAGGCGGCTTTTAGGCAACCTGGTCCAACACCGTGCTTAATGCAGGATCTGCAGCGTCCCTGACACAGATGGCTATCCAGCTGCTGCTTAAATGCACAAAGCAGTAAAGGAGAGCCCTCCCACCTTCCTAGGCAGTCTGTTCCACTGTGGAAGAGATCTTAACATTAGGAATTTTTTCCTAACATTTAGCTCGGCCTTCTCCAGTTTGGTGTATTCTAGGAGTTTTGGATTACAACCTCTCATTACCACTAACCATCCAGCATGGGCAATGGTCAGGAATAGCGGTAGTTGTAGTCCAAAACCAGAAGCACCTGATTAGGAAAGGCTGATTTAGGTGAAACTCGATTCCCTCCCATTTCCACCTAGTTCATGCTTTTGGATTTCATGTAGTAGATGATGGGAAGAGATTTCTCTCTCCCTAAGACCAGTGCTGTCAAGTATCCCGTTTTTCCCGGGATTCTCCCTTATTTTAAGCAGTTTCCCGCTGCTCTCCCTTATTTTTTATTTCCCTTAAATTTCCCATTTTTAATGGAAGCAGCTCCTCCCCTGCTGGCCAGGGACTGGGTGGGAAAACCTCGCCTACTTGGAGAGAGAAGCCTCAGCCCTCAAAGCAAGTGGGAGCCGTTTCCCGTGCTTACAGGGGGGTGTATTCCTCTCCCTGCATCAGCCCCTATCCATTGCCACCGAGCCCCTCAGCCGGCCAATAGGGTTAGCTGGCGGGCGGAGCCTGGCTGCCTTTGAGCAGCTGCTGCTTCCTGTCCTGTTTTGATGGGATCAGACAAGAAGACGATGGAGCTTCATCGCGCGGAGCACATGGCTGCCCTCCTCTTTGCTCCGCTCCGAGCCCGAGCCCGCTTGGAGTTTACATTGCTGCTCCGCCCACTTTTGCTTCTGGCTCCGCCCACCACTGACATGTGACTGTCCCCGGGATAGGTGAGACTGCTGATCCCTTATTTTCAAATCCGAAACTTGACAGCTATGCCTAAGACCCTGAAGGGATGTTTATTTATCAAAATCTATAAACCACTTACTTGTAAGAAAACATTTAAGTAAAGTAAAACATGGACATTCCTGATGGAAAATAGCTAAACCAAGTATTTAAAAGCATTTAAAAATGATTAAAATCAAAAGAGATAAAACACATGCAACTTCTACATGCAGTGAAATGTGATGTCCTAAGTGCTAGCCATTCAGTTCTGGGCAAGCTCACAGAACTAGTTTTCCAGAGAAAAACTGTTCATTTCTCACAAACCACAATTCTGAGAGTGTACTGGTTTTTTTGGTAAGCATCTAATTCCAAATTCCTAATTTATTGGAAATTCTGCTTAGAATTTGCCTATTTGTGCAAGACTTACAAAAGCCAATGAATGGATTGGAAGTTTGAGAAACCTGCCCTCAGTTCAACTTTATTCTTCATCTTTTGTAATTCTAAATTCATTTCAGTGTGCCCTTTTAACTTTTCAATTTGTTCTACATGAACTGTGTTTTTATAATAAGATTCTTCTACTTAAAGTGCAGGCTTTTTATGGAAGTATGTCCCTGTCAATGATAAGAGTTTCCCAGGAATAAAACTTTATAAGTATATAGGTCTCCTAGGAATCATTTTTTTTTCTTTCCCAATCATTTCCTGAAAACTTCCCCCACCCCACAAAGATTATTAACTGTACACTGTACAGATGGCACGAGTGCTATAATGTTAGGAGAAATGGTGTTCAAACAAAACAGCATTATAGTGATTACCACGTCTGAGGACTTCAGAATGAAAATTAAACTGGAGTCTTTCCTCCCTTTGCAGAACCTGTTTTCCCATCTGTTCCCTCTTTTCTCTAAACTTTTTTTTAAAAAAATAATAATTCATTCTATTTAGGAAGACATAAAACAAAACACAAACTGGGGAGCCAATAACCCTATAAAATATAAACTGAAATGTAAACTGAAAATTTGACATTCATTTTGCTAGTTTTGATCCAGTTCTCCACTCTGTTAAGGTCACATTGAGTCTGATTTTGTCTTTAGCTGTCCCAGTTGGTGTTAACTGCAAATTCCTACATCCAAGTCTTTTATAAAGATGTTGAACAACAACAGGCCCAGGACAGAATCCTGCGGCACCTTACATGTCACTTTTTTCAAGACGACAAGGAAGCATAAGTGAGCACTCAGTCAACCAGCTACAAATCCACCCAACAGTTATCTCATCCACCACACATTTTACCAGTCTTTCTGCAAGAATATCATGGGGGACTTTGTCAAAAGCCTTACTGAGATCAAGATACACAAAGTCCACAACATTCCTTAATCCACCAAGCTTCTAACTCTATCAAAAAAAGAAAAGAGATTTGTCTGGCACAACTTTTTTTTTAACAAACCCATGCAGAGTTTTAATAATCATTTTAGTAATCCTTCTCTAAGTGCTCACAAGCCAAATGTTTAATTATCTGTTCTAGGACCTTTCTTGGTATCACGTCAAGGTGACTGTTCAGTAGTTACCTAGGTCTTCTTTTTCCTCTTTTTGAAGATGAGAATAACATGTGCCCAGCTCCAGTCTGCAGGAACCTCACCTGTTCTCCAAGAATTCTCAAAGATAATAGGCAGGTGCTCTGAAATTGCACCTGCAGTTTCTTTAGTACCACTGGATGCAGCTCATCAGGCCCTGGAGATTTGAATTCATTTAAAGTTGCTAGGGGTTCCTGTACAAGGTACTACCTCTTCTCCTATTCTGGGCTGCAGTCCCTCCTTGCATTGCTTATTCTGTTATCACCAGTTTGGGCACTGCTTTCCTTTTGGGTGAAGACAGAAAAAAGTAAGTGTTTGAGCAGCAGAGGTGGAGCTAGTCCTTCCTGGGGGTGCTGCAAGTGGCGCACATCCCCAGGGGTGGTGCACCAATGTCATCACTCCCCAGGGATGACACCTGAGGCGGACTGCTCCCACCTTTCTCCACTACTGTTGAGCAGTTCTGCCTTCTCTCTGTCACCCAACAGCGTTTCTCCATCTTGTCTATGCAGAGGACCTGCTTCTTGCTTGTTCTTTTTCTTGTTTCAAATATAGCTGAAGAAGCTTTTTAAAAAATTATTTTAAACCTCTGTTGCAAGCCTGAGCTCATTCTGAGCTTTGGCCCACCTGACCTTCTCCCTGCAACTGTTGGCTACTCGTGTATACTCTTCCTTTGTGATTTCCCCTTTCTTCCATTTCTTGGGCCACATCTGAAGGAATTCCCCTCCTGCTTCTAAAGACCTTACAAAATGACACTGAACAAACTATTTCCAGCCTCATATCAACATCAAATAGTAATTGTTCTGTAAACCCTCTAACACTGTTATTCTAGGCTAATTTGGATGCATAGGACAAATCTAATTAATCAGATGTTTATCTTATGACTGTCCTGGGAGAGGGGGTTCTGAGGAAAACAGAATTTGGTCCATCCCACTCCCCCCACCCCCACCCCACCCCCCACCCCAATTTGGTACTGTACTGTGAACAGTTGTAATTGACACTAGACTGAAGAAGGAAACCCAGTGGGAGTTAACTGGGCATACAATCCAATGAGTGACACATTCTCCCTTTCGTGAAACAGATTTTAACATTAAGCATTTCATAAACTGTAGAACATTAGCTCAGAATGCGTATATTATACATTAATCAGAAAAGAAAACCCCCGGGCCACTACGTTCTGCTATTCTAACATTATGTAATACAATATAAATAGGTTTTGTTTAGTTCTTGCATGTTTCATAATAGCTTTGCTTAAAATAGAAAGACAGAGGATTAATCCTCACCCCAAGGCTCAGACCTCATCACGGGATACAAGGAAGTTTGTGTATCACCGAGCAATTTTAGAGAATACAATATCCAGGAAGTGATGTTCTAGGAGTTCTATTCCATAAAAGGAAAAAGTATTTAGAAATGGTTGGCCTTCTTTTTGCAGCTCATTAGACCACAATAGGGAAAGTCGAACACAAATAATCAGTAAACTTACCCTCTGAGTCACAGCTGAATACCTTGGCAAAGACTGAGACTGAAGGTGCTTCACTCCATCTTCAGTGCTGGCCTGACTGTTGACCTCAACTGCTCTGCTCAACCACAGCAAGCGTAAAAAGGGAAGCACAAACACAAGAAGCTTAAAAATAATTTCCCGGGTATCCTGGCACTTCCGTCTTTTCCTTGGGCATGACACAGGGTTCTCGCTACTTCCTCCAGAGACCCAGATTTAAAGATAGCTTTAAACCAGAGAAGGAAACCTGTGGTGCTCCATATGTTGTTGGACTACAACTCTCATCCCTGTGCTGCCAAGGGCAGAGCCAGCTATATTATATGGGGTGGGAGAGGACCTGAGTCAAGATTGCTGCAAGATTGCTCCCAAGCCCCGCCCCCCAGGCCGCCACAGATTGGTGCAAATGTAAAGTGGGTGTGGTGGGAACTCATGATGCTCCACAGCTGGCCTGGGGGAGAATCTAATGGCTGCTGCCACAACGGCATTGCTCAGGGGTGTGTGGAGCTGGCGCAATGAGTCACAACCACTGCCCACCCTGAACTGGGTAAGCGGCCACTCTCATCACTCACACCCATGCCATACATTTAAATCACACTGCTTCCCCCTAAGCATCCATGGAACTGCAGTTTACCTCACAGAGCTACAATTCCCAGCACCCTTGACAAACTACAGTTCCTAGGATTCGGGGGGAGGGGAGCCATATGCTTTAAATGTATGGTATGGATGTGACCAGTCTTCCTTAACCATTGGCCATACTGGCTGGGAGTGATGGGAATTGGAGTCACATCTCTTAGACCCCTTGCAGTGGGAATAGATTCACCACCTGGACAATATAATAATATGGGGGCCCACCCCACACTGGGGAAATGCAATGACCAAAAAAAGCACCCTCAGTGTGCAAAGAAATCTGTGCCACGTGCAATAAGCAGGTAAGAATTGGGTATGTGTTTCACAAAAGCTTGAGAATTAATAACTGAACAGTGGTTCAACACAGGGAAGATTTGGCTCTCCAGATATTGCTGAACTACACCTCCCATCAGCCCAAGCAAGCATGGCCATTGGCCAGAGATTATGATAATAGAATCATAGTATTACAGAATTGTAGAGCAGTGGTTATTTATTAAATTTCTATACCTCCCTTCACCCGAAAATAACAGGGCGGTTTACAATATAAAAACACAAAAATGCACAACATAGTAACAAACAAAACAATAACCCTCCCCACAAAGTTTAAAAGGCCATAGAGTGTTTAATTAGCCAAAGACATGGAATAAGAGGTACGTTTTTGCCTGGCGCCTAAAGATATGTAGCCAAGGCGCCAGGTAAACCTCTCTGGTGAGAGCGTTCCACAAGCAGAGGGCTACCCAAAGATGCTGGGAGTTGTAGTTCAGTAAACATCTGGAGGGTCAAAGGTCGTCCCCCCCCCCGATGTAACATGTCCTCTTTTCAAGAGAAACCACAGGTGCAAACTGATTTTCCATCACAAAAAGAAAGGCTCCGCTAAATTTTTATTGTGGCTGTGGTATTCAAGCATAGTTATTTTTGTATGATGGTCAACAACATATGGCTGCATTATTAGTTACCATAGGAACCTATTGTGGATTGCATTCAATATTCCAAGATCAAGAAGATGCGACATCTCTTTATTTGCCATGCTAGCAAACAGTTTGCTTCTCAGCAGTAGGGATCTTTTTGTTTGCTTTTTAGTACTCCAGTGGTTTATTTCAGCCTTATTAACTGTCCCTTTCAGACTTTTCTTTTAAAATGTTGCCTAATGGGAATTGCTAGAGAACACCCGAAAACAAAAGTTTAATAACTCACTTAAACAAAACATCTTCCTATTAAGGCATTCAGGTACATCATTTTAGCAATAACATCTTCTGATAAAGTGCTTACTGAAAAAGATCTTGAACTTTACAAGTCATTTTAATAAGACAATGCTCATATAACATAAATAGGTTCTCTTTACCTTTTATTGTCTTGCCCATGTTCTGTTTTATAGGCATGCCTCTCCTTGTTTAAGAGATTTTCTTTGGATCCCCGTCTTTGGCTCAGGAAGAACAGATTAGGCAATGTGCGACAACATCTCTTTCGAGCCGAAAAATGTTCTAAATTCAGTGCATCTATGATTAACACACAATATTTGAAGATCAGAAACTAGGAGGCAACATAGTGCCATGTAATTTGCAAATGCCTTTTTGGTATAAGGATTAAAGTTGCACTAACAAAAAAATGTTGCCATTGCAGCTTATTTTAAAAGTACATGTTAAATTAAATCTGTTGTAATTAGAATTTTTTTTTGGGGGGGGGACAATGACTTTGAGTTTATTTGGAGAGGAGGAGACAGGAAATCATTTTCAAGGAATAACTTAATTCCAAAATGTAGCTCATACATTTTCTGTTATTATTTGGACATTTAAGAAAGATTTTGCTTGGATATTATAGCTACAGGACAAGCAGGTTTAACAGGAGAAACCAGTAGCCTGCAACATACCTCTGAACACTATTAAAATGTCCTTTATTATGTATCCTACCATCAGATGCAATCTATCCCACCACTAATAGTCAGTACTAAGAACCAGGGAGAATAAGATGCCATCTGCCGGAGGGCCTGCAAAATGGAGACTAATAAGATTGATGCAGCCAAACCACCCAAGACAGGAATACTCAACTTGAATCCATACTGGTTTTCAGGAAAACAAGGACTAGGCTAATGCTGATAAACATCATGTATCACAGAATTGATATACTGTATCCCTCAGGTTTAAGCCAAAACAGATTCCAAGTACCGGTATATATTAAACAAGTGAGGTCCTACAACAAAATGTTGTAGGGTATCCCTGGCCCTGGTGTGTACATTACCTGAGTCTGTGACTTCGGGGCTGCAGGGAAAACAAAAGTTAGCATCAAAGTAAACAGTCCCTGCTCTAATATGGGCCTTACTTCATGGGGGCTTTGTTTTAAATTTTATTTTAATTAGTTTTTGAACATTTGAAAAGTGCAATCAATCTGCACGTAAGTCAATGGAGCATGAGCTGCAGCTCCACCTCTGACATTTGGCATTGTTGCATGCCACCAAATCACTGTGGTGTGACATTCCAAGGATTCCAGGTGCTTCCCTAGGGTTCAGTTTCCTTGGAATATGGTACAGCAGAGCCTGTGGTGTCCATAGTATGGACCATTAGTATAGGAAAGGTGAGGAAGGGGGCCCACTCATTTGCCATCTGGCACAGAGCAAATACCTTTCTTATACTAACGACCCATGCTTAGGCCATTATGGCTAATTCAACAATGGGATCTTCCATTAGATACCAACCTGTCCTCCCCCCCCCAAAAAAACTCACAACAGTATTAACAATGGAGGGCACTGCAGGGTTGCTGTGAGCTACTCTTTCCTTCATACATGGTACACACCTACAACCTGAGAAAGGTCCAACAATTTATGCCTTCGGGATATCAAAGTCTACTGGTACTTCTTCTGCATGTTCTGGTGATTTGGACTACATTAGCACAGGAAGACCTGAATCAGTATTACAGATGAATACAAATTATTAATTCTACCAAATGCAGTGTAGGATGAATACCGGTATGCTGTCCTCATTCATCAGTGGCACTTTTGCTATCAAGGTACAATGTCTCAAAACAAAGTCTTAAAACTCCAACCAAAAATAATCTTTTTACTTTTGTAAGAATAAGCAAGAAGTCAAGTTCCTAAAATACACTGGACTGGGTTTAGAAGCCATAGAGACTTTTCCAACACAAATTTCATATGCAGGTCTCAGGAGACTATTTATTGTAAGTTTCCATGGTATTTATGGCAGCATTCACATCCACTTTAAATGCTTTTAAAATTGGCACCAGTGTGTTATTTCATCCAAACTAGTGGACTCCATGTTAATAGAAAATACTTGTTACTTGCCCAATTCTATTTTGTTTAATTGAAGGATTTTAATTTCACAGTAAAGCCACTGAAGTACTGTGAAATGCATTTCATCAGTTTTCCAAGTTTAAGTGACCAGAACCTTAACAGAACTAGTTGTACAGTACTACTGTCTGAAACAAAACTCCAAGAGGCAACTGACTAGGACACTGGGTTTCCCTCCATTTCTACAGTGCCTGCTAAAGTTAAGTATCTAAGGACTGATTCATAGGACCACATTTACTGCTATAACTAACAATCTAAAAGTTTTATTATTTTAAAATAGATAACACAGGTATAGCCTTTTATTATCATGCAAATGCAGTTTTCCAATACAGGGCCAAATGTGTTTAGATGACTTCAGAACTACCAACTAATCTGGTTCTGTGAACTGTTGCACAGTGCGACGCCACAATTCTCAGTTTACAGCATTTGCAGATAGTAATGTTATTAAGCTGAGTACCTGATTTGTCTGAACCTACAAGGGAGCAGACCCTTACCACTATTTCAAGACATAGCCATGGCTTGCAGAATCGTGGATCCCTGGCCTCAGTGCTTCCATTCTGGGGGAAAGGGGTGTCAGAGTCACTTGGAAGTATAGGCTGGGAGCCAAGCTCTGGCTCAGACAAAGCTCATAGCTTAAGCAAAAAGTAAGCCTAGGCTCCTGCTGTGTAATGCTAGTTAAAATGCAGGGTGAAGGTAGTCAATGTGGTGCCCTTAAGATGTCGTTGGACTCCTGCTCCAATTATTCCTGACCAGTGCCCATGCTGGCTGGAGCAGATGAAAGTTGGAGCCAGTGTTCGAAACTCCCATTGTTCTAGGTGCATTTTGCGACAGGGAATTTCATTAGCGCAAGCAGTTTCTGAGCTCTGGGTGCAGTACCTTTTTCTGCCTCCCAGCTACTCTCTGAAGACTGAAGAAGAGACCCTCTTAAAAATATTAGGGGGGTGGGCAGGTGAAGGACTAGACCATATGAAAAATGAGCATAATATTTTAGCTGCAGTTCATTCATTTTCAGCTTTGTATTCTTGTTATTAAAAAGCGCACCTAGACATTCCATTGTTGTGCCCATAGGTTCAGGTTGTATATGTGTAAACACAAACCATAAAGACACCACAGTCCCTACTGAGCATCATTTCTAAAAGGAAACACGAACCCTGGGTAAAGCACACCTGAACTCCTTGGAATCTTTCACCATTTGGGAGATTGGGGTGGCATGCAACAAAACATAAGAACTGTCAAGTTATTCATCGCTGAGCTGAGCTGAGTTGAAGGTGGGGGAACCATGATTACTTGATTCTTTGCTCAATGTATAAATATACAGTAAGTTTAGAAATTAAGTTGTTCATACCTATAAGTGATGTTGGAAGCCTGGAATCATCATTTTCAATGAGGTATGTAGCTTTCAAGCTCAAGAAGGGAAAATAAATTGGCAACACAAGTGTTGACTTAGACCAAGCAGTAGCCTCCTGTTTAATATTTAAAAAAGAGCAAAGGTCTGTGAGACAGAAACTTAAGTTTTACCCAACTACCAACTTATGGAAGGCAGATCCTCCTATCTGTCTTAAAATACTTTCCCCTCATTCCTTCCAACTTGATACAATTCTCTAAACCTTTTAAATGCCACTTATCGAAATCAGCATTCACTATGGAATAAGCATTACCTTTAGACACAACACAACCATCCATTTCAGAAGGGTAGCCAAGTTAGGTTGTTACAACAGAGAGTCTGATGGCACTTTGAAGTCAGATTCATTGTTGGATGAGTTTGAAGTCAGGTAAACATCAGTAGATACACATATACAGGGTGGTGGGGAGAGAAAGCAGTAGGCCAAAAGGCCATTGAATGCAAGCAGACACAGTCTGTGACATTTCTAGGCTGTATACACATTGGTCTGGTTTAAAACACAGGCCATTTTCTCAATTTGGATAGAGGTGCACTAAAGTAAAGAGAAAACATACTTTCATTGTTATGTTCTTTGTGATATAGTTTTGGTAGCTATGCTGGTCCATCTGAACAAGAATTGAAATAAGTGGGACAGTAAGTGTAGGTGGATACTGTCTCACATGCTCTACTGTGAGTCAAGGCCAGAAGAATAACCTCTGTGAGTCAAGGCCAGAAGAATAACCTCATAGTGTTTCAACCAGGTAGATACTTAAAAAATTAAATGGCACAGATTAGCATCTGCCTAGATTTAAGAGGTTACATGAATGCCATTTTACAATGAAGCAAACAATACCAAATTAAGCAATGAAAATGGCTGATGAACTTGAAAACTAAATTATAATGCATGGCATTTTGCATATGTGGTCTCCTTGTTCCTCATTCTTGGCTGCATTTTATGTCTTCCACTAACCATAGAGCATACAGAGTCATTATTTTTCACAAGCAAAAGGAACACTTTGCCAAATGCATTTACATAAAAGCACAGCACACAAAAACTTGAAAGATGATTCAAGACAGCCAGCCATACGGGAGTATGTAATTTGGCCAGCTGCCCATGGGTTTGGACACCAGAGAATACCACTGGGATTACAATGAAAATGTTAAATAGTTATCCCACATTGCTTATTTATTTTTAGTGGCATCAGCTCTAGTTCAACCAAGAGTTCTTTGACCAAAAGCCTGTTTACATAAAGTTCAGGCTGCTTGCATGACAAATTGCTTGGTTCGCCTTGTACCACTAGCCTTGGTAGAAAGACTCCAAGGAAACGTTAAGTGTTCTGGTTGTGGAACTTCCTGATATTCTTCATGCCCACATACTTGCTCACTCTACGTCTAATGAATGAAGCAACCCCCCAACTCAAGTCTTTATTAGAGGCTTTAGAGCAATATACTTTTGGATAAATATGACACTTCTGTTTAAAGAACATGAAAGAGTAAATTGTCACGCAGCAAAGTTAATTGGAAATCTGTTTTAGTTAATTTCTATGTAATGTCTCAGCTTCCATTGATTAGCTAATACCAGTGTCAAAGAAAGACACTTGCTCCCCCGCTTAGGCTAGCAAGAAGGGAACCCTAGGAAAGGAGAGATCTGCCAAATGTCAGTCTTGAGGTCTTTAGCCCACCCTGAACGTGTCTCTGTCCTGCATCTTGGAATTCCCTAAATGCCGAATCCCTTTTTAAAAGAAAGTCAAGATCCTTTTCAAAAACTGCAACCAGATTTGAATTTGTGATGGAGGAAGAGCTTAGGCCTCGACATGTCTGATAAGTAGTTTCAATTGGTGTTTTCTAACTTAATAAATGAGAGTGATTTAACTTTTTAACAAAACAAAACAAAAAAACCCCAGTTCGCTCGCTGCAGCCTTAAAATGCGGCGCCGCGCGGCTCCGGTGCCGGCCGGCGCCCCTTCCGACCGGCGCTCCCTGACTTTTTTCCCATAGGAACGCATTAATTAAATTTTAATGCGTTCCTATGGGAAACGGTGCCTCGCAAGACGAAATTTCCGCAAGACGAAAAGTCTTGCGGAACGAATTAATTTCGTCTTGCGAGGTACCACTGGAGTTCTAAAAGCTCTATTATCTGAAGCATGGGAGAGCACTTTACCAGTCTAGAAAATCTACAACTCAAATGTTTTATATTTTGTAAATCACTGTGAGGTTTTTTACAATCAAGCGGTGTATAAATTTTATGGAATGAATGAATGAATGAATTCTACTTGGCACAGACTGGAAGAATGAACGTTCCCCACATCGAATGGGGTGCACGTTTTGCATGATCACGAGTAGCCCCCTGGGATCACGGTGCAGCTCCTGGCAGTTGGGTCTGGCAATGCCTTCCCAGGTTGGATACCTGTGGACTCCACCTACTCCAGCAGCCGCCCAATCCCGGCTGAGGAGGTGTTGCCAGGGGGATTGGCCAGGTAGAAGGAGGGATTATACAGTACACACAATAGAACTTGAGTCATACCTGGGAAGCAGCCGTCGGATTCAGAGCTTCCCCACCCTCCACTCCCTCAATTGATGTTTACGTTGCAGGTTAACCACCTTCTTTTCCACAGCCACACAGACACGCAGGCGCTGCTATGTCAAGGTCGCTGTTGAAGGGCCGGAAAGGACTTTCCCTGCATTGGCAGGTTTCGCCTTTCCCGTAGCAATTTGTCACAACTTTGGCGGTTGCAGGCCTTGGGCGGAATCCTTTAGTCATCTACAAAATTGGGGGTGGGGTGGGGCGGTGACCCCCGCCCCCATTGCGGCGTCGATAACAGGGTTCCCGTTAAAGGGATCTCAGGGGGAGGCATTGACCATACGCCCTGAGGTCGTCACTGCCCTCCCCCTCCAGCGCCGGCGAACGGGGGGGGGGCAGGCTATCTGCTTGAACATATGTTCTCCAGAGCTGGCCCTCTTCCCACTCATGCTGGATAACCCTGAAATTACCCAGAACCCCGGCTGGGGGACTGGGAAGGATAAACACCCAATGCCTGAGCCAAGGTCTCCCTACATCTGAATATTAATAAAGTTGTGGCCAATTTAATCCAATAGAACGTTGTCACGTGTCGTTATTTCCCTCAGGGGCTGCCCGGGGTTCAGGGGACTCCACCTGGCCATGCAAAAGAATAAGAAGGGAAGGCATCAGTCCAAAGACAAAGGTGGTGGGTGGGTGCTTAGGCTGCCAAATCCTGTTTAATTGGCCCAGTGCATTTCAAAAAAAGTATTTTTACAGGAGTAAGGGCTGTAGCTCTATGGTACAGAATCGGCTCTGCGTGCACGTTCAATCACTGGCAGGTCCAAGTATGGTTAGAAATGTCCCTAGTCTGAAACTCTGGAGAGCTGCTGCCAGTTAGTGTAGACAATAGTAGGTGAGATGGACCAATGGAATGAATCAGTAAAAGGCAGCTTCTTATATGCTGCTCTACATTTATCACCTAACAACTTAAGGTTGCAGTCTTATATGATCTATTGAGCTCAGTGAGACTGTGGTTGTGTATACACAATACATTTAAAGCACACCTATCCTAAGAATCCCGGGAACTGCAGTATACCACACACACACACAATTCCAAGCACCCTTAAGAAAGGACTGTTCCCAGGATTTTTAGGGCTGGTTCTTTTAATGTATGATGTTGATGCAGCCTTACTTCTCCATATAGAATTGCGCTCATTTGGGTCCACAATATGCAACACCAAGAAAAGCAATACAAAAAGGGTCGGTTCCAACCCCATGGATTTCACATTTCTGGGTTCAGAGTGTGAAGAGCCCAATATACAGCCCACTCTTAAGCATGGCTGCTCAGAAGTAAGTTCCACTGATTTCAATGACTTTTGCTTTGAACTCCATACTGCAGCACCTAAAATGCAGCCACACCCACCCACCCACCCTATAAAGCATATGGCAGGTGGTGGTGGTGAAAGTCCTGCCCTAGTATGATTGATTTCTTTATAGGAAATATAAAGAAACAGACTTCCTGTCCAAGAAAAGGGTGGCAATAAGCTATTATCAATTCTCACATCGGTTAAAGAATATAATTGCCATAGTAACAAGGAGTAGGCACTTAAACAGGGCAACAGACTTTTTATAGCATCTTCTTGGCTGTCAAACTGGCATGTGCTTTTATATTCACAGCAAATATAAGGTGGCAGTGGTGGGAGGATAGTACAGAATGTGGTACAGGATTCATCCTGAGTAATGCAGAACAGCAGCAGAAGGGGGGAAGCCTTCAAAACAGAAAAGCAAACACAAAAACAGGACATTTAGATGAAGACCTTTTTTTTAAAAGGAAGACTTTTTCTTTTTAACCAATTCTCATCAAACCTAGTACGAGGGGGAAATAAGTTTCCCTTCCTAATGCTTGAGAGGTAGTGGTTAAATTAACAAATCATTAGCTGAATGTCCCCTATTCAGATCTCAGTTCAAAAGAGGATCTTACAGAATTGTGGGAATACGTTTTAAGGTGCTCCTGCACCTGTTTGCTTTAAGGTAACCTTCCGCGCTTCGCACGGAAGGCAAGGAGATCCGGCAGAGGTTGCTGCCCGGATCCCTCCGCGCTTGGGGCAAAGCGCGCCAAGACAAGCCTAATTAACGGTCAGTTAAGAGTTTCCCGCCCAGAAACTCACCTAGATACAATGTTGTGATTGGTTATTGACGATGTTATGACGATGTTCAACTTCCTAATAAATAGCCCTGCTCTCTGTAGCGGTGTGGAGTGTGCGCGAGACAAGCCAAGAGAGAACATCCGTGCGAGACAAGCCAAGAGAGAAACCGAAAGAGAAACCAAGCCGCACAGAGCAGTAGAGCGCAACTTCACCATTGACTGCAGTCTCTTAGTATTTATTTCATTTTATTTCAAAAAGTTTATTTGGCCTCCTTAGTTTTGGCCGCTTCTTTAGCTTTGCCTATCTTTCCTATCCGGAAACCTCCGGAACCTTCAGAAACCTTCAGAACTCCCAACAACAATCTCACGACCTTCAGGTTCATAACCAGCGGACCCTTTCACGGCCAGTGGGAGCAGGAACTCCGGGAATTACTGGTCGTCCCAGATGCTTATGACACAGAATAGTCATAAGCAGAATAGTCATAAGCAAGTCACTACCTCTCTCTCTCAGCCTTCCACCTGTAATAAAAGGTTAAATCCTCTGGACTGTTTAACAGGACTTTTCTAAGATTACCAAGATGCAGTAATGAATGGGAATTAAATATGTTTATTGTTACTACTATAGCAACAACAAAAAGACAAACCACTAAATATATTGATATGCAGGAAATAATCAAAACTGGCAGATAAATTGTCTTATATATGATCTTGGCAGCACAAATAGTAATTGCAATTCAATGGAAAACAGCCCAAAATCTTACACTGGACACTTGGCACAACTCATTCTGGAATGGAGAAAATCCACATAATTTGAGATTTCAACAAAGACTAGAACATGTGTCTGCAAACTAAGGTCTGCGGGCCGGATCAGGCCCAATTGCCCTCTGGATCCAGCCCGCGGATGGTCCTGGAATCGCCGCTTGGATTGGCATGATTGTTTGGGCTGTGCCAATTTTATTGCAATTTTTTTGGGGGTGCCATTTTCCTCCCCTCCCTCCCTCACACACACACACCGTGGAGGCTCCTCCTCCCTCCTCCTGGCTTCTCCCCACCCTGTGGAGGAAGGGAGCTGGGCTTTGATTAGTGCCAGCCAATCCAAATCCTCGCCACCCGCGCGCTGAGGCATGGCTCAGACTCACCACCCGCCCACTGGCCTTTCCATCCATGGCCGCATTATGGGCATCATGACAGGCACGTCGCGGGCCTTCAGCTGGAGCTTGGTGTGCCTGCTGGTCCCACACCTGGTGCCCGAGAAAGCTGGCCCAGAAAGGAGAGGTGCCGCCACCACTGCTGGCTCCCAACTGCAGGCAGAGTGGCGGAGGAGGTAGGAAAGCAGGGGAGGGGAGGGGCTGGGGGAGAGAGAGAGACGCCCCTCTCTGCCGCATGTGCATGCGTGCGTGCGCAGTCCAGCCCACCACAAGATCTGAGGGGTGGTGAACCAGCCCCCTCCTAAAAAAGTTTGCTGACCCCCCGCCTGGACTAGAACCTCCAAACACTTTTTATAAGATTTGGCATTCCTTTGTGACATATACATCCTTTTCAAGACAACCTTTGTCACAAGCCTGGAAAACCTGACATTATACTTGATGATCTGATAAAGCTGATAATCTTTACTTGGACTTTATTATTTTAACTTATGTGCAATTACTTGTTTTACATGCCTATTTTATAGTTTTGTTTTTATCTTTTAATTTTTGTCTCTTATAATTTTTCTTTCTGTTTCATGTACATTCTAAAATGAAATAACAATAAAAACTGTACAAAAACATTTTTTTAAAATGGCAGAGAAAATGTTGCATATCACTATGTAATAATACTCAGCAAGGATAGTGTCTTGCTCAGAGTTAAAATTGGACACCCTCTTCTGTGATTAGACACAAGCACCAATCCTTAATCATTTTAGAAGACAATCTCACTAAATTTCACCAAACTCCCTTGTAAGCATGCATGCTTAGAATCAGGATTTCATTGTGGTAATATGTGTACACTTGTCTAAGGAAAACAAGCTTAGCTATTCCATACAAGGCTATTTCTGAATCAATTCCAAAACACAAAAATAATTAAAAGTTCTTAGGTCTTTTTTAGCTTTTCTGTTTGGATTATGTATCAGCCTTGTTCAGCATAGTGGGGTGTGTTTTTCAATTAGTTCTTTCTATCATCATGTTACATCCAACAAATGGAAAATAAGAGAACCTAGAAAGACAGGAATAAACTCATACAACAGCACAAGATGTAACAAAAGAAGGTACCGGTATTGGTACATGTGATGGTCTTGAAAACATACATACAATTTTGGGAATAGTTGATGAAGGAATTTTCTGGAATATAGGTGCACTGGTGCCTCTAGACCCCAAACTGTGTCTTTTATCAATTTTTGATGGGTTGAATATGTATCTAATATATAAACCATTGTGTTTCTATTAGTAGCAGCTCGTTTGACCATATCACAAGGCTAGAAAGAAACCTAAGGTTTTTCTTTAAATATTTGGTTCAATAAAAACAATGTTTACCCTCATTTTAGATAAATTGACTCATAAAGTAAGGGCATCTGGGGTGTGGCTTAACATGAATTTTACATCCATTTTGTACTCATTTTTTACTTATATCTTTATTGTCATTGTCCCATACAGAACAACGAAATTGAAAAATCTACATCAGACATGCAAAAACCGACAAGCCTACTATCCTGAAAATGCCTGTTGACTCATTCCCCATCCTGCCTATGCATAATTAACCTCCTAAACTTTAATATCCTACCTGGTTAGCTCCCTAAAAACTCTGATGCCCCACAACTAAATACTATACTCCCTTAGAGACTGCCTTACACTGCGTTTAAAACCAAAATAGCTTTTGGATAGAAATTGTTTCTCAGGCGGCTAGTCCTGGTCTTTATAACCCTGTACCTTCTTCCAGAAGGCAGAAGCTGAAAGAGATCATTTCCGGGGTGCGCACTATCTCTGCAGCTTTCTTATAGCACCTGGAGGCATAGATTTGATCCAAGGTGGGGAGAGTGTACCCAATTATTCTCTCCGCAGTCTTTACAACCCTGGACAGCATTGTTGTTTCCCTGACAGTGCAACTCCCAAACCACACACACACTCTCATCAGTACAATGGTAAAATGCCATCAACAGGTCCTTTGAGAGCCTGCAATGACACATACCATAAGCCCAGTTTGGATGTGACCCTAAGCCAAACCATTGGGCTAACTCTCAGTAACACAGAAGCAGCAGGACCGGGGAGGAATACAACCAGGGCCAGCCCATTCATGAGGCAAGGTGAGGTGACTGCCTTAGGCAACAAGGGCAGCAGATCCCAATGTCAATATTTCTTCCCCGCTTGTTCCTGATGTAGATCTTCCTTGACCCCTTCTTCCCTGGTGGCACCATTTTGAGGTCTGCCTTGCAGGCTCAGGCAGTGCACTTCCCCCTCCTCTGTTCAGAAGAACTAGCAAATAAACGAGACTACACAGCTGAATGGGATCGAATCAGGCCACAACTTTATTGACTACAGATAGTGGTTTGGCATAGGCATTTATTTCCGGCCCGTCTGCAGGGTCAACTCGGCAGCGGGAATTCCCATGACTTACAACAAATAGGGGGATCCCTACAGGGATCGCTGCCTCTGGGAGAACAGAGGCCCAAGCCCCTGTCTGGGCAAATGGACAGAAGCGACTCCATCATGGATCCCTTTAGCAGATCTGACAAAGAAGAGCTGGGTGTTGGGAGCTGGTGCAGGCTGTTTTAAATCCCCCCCGGAGCCAATCTGAGGGAAGCCTGATCAGTAGGGTTATCCTAAAATGAACCATACTCTTCTTTAGGGGTGAGAGATTAAACCAATCTGAAAAGGAGAGCTGCCACTGATTGTTTGAGCAGCTTGAATTTGGCCAAGGACAACTCACCTCTACACGAAGACAATTTCTATATGAAAAGCCCTTTATCGTCTTCTTAATTTTGCTGTTTCTGAACAAGACAGCCATTAGAATTCATCCTTTGAAGAGAGCAGCTTTTAGAGCTTCCATCACATCCTACCATGAATACATGCAAAACTACATAGTGTAACTACTATAAACTACTCCCAATGCCAGGCCCCAAACCTGCCATTATTAAACAAGAACTGTAAATTATTTTCCCCTGCAACTCCTATCTGCAGATTATAAAGGCCTAGTTATGCTTACTAAGAGAAACATACTTTGTACATGTTCAGGCATGCTCCTACGGACTATATTAATTACTATTTTATATGTCTCACAGCTGAGCATTGGCAGTAACATGGAAACAATTTCCAAGATTAGTTCCTAGCTTCAACTTTTTTAAAGGAAACAAAATATGACTTATTTTATTTTATTTTATTTCTCTTTATGACCAGATCTTTAAAAGCTAAGAGTCAAATCCAATATCAATACCCTATGAATTTAGTTCAGGATAGTATACAGTACAGTTATGCAGTTCTGAATTTTGTTAGTTCCATAGACTTGGTCCTGCATAGTCCCTGGTTCGAGTCTTACCTGATTTATCCATGAACTCACTAGGTAATTTTAGGCAAACCTCAGTGTAGAATACATACAGTGATTACTCTAATAAAGTACCTGACATGGTTGTTATAAGGATTTCTGAGTTAATGTGTTTGAATCTGAGCACTCAAATGGTGATACAGTGGTGCCTCGCAAGACGAAAATAATTCATTCTGTGAGTGTCTTCGTATAGCGAATTTTTCGTCTTGCGAAGCACCAACGGAGAATAGCGGTTTTGATGGGGAAATTATTATTTTTGTCTTGCGAAGCAAGCCCATTGACATTTTCGTCTTGCAAGGCAGCCTTCCACTAGCAAATGCCTTTCGTCTAACGAGTTTTTCATCTAGCAGGGCATTCGTCTAGCGGGGCACCACTGTATGTAAATTTCATTGTTCACAGTTGTTTACATGGTGCCTTACACAGTTACATTGGCAACACAGTTGGGAGCTTATTATCTGACATGGGGAAATGACACAGGCAGGAATGCAATAATGTGGGCAAGTGCCATTGTACAACACAATTATTCCCAATACAGAGCATTTGGCTTATGTTGTGAGGCTTCGTTTGATGCCTGAGCCAAGCAATGGAGGATCTGTGTTGTATAATGCCTCATCGAAGCCTGTTCCACAATAGTGTGCTTTTGCTGTACTGTGTCTTCCAGTCACATGGTATTTCCATTAACTAAATACACATTCATTCTTAAGGGAAGAAAAGTTTTGCCCTTCAAAACAGAATGGCCCAGCTTGCACATCTCGGTAAACTGTAGTTAACAGGTTACAATAAAGAACTCCGTTTCTAAGGACCTTCACCATAACACTTAACTGATTATACTATTTCACAGCACTAAAATTAGTACAACTGTTTTTTTACTGTATTAATGATGCCACCAAGCTGGGTCCGTATTCACACACAACAGCCATTTGAAAAATAAAACAATTCACATAGCTGATCACAGTATTTACTGTAACTGTTAAGTGCATCACCTGTTTGCCTTGAAAGATTTAAGAGTTGTTTAAAACCAGGTAAACATTTCTCCAGCAGTTGAGAAATGAAAGCAGGATGGTACCAAGCTGGCCTTTAGAGGGCAAGCTGCAAACAGTGCAGAACTGAGCTAGCCAAGTATCCTTCCAGAACAGTAATTCTCTAGGCACCTAATCCCACTTTGCTCTGCTCTCTCACACGCAAACTAGCAAGAGATTTTAAAATGTTAACAATAAAGTATGCAGTTACCTGCTCTCATGTTTAGATTAGACAAGCTCTCTATCAGACAGAAAAAAGGATTTCAGGAATTGTTAGGCCCTTTGTTTCTGAGATCCCAAAGTAAAGGTATTGGAAATGTATTAGAAGGCCTTCACTTGACCTTCAAACAATCTTCCAACTTTATAACTAGATCAAGTTCTTGAATGCATAAGTACTGGGCTAGCTAAGAATATAGCATATATGCTATAAAGCAATTATAAATTAAATAAGAAAATGAGAATTACCAGACTGATACTGTGAAATGAAATAAATGCAAGTTCTAGAATGCCGAAAAACACATAAATAATGTAGATAGCAATGGATAGAATGGATCAGCCATAGGAGTGACAGAAATAGTGACACTCACTATGAATATAGCATTGTATTCCTTGCGCTTTGCATTAAACATCATGGCTGCAATCCAAAAAATAGTCTGTCTGCAGTATCTGTTGGGGTAGAACACAACCCCTAGCAAATGTCAAAAAAGTACAGTAACTATTTCAATATGCAAGAGTTCTTGGCTTAAATATGTATTGTCCAAACACTGACTATTTTTGCCACATTCCCCAGAAATACTCAGTACCACAAGAAAAGTTTTACCAAGTGGAACTGGAATCTTGGCCAGCTTACAATTTCTTGCATGAATGTGTAAACGTCAATATAAACAACATGATCTTGAAACTTTCAGTTTATGGTAGCTGAAATTATGATTTCCACACAAGACAAAACACCCAGGAAGCATACTTTAAAGGAATTCATTACAAGTAAATTTGAATTGCAAACCATGTAGCTAAAATGATAACTGCACCAATTCCTTCCTCTAATATATTTGTTAATCTTTTACCTGAAATTTAAAAACTTCTTCATATCTTAGATCCCCTAGGCTTAGTTATACTGTAGCTTCTTTTAAAAGCAGATATGGACTACTACACCAAAGAAACAGCTCCAGAAAGCTCTTCTTAAAAGACAGGTTCCAGAGGCTACAAGGCAATCCATCAAGCAAGCGGTGTATATTCTGTTCAGGGACCATGTGGTAGAAAATCTCATACAATAGCATGCTACTGTTACAGGGAGCTCATTTTACACTTACTTGTTTATAAACAATCAGAGTAGTAGCTAATCATTTCAACTTGTTAGCAAAAAGTACAGGGCAGCTGCTAATGATTCTAAGCCAAGGACATGTTCTCTTGATAAAATTACTTAAATATCAGACTTCAGCACAGACTAAGCGCTTACATTTCTTTAGGTTGGTTGTGTACTTTCAAAGGGAAGGGGATTCAGTCAAGTGCGCAGCCTTGCTACTCCTGTTCAGGAAACTGAAATCCAGCACATCAATAACATTTCACCC
The DNA here is from genome assembly GCF_009819535.1 of Lacerta agilis. Classification (NCBI taxonomy): domain Eukaryota; kingdom Metazoa; phylum Chordata; class Lepidosauria; order Squamata; family Lacertidae; genus Lacerta; species Lacerta agilis. Next base: position 66,580,233 of record NC_046312.1, on the reverse strand, counting down.
ACGTAAAGCATAAGAATGAGGTACTGTACCTTTAAGGAGGGAAAAGCGTTCCGTTTTGGATCTTAGCTGAAGAAAGCTGTTTATTCTTGGTTTATTGAGATTACTTACCTAAAACTGAGCTACAGTATTCCTCTTGTTTCCCCCTTTCGGGGAAGCTTCCCTCTCTCTCTCTCTTTCTCTCTCTCTCCCTTCTGCTCACTCTGGGAGCTTTTACCATTTAAGGTCAATGTGTTACATCTGGCTCCCTTAACTAAGCTAAAGCACTTTCTAACTCAAGAAAGCAAGCTGAGCAACTAACGTTAAAAACGAGTTTTGTTTTTAACTGACTCTTCAGAAAGTCTCTTCTGTGACTCAAGGAATTAGAGTGAAAGGCTTCCCCCTTTTCAGCACAGATACCAAGAACAAATACCAGCAGAACACCCATTTGCATTCGCACACGCTTCAGAACATGAGAATATTACTCATTTCTGAATAACTAAATTTAAATCGGGCAAGGAGGAAGCAGATGAAATGGCAAGACTGAAGTGATGTGTTTGTTAACCCTTAACACAGGTGCACACAAGAGCAAATGGTAATTGTTCTGGGATTTCCAAATACAGACAGCCCTTTGGGGCAAAGGCACTGGCCCAAGCCACTAGGTACATGCCAACATTTAGAGAACTTTGGCCTAGCTCCACATAAGGATAGTGTTCTCCTATTAGGGGGAATAAATGTAAACCACTCTGAGGTCCTTGAAGAGAAAGTAAAAAAAAAAAAAAAGTAAACTCAAGGGGCTGCTATTTACAACTTGCGTGAGAAGAAAAGAGGCTATTTTCACAGTGTGCTGGTATCTGTACACAAAACTTTGCCTTGGGCCCAGTTCTACAGCTCACTTTGCATAAACTAGACCAGGGACCCCCAAACAAAGGCCTGGGGGCCGGATGCGGCCCAATCGCCTTCTAAATCCGGCCTGCAGACGGTCCGGGAATCAGCGTGTTTTTACATGAGTAGAATGTGTCCTTTTTATTTAAAATGCATCTCTGGGTTATTTGTGGGGCCTGCCTGGTGTTTTTACATGAGCAGAATGTGTGCTTTTATTTAAAATGCATCTCTGGGTTATTTGTGGGGCATAGGAATTCGTTCATTTCCCCCCCCAAAATATATGCCAGCCCCCCACAAGGTCTAAGGGACAGTGGACCGGCCCCCTGCTGAAAAAGTTTGCTGACCCCTGAACTAGACTGTGAGGATGAGATGGTTGGACAGTATTCTCGAAGCTACTAACATGAGTTTGGCCAAACTGCGGGAGGCAGTGAAGGATAGGCGTGCCTGGCGTGCTCTGGTCCATGGGGTCACGAAGAGTCGGACACGACTGAACGACTGAACAACAACAACGAACTAGACTGTAAAACCTGTGGTTCGTGAATCATTCCTAGCCTGTCAAGGGATCGATAAATCCTTCATTTCTATGACTCCAGACCAGGGCCACTGGAGGTCTGAGGCCGAGATCTTTTGTCTGCCCTATTTTGTCTGCCTCTTTCTCCGCTCTTTAAAAATGTGCATATAGGGCTGCAAAGCATAATACTGGTGCATAGCTGTCAACCTTCCCTTTTTTTGCGGGAAATTCCCCTAGCAGTACTATAGTCTATAGTATAGTACTGATAGGGGAATTTCCCGCAAAAAAGGGAAGGTTGACAGCTATGTACTGGTGAGACCCCACCATCTTCATCTGCTCAGAGATCTAAGCATATACACATGAATATTAGCATATATACAAATATGTGTCATAGGCCTGTGCCCTGAATCTTTTAAGTAACTAGCAATGAACTTGCAATAGATGGTAGAGCAGGGGTAGCCAGCCATGTTGCTTCACTGGGCGCATTTTGAATTTTGAGAAGGTGCCATGGGTGCCACTCACAAAATGGTTCCCATGTGGTGTGTGGCATAACACAAAATTAGAGAAAGTGCACTCATTTCTGTTCCCCACCCCCCACCTGACAACCTCACACTTTCCATGGGAAGTCAGTTATGTCCTGCTTGTTTCGATTAAGAAGATCTCACAAAATCGATCCCCTCCCCATATAACAACAGGGAACATTCCCTGTTGCCAGGGAAGATATATAAGGTAGTCACACCACACTCTTCCTCACACCTGAGCAACACATGCAAGCACTCACTGTACACATACAAACCACAGACCAACATGCATATATCTCCCCCCACCCATCTATACAACCACACATAGATCTCTCCCTCTCTTTTTGTCGAACTGCATCTCTCTCCCACTCCTCCAGAACCACACACATGCATTGAAGTCCATGTGGGCAACAGCACAACTTTAAAAAATTGATTTTCAAAAACCAACACACAGACTTTTCAGTCTTGTCATTTTATCACAACGTTGTTGTTTTAACTTTTTCTTCTACTTTTTAACACATCGAAGGGCCCGGGAGACACTTAACCTTCTGATGGAATGGTATTTATGTCTCACAAAGACATAAACAACTGAACATACAGAGAGGGACACAAACCACAAAGGAAAGAAGAGTTCAGAAATGGAACAAAGCCAGGGACAGCCAGTCAGTGATCTAGGCTGTGTAAGAGACCAAAAAACAAAACAAAACAAAACCCTCTTAAAAGCCAAAGCATTAAAAAGTTATGGCATTGTGAAGTTTTAGCTAGAAAGAGCATGATATTCTTCAAAGACTATCTCATTAAAAAATAATAAAAATCTGAAACACTGATGGAGTTCTGTTCCAAGGTTGTTAATCTTCTTTCTAAAACTTCTTTTTTGATTCATAGTTTTATCTTAAAACAAAGTTTTTAATTTTTACATCATTATTTAGTACTTAATTTCTACAACCAAGAGATACCAAGGTTCAGGGTTTTCTAGAATTAGACCTCCTGACCTTTCACCTCCCAAATTACTGACATATGTAGGCTGTTTGAAGTTACTCACAGCTGATGAAATGCACTCTGTATATGATCAAGCAATACTTTTCAAAATTTAAAATTGATGCATGTTTAATGTTAGAGCTATATTAAGCCAATATGGTTTCTCTTCCCTTATTTAACAAACCACCAGGAGGTCAGATGTAAAATGCCAGATCTTTTAACCATGATAAAGGAGCTAGAAAGATAGAATATATTTTCTAAAACATCATGAGACAGATGGGGAAGAATCTACTGATCAATCTCTGGGTGACTTCCAATAGATTGGCAAGATTCTGGCAACTGATTTTCTACATCTATTTCAATCAGGGTTGAGACCCAGTTTTGGCACAGAACCTGCCTTGGTCACCCTGTTTGAAGACTTGTGTCAAGAAAGAGAAATGGGAGTGTGTCCCTATTAATCCACCTTAATCTCTCAGCAGCTTTCAATACTATAAACCAGAGCATTCTGGAGTGGCTATCTGAGCTGGGGGTGGGTGGCACTGCTTTGCAGTGGTTCCAATCCTACTTGGATGGCCTTCTCCAGAGGGTAGTGTAGTATTTGACCCCATGGAGCCTTCAGTATGCAGTGGCACAGAATTCAATTTTATTCTCTATGCTGTTTATTATCTACATGAAATTACTGAAGGGCAGGGGTAATCCAAAGAATTGTAGTACAGTGTCAGCAATATGCTGATGATATACAGATATATCTCTCCTTTACATCTGCAAGTGTGGCAGTGGTTAGACTGATGTCTTGGCCTTGACTGGAAGAGAGTCAATAAACTGAAGCTTAATCCAGATAAGACTGTTGCACTATTAGTGGGTGGTTCACCTGACCAAATGGGTGGAACATGGTTTGCTTTGGATGAGGTTACACTCCTTCTGAAGAAGTAGGTTCAAAGCTTGGGGGTAATTCTAGATTCACTACTATCACTTACCGGTAAGCTCCAGGTGGCTTTGGTAGTGTGAAGTGCCATCAATCCGTTTTAGTTGGTGACCCAGCTAGGCCCTTATCTGGACAGAAATAGCTCAACTTCTGTTGGCTATGATCTGGTAACGTCTAGGTTAGATTACCAAAATGACTGTGTTATATGTGGGGGTGTTTTTGAAGATGGCTTGGAAACTGAAATTGGTGCAGAATTCAGCAGCCAGCCGGATTAATGACTGGGGCAAGATGGCCTGAACATAAGACCAATCCTGGCACCGTGCACCTGGCTACCAATTAGTTTCCAGGTCCAATTCAAAGTGCTGGTTTTGGCCTATAAAGTGTTATGCAGCTCAGTACTCCAATAGCTCAAGGATCTCCTCTGCCTACATGAACCAATCTGGACCCTGCATTCATCATCTAAGGCCTTTCTCTGTGTACTCCCTTCCAAGTGCTTGTTTATGCAACACAGAGCAGTTCCCACCAAATTCTACCACTCTTCAGCCATCAGATCCCAGGTATAGAACTGTACTCTAAATCTAGCAAAATTATAATGATGTAAGATTTATGCAGCTTTCTAATCCAAAAAGAGGGAAATGATTCCAGTCCTCTGTTTTGTACATGTGACAAACCAGTAATGCTATTCATTGTCATTCTTGTGCATATTTTGTGTTTGTTTGTTTTAATTCTAAGATGGTCTGAGAATTCTATTGAAGGGTAGGGTTTAAATCCCTAAAAGAAGGCAAACAAACAAACAAACAAACAAACAAGGCCTCATTCACAGTCCAATTACATGGTAATCCTATTCATGTTTCCTTGGGATTTTAAATGATTAGGAGAATGGGTAGCATTCTTCTTGGTACATTTATTTACAGCAGATTTAAATAAGATGTGAGTTAACTCTGAAGACTATTATTCCCAACAAGGAAATAAACAAACCTATGGGGGGAAATCAATACTTTTCTGTAGTTCAATTCACTATGGCATGAAATAGAAAGCTCTTCTATCACTTTGATCTCCAGTCCAGTCCTGGGAATCTGATAAATCTGTGTTTGAAAATAACATTTTCATTTTCATTTTGATAGTCACACACAGATCCATCTGTACTATCGAAAACAACACTTGCTTGTTAACATCATCTCCATTATATGGGTGACCGCAGTGTTTTGTTTTGCTTTGTTTAAAGCTGCTGGTACTCACCATGAATTTGTTACAGTAAGTGTCACCCTTTTAACATTTGGAGAGGGGAAAGGTGCTGGTACTGCATACCTTCGAGTACCCCCAGAAAGAAGAAAAAGCACTGGGTGTCTGTATCTGCAAAAATATCTGAGAGTGGAAGGGTTAATTTTTTTAAGCCATCTATTTTAATTCTATGGATCATAAAAGCAGTCTCTTGGTTCACAGTCAGTACTTTTCCAAAACACTTTTACATAAGTATCATTTGCATTACACACACACACACACACACACACACACACACACACCACATTTTAAAAACTGTACTGGATAAATGTAGAAAATAAAGGAACTTAGGGAAATGAAGAGCCACCTTCCAAGAATCTGGTGAAAACCATTGTGAAAAGCAGGCAGAATGTAAACAAGCTTTGCTGAATCAGTGCTCTCTCATCCCCAGCCAGAGCAGGCAGAAGACATTTTGCTGCCTGAGCCAGAACAGCAAAGCACCCCCCCCCCCCGCCCCCTACCAAGTCAAGGTGCACAGTACCCAATAATATTTTGGCATCTGAGGCAATCACCTCTTCTCCCGTCTGGCAGGAAAAACACATAAACAAATAACTATGCATTTGCTGCCCTTCACACCCCAAAAAAGTTGCTTGAGGTAGGCACCTCACTCTGCCCAATGCAATGGCTGCCCATGTACAGGACTTACTCAAACTAGTTGTGCAACTACACAATGACTAGTGTAAACTACACAATGGCAAAAGATTGAACATCCTTGAACCCTAGGACAAAGATAGAAAAAGTGCAGTAAAACAAGTCTGAAATGGGGACATGTAATCCTTATGCAGTTTTGTAGATAATTGGGAGGCACATTCATGAGATAGATAGCACATTCTCTCTCTCTCTCTCTCTCTCTCTCTCTCTCTCTCTCTCTCTGTGTGTGTGTGTGTGTGTGTGTGTACCACCACAGTCTCTGTCCTGTTATTTTCTCAACAATATAGTCTTTCAGACTTCTGTTGAAGCTTAAATCTAAATGTGCATGGGAAAGTGTGGATCTATCCTAAAGACTAGGCTAAGAATGCATTATAATTCAGGTGTATCTATTCAGCAATTCTTGCAATATTTACTAATGATAAGCTACACAAAATCCATATCCATTCATATGTAGGTCTAATAGACTCCACCCCCCTCAAAGAAAGTGGTAAAATTGACAAAGCTAGAAAATAATATTAGGACTGGTTCCTAGCAGCATGGAAGACGAACATTTATCAAGTTTGCACAACTGGAAGTCATTCACCAATTTAAAATGAATAGCTGACATTCCGCTAGGCAATACAGTACAGGGTTGTTGTTTTTTACATGAAGCAATTATCACAGATGAGCAAAGATTTTTTTTAAAATGTCAGTAATCTGATGCAGAAATGTTTTTATTGGAAAACCAGACTGAGAATGAAACACTTTTAGTGTTTTTAATTTGATAATTAAGAAGGCCAAATACACTTAAATGTCCTAACTGAGCCAATACTGAATATTCCAGCAGCCAGAAAAGCAGCAGTTTTGCCAATCAAGAAATTTCATCACACAATTTCATCTATTATTAGATCAATAACTTGCCCAAATCCTTTAGTTTTCTGAAAACAATTGTATATCTTTAAACAGTTACATTGTTAATAGTCCATGAGACTGTAACAAAATACTTGTCTCATATTACATACAGTGACATAATACAGTACATATGTCACAGACATTTAAAGGGCTTTTTAGTTAGTATTAGTACTGCCACAGAATGTATATAACATTTTTAAGTGTTAACGGTGCCCATTTACTGTTCACCAAGAAATAGTCACACCATAATGCACTGTCACGTCCTGTTTCCTCTCCACGATCCTACAGGAATGCAAATAACATCCTAGCATAATCGACAAGTAAGTTTGTATATGGGTAGAACGTCTGTTAGCTATTGTGGCAAACCACTAGTCTAATCTACTATGAGCCAACACATGTCACTTGAGTCAAAAGGGTGTTTTACTTCCACTTATCTATTGCTAAATGCGCTCTCTCAAAATTTTAAGGCCAGTGAATATTGCTCCCAGTGAACCTGTGGAGGCTTGTCCATTAGGGCAGATGTGGTACTGCCCCATCAACCTCTGTCTGCTCTACCTGCCTACCTTCTGTTTTATATCCAGTCCAGGGGGCAGCACTGGCTGTCAGCTTCCTCCCCCTTAATGTCAGTGTTCCCATTGTAGAACTCAGTAGGGAGGTGGATGGGGATAAAACTAGAATTAGTTGACTCCACCTATCATTGGTTCTACTGCTGACCTCCCTGTCTTCTGCCCTACCAGTCCAATGGCCGACTTCCTTCCTAACAGTAGTGCACAGCAGCAATACTACTTCCCCGATTTTGTCCCATTCATTCTTCAGTTCTGTACCTTCCCATCTCTCTTCTGTACCTTTTCAGGCCACACTTGCTTTGTCCCTTGACCTGGGGCGGATCTACACTCGTGGTTAATAATGCATTATTAAAATATGACACCAGAGGGTGCTGCAGAGCTATGAGTCACCCACAATAGGGAAACTGCATGTTAAAGGTAAGGTGATGTTATAGAACAATATAACTAATAACGTTCAAAAGATTAATGTAGATCCAGCCCTGGTTTCTTGGCACTCTGTTGCTTCTCCCCCAACCATAAAGTCCCTTCTGATCTTAATTGCTGCGCAGATTCTACAGAGTTCTCTCCAATTAGCTCCATCTTGCCTGAATTCCCTGCCTCTTCTACCCTTTCCCCCAAGCCTCCTCCTCTTCCACCCCTCTCTCAATCTTAGTGCCTGGTTTACTCTCTTTCTTCAACCTCCTTACCTCTTGCCTCCTTGGTGCTCTCCTACAATGTCACCCTGTTCTTGTGTGCAACATTCCCTTTCTTCACAGAAGCTAGACCACAAACTATTTTTGTTCCCTGGGCAACTGAATGCTCCATGTCATTGCACTAGCTCAGCCAATCAATGTCAGAGGCTTGACACAAACACAATACAAAAATAGACAAATCTCTACTAAGACTAGTCTGTTACCTCCAAAAAGGCTCTGGTCCTTTCAAGCTTATCATACTGATGTTACTACCATATTACCACTGATACCAACTTTCCTCAGGCCACTGAGCCACCTTACAAACACAGAACGGAAATGTTTATGACTGGCACCTCTGGAATAACGTTTGTCATGGTCCTGGCCTTGAGTGATAGCTGAGGTTTGGAAAGAGAAGAGACTGAGCCAGTCAAGCCCATGGCCATCGCATCTTGAGCTGAAGAACATGACCAGGAGGTCTTGATACAAAACCTGAAACGTAGCAGCTTTGAACCTGTGGAGCCTGAGCTGGGATCCTTAGGCCTGCCAAGCTCAATTCACCCAAGAGGCCAAGCACCTCCTGCTCTACAACAGCACACAGAATGCAGCAGATGAGAAGCAATTGAGACACACAGAAAGCCTGGTTTGGGGGGGGGGGTATCCCTCTTAACAGTCGGAGCTCTCCAAGGTTCTATAGCTATGGTCTGTCTTGCCAACTGCTCCATTGTGTCCATGTGCTTCTACTCTTGGTCATGTCAGGTGAAGATCTCTCTTCCAAAGTCCACAAAGCCATCTAAACCACACATCTGTTATCGGATGCATGCCAAATCTTCCTCACAGCTTAGAAGGATGATACAAACAATCAGGGCTTTTTTTCAGCCAGAACTCGCCAGAACTCAGTTCAGCAATTCTCAGGAGGGCATCATTTCCATTATAAGAGAACAGGGGAAGTGTTCATGGTGAGTTTTGATACCTTTTTTTCTAGAAAAACAGCACTCCAAACAACCATGCTACCAGAGACCAAGTGTGCTTGCTCTTAGGCAGTCTATTCATCTGAATTCACTTAGACATAGACTAGGGAAGTGTTGGACATGGAGACGGGGCTTTTTGCCATTCTTGATCAACAGAATCAAACCCCACCAATACAGAAAAACTAAACACAAAAGGGGCTATCCAGTTTCATAAAACTATGCACCAAACTCTCTATACCTCTCTCTATCTATTAGCCGCCCAGAGTGCAAATAATAAATTATTATTATTATTATTATTACCTTCAAAACAAATGACAGAATGTACCAAGAGCAAATTGAAGTATTTCCACATGCACGTTTGCTTAGTTATAACACTAGAAGCAGTATTTATTTTCTATCATCACTCCTGCACTCCAAGAGCCTTCATAAGGGACCAGCACCCTTTCACTTGGAAGCCCATTGTCCGCCTAAAAGGTGGACTATACATATTGTAAATAGATTTAGAGAAATATAAATCAAACATCCCAAGCCCTTTGTTGTGAAATGTATACTATCTAGGAAAGGAAGATATGGACTTCTGCAGACAATACTAACTCCACAACATTCCACTGAAGCTTCTGCCCTGCTGTGCACATCTGCAGCATCAACTGATAATGAAATGTGGTATGAAAACCAATGTTCTACCACACAGTCAAGAGTGTCTGGCCATGTACATTTTGGCCATGGGTACCCCAAGACTGGATAAAGTATTTGTCACATACTGCTTTTGCCATGCATAAGGTTTCACAGATGTTCTTGGGCAATACTTAATTTCATACAGGTCTTAGCCTAGTTATTATAGATACATTTGAGTTATTTTATTCCAAAGAAATTTTCTCACCAAGAAATCAAGTACTGTAATGTTCTTACAAGGTACTATATTTTGCGGCCATAAATGAAACCTCTTTTCCATAGGTGGTGTAGAAGATACTCATTCTCTCCAATTGATGCCTAGAGCACACACACTAACAATAAAGCAAACCCTGTAACGTCATCCTATTTTAAAAGCACAAGGCATAAACAAATCTTGTTCTCAATCTGCCCTGAGAAATTCTAATTTTACACACAGCTTCTTGGTAGTGAAAGATGTTATTCTTAGTCAAACGTCAAGAGAGGCCTGGGGAACACTATTCTCCGTTCATTAGCAAGAGAATTTACTCCCCAAGGAAGAGAGACATGCCATCACAAACCAAAACTGTTAAACTATAAAAAGTTATTCCACACAGCTCAAGAATCCAGTAAAATAAGGGGAATGACAACTAACTTTTAAAAACTGTATTAAATGCAATTGTGAGGAGTCCTGAATGCTTTTACATTAGTAAAAGCTATTTAATAAGGATCATTTGGAAATTTGTTCAACTAGTTGTTAATTCTGCAGTCAGATTTTATAAGAGCAGAGTAACTTAATTAGAATTACAGTACTTGTACTGTATTTGTTTTAAAGTAGACCACAAGTATGGGAGTATAACAAACTAGGTTGATGAAACTGCATCACACTATAATCCTACAGTAAATGGGCACCATTTAGTGGATGGAATTCAACACTGCACTGTGACAAACATTCAGTCTGCACAGGCATATCAGCTTGCCAGATGGAATGATCCCACGTCCTCTCCCCCTGCAAACTGTTCTGGAGGTTCTCCTGAACTGCCAGAGCCAATTTTTGGAGGTGCAAGGATAGGCTTGGTGGGGGGAGGATATGGGGGGTGGGAATGCCCTGTTGTACAAGTGGAAGTCTTTATGCAGGGCTTCTACTGACAGGGTTCTGCCCAGTGTCCTGAATATACTATAACAAAATAATGTGGCATGCAGAAAGTTAGTCTAGATGAAGGAGGGGACAGGGGAAGATCCTAAAAAAAATAACTGTGCTTAAATCAGAATTGCATCCATTTCAATCTCTCTATCTCCAGCTAATGCAACTCAGGGTCCTCTATGTAATTTCTGCAAACCACCCATTGCCAACAAAAACCCATCTGGCAAGGCAATAAAGCTTGGAGAATCTGTTAGTTTATTCCAATTTATTACATCAGTACCCAGTTTTACCCACAGAGCACAATAGGGTTGCCAGGCAGCCTCTACTTACTAGAGTTAGACCTGCTTGCTGATCATGATGTAGTAGTTCAATATCCCACTATGAAAGTCATGAATATAGTTGTTATTGCTTTGGAGAAATTACTTTCAGTCTAGGATTGAATGAATACCTGTTCACTATCAATACCAAGAAATGCTCTAAGATACATTAAAAACCACTACACCAGGTAATGAATGAGGTATGGTGCTGTAACCCCAGTTTGCCTGGAAATGTAGGCATTAGAGGAAACAACTCCTACATGAATATTTGCCTACATGAATACAGCTTAATTTCAAATTTAAAATACCAAAGGTTCTTACAATCTCATTTCCTTACCTTGCTGGGTTTTCTGTTTTTCATTAGCAATGCAGGTTTTTCCATTTCAGAGTATTTTTCATCTGCTTGTACAAAGAGAACAGAGCAGTACTATTAGATACTTATTAAAATGATACAGTTGAACCACACAATAAATGCTAGGGAAAAAATGAAACTTTGCAGAAACAGTGCCATCCTTGCCTATGAAGTGTTCAAGCGTATAGGTGTGGCATATGTTTTTTCTCTATCTCAGGCAACAATAGCCTGGCAACCATAACCCATCAGAACAACTCCAGGCAATTCAGTCTGATTATACCTAGCAACAGTTTAACTTATCTTCCTACTCAACAACTGAAATTTAAATAATCAGGAATGATGCTCATGGAGATGCTGCATTCAAATAAATTTGCTAACAAAACCTGCAACTTTGAATCCTCTATATCTGATAGACTTTTAAAGTCGAGGGGAGGATGGGAAGCTGGCAGTTGCCCGCAAGTCCAGTGGCAAATAGTTGAGTTGTTGGGAAGGGTAAATTAAAACATAATGACATCATTTAAGGTAATGAGAGGGTGAGATTGTCTGGTTGGCAGGAGAAAAAACATGAAATTGAGTGACAGTCTTAACTGTGTGCTGCTGGCAAATAAAAAAATGGGGCAAATGTCACTATTTTGCAGGAGGGATTCAGGAACAATTTGGAAATATAGGTTGGTAGAATTAAAGAGGATTGAAGTGCTCTGTCACTCTTAGCACAATAAATTCATTTTTTGCGGTTAGGAAAGTGACATTCACTGAAAAGTCTGGGAAGAACAAATTATCAATGGAAAGATGCATAACCTCACTGCAAACAAATCAGGACAGATGCTAATTGTTGTATATCCATCCCATAAGCAAATCAGAATGAATGCTCAGTAAAGACATAGACTAACACTTAAGCTTTGAGCAAGCACATAAAGACGAATGCTGAATAGCAAGTCTGGAGGAACCCTAAGAAGGAATGTCATTTATTTCTGTTTGGTATATAGGATACAATGTTTGCTGAATACTTAAAGTCAATTTCATAACGCACCTCCAGGTTTATTAGCCAAATTGCATAGTGGGAGAGAGGAAACAACACTCTGTTTAGCGTTTTCTACGGGAAGTTTTTTCCTACCACTCATTCTATTGTTGTCTTCTTGATGTGCTGAACATTGATGAGCCATTGAAAAACAATGGGGTAGCTCATTTTTCATGCCAACGAATGTTACGCTGTCACTGCTGTGATTCAACTCCTCACACTTTGTTGGTTCTGCAGACTGAATAAACACAATATTTTAGTTCTGAGTATTAAAAGCTGCATTATCCCTGTAGAGATGAGAAAACATATGCTCTCGCTATGAAAAGCCGCCCAGCCAAAACCATGAAAAAGAAATGCTCCCTATCCAAAATGTCTGTAAGAGGCCTGTTGGTGCCATCTTCCAAGCATTAGCTTTGTGCAGTCCTCCTGAGTAATCTCCAACTGGCATGCTTTACCATGGACAATGAAGGAAGTTTAAACAAATCCTTCGGGCTCCATCAACCCCTCCTGCTCAAACTCTGCAGAGAACTCCTAAATGCGTAGACAGTGCTCTCTACACCTACAACATACATGTGAAGGCTATTTCAGACCTTATAATTAATGTGGGGAGGCTGGGCATGCTTTGGCTTGCTCCGTTTCCCCTTTTCATATAGTGTCTGAAAAGAGATAAACTGTATGGTCACATTAGCAGCTTAAAACACAGCAAGGTCAAATCACTGTGAGATGTGGTGGGGATGTCTTCACACAATGCACATGACCTTTTTGGTCCCTCTCTCCCATAATCTTCTGAACTCCTATTGATCATAGAATTGTAGATTTGGAGGGGACCCTGAGGATCAACTAGTCCAACTCCCTACAATACAGGAATATGCAGTTGTCCCAGGATCAAACCTGCAACCTTGGCATTATCAGCACCATGCTGTAACCCATAAAGCTGTGCTCATCTGTGCATGTGTTTTGGCTCTCAAACGTTGGGGGTGGTTGTTAAAATTTCTACACAGTCCTTTATCCAAGGTTCACAGGGTGGTTTACAATATAAAAACACAAAAATACATAACATAAAATAACAAACCAAAACAATACCCCCACAGTTTAAAAGGCCATAGATTGTTAATTGATTCCAGTAGTGGCTGGGGAAACCCAGTCAGATGGGTGGGGTATAAATAATAAAATTATGATCAGTAGTAGTAGTAGCAGGTCTACTCTGATTAACACTGGATATTATCCCCACACTTTGGCTGCTTTTGCCTTCTATGTGCTCAAAATAGCTTCAGAGTTGCTTTCAGGACCCTCATGTAGTCACCTATTTTAATAAAATTCTTTAACTATTATAGATAGACTATGGGTACAGATTTTAAAAATCTTAAATGAGCTAAATGAGTATGCATGTTGCTTGTTAACTGAAGCTTGGAAAATAAAGTGCATTGAAGCAGGGAAATTTCTTATGAAGGCAACAGAAATGAGCTATTATAATGCTCATTGAGCTTCAAATTATATTAAATATTTGCATTCCATACACTACCTGAGTGAAGTTTGGCATCCTTTTGTCCATTTGAAAATTCTCCTTTGTTTCTTTTGAGTTTTCCTGAAACAGAAAGTTTCCTTCCCCTTCAGAAATCCACAGCTGAAGTACTTTTATCATCTGTTGGGCGTATAGATTTGTCACATTGCTTTCTGATACACCCTCGCAGAGATCTTTGAGAATTCTAAGAACCAATTCTTTCAGTTTTATAGCTGCAGCTAGGTTTCCCTTCTGTTCTGGCTGAATTTTATGTTCCTCTTTACGTGACTCTTTTTTTTCATTTAACACAGTATTCTTGTCATTTGCCAATATCTTAGAAATTTCCAAAATGGCTTCCAGCCTTCCTTCTGGATTCCAACATTTTTTCCCTCCTAACAATTTTTTCCAGGTCTGACACTGTACCAATATTTGGTCTTTTTCTGGCGTTTGTGTTAATGTTTGGTTGCTGAAAGTGATGGCATCTACATTTTGCAAAGCTTTTTTGCTTAGATTGGCTCCACAGTACTCTTTGGAAGTTCTGATGTTCGCTCTCTCAAAGCAGCAACTGTCACAATTCATCATACAGTTTGTGGAAGCTTGAAACTCTGCTTCAAGTGTGCTTTGTTCCAATTGTTCATTTGTTTCGCCCAATTCCTCCTCCTCATGATGTTCAACATTAAGGCTATAAAATAAAGGGGGCAATAAAGATTAGGATTTCTTTTTGTTGTTGTTGTTTCCTTATGTTGGCAAGTTTTTAATAAAACTTGCCAACTGCCCATATTCAGTTGAGATACCATTGGCTTCTGAACCAATATTGCCATTAAGTTTTCCAGCCAACAGAATTGCCTTTGTCTTAGTGCTTCTGCCGCTGTGGGAATTCCAATGGGCACATGAATAGTCTTTGCACAGAAGGAATTCCTCATTTAAAATGTGGCCTTATCATACTGTGGGCTGTGTACTCCATTCAACCTTGATTTATTAACTTGCCTCCTGGTTATATTTAGAACAAGGATTCACTTTCCCATTTTATTTTGCCCAGCGCTAAACAAAGATGCAAGACTCTCTAAACACTAACTAAACCATAACACAGATAATAACACAATCCTACTAAAGAAAGTGAAATGTATACATGAGATTAGATGTTCCCGGATGGCAGGATTTATCTTTTCACTATTGTTAGTTTCCTTTCCCCTTCCTATTTTTGTTAGGTACCAAAAGGTTAAATTCTTTTTTTTTTTAATTTAATAAACAAACACCGCTAAGCCAAGTATTATAAAGATGTGCCTTGAAATCTTTAAAACAGTATTATATTTTATTTTGAAATTTAGGAGTTATAAATAGCTGGCATTTATCTAAGCCTTAGAGAAACTGGAGTGAGTTAAATGCCATTTTGGCTTAATCATAGCCTTCAAACACTACAAAAAAAAACCACCCAAAACCCTCTGGCTTCCACTCAGGCTAATTTACATTAGGTATAGTTTTCCCATTTATTTTTTATGTTCTATAAATGCATTATAATGTAAATATGTGACTTCCCGTTCAAAATGGATAACTAGGGCTGCAATCCTAACTGCTTACATAGCAGGAAGCCCCACTGAACTCAGGAGTGGCTAGGATTAAATGGATGAAACCCTAACTACTTCTGATGACCCTCCCTTTTTACAGCTTCCAGGCTGATTTTCTTACCATAAGTCCCCCAATCCCCCAAGAGAATTACCAGTCTTGCCCTCATTCAGGGATTCTTTTAACTTTAGCCCTGTGTGTCCCCCCCACCATTTAGTGGTGTAGCAAGGTCAGGTGGTATCCGGTGCGGAATAATTCAAAGGTAGCCCCACGTAATCCAAGTGGGAGATAACCAGAGCGTGCACCACCCTGGCGAGACAGTCTGCGGGCAGGTAGGGTCTCAGCCTGCGTACCAGATGGAGCTGGTAGACAGCCGCCCTGGACACAGAATTAACCTGCGCCTCCATGGACAGCTGTGAGTCCAAAATGACTCCCAGGCTGTGCACCTGCTCCTTTAGGGGCACAGTTACCCCATTCAGGACCAGGGAGTCCCCCACACCCGCCCGCCCCCTATCTCCCAAAAACAGTACTTCTGTCTTGTCAGGATTCAACCTCAATCTGTTAGCCGCCATCCATCCTCCAACCGCTTCCAGACACTCACACAGGACCTTCACTGCCTTCACTGGTTCTGGTTCCTTGGCATCCACGACTCCCTCCTGCCACTTGCCTTCTAAAAACTGTCTACTAGGTGACATCTGGTTGTCTACTAGACACTTATCTAGACAGAACAAAAGTTCAAGCTTTGACAATCAAAGAGGGAGTGGAGATTAACATGAGAGATATACAGATTCTTTTCTTCCTTCTATAGTTCATTTCGGATGGAGTCACACAATTGGATTTCCCAACACAAAAAGACAAATTACAGTCAGCTCATGACAGACATCCCACTCACAATTTGGCCTCAAAAATGTCCATCCCCGTCCCCGTCCCCCCCGCTTTGCAGCTGAACTCTTGTTGATAATGACATTGTTTGCTCCTATACAAAAATCTTGCAGCCAAGGCTCATCTATGTTACCCTGAAGCAACTCCAGTTAATGTCAGAAGGATTTACTTACAAGTTAAGTATGCTTAAGATTGCTGCCTCTTGACTTTATGAAAAACAAAACATACCGAGGTGATTTCATCCAAAGTTGTGGCCCTTCCAGAAATGTTTCTAATCTTTGTAGGACTTTGTTCCAATTTTCAATGAATGGGCATAAGTTGGCCAAAGTCTGTAATACAGTTACTAGCAAGTGACCCATTTTCTGTTTCAGCTCCTAGAAAGATAAGGATATAGATGTTTGACAGGAGAAAACTACAGAACAAAAGATGCTTTCAGGTGTTGAAACATATCACAGAGTCCTCAGTCCTGCGATTATAATTTATCAGCTGTAACAAGACTCATGAATAACTGTGAGACCAAACAAAATAAAAAATAAAAAATCCTTCCAGTAGCACCTTAGAGACCAACTAAATTTGTTCTTGGTATGAGCTTTCGTGTGCATGCACAAAGTGCAGCCTAGGTTTAATCAGAACTACAGGTCTCATAAAATTAGACTTTACTATCCTATAAGGTTAAAGTCTTAGAAAATAACCAAAAAGGAACATACCTTTTACTTAACTAGCTTCTACTCTGATTGTATAATTGAATACTGCCCTCTTCTGACACATTATCTAGTTCACATTTATTATTGTTGTACAAATATGATGTATTTGTTTGCTTTACATTCAAGGCAATTCTTGATTCAATACAGACATTACTGTGGTTACTTCCAGATGGGGCTTCATATTGCAAATAAGTTGTTCAGATATTGCAAATAGATTCTTGGTAACAAGATTTTCCGTAGGAAGTGTACATCCAGATTAAAGGGCAGGAGGAGTGAATAGACTTGACATTTTGATGTCAATGATGTTGAGTGAATGCTGTGAAAAACCTACATCCATAAAAAAAACCAATCCTAGAATAAACACCTATCTGGAAGTCGACTGTGACATACATACATTCTACATTTAGTAATCCCTTTATTATTCTCCACTTTAAGAAAAGAGGTGAATGAGAGATTAAAGGTTTGAGCCTAGTTAGGCAGAGAAGGTGGGAATTTGAGCATTTTTACTGCTTGACAGTCTCCACATATGAAACACCAGAATAAACATTCAGTAATAGAACTACCGTACTTACAATTTCTCCCATCAGGGCTTGCAACATGCTATCCTTCTGAGAGACTATTTCCAGTAAAAAGTTCTTAAAGTGTTCCCTTGAACGCAGAAACAATAATGCTTCAAACACAAAAGTATTTCTTTCCTCGTGGGCTTTTGTATTCTAATGCCAAAGAGATAGATTAGTGCAAATTACCAAAAGGATTGTATGTTAATGTTTATATTCTTCAGAATAGAAAGAATGCACACACATGTAAATGGATTTATAGTTTCTAACAGAGAATTCGGTTGCGATCCCCCATGAGATGGTTCATGTTATACTGCATACTCTAGATGTGTTGTTTATTTATGGCAGACTAAAATTTCATTCAGCTGCAGACTACAAAATTTACAAAGAAGGCAGCTGAAAAAGAAACACTTAAATCAGCAACATGGTTAAGATAATCTCTTCAGGCCAACCAGTTTTTTCCCCTAGGTGATTAACTCACTAGCACTGTAATCACCAAATGAAAGGAATTGAAGATGTGAGTAGTCTTCAAAATATATGAGATCTTGATCCAGCAAGACAAATGCTATATGCTGATAAAAATCAAACACCAGGTAAAAGAAATGTTTGAAATAAGATTATAGCATACTGAATAAACAAAATGGTAGTCCCCCCCTTTTAATATTAGAGGTTTCTTCAGAAGGGTTGTAGATTAGTGGCAGAGTATCTGCTTCAATCCCTGGCATCTCCCATTGAAAGACCTGTCAGAAACCTGAACAGCTGCTACCAGTCAGTGTAGACCAGGCATCGGCAACCTCCGGCCTATGGGCCGGATGTGGCCCACGAGCTGCCTGGTCACTGAGCCGCCCGCTTGGCAAGTCCCCTGTGCGCTGCGCTAAACCAGCGCAGTGCAGGGACTCACCGAGTGGCACCAGAAATGGCATCTGCGCACGCACAGACACCGAAAATTGCTTCTGCGCAGGCGTCTGGGCATGTGCAAAAGCAATTTCCGGTGCCAGGGACATGCGCAGACACGCTTTCTGGCATCATGCTGTGCATGTCCGGCCCACGGATGAGCTCTGTGGGATGGATCCGGCCCATGGCCGGATAACCTTGCCGGCACCTGGTGTAGACAATGGTGAGCTAGATGGACCATTTGTCTGACTCAATGCAGGGAGCTTTGTACATTTGCCCCATGGGCAAATTTTATTGCTACTTAAAAAAAAGCTGTTGTATTAATAAATAGAAACTTTGCACTTACCTCCTCTAGCGAAACAAGTTTTATACCAAGGGACTTCACGCTTTCTTTCTGTTTTAAGAAATGATGAAGTGCATGAAAACGCATTAGTGGGGGTGGGAGGGGGAGAGACTCAGGGCCCTTCTAGACAAACTACTTATTGAGCATTATGTGGAGGTAAGGAATGGATGGTTTTTTTCAGTCTGCACTATTGAATTTAAGGCTGGAAAAATGACAATGTAGCCAATCATGGACAGGGCTGGTTGAGAAAAGATAGCCCTTTTGTTATTACCACTGGTTTCATTAGAAAATCCCTGTTTTCATGAGTGTGTGAAAGGTATATTAAAGTGCTACACAGGCTGTGTGTACACACTGAAGCAGAGGACACACACACTCCACCAGCAATAGTGATGTCTCACAGCTGGATGCTACAATTTGCTGGGCACTATATTAAAATTTGCCCTTTTGGTGACCTTGAAGTATTTGCACAAAGGTCAGGACCCATCTACTTTATCCACAGTAGAAGCTGCCCCTGTAGCCCCTGGCAGCTAGTCTGGTGGTTGTATAACCACGATGGGTAAGCCAGAGTGAACAACACTTGGCCTCAAGTTTAAGGGGCTCAAAATGCCACTCACAATGGCTGGCTTCTGGGTTTGAAGGCACCATAAGTTATATGGTAAGGGTCTTGTGCTTGTCCAAAGGCCTTTCTGCAATCTGGTTTCTTAAGCCTTGACTCTCATGCACAATAAAGTACCCATAAAAACACCAATACAAGGATGCTCAGGGACAGTGGGTAAAAGGCCAAATTACCATCAAATCATTTGAAGCACCCTACATTCAAACCCACAGTCATTTCACTCATTACATGGCAGCAAACTTGAGTTTACTGCAAAGCATGCAGCTAGCAGGGAGTCACTGGCAGCAAATTCCAGATATCAGGATCAAAGTGCATACGAACAATGCATGAGTTTGAATAATAGTGTTATTTGAATTTATACTTGATGGTGTTCAGATTATTGGCAAGACGATTTAGAAATAAAATAAAGTTCCAAACATATTAGGGTCAAAATGTCAACTACTAATGAATTCATTATCTCTCTCAAAGCAGCAACCTCAGTAAAAAAATGAGCTGTTAAATACCAGACTTGCGACACATTTACGGATCACACCATTCTCTTCATGCAAGCTTGCCATTTTATTCTTGGTGTCTTCAAGTTCACGCCATATATATTTGTAGTTTTCTAAAGGCTTCTGCATGCTTTAAAAAAAAGGTTATATACATTTCAGTAGAGTCTTTAGAAAGCTCTTAAGCAGCAGCAAAGTTCACAAGCAGGACAAGGCACAAAAGCATGAACCAACAAGTTATATCGGGGTTGTCCCGCCAGTATGGCACCCACAGGTCTTGGTAAATTGTTGCTTCAAAAAGCCACAATAAGGTTCCCACTCAGTTCCTGCTTTCACTAGCTCAGTCTCTACTGTCCTGAATGTCCTTCAAGCATGCCCACATTTCATTGGATGCCAGGATTGGACACCCAGCCTCACACCTGTCCTGAACAGAGAATAAGTGAAAATAACTTCTCTCTGTGAGCAAGCACAATGGCGGCTGATACAGGTGTATTTCTCTACCACTGAGGGAGGGATAATGGGAGGGGGGCATGGCTAGAGCATTTTGTGGGGTTGTGTGTGTGTGTGTGTTTTGCTCCTTTAGATGTGGCAGCCATTATGCCATATTCCTAAAGCATCCATTTGGTTTTATGCTACACACCCCACAACATCTTTACAAAATTCCCAATGTTGCCACTTGCCTGGAAAGTCCCATGGAACCTACTGGGAGAAACCTCCAATTAAACGTGCATAGAAACAGGTTGCAAACTAAATAGAACATTAATACTGCCTACTTATAAAGTCAGAAAAGGTACTGCTTTGTAAAATGGAACTGAGCACCACCTAGCCTTGTTGGTTTTTAAACTACATGTGAGTACTGATCAGTAGAAAAGGCTATGTCAGGTTGGTGCTGTTTCTTACCCACCCACCAATCTATCCAAATACTTCTCTTAAAGTGATCCACTCAAGAAGTTGGATCTGTGAGTTGACCTTTTTGTACACTGGCAGTGCAGTCATAATAACATGCTTTCAAACAATGCTTCCAAAAATGAGAAAAGGAGAGAGAATATATACACACACGCTTAGAAAATAATACCTTGCCAGTCTGCCTCTCAGCTCTACAATATCATCTGTCAATTGCAGATAGGACTCCTCAGACAACTCCATTACTTTCTGCATTTCCAGTAATTGCGCAGTCATTTTCTTATTCATGTATTTTAAGTCTTCAATGCTGCTGTTTAAATCGAAAGCCCATAATAAATTAAAATGTAGGCCTTCAGTATTAAGACACCTTTTCCTCAGTTTATAACCTTTGGCAGGTTTACAAGTCATTAAGTGCTAATCTAATGTACTTAATATCCACCCACCCTGATCCAGTGTACCCATCCTAGCTGGGATGACATGAACAGAACGTGAGGAATAATCATGCTAATACTTGCTTGTCCAAGCCTTTGCAT
The DNA here is from genome assembly GCF_009819535.1 of Lacerta agilis. NCBI lineage: Eukaryota > Metazoa > Chordata > Lepidosauria > Squamata > Lacertidae > Lacerta > Lacerta agilis. The sequence continues at coordinate 66,558,946 of NC_046312.1, read as the reverse complement.
TAACCTTGCAAAATGTTTGATTACTGATTGGATTGATTCGTGGGCAAGAGCCAGGAAAAACTTGGCGGATGTGTATGTGCCTAACCCAGCCTCTTGGTGAGAGATAGACTACTGGGGAATGGCAATCTGGTGAAAACATGGAAACCATTAGTGGGTACATACGCAGGATGCTTGGTGGGTGGTAATATGATACTGAGCTCTCCCACTGATGTTGAACAGTGGCCTTGGGACAGAGGGAAAAACTAGTAACAGCATTATGTGCCTTTATCAGAGACAGAATGTGAGGAAAATTCAGAAAGCAGCTACTGCTAAGGTCCTGGGGCGTGGGAGGAACAGAACAGGGAATAGGCAATGTTATCATAGAAATGTAGGGAGTAGATGCTTGGCACCTGTTGCCTTGCTCAGCCTTCCCCCAACACAGACTTGGGTAGCATGCTGGCCTGCCCTCCCATCCAGTATTACTTAATGCCAGGTCAGTCTACAATAAAACAATTCTTATCCATTATTTGATCATGGGTGAGGTGCCCAATCTGGTGTGTTACAGAGAACTGGGGAGGTAGGGCTGGCTTTACCTAGCTTTGCATGCCTGGTAAGTGCCGTGCCAGTCAAGGTCGGAGGGATAGGGAGGAGGCATGGCAGTGATCCATAAGAATCCCACCATTCTCACCAGAAGGCCAGACCATCTGGGACCTGGGTGTGAGTTTGTACTTGGTGCTGGGTGCCAGACACAGAACAGGGTTCTAGTTGGAGTACTATCTGCCTTGCAGCCCTACAACTTCCCTGACTGAGATGGTGGAGAGGGGTAATGTTGCAGAATCCCAGGACATTAGTTCTGAGGGTCATCAGTATCTATGTTGATGCTGCCCTATGTGGGTCACTTCAGTACTTCCTGGCAGCCATGGCAACCATGGAGCTGTCTCAATACATCATGCACCCAATGCATACCACAGACAATGTCCTGGGTTTTTGCTACAGAGTGCACTGAGAAAAATCAGTGGGTGAATATTGCCCCATTGTCATGGGCATATCATTCACTAGTGAGGTTCGGATTGGCTATGACTCAACCAACCTGCAGGGGTCTAATACCTTGTCTCTGTAGCATCCTCAGTAAATTGCCCAGCAATTCACTGTTTAGAGTGGTAAACCAGCTGGTCTAGACCAGAGTGCTACCCCACCCCACCACCCCAAAAAACCCACCAGTAAATAGCCAGCTGTGAGAGATTTGTGAACCACTTTATGGGCAAAATCACCCAGATCTGTGCTAAACTTGATGCCACAGTTAGTTCAGGTCCATTGGAGGTCCCTGGACCACCATCAAATTATACCTGGTAGGATTCAGTTGTTTCAGCCAAGGACGTGGACAGGATTGTGGTGGTGAGGTCAATAACGTGTCTTTTTTGACCCCACCCATCATAGCTGATAAATTTAATAGAAGGGCATTGAGTTATGCCCACTGCCTTGAAAGAGGCAGTGGTGTTGCCCCTCTTGCAATGTAAACAGCAACACCATGCAATGTACACAGCTGAATTCCTTCAACTTTTATATTCATAAACATTACTTGGAAATGTCCACTTCAGAATCTCCAGGTTTTCCTTCATATATGTCAGCATCCTCATCAGATAAGAAGGACATCATATCTGTTCAAGGGAAAAAAGGGTGTTGTATTAAATGTAGTTTTGCAATACATATTGACATTGTGTTGGTGGCATTGGTTGTTCCAAGCTAGGTTTTTGGAACATTGTAACACAAACATGTGAGAAGTAGTTACATAAAATGAATGTGTAGATGTTGGCCATAATGCAAGTGTTAGGCATACTTGAGGCAGCATATCTAGTTTTCTTTAAATAAAAATCCAATACAATCATCGCATGAAAAACAGAAGGTGCACTTTGATGTTATCCCATTTTAACCTCACAACAATCCTCTGAAGTAGCTTAGACCACTGAGTAAGACTTAGTGGGGAATTGAATCCAGATCTACATTCAACATTCTGTCCACCACAGCCCCATTCTATCCATATTCACTAGACCAAATTTGCGCCTTCAAGTTAATGACAGTAGTAGTGGCAATTGTCCTTTATTAAGCATAGGCTTACGGCTTCTCCTGGATAATTTGATTACAAATTTCCCAGGACAGCCCACAAGGCCAATTCCAGATAGACAGGACCTGACACAAACACTGCATCTGTAGTACCAATTACAGGTAGGTAGCTGTGTTGGTCTGCCATAGTCAAAACAACAACAACAACAACAAAATTCCTCCCAGTAGCACCTTAGAGACCAACTAAGTTTGTTCCTGGTATGAGCTTTCGTGTGCATGCACACTTCTTCAGATAGTGACTACTGTAGTAGTCAGTGAAATAAGTCATGATTGATTCTGCTTTTAACAGAAAGAACACCAACATTTGTGAAGAATAATGCATGACTGGAGAAGTAAGCCATCCACCTACTCACCATTGCAATGCAAATTTCTGTTAGTGGTAGTGGTAAACTTGTCAACTTCTGTTTCTGAAATGCTAGGTTAAAAAAAAAGCTGTTCTTAAACCATCTGAAGGCATTTGGTAATGGTAAGGTTGATTTTTCAAGAACTTGCAAAATTCTTTTATTGAATTTATGCAAACAACTTCTTTATATTAAGCATAAGCTATAGAATTTACAGAGAAACCCTAGAATTAATGTGATAAAGATATTGTGAAGTAATATTTTGATCCAAATCTTATTTGTATTAACAATGATCTAGGGATTGCACTTCAAACTGTCTCTAAGTGCTTGAGATCTTCTCCACAAGTAGCTAGAGATAAAGGCTAAGGAGAAATTGACAGTAAGAATTTCCAGTTTTAGTCGTCAGCACTATATTACGGATGCATTTTCCAGTCACCTTAACAGTGAAGCCAAAAAATTAAGAGGAGAACATTTGGCTCCAGTCTCATCCTTATTTATATCCGGCAGAACAGAGAGGTAATATATGGAGAGACAGAATGCCCATGTTATCTAAAAATTACTCCTCTGTTTGTCTCCTTAGGCAACAATCAATCCAATTTTTCATACTTGGGTGCTTGGGAATCAGACAGTGCCTGAGTCTGAAAGTCAACAGCAGGGAACAAAACAGAATCAAATAATTAAGAGTTGTACTCAGTGCTATTTTTCTAGAAAAAGAGGTTCTCTTATAATGGCAATGGCACCCACCTGAGGGGTGCCAGAACTAAGCTCCAGATGCAACAAAAAGCACTGGTTGTACTATAAACCCTCCAACCCCTATTGTCTCCCTCTCCATGTGTGTCTTTCATAAGCAAAATGTGTCCTTAATAGACTAAAAAAAAAACTATACTAAAGAAGACCGTAAATGAAATAAATATCATAGCAGAACCCATACCTTATAAAACAGTTCCCCAAACACACACCTGCTGATTAACCTGAATGTAGAGACTGAGGTGATTTGCGGGAAAGAACTTGTAGGCAGGGAGGCAGTGCTCAACAGTTCTTTTATCAGTTTCCACTTCCCCAAATACAAACATCCCCCTCCGCCACCATCCCAGGCTATTGTTCCTTACAGTTAAGACTTATTCTGGAGTCAGAGTCCAGTTGGAAGAAAGCCATCTTAAGAAAACTAGCCAAAGTTGTGGCATTTTTGAGGAACCAGGTGTGCTCTTCAGCAATTCTCCTCTGCAATTTTTCTGCCCCCATATTACAATTACAATGCAAATACATTATCCTGTACATTTGTAACTGCAGTTTTAAAGTAAATCTTAAGAGAATCTAAGTAACCCATGTGCTTCATAACATGTAGCTCCACTACTTAAGGTGTGTGGATACTAGGGTTGCAAGGCCACAACTTAGTGGTGCTAGCTGCATCCTTTAAAGGGGCCTGGACATTGGGAAACAATAGCTTTACCATTCTATGTCTGGTCCCATTACCCACCCTGTAGACTATGCGGGCTTCCAGCTTTGCCCCAAAGCAGTCAGAGACCAAGAATGAAGAACAGAGTACAAGAAACACTGCTTCTGTGTTTTAGAAATTATATCAAATTGTACCTCAATTGAAGCCAATGGGGAATCAGAGAAGAGTAAAACAGACTTTCACTTACAAATCTTGACAGCATATGGCTATCCATTCTTTCATAGTTTCATGAAATGTTTCTCTGTCAACAAGAACATTTTGCCTTTTTGGGTCCAGCATGTTGTAGAGCGTGAGCATTTTACCATTCTCAAGGCTATGCCCAGTCATATCCTCCAAATACTTTATAAAATCATATGCAGGTACACCTTCTGTTAATTAAAAAGCAGAGGGGCAGGGAAGAAGCAGTGATTTTCATAGATTTTACATTGCAAACGTTATAAGGAAAGGTCGGGTAAGTTTTATTGAAAGATTACAAATAAATGTAAAAACTTTCACTGACTCTACACACCCAATTGCTCATAGAAATAAGATCTAGAAAAGCGTCAAACGTACCTGTTTCTTTAGTACTGCAAACTTCAAAAGCAATGTTGATTAAATCATCTTCCAAGTAATTAGCAAAGAGTGACATGTTGTTCGCTACAAATTCATCACCTGAAGAGCTGGCATTTCCTAAAATGAAAGTGGTGTGGAAAGATAGGATACTTAAAAAGAAAAACTGTAGATTTTCAAGAAAAGAGATTTTGTAATATTAACTGGCTCTGCCGAAGCATGTGTTGTAATCCTACATAACGTTTAGGACCAGATCCAAGAACCAAATCTATACGTATTAGCACTTCCAAAACCAGAGACAAATTTAGCACACTGAAATGAACATCCTGAACAGCATATAGGCAGAAAAAAGCTTTTACTACTGGAAACAGAGGATTGAACTATGTAAACATTGACTGTTTCCAAACAGGTGGTTCCTAGGAGTGAATAAATCATTGCTCTCTTCTACAAACAGAATTGCAATTGCATTTCCATACTAATCAGGGATATCACACATTTTCTCTATGTTCATCCTGCTGTGTTCACTCCACACCGGAAGCATGATGTAGCTGCTGTAGGTGGAGACGCTTCAGCTCCCCTGAGCAGCAATTAAAAATTATATTAATTGCAGGTGATAATTTATTAAAGAATTGTTTATTTAGCATAGTGATGGCCCTACAGATATGGATGGACTACAATTTTCAACAATAGATGAGGTTGGACTGTGATTCTTATGTTGGAGTCCAGAAACACTTGGAGGGCCAAATTGTCTTCACCCTGATTTACTAAGTGCTTATCTATTTGTGTTTACCCATTAAGTCCTTCCACATTCATTTTGGATTGGAAGTGTTCAAGTAGGAATGACACGCGATTAAAAATATTTTTACTCTTCGTTTTATAGTGCTGTAACACCTTTTCATTCAATCCAGGGGTTTTGTGTGTTTTGGGGACTGCAGCTCCCATCATCCCTAGCCACTGGCCATGCTGGTTAGGGGTGAGGGAAGCTGCAGTCCCAACAAAATCTAGAGCGCATCACATTGGCTATTCCTGATTTAAGCAGTACTTTGCTAATATTTTAATATATTTAGAATTATAGCTGGAAAAGTGTTTACCTTTTTATGGCTTTATCAAACAGTGCCCACAATTAGGAAGGATGGTTATAGTGTGTGTGTGATGAGGGATGAACACATTACTGCCCATGTCAAAATCATGCCTCTGAAAATAACAACAACCTGAAAAATATTGCTAAGGGTATCTGCTCCTGTAAATATGGTGCTACCCATCTGTCCTTCTCCAAAAACATCCCAGACCTTCTGTGTTAAGTAAAGAGATGAAACAAGCATTGAGAGGGTTACTATGGGTGATGGCCTTGGGTAGATACACACTACCTGTAAAATGTGAGTGAGTCATACATAGCACAATGATTTCATACAGAACAGCTATCGTGGGAGAAGCCATGGAGGAAGCTAGCTAGATCTGTAGCAAATGGAGTTCCGCTCCATGCCAAACATCTTTGCTTTTGCTCCCAGTAAGAGGCATTTTTCACAAATCCTGAAAGTACATATACCTGAGTTAATATATAAAGTTTCTCTGCTGCCACTTTGACTTTATCACACACTCTCCCCTAAACAATAGGCAGTGCAATATTAGTGACAAAATAGGAGCCAAACTGTTCCTCAAGTGGTTTGAAGGTGAGGAAACAGTTGTGGGAAACAATTAAGGAACAGAGCAGTATCCATTCTATACCTTTGTATGTGAGGGTGGAACACCACATTATCAAGAAACAGGGCTGAGAACATGTGTGCTTTCTTTTTACCGGTAAGTGAAATGCAGGGACACAGGAACTATTGCAGGAATGACCGTTCCCCACATCAAATGGGGTGCGCATTTTGTGTGGTCGCGCACAGCCCCCTTAGATCCCAGAGCAGCACCTGGCAGTTCGGACTGGCACCACATTCCCAGGCAAGATACCTGTGGTCTCTGCCAATCCCGCCTGGGGAGGTGTTGCCAGGAGATTGGCCAGGTGGGAGGAGGGACCACACAGTACACAATAGAGGGTGTAGCTTACCTGAGAAGCAGCAAATGGCTCCAGAGCTTCTCCCACCCTTCACTCCCTCAATTAACGCTTACTTTGCAGGTTAACAGCCGCTGTTGAAGGGCCGGAAAGGAATTTCCCTGCATTGGCAGGTTTTGCCTTTCCCGTAGCAATTTGTCACAACTTTGGTGGTTGCAGGCCTTGGACGGAATCCTTTAGTCATCTTCCTAAATGGGGGGGGGGCGGTGACTCCATGCCCCCAGTGCGGTAGCAATAACAGGGTTCCCGTTAAAGGGGCTTGGGGGGAGGCATTGGCCATACGCCCAGAGGTTGTCATTGCCCTCCCCCTCCAGCGTCGGCAAACCGGGGGGGGGCTATCTGCTTGAACACATGTTCTCCAGACTTAGCCCAATCCCCACACATGCTGGATAACCCTGAAGTTACCCAGACGCCCGACTGGGGGGCTGGGAAGGATAAACGCCCAATGCCTGAGCCAAGGTCTTCCTACATCTGAATCTTAATAAAGTTGTGGCCAATTTTAATCCCATAGCACGTTGTCTTGTGTCATTATTCCGCTCAGGGGCTGCATGGGGTTGGGGGACTCCGCCTGGCCACGCAAATAACTGATTGACAGGAATGGAGTGCTTAACTCTTACCCACACCTGCCTGTTTCCTTTCTCCTCCTTAATACAGTTTTCAATGTTTTTCCAATACTGTACTGCATGTAAGCTCAGGAAAAACAGCAGCTATTCAGTTGTGAAGTAAGACTCTTACCTGATAACAGCATGCCTTGAGAAGAAGTACTTGATGTGTAATTCATGTTTAGTGAACTAGATTCAAAGAGACGTTTTCCAATTTGTGTCTGTCCTATAACGCGAACTTCACTGAAACATAATAATAACAATACTTAGCTCCTCCATTAGTCTTTAGAGTATTCAAAGTATTTAACATAACAAGTACAGTCATACCTCGGGTTACATCCGCTTCGGGTTATGTTTTTTTGGGTTACGTACTCCGGTAACCCAGAAGTTTTTCGCTGCGCACGCGGTCTGCGCATGCGCAGAAGCATTCTGCACAGTTCGCGCATGCACGATATCGCTGTTCAGGTTACGTACTTTTCGGGTTACGAACGGCACCCCGGAAACAATTAAGTACGTAACCCGAGGTACCACTGTATTTAACATACATGTAACCACGCATGGTGTCCCAACCTGAGCTGAGAGAATTAGCAGAGACAAAAAGCAGAGCTTAAAAGAAAAATGGTTGCATTTTTTGCAAGCTGGAGGAAGAATGAGTTGGTGGGATCTGGCAGTTTGGATCCACTGCCATGAGAGAAACAGTACCCGCTTGGAGCTTAATGCTTTGAACCCTTTTACTATAGGCTCAGGTTGCAAAGAAGCCATATATCATAAAGACACCACAATCTCCGCTGTGTCTCATTTCCAAAGGAAACACAAACCCTGGGTTAGTTCTTGTTCCAACATTTCGGAGATAATACTGCTTTTAAGTATATGAAACACTTTTATTCTTGAACAAGGATCACTGTCAGTACGCACACACAACGTATGTTGCTGAAGGCTCTCTTGCATGTTCTGTTCATTTAGTTTGTCCTACATCTGCTTTGGGAACAGGAGGGGTAGTAAGTTGACCATAGCTCATTTTTTAATTGAAAATAATGTTCAGGCAGTGAATTTGGGTGCAATGTCAACAGATTTAGCAGTAGGCTATGTGATTTAGCAGTAGGTGTTTGGATTGTGTGAAAAAAAATCAGCAGGCTAACAGTTTGCGTCCCCGTTTGTACCTGTACCGTACTAATGTCAAGCTGCATCTTCTACCTCGCTCAAGAGAACCAAGTGCAATTATAGATATGTCTACTCCTAAGTAAACCCCATTGAATTCAACTGAACGTCTACTTCTGGGAGTAACCCCTATTGAATTCAGTAGGGCTTACTTGTGGGGAGACACGCATTTGGTTGCACTATGAACTGCTGCTTCTTCTTTTAAATAACATTATAAGCACTTTAGTCTCCGGGAATGCCTCAAGCCATGCTGCCAGCCGTTTTCTTTTAGCAAATTGTGCAGAATGCGCTGGTAAGGAATTCTAGGCTGCAAAATGCGGCGCAATCTTTTAACTCTTCCCCGGCTTTGCAATCCCCTTGTGTGAAACCAACCAGCGCCTCGGGGAACGGGCTATGCTATAAAATCCGTGACCTGATTTACTCGAAACAAAATAAAATAAAAAATTCCTTCCAGTAGCACCTTAGAGCCCAACTAAGTTTGTTCTTGGTATGAGCTTTCGTGTGCATGCACACTTCTTCAGATACTACTTCAGATTTACTCGATTCAACTTAAGTGTGCGTATTTCGCTTTTCTGTTTTTTATTTTACACGGAGGCATTCCGATATTATTCCTCCGTCCGAGAAAAGTGGTCCAGAGTTCCGCCTCTCCGTTCTGCATAACGTGCGGATTCGGCCTTTCTTTCCTTTTTTTTTTTTAAGACGTTCGTGTTACTGAGGAGGAGGAGGGCCCGTTCCCAGGTAGGCCGCTTTTTCCGGCGCCCTTTCTCGCGGTCCGCTGCCCCCTGCAGGAGAAGGCCGGGGAGAGCGAAGGCGGGAGTCACAAACAACGACGAGAGTGGCGCCGCCTTCTCCTCTCCTTCTCCACGCCCTTCCCTACGAACACTTCCGAGGTCGAGGCCTGGAAGCGGCTGCGCGGACCCGGACGGCGACGGGACCTGCTGCCGGGAGAGCGGAACGCGGAGGCTCCTCGTCAAGGACGAGCCGGAGGCGTCGTGTGAAGTTGCTCGGCTGAGGCGGCCCCTGGGGACGCGGTGTCCGCTGCCATGTCTCGCGGCTCGATCGAGATCCCCCTCCGGGACACGGACGAGGTGAGGGGCGGCGCGGGGGTCTCGGGGGGGCGCTCGTGGTGGTGGTGGGGGGGCCTCCTCTTTATTGAGGACTTCAGCCGCTGGCTTCGCTTTTCTCCTTCCCGCCTGTTCCTTGGAGGGAGAGCTGTTGTGAGGGGCTTAAGGGCGACCCCGGGTCCGCCTTCCCTCGTCACCCAGTGCGTTTTGCAGAGTTGTGGAAAGTGATGTTACAACCCACTAAGCTGCTGATTCTAGGCCCATAATATTAACTTTCCGTGTGTGTGTGTGTGTGTGTGTGTGTGATACACACAGGACAGTACTGATAAACGTGCCGTTTTTGTCCATCCTTGCGCATTCCTAGCAACCGCAGGTGTGTGTACATGGGACCTAGGAGTTGCAGACTCTGCATCAGATGAATCGCCTAGTAGCCACTTCTTGGCTTTGTATTTTAAAAGCGTTTGCCTCGTTTAGAATTGCCACTCCAAATGCAAGCAGGATTTTAATGTTGTGCTTCTTTGCCTGCATGGCTATTGGTTGGGCCTGATAGGTGCTGATAGACCTGTGTTTCCCAAACTTGGGTCTCCAGCTGTTTTTTAAGTATAGTTCCCATCATCCCTGACCATTGGTCCTGCTGGCTAGGGATGATGGGAGGTGTAGTCCAGAAACAGCTGAAGACCCAAGTTTGGGAAACACTGTGCTAGACTGATACAACTCCTAGCTTAGAACTACTTTACATAAGACGTTTTCTACACAGGTATAACTATTGTGCAGGAAAGTACATAAATCTTGCATGTGATCCATTACAGGGATGCAGGGAGGGGTTCTTATTTTTCTGCATGTCCCTGTGTAGGAAAGCCATATTGTGTAAGGTGCCCCTCAGCTCAATAGTTTACTCTTTGAGCATGTTGAGTGGCCGGAACAGTTAAAGCATCTTCTGGAGCTAACTAGTGTGTATTACCGCAAAATGTGCTTGAAAACTTTCCTCAAGGTGCATGAGCAGAGTAGTACATGCCTTAATAGCTCATAAGGTTATTAATATTTACAATATCACTTTTTTTTTAGGTCATTGAGCTTGACTTCGATCAGTTACCGGAGGGGGATGAAGTTATAAGCATTCTGAAACAGGAACATACTCAACTGCACATATGGATTGCTCTAGCGGTTAGTTTCTGCCAATTCATTGTAGCTGATTTATTTACTTACTATACTTGTATCCCATCCTTATCTCTCACCTGATACTTCATTAGCAGAGGCAATTAATCGCCCAAGCCATGGATATTATGTAAAAGTAATTACCTCTGAGTTCAAAAGGACTTGCTCTCCAGTAAGCATGTTTATGATTAAAGCTTTCATCTTAAAATGAGCACTTGTATATACACCTCTGAATGTTACCGGTATGCATTTTAAATTTTGAAATAACTGCTCTTATTTTTCCTCCCACGCTCTTGTTTTATTTTTGTTCCATGATCAAAATACACATTTATGGATCTCTTATATATGTGAAATTAGGACTCATTCATTTTGTTAGCTGATCCATGCACATAAAGAAATCCATTAAGTGAAACATGCCTGAAACAGATTGCTTGATCAGAGTGTACCTGTGTGCTGCTAGTCATAGTTAGGTCCAGAATGAGTTTGTGTCACATGTTACTCGAAATGAAGAATGGAAGGTAGGTATTCAAAAGGGAGTTTGGAGCTTTAGAAATTAAATTCAGGCCTTACCTCACTGCATGCTGCTTTTCCACAAAAATGTGCAAAAGGGGCTCACATAACAACAGCAATAAGTATCAATACATCAGTCTATATCGTTACAATATAATTCCAATTCATTTCAAAACATGACAAATTTAAACAATCACTATTATAATACACATTTTAATTTCCTTATAAAATGCTCAGTAATAATTAAGAGAATTTCATAGGATAAAACTTTGGTGCAGAAAGTTATTAATATAACCAGCAGCCAGTTCCTCAGAAGTACAGGAAATGGCAATCAAATTTCTTACAGCTTGCAGGAGATGATACCTTGCACGCCCCACTCTCTCTTATATTCTGGTATATTAAAGGCCCCAACAGTGATAGGTGGCGGTGCCTGCTGTATCTGGAGGGCCTGTTATGACTGCAGGTATATATATACTCAGCTACTTTGGAAGCTGGATGTTTTCAATTTCTCTGGAGCAGGACTGCTTCTATAGCAGTGGACCCCTTGCATGCCTGACTATCTCATATTGTGATGCAATTCTTAAAGGTTCCCTTTACACTTGCCAGTCCACTACTGACAAAAACACATTTTGCTTGGGCCGCAGCACAGAATCACTGAGAGCCTCTGCCTTTGTTTTGTACCTTGAGAAGTTATGAGGACTCTCTCCTCCCCAAGGCTTACTTCAGAAGCATGGGAGAATGGCAGGGACTGCCCCTGATGCTGTGCTACTTCAAGAGCAATGATATGTCTTTTTGCTTTATTAATATATGCACAGTTGGAATGAGCTCCCACCCTGCCTCTGCAGGAACTCTCCCCACCCCATACACAAGTGTACTAGGTTTCATTCTCAGTGTAATGTCAGGTGATCCTGTTCCTCTGAGATATGCAACAAAGACAAGTGCAAGGTTTGTCAACACCTGAAATGATCAGTGAATTTTCCAGTTCCCTTTAAGATTTTATAGATCATATCTACACTTCTTGTAACCGTCTTTAGCAGTGAAGGTGATGGCAGCATTCCCCATTCATCTCTTGTAGTAAACTGTAGAATAAACAGTTCCTGAATTTGCTTTGTTGGTTTATATAGTACAAAAGTTGAATGAACAGATACTAATATGATAACATTTTATCTAATATTAACCATAAGTTGATGATTCCCCCCCCCCCCAGTAGAGTTATACAAAAAACCATACATATGCCTCTGTATTTCCTTTCTCTAGCTGGAATATTACAAGCAAGGCAAAACAGAAGATTTTGTGAAACTGTTGGAGGCTGCTCGTATAGATGGAAACCTGGATTATAGAGACCATGAAAAAGATCAGATGACTTGTTTAGATACCTTAGCAGCTTACTATGTACAACAGGCTCGGAAAGAAAAGAATAAAGACAACAAGAAAGAACTCATTACACAAGCTACACTGTTGTACACTATGGCTGATAAAATCATCATGTATGATCAGGTAAGAACAAATAAACTTGGAATTAAAACATCCTCTTTTGTATGCTTGCTTTGCAACATTGTAACACCAGTAAACTAGTTTGGACGCTGAAGTAACGGCCACATCTTGCATTCAGGTTACGTGATATAGATAGATAGTGTGCCATTTTCTTAAAGATTGCCTCAGCTCAAGAGATAGTAAGTGCAATTGAATGATTTGCTCACAGCTGCTCTAAACAGTCTGCCTTGGGAGATTCAAAGCTGGATAACACATGCAGAACCTTATTCCTAGATGTGGTTTGCTTTCATTTGTGCAACACACATACACCACACTGTGCTCCAGCTCATCTGCAAGCAGAAAACTTTGAGCTTATGGGTTGCTGCTGCTGCTGGAACACAGCAGATAATTGCTGAAGGTAATGGAGCCACTGGTCATTTTACCAGCTGTTTAAATATAACAATAAAATTGGCTTTACCTCTTAATCAAGTATACTATGTTCTTGGCCAAATTTTGCTAGTGCATTATGTAGTCTCTTCCCCGACCCCCTTCCGTATTCCTGACCTGTGGAAGTATCAGGAGTATTCATTTTTTAAAATAAGGCACATAAAACTACTTGGAAGTGAATAGTTTAAAATGAAAAATGTCCAAAGGCTTACAATTTATTTAAAGACATTAAAAAGGTGGAGGATGAAAGAGGAGGACGATCTATTAGGGAAAAGTCTGGGAAAAGGGAAGGGTTGTAGTTCAGTGGTACAGCATCTGCTTTGCATGTGAAAGGTTCCAGACTCTGTCTCTGGCATATCCACATGTGGCTGGAATAGGATCCTATTTAAAATCCTGGAGAGCCACTGCCAGTCACTGTTTAGTCTACATTGCTGACTGTGCTGAACTAGGTGAAACAATGGTCTAACTTATAAGGCATTTTTTAAACGTTTGTATTATAGTAATAGGGGAATGGAACATCCTAAACAGCAAGGGAAAGGGAAGCATGCCTGAAATAAGACAGTAGTAGCAGCAGCAGCAGTATACTGATAGTTTTCATGAGGATCTTGTAGAGCAGGGGTCAGCAACCTTTTTCAGCTGTTGGCCAGTCCACTGTCCCTCAGACCATGTGGTGGGCCGGACTATATTTTGAAAAAAAATATTGAACCAATTCCTCTGCCCCACAAATAACCCAGCGATGCATTTTAAATAAAAGCACACATTCTACTCATGTAAAAACACCAGGCAGGCCCCACAAATAACCCAGATATGCATTTTAAATAAAAGGACACCTTTTACTCATGTGAAAACACACTGATTCCCGGACTATCCGCGGGCCAGAATGAGAAGGCGATTGGGCCACATCCGGCCTCTGGGCCTTAGGTTGCCTACCCCTGTTGTAGAGAAATAAGGAGAGAAACTGGACCATGGGGATGTTTGAAATAACTACGAAACTCATATAATTGTGGATTATTGCATCAGCAGTAAGCCCTAAAACAGGGCAGTTGAGGTGGAAGACTAGAAGCTTTGAATCCATTGGGCAGAATAGAACTTTGGAGTCACTGCTGTGTCTTGAAGCCCTGCCATTTGTACCAGTCAGGGCAGAATGTGGGGCAGTGAATTTGGTCTTTGAATTGCACATCAAGTTCATTCACAAGGCATGCAGCTATTAGGTGATGTGCAGCAGAGGGGTCTGTATGTATCTTAAGCATCTAGGATGCCCTGCACTAAAATGCTTAATTTGGGGGACATAACTAGTGCTGTAAGAATTCACGATGAGCAATCCTTTGATTCAACTCTTAAAACATTTCTTGAAAGACAACTCACATCTGTATCTTGCTTTTCCAGAACCACTTATTGGGAAGAGCTTGTTTCTGTCTTCTGGAGGGTGATAAAATGGATCAAGCTGATGCACAGTTTCATTTTGTGCTCAACCAGTCTCCAAATAATATTCCAGCCCTTCTTGGTGAGAAGTGAAATATCTTTTTGGATGCTTTCCCTTCATACAACTTATGTCCAGTTTTTAACCAATAAAACTTTAGGCTCACTATACCTTTAGAAACCACTGCTTTTCCTTTTACCCTTGATCGGTTTCAAAGGTCATAAAGATAGCTGCCTCTTTGTATAAAACTGCCTTACACTGCAGGCTTGTCAGTCCATATGAGCACCTTTGAGAAGAGTTATAAGACTACCTATTGGCAGGCAACAAGACTCAGAGTTAAGTTCAATGCTTGAATTACAAGGCAGGAAGAGAGGGCCAGCTTCACCTTTTAAATGGCTTCTTTAGGTACTCATGGGGGTATGATTTGGGTAAAAGCGGGAGAAATCACATGCTTGTGGATTTCGTTGAGTTCCCCTCTACCGCTTCCCCAGTAACGAGTATTAAATCCCCAGTAACATGAGTATTAAACTGGCTAAGGTAAAGAAAATTTGGTGACATTTTATTTGCTAATGTGAAGAGTGCTTAAACCTTGAGAGGGGTTGACTATCATTGTTGGATATTTGTGTGTGTTCATTAAAGTGTTCTTTGAATGAATATGCTGCTATCCTATATGTGCTGTAGCAGCTATCAGGTTCATGAGATTTGTATAGATGTTAGGAAAACAGCCATGCACATCTGAAATCTGTGATACTCCATCTTGGAGTATGTTTCTAGATAGTATGGAGGTGGGAATGAATATACAAAACACAGTCAGATTTGGCATAAACTGCATATTTGAGGACAGAGTTTTGTCTCTGTCTCTTTTGGAAACTAACTACTAATCATTCATACCAGTTTTGTCATACTGAATTTTGCACTATTATATTAGGTTTCAGTTTTACTTGAGGCTTAAATAAACTGAAATCAAATCAGTATCTTTACAATTAAATGTGCTTTGGAGCACACCCACTACACTAGGAATACTTGCCACTTAAGAGGTTTCTTTTATAATTGTGACCTATTATGCATATGTACTTGTAGCTGGTAAAACAATGAATTGCAATTGATTTGTTGTGGTTGTCTGTTATTCAACTTGGGTAGATATTTATCAGCTTTTATTGCTCCTAATAGGTAAGGCATGCATCTCATTCAACAAGAAAGACTATAGAGGGGCCCTTGCCTACTACAAAAAGGCACTGCGCACTAACCCAGGTTGTCCAGGTAAGGAACAGAAAAGCTTCGTTTTAATTAAAGACATTGTTTGGTTCGTTGGGACCAAAAATAGCGTCCCTAAATTCAGGTACTTTGAATATTAACATGATTTTTAAGCTTTGACTTTGGTCTTACATATTAAGGAAGACAGCTGTTGTCATATCTGACCTTGGGTCTTGCCAGTGCAGCTTATAAAGCAATAGAATATTTTATTTAACTTTGGATTAATCCAGTTGAAGTCCAAATAAGATGAATATGGTGCCTTTTTGTTGGACCTCTGCTGCTGAGAGAGTATAAACTTTGGAGATACATTCATTAGTCAAGTACAATAGAAAGCAAGTGCAAGCATAAGAAGCTATATTATTGCATTGATCTATCTGAGTCAATGAGGTCTATTACTGACAGTAATTCTCCAGGCAGTGGTCTTTCCAAGACTTGCTACTCAAGATATTTTCACTGGAGGTGCCAGGATCAATATCCTGGGATTTAAAAACATGAGAATGACCATGTTGGATCAGACCAAAATTCATTCTAGCTTACCTAGATGCATTTCAAGGTAATAGCATCTCTCCCCCACCCCATGCCACTCATCAGCAACTGGTTTTCATTGCCACTGAGCCTTGAGGTCCAATAGAGACATTATCACTAGTAGCCAGTGACAGACCTATTCTTTCATGACCTTTTGCTGGCATATTAATCTGTAACGTTTATTAAAAATTATAAGAATCCTTGTTAAAAGTTTTGTGTTCTCTAGAAAAGCTTGCCTACAGAGTGAGATAATATCCTCTTCTTAGTCTTTGTTATTGTTATTTGTGTTGCTGCTATAATTGGAAGCCAGTAATAGACCCCTTATTTTCTAATTCTTTAAAAAAAATAAATTAAAAAGTTATTCATGCAACCAAGAATTGGCGTTCATCTAGACACATGAGGGGTAAATATGTGAAGGAGTGGGGGGCATGCATGCAAGCCACTTGAGGACTCCTCTCTCACTCTTTTGTGCATTAGTTTCCCAAATGCAGTTAGAATGTGAGGGAGAGCAAGGACAAACACACTATCTCTGCCTTCTCTCTTGAGTCACTGTGCCTTTCTGTGCCGTCCTCCATTCTTTGGAAGGCAAGCATCTGCAGCACGAAGCCTTCTGTATTTATGTGGTCTCCCCATGCAATTTAGAACTCTAATCATGCAGCCGACACAAGTACAGCAGGCTCCCCTCTGCAGACACTTGCTCTCCAACACAGGAGGGCACTGGAGATGGGCACATGAGTTGGAGCTAGCACACTTGTCTCCATCTTTCTTTTCCTTGCATGATGGCCGTCATGCCTGAAGAGAGCTCAGGATAAGTACAAAACTTTACTTATTAGTTTGAAAGTCTGTGGGCAGGGACTGTTGCAAATTATTGCTATCAATAGTGTCAAGTAGAGATTTAAGGGCTCTAGAAACAGTAAATTATGAACCTACGTTTCTTAAAAGGCAATTGAGGTGTGAATGGCTATATTCTAATATATATATTTTTTTTTCTCTCCCCACTCCCCACCCCAAAACTAGCTGAGGTTCGGCTAGGCATGGGCCATTGCTTTGTAAAACTGAACAAGCTGGAGAAAGCTCGCCTTGCATTCAGCCGGGCACTGGAACTCAATTCCAAATGTGTTGGGGCTTTAGTTGGATTGGCTGTTCTGGAACTCAATAATAAAGAGGTGGGTTTGATCTAAAATGTTAATATCAGAATATGTTTCATTGAATGTCTAGTTACAAAGACTTCTGTGCAGGCATGAAAATTAATGGCAGTTGAAATAAAAACCTCACTGTTCCCCATTTTAATGAATGCATATTTAGTTTTCTCTAATTTTGAGAAATAAAATAAGGTGTAAAGACAGTAATTAAAATAGAGCTGGTTTAAATATGAATCATTAGCCATTGACCGGTGACAGGATTTTTTTTACACTAGGATCTTGGATCAAACACATGACCTTCTGAATGTATTGGACAAAAGTTTTCAGCAGACACGTAATCTACTGCATTGTTTGCCCCTGTTATGTGACTCATCCATATTAAAAGAATGGTTTTGAAAATGGTATGGTAAAGGAACAGCCGAAGAGCTAATTAAGTTTTAAGCATAAATAAAAATTTCTGTTAATGTTGCTTTCAGGCGGATTCCATAAAAAATGGCGTCCAGCTGCTTTCTAGAGCATATACAATTGATCCTAGTAACCCTATGGTGCTGAACCACTTGGCTAATCACTTCTTCTTCAAAAAGGTAAGAGAACTTGTGGATGTTTTGAGTTGCTGGTTGAAAGTCTTTAGGCTGTTTCATAACTGATCAGGCTTTATATTTCAATATTCTTTATAACACTCATGGTAACACAGTAAATTTGAATCTCAGAATAATGTTTTTAACTAAAGACGAAGAAGAACCAGGCTTCAGTGTTATTGTTGTTTTAAAATAATACGTTGGCCAGGATTGCCTAAAGCTATTTCTTATTTTGTGATTATTGTTGTTAAATATAATATATATATTTAATATATTGTATACATACACCCTTTCATTCTAGTTGAGATTGATTCACACTAGTTGCAGTGCTGTTGAAGTTTCTAAGCACACATTCCTCAGGCTTCTCTATATCACATTCACATGGAGAAAGTAGTGTATAAGCCAGAATTAGATAGGTATTTTGGTTATATATAATTGCTTCAGTTTCCAGAGTCATGTCCTCCAAGTGCTTGAGGATTTTAGTATATAAGAACCATGTGTGATATTTAAAACATTGGAAGATCAGGTTTCTAGGTACAAAATGTTCCAGGCCATGATTTTGAATACCATAAGAAAATGATTATGTCAATTGTATTTTTTCCCCTACAGGACTATGGCAAAGTCCAGCACTTAGCTCTTCATGCTTTCCATAATACAGAAGTTGAAGCAATGCAGGCTGAGAGTTGCTACCAGTTAGCCAGGTCTTTCCATGTTCAGGTACTTGGAAAGCCTCCTTTTCTACATTGCATTATTATTTTTTAAATAGATTTCCATGTGCACCATATAAACTACTTCTTTTTCCTCCCCTGCATTAGGAAGATTATGATCAGGCTTTCCAGTACTACTACCAAGCTACACAATTTGCTTCCTCTTCTTTTGTGCTACCGTTTTTTGGACTTGGTCAAATGTATATTTATAGAGGAGACAAGGAAAATGCATCACAGTGTTTTGAAAAAGTTTTGAAGGCCTACCCTAACAATTATGAGACTATGAAAATTCTTGGATCTCTCTATGCTGCTTCAGAAGATCAAGACAAACGAGATATTGCGAAGGTACATTTGGCAGCAAACTTCTTAGACTTGAGCTGTAATTAATACTCTCTAACCTAGGAGTAAGTCTTATTGAACTCAATGGTACAGAACTGAATACACAACTGTAGAGTATATTATACTGTTATGACTGTTTTTTCCCATATAACTAACCCTATAGCTTAGTGCAAATATGCATGTTCTAGTAAACCAAGAACAAACCCTAAGACATAATGGGTTTGGACATAATGCTAAGCCAAACTATGGCTTAGCCCTGGATAGCCCAGAAGCAACAGGGGTGGTCGGGCTGGAGCACTGTGGCTGAGGTCTTTGCACTGGAGCTCATATGTTTGGCTTAGCATTACATCTGAAGCAAGTCTTAGTGTTGTGCTATCTGGAGATAGTTTTTTTCTTCAGCAGTAGGTAGAATTGTGGGATATTTTGAACCCTCTGGAAAACAAAATCTATGGTTGGTGTCCGACAAGACAGACATATGTGGTACAGCTGAGTAACAGAGAATTTCCCCTCTTTCAATATAACAAAAAACATCAGAAGCTTGGATAAATGAACTTACTGATGTGTGAACTGTTTTCATGCAATATGTATATTCATAAGTGAGAAGTACCACTTCTTTCCAGTTCAAATACCCACCATCTACTTCGAGTTCTGTGGTTCATCTATTCTAACATTTTAGGCATTACACAATGTTCATTGTGATGCAGGCTGATTTCACTGAATTAATAGAGATTTATTTTTAATGGCTCTAGTTGAGTGGTATACATCAGTAAAGTATTGCCTTTATCAAGGAAAAGCAAGAACATGAAGGACCTTTGTTCCACAGATTAGGAAATTTCAAACTGTGCAGATGCAGCTCCGGAATGCCATAGTAAGATGCTGTATATTGAAAATTGTTAATCTGGCAAACTTTCATTCTCATGTTTAATAGTTGGGTCAGTTTAACAAGATTTATTTTTATTATGGTAGTTAATGTCTGTACATCTGGAGTTTATTAACTTTATTGAAATGCCTTTGACCTAGTCAAGAATCCTATCTTTGGCGTTAAAAAATGTAAAATAAATGGTAGCTTTATTATGTTGTGTCTTCTAGCAATTTAAGAGTATACACATACATAAATAACCTTTGTATTTTATAGGGTCATTTGAAGAAGGTGACAGAACAGTACCCAGATGATGTAGAAGCCTGGATTGAGCTAGCCCAAATCCTAGAGCAGACAGATATACAGGTATGGGGAAGATGCATAAAGTGCACTTTTGTTTTAAGCAGAGCAGCGATGCATAGAACTAAACCTGTGCACTTTTCTGCCATCTCTAAATTTGACAGGGTGCTCTTTCTGCTTATGGTACGGCAACACGAATCCTTCAGGAGAAAGTTCAAGCTGATGTCCCTCCAGAGATCTTGAATAATGTGGGTGCTCTCCACTTTAGACTTGGAAACTTAGGAGAAGCAAAGGTGTGGAACTCATTACTACTACTACTGTGCAGCATGTTTATAACTTGTCCTATATTGTCAGAATATATACTACTTTGTTCCCTTTCCCCTGTTTATCCTTAGAAATATTTCTTGGCATCTCTTGACCGTGCTAAAGCAGAAGCCGAACATGATGAGCATTACTACAATGCTATCTCAGTGACTACGTCCTACAACCTTGCTAGATTATATGAAGCAATGTGTGAATTCCATGAAGCAGAGAAATTGTACAAAAACATCCTAAGGGAACATCCTAACTATGTCGACTGTAAGAAATCTTGTTGAAATTTTCAGTTGTATTTGAACTATGCCATGCATTCATGTTTGTCCTCATAAATGTAACTGTTCATTCACTGATGCTTTCTTTTGTGTAAACCATTGTGGCCAAACTGCAAGCAGAATGTACCTTCCTGGTCAAAAGTATTTTTCCCACTAACTTGTTCCTACAGTTCTGGTGTCCTTAAATACTGGCATTATTTTATTGATTTAGAAGTCTAAACCGCTTAATTTTCCCTCACGTTATGTGTGTGTAAATAGCAAATAT
This sequence comes from Lacerta agilis, assembly GCF_009819535.1. NCBI lineage: Eukaryota > Metazoa > Chordata > Lepidosauria > Squamata > Lacertidae > Lacerta > Lacerta agilis. The sequence goes on along the minus strand of NC_046312.1, from coordinate 66,538,059 downwards.
GAGAAGTTGCTATAAAAGCCTCTGTAAATACACATAACCAAGAAAGTTTATAAAGCTCACCATGATACTGACATTGTGTGTATATATAAAAGATATAGATGGAATACATTGTGCAAGTTACATTGAAACAGAGCAGCCTTCTTTGTTATGTTTCAGTTCAGCACCGTAAGAGAGATTGCAACTATTAGTGGCGGGTTCTGCATTGTTCCCATATAATTTAAGGATCATGTGAAGGTGATTAGTGTTGCCACCACCAAGCCCCTTTTCTTACAGTCAATTCAGAATGACAAAACTGTTTTTTATTATACATCTGGCAATCAGTGGCTGTTCGTTGCACAATCTACTGCTGTCTTAAGCCAGTGTGGCATCAGTACATCTAAATGCTTGCTGCAGCAGACATGCCTCATCTTTAATGACTTCCAGAACTGGGCCTTTGATTATTAAATGTTATTTTTTGGTATTCAGGCTATCTGCGCTTAGGAGCGATGGCTAGAGATAAAGGAAATTTTTATGAAGCTTCTGACTGGTTTAAAGAAGCACTTCAAATCAATCAGGTTAGTAAGAATTTGTAAACTATCAACTAGCTTACAAGCTGTGAATTAACATTTTCTGTGAAGAAGGCAGAAATCATTTTCCTGTGTCCCACATAGATCAGCTATTCAGCCTTCATTCTGTGCTAGAAATGGCATTTTGATAATGTATCTTTATTATGACTAGCTGGGGCACACAGGGAAACATTCTTGGCAGCTGCTTTTGAGCATTACTCCCAACGCTTGACTTGCATGGAAGAGAAGTAAACTGTTTGGGGGGAGGGAATCAAATAGCTGAACTTAGTAAAGACTTTTTATTATTATAATGCTCTTCTGCACTGTTACAGTCACTCTAAACTTTGGGCATTGAAAGAAAATTAGAAATATTCAATGTAAACTGGTGGGGTGTCTGTTTCAGGACCATCCAGATGCTTGGTCCTTAATTGGCAATCTTCACTTGGCCAAACAAGAGTGGGGTCCAGGACAGAAGAAATTTGAAAGAATATTGAAGCAGCCATCGACTCAGAATGACACTTACTCTATGCTGGCTCTTGGCAACGTGTGGTTGCAAACTTTGCACCAGCCCACCAGGGACAGAGAGAAGGTAAATGTTGCACACGTTCAGACTCCATGCCTGTGGCCAGTTCAGTGATTGAGCATTATTTGCACCATAGACCAAGTGAGGTCCAGGGAGCCATTTTTACCATCTGTGCTGACTTTGCAGTAGGTTTGAACAGCAACAACAGGGAGCAGAGTTTTTACGGTGATTGCGACCGTGAATATCTTCCTTTGCTATCTTAACAGGGGCTAGAAGATCTCTCTCTTTCAAAAGGTTTTTGGTTGACTGAACTTTCTGAGGATGTTAGGTGCTTATATTGCTGTGGCTTTAGTGTATTGTCAACATTTGATTGTTTGAGAAAGTGGTGTTGAAATATTTAAATTGCAAATAACCCACTTTAACAAGATTTAATGTCATCATCTTTGTAGGAAAAGCGTCATCAAGATCGTGCACTAGCCATCTACAAACAAGTACTCAGGAATGACTCCAAAAACTTGTATGCTGCTAATGGCATAGGTGATTGTTGTGTTTGGATTCCTTGTCTGAATTTTCTTCTGAGCTTTCTGCTGTGTTTCAGGTAGTCCATACATCTGAAATTGTCCTTGGGCTTCTCTTTTTTAGGAGCTGTACTGGCACACAAAGGATATTTCCGTGAGGCTCGTGATGTTTTTGCCCAAGTGAGAGAGGCAACGGCAGATATCAGTGATGTGTGGCTCAATCTGGCACACATTTATGTGGAACAGAAGCAGTACATCAGTGCTGTACAGATGGTAATTCTTAAAAAAAAAAAAGACAGTCTTTTTTTAAAACTGTAAAGCTAAGAAAGTATTTTTCATGGGCATGAGTCCTTTTTTTAGGGAAAAAAAACTTTAGTATGGTAGCCCCTTATTAAATAACTAAAATTTAGGGAGAAATTTTCTTGTTTTGGAGGGGGTGATAAGATCAAGGACTTGTTTTCCCCAGAATTGTCATAAGATATCTTTTCTTAAATATGATCTTCATAAAATCAATAAGGAGCCATCTCTGTTAAAGCTGAGCTACAAGTAATGAATCACCAGGTGAAACATCTCTTTAATAAAATAATAATAATAATGGATGGAGGGTGTGTGTGTGAGGGAACACTTATTTTTTTTTAAAAAAAAACTGCAACGAAGTTAATGTGTTTGCTGTTCCTGTAGAAACCTTACAGGGTAAACACCCTGAACTAAACGTACTCAGTATTGGCAAAACAATGTTTGCCCACCTCTCCCATAAGCATAATTCTCTGTGTTAGATATTTGTAGTACAGCTGTAATGCTAGTTAGAGATATTTGATTTGACTGTGGTAAATTATTAGGCAGAAATAGTTGCCAGACATTATATACTTTTTTTTTTACTATGAACAAACAAATTTATCTTGCCTTTTAACTTTCTATTCTTTTCCTTTAACGACCTTTCCACCACATGTTAAGAGGACCTTGTAGCTGAAAGCACAAGGATGGGAACAAACTTCACCAAAGAAGTGTGGTGTTCAAACTACAACCTGGTGTAGAAAATGCCATGAAAACATAGTGGGCAAACGAGCCCTAAGCTGCCTATACTGGCTTAGCGAATGTATTAGAGGCTCTGTATCAAGCCTTAAGCAGGCAAACTTCCAAGTTCCTAGTACTGCCAATGTCATTGCACTAAAAAGGCATGAAATGTTGAGCTACTAACATATGTGTTCCTGAATTTATTATGCATGCAGGAGATAGGAAGTGGGGTCAAAATAAAAGCTGGGGTGTTGGAGAAATGTTTTTCTGCCACTCTTAAAAACATGTCAAGTGACTTGAACAGTTCCATGAAATTAACACCAATAGAAGTTGGTATGTTCAAAAACCAGTGAGGAATAATCCAGCTGAATAATTGCGCAAGAAAGAAAACCAGTAATGTACTATCCACAAATATGAGAGAGTATGTCAGCATTTGCAGTCAAGAAACTTAGCATAATAGGAAATTTGAAAGTATATACTTCACTCACCTTACCAATAGCTTTATCTTCAGAGTGGTGTATTTCTCTACTTCTACTCTTGCATAATGTGTGTTTAAATCATTACAGAATTGTATTATTTGCATTGGATTACTTATTGGCAATATAATCTTAATTTGAACCAAGTTTGAATAGTGGTATTCTAAATCTGTGCAGGGTACAAGGTGTTTTCATATAGTCTAGTTAATGTGATTTTCAGACAGTGTTCTTGCAAACAGTGGCTTCCTTAGAACACTGCCTTAAAGGACAAAAAGCTTTCCTGAGAAGCAAGACTCTACAGCAGATCATCCCCTACAGTGCACAATTGCAAGGAAGTGTTGGCCCACACTTCTCCATAGTTTGCATAGGGCAGGCCCAAGGGGTCTGGACTGCAGCCCGAGTGACATGAGCATACCATAAAACACAACCCAGAGTCCTCTGCTATATGAATGGATTCTTTCACAAATTTGTAGTATTTCCTCAGACAAACTGAGAGAAAAATGCTCCTAGATATGGAGTCTGAAAAACACTGGACTAGATAGCTCAGTTGGTTAGAGCATGGTGTTGATAATGCCAAGGTTGTAGGTTTGAGCAACTGCATATTCCTTATTTCAGGGAGTTGGACTAGATGATCCTCAGGGTCCCTTCCAACTCTCTGATTCTGCGCTCTACATTCTGTAAAAATATACACACTCTCACACACTCACAACTATATATCACTCCTTAGTGAAATGGGTGTTCACTGCAGTTCAACATTGGATACAGCCCATATTTTTTCCCCTGCCTTGAAACTTGCATAATAAATTTCAGCAGTGACTGTTCAGATGATGTATTCCAAGTAAAGAAGTGGAAACCTCATATTGCCTGAAGTATCCGAGGCTTCTAGGCTTGAAGTTAGCAATGCATTGCATTGCAGTGCTTACTGTCTGGATTCCTGCTATAATGAAGAGCTGCAGACGTCTTAGTAGACACAAACAGTAGACCTCATAACTTATTAGTCATTTAATTAGTTATTGGCAGCAATGAGAGCTTCCTTACTGTGCAGGTTCGGGGGATTTTTCAAGGTTTTAGTGTGGGAGGAAAATACTTTTTAAACAGTCCTTCCCATGTGCCTTCTATTTGAAGATGAGAAAAATAATCATGCATATGGAGAAGACATGATTAGCACCCTGTTAAATTTGTCTCTGAGCCCTGTGGAACTCCAAAGGACTTAACCAAGCAAACAAGTTTAGGATTCGGCTGTAAATTCCTGTGAAATCTGCTTAAACTCTTCATTCAATGTAACTAAGTGTGACATTTCAGTCAGAATGAGGGTTTAAACATAAAACCATTGAATTTTCTCCCTTGTAGTATGAAAACTGCCTAAGAAAATTCTACAAACACCAGAACACGGAGGTACTGTTGTATTTGGCTCGAGCTCTCTTCAAATGCGGCAAATTACAAGAATGCAAGCAAACATTGCTGAAGGTAAAAAAAGAAAAGAAAAAAAGCTTCTTACATATATTGCTGCAGTGGATGTATTGTTGCACCAGCTTGTTTGTGTTGGGGCCAAGGCTGGTTCACACCTACTAAATTTAAAGTTTTATTTGAATCTTCAGGCTAGACATGTGGCACCCAGTGATACAGTTCTAATGTTCAATGTGGCCTTGGTGCTGCAGAGGCTGGCTACTTCTGTCCTGAAAGATGAAAAAAGTAACCTGAAGGAAGTACTCAATGCTGTGAAAGAGCTGGAGCTGGCTCACAGGTAAGCAAATCTCCATTTGATATTTTGGTATCTATTATTGCATTGTGATGGTGTTTTGTGAAGGTGTCAAAGCAAATGCCAAACTCTAGTTATTTCTTTGCACAGCTTCATAAATGTGTTTAGACTCAGGTAGACCTCTCAGATCTGCCAGATGCTGTCTCTTAACTACACTGTTGAATTTATTTCGGTAATTCAGTTTATTTACTGCTTTTTACACAAAACCCGCTAGAGTGGTTTATGTAATAAAACTTGGAAACACAAAAACATCCAGTCTACAGATACAGCTAAAACTCTAAAGTATATCCAATATACAGAAAAAGAACAGACTTGAAACTGTCCAACCCAGCAGCAGCAACTCTCAATAAAATATAAATATACTGAACCTCCAGCTAAGGTCTGTATGAAAAGATGCATCTTCCAGTTTGAAACTGAGCTTCACTATGTAATAACTTGCAGAAAATGAATGAATGATACTTACAGAAAGTTGAAAGACTTTCTTCTTGCTTCAGTAACCTCCTCCAGTTGCTAATCTCTGGAGCTGCAGCTGGGTGGGCAATTAACATGCAATAGGAGCAGCAGTCATGAAAGTTCCCAAGAGAGACTTGAAAGAACTGGGAGCTAGAAGGTGAAGGATAGGCTTTCAGAATAGCATCCAGCAGCCGTGACCTTCAAAGTTTGCTGTATTTCTTGGCACACAAGAGGACAGTTTTTAGACACCAGGGCACTCCAGACAGAAGTAACCTATGACTTTGGGACTTGGTAGCGATATTGCTTCTATGCTGGAAGCTTGTTTAAAAGATACAAGCTTCTATTTATACTTCATGCTTCACTGTATATATGCAGGCAATTGTTTTTTCTCATAGTGTTACAGTGCTTTTTGCAATATTTACGGGTGTGAGCATGATTACCTGTGCCAAATAATCTGCCTCCTCTCTCAGTCTCATTTGCTTGAGATTTCCATTAAACAGTTGTTTGACAGGTTCTGCAACATCTCCAAGACTTTCCCTGAGCATCTGTGAGAATGATTCAGTCTTTCACAAAAAGAGTACACCATGCAATCCAAATCCATTAATAGCTGTAGGGATTTTTCTGTTGACTTTATACTGAGAAGTGAGATGCATCCAAAGTACTTTGGGAATATTTTTCAATTGGAAGTTGAAAATTGTATTTTTGATGTGTGAGACATTAGACAAGCTAAGGTGTCCAGAATAAAATACTACTATTTAGTGGCATTTGACCATACACAAATATTAATTAAAAATACATGTGAAGAAAGTTCTAGGATGCAACTGAAGTCTTTAAAATTTGATTCTTAACTTACTGTTTTCCATTCAGATACTTCAGTTACTTGAGCAAAGTGGGAGATAAAATGAGATTTGATTTGGCACTTGCTGCAACTGAAGCCAGGTAAGAACTGTGTGTTGTGTACTTCACATAACTGATGCCTACAGAATCTAAATGTATTATGTGAATTTGCATAACATGAGTTGTAGGATTTGGGCTACTTTTATACCCGAGTTTGAAAGCAAACTACATATAACAATAGCATGATTCCATGTTCCAGTAGGGTGCTAATTCAGGTCTTATCTCCTGAACAGAAAGCTGACAGTGACCAGTCCTCTGTTGGTTAGCTAGGAACTGGCAGATGTGGACATGTAACACTGGTTGTGTTCACGTGTCACAATAAGCCATAGTTTTTAACAATGGTTTGAAGTGAATGAGCAGGGTGCTGGTGCATGCTGCTCAGAAGTCCCTGCTTTGCTTCTGCCCTGCTCTTGCCCTCATCTCAAGCAACAAATTGCAATCCTCATCTTGTCATCTGAACTTAGGTCAATGATTTGTTTCTCTGCATACAAATTATGAGCTGTAAGTTTTGATCATGGACTGTTTGGGGGAACTTGCTGCATAGACAGTTTTTCCTTATACTGTGTTCTTGTTGTTCAACCAAGTAAGCACTTGCAGTTTTCCAGCTATACTCTGTATTTCTGTCTTGGCCATTGGCATGGAACACTCTTTTTAAAAAAAGGTTTCTGCTTCTGTCTGCTAATCTGAACTCAAACTTGATAGGCAGTGTTCTGATCTGCTGAGTCAGGCTCAGTATCATGTGGCTCGGGCTCGTAAGCAGGATGAAGAAGAGCGGGAGCTGCGAGCGAAACAAGAGCAAGAAAAAGAACTACTGCGCCAGAAGTTGCTCAAAGAACAGGTACTTTAGTCTTTCTGCTGCTGTAATAGTACATAATACTATCCATTAAGCTGCAGCAAAGTGCAAGATAGGGAGCAAGTGTAAGGCTGCAGTGAAGTGCTTTAAGTTGTTGTGTGGCACTTAGGGGGACTTGCCTTGTATTAGGTTGTATAGGCTTTGTATTTGAAATAGATTTGGAAGGGGGAGTGTTGGTTTTGGTAACTAGGAACTGGGTAAATATTGCACTATGTGCACTTATCTGGTGTGATGTAGTGGTTAGAGTGCTGGACTAGGACCTGGGAGTTCAGGGTTCAAATCCCCACTCAGCCATGAACCTCACTGAGTGACCATGGGCCAGTCACCACTTCTCAGCCTTACCTACCAGACAGGGTTGTTGCAGGGATTAATTGTGGGGGCAGAGAACCATGGATGCCGCTTTGAGCTTCTTGGAGGAAAAGGTGGGTTATAAACAAAATACATAATAAATAGCAGTACAGTCGTATGTTGGAAGTCAAACGGAATCCATTCCGGAAGTCCGTTTGACTTCCAAAACCTTCGGAAACCAAAGCGTGGCTTCTGATTGGCTGAAGGAAGCAACTGCAGCCAATCTGAAACCGCATCAGACGTTCGGCTTCCCAAAAAAACATTTGAAAACCGGAACACTCACTTCCGGGTTTCGATCGTTCAGGAGCTGAAATGTATGAGTACCAAGGCGGTCAACAACCGAGGTACGACTATACCTTACTTTGCAGTGCATGAGCAACATGCTATATGCAGTGGGTTTTCATTTTCTTTCAGAGCAGCCCTTTCAAAGGCAGTTCATGCATGTCAGGTCTTTGCGTCTTGAAGAACCCAAGTGACTCTTCAGCAGTAGTCCTGACTTACTGAAAAGAATGAACCTGTTTTAGGTGTCTGTTGCTAAATTTGTGTTTTTCATATCTGCATCAGTACTGTAAGTTAAAAAAAAAAAAAAGCATAGTAGCCAGGTTGTCCTCACTCTTCCAGGAAGAAAAACGCCTCAGGGAAATAGAAGAACAAAAGAAACTTTTGGAACAGAGAGCACAGTATGTGGAGAAGACCAAGAATATTCTGATGTTCACTGGAGAAGTTGAAGGATCTAAAGAGAAAAAACGTGGTGGAGCTGGCCGGGTACAGAATAAAAGCTTTTGGATTCATCATTCACCCCAAATAGTTGAAATGTGGTGTCAGGCTTTAACTTATTGTAAAATTGTCCTGTGGGGTCTGACAAGAGTACAGTAATGACATCATACTTTACATGGAAAGAACTATGGAGAAATGGTGTCAAATTTTAGACACTTGAAGACAAGAGTTGGAAAGCTGTTTAAACTTCTTACCAGTTTAGAATGTTGTGGATTTATTTAGATATGCGAAGAGAAGTGGTTTTCTTTTTTAACTTTAAAGGGAATTGACTCACATAGGCTGATTTACCTTTTCTGTTCCCCTGATAGTCTGTTAACATCCAGCATAAGAATGTATCATTGTTTTCTGTCTCTTACCACCACTACTTCTCTCTTTAGTACATCAACTGAAAGCTCTTTCAGAGTATAACTATTTTTTTTTTAATAAGAATTTATTGGTATTTTCATAACAAACATACCCCCACACCCACACCTACATATATAAATCAAATACAAACACAAATACAATTCTTCTTGTTTATACACTTAAGAAAATATCCTAGTTCCAAATTTTGACAATTGACTTCCCCCACCCTCTCTCCTTCGGTTTTATATCCATATTCTACTTTAATAACTTCCTTTCTCTAAAAATTTTATTCACTTAATAAAATTCAAACCTTAAACAACAATCTTAATAACAATTCTTTGGATCTTAACAAATTAATCTTATATTAAATCTAAACTATTCTTCTTCCCTTGAACTGCTGCTAATATCAAAAAGTTTCAAAATATCCCTTTTCTTATTAAAAATTAAAATAAAACTTAATGTCTTAACCCTCCGATTTCAGATTACCATAACAAAGCATTTATATTTTATACTTAATATAGTTCACCCTATCCCCCCTCTGTCCCATGTCCTTCTCCATCTTTCACCGGAACCGCTCCTCAGATTGTCCTCTTTTCTTATACATCCACAGGACCAGACACAAATCCAGACACCTTCCCCAACCATCCTTGCATCGAGCATCAGGATACACTGTTCGTCTCTCGGCTTCTCCCATTCAATGCTGCATTCTTCTATTTGTAGATATCTTAATTTCTTAACCATCGCTCCCGAGCTCACACCTCGGGGGCTGGATATAATATTCCTTGCCGTCCTCGGACTGCCACCACCGAGGAACGCTTCTTTTTCCGGGGATCGCCATGCCAGCTCGCTCAATTTTTCAATTAGCTCCATCAACTCTTTGCCCAAATTTTCTTCCATAGTATCGAGTGTCTGGAAGGTCTCCTCTGTGGGAAATAAATTTTCCTTCAAATCCCCACTCAAAACCTTCAATTTCCGATTAATCAGTTCCAGTTTCAATATAATAATCCTTTCCTCATCAGTTAGTTCAAAGTCCAAAACAGTTTCAAAAACAAAGCCCAACATGGTGAGGACGGGCATAGGTATCAGATTTCAGTTTCTATTTCAGTGTTGTTCATCATATAGCAGTAGTTTTCCACTTCGATTCAGAGTCTTCGCAGCCATTTTTCTCTGAAACCGGAGCGCAAAGACCAAAACTTTCAACTGGGATATTTTCCATCCTCTTCCTCCCCCAAGGGAGATCTATAAAGTCTCACTCCTCAAAAAGTCTTAACAATATATCCATCCGATAGCAACAGTATCACAATCTGTTATTTTTCTCGCCTCCGAAGGGAGACAGGCAGACTCCTTTATCTAAAGCCTCCAGGGTCGTTAAGTCGTTAAGTCTTTAAACTCAGCAGTAAATCCACTCAAGTACTTACAACCTCCAGCTTCTTTTTCTTTCATTCAGGGAGAACGTCTCGCTCACCACGGCCAGTTCTCACCACGGCCAGTTCTCGCCGCTTTTCCGCCCGGTTGGGGCATTTCCCCTAATGGCCCGGCTCCGCATTTCCTTCACCCCCACTCCCCCTTTACAGGGGGAGCGAGGGAAGGGTGCGTAGCCTAGCGGGCCCGCCAGGGAGCCCGAGGCACGGGACGCTCTTCCCGGCCTCACCGGAGCCCCGCGTAGCGGTGGCGGGGCTCCAACCCCCGGGCTAGACTGGGTGGCCTCGCAGCCGAGGCAACCCAGCGACCGCCCGCGATGGCGACCTCGCCGGAAGTCCTTTCAGAGTATAACTAATATCCAAATACTCTTCCCACCTTCTTGCATTTTTTCCTTTACTGCAATTGATTATCAGCTTCTTAACATTGTACTATTCTTCCTTCTCTCTATATTGTTTTTTTTAAAATTCATGGGCCTTTATCTATTTGTCACCTGTCTATTAATTTTGATTATCACCGTTTAATTCCGCTGTTCTTTATTTTTGATACTGAAGTTCTGCATAGAAATTTCTTAAATAAAAGATCAAATCTAATACAACTTTAAGTTACATGCACTCTTATGTGCATCTAATGTGGCTTCTAAAAGGGTTGATTTTGTTTGGGGGGATCTTTTTAAGCAGCAATTAATAAAGGAAGTGTTTCTGATTTTGTGACAGCGTTCCAAACGAACTGGGGAATTTGATGAATTTGTCAATGATGACAGTGATGAAGATCTCCCAGTGTCTAGAAAGAAAAAGAGGAGAAAGGGTAGCGGAAGCGAACAAGATGGTGAGGAAGAAGAAGGAGAGAGAAAGAAAAAGAAGCGACGAAAGTAAGTAGAAATATAGAGCAGAACTCCTTTGGTGGGGATTCAGAGGACTCTAGGTGTACTTTTTATTAGCACAATGGAGCTTCTGAGCTCCCCTCTTCCTTAAGTCCCTCAAACCGCTGCCTGATGCATCACTTCCCAAACTCAAGAAAACTTTGAGAAGCTTTTGATGGGCCACAAGGAGCTTGGGTGGGATGGAGTTGTGGGGGAGTCGAAACATCTTGGGTGTGTCTTCATTTAAATGCTTTTGTATGTAATTTCATTAGGATACTATAGTTATAAGACTGAATTGAATTGCACTTTGTGTTTATATGTGTATTGTGTTTTTTCCCCAAAGACCCCAAAAGGCAGGTGATGGTACTGATGATGATGAAAATGACAGTGCACCCAGACCTAAAAAACGTCGCCCAGCAAAGACTGAAAAGAAAAAAGCAGTATGTTTTTTTTTTAAAGCAAATTATTAATTGGTATTTTGGTTTAGCGGAATTGCAGTAATTTGGGATCAAAGGTAATAAGATTAATTACGCTTCTAAGCTTTGGAAATAATTGACTGAACCAGGATCCTGGTTTGACATTCTGGCTTAATTCTGTGGTTTGAACATACCACAGTTACTCAAATACAAAACAAAACTCAAAATAGCAGTTATCAACAGAGAATAGAAGTTTCAGACTTCTTTCCTTCATTTGCAAGGGACATAGCACACAAGGCCAGGGCATGTAACAACATGTCTGATTGGTTATATCTAAATTCATTCGTAGTCTACTGACATTCTGTATTGTTCTTCAGGTTTTCTTAAACTTGGTCATTTAAAATTGCTTTTGTGTGATTGTCTGCCATATAATTAGAAGAGGTAGCTGATACAGCCATCACCCCACAGCCATCTAATACAGGGATACAGAACCTGTTGCCATCTAGGTGTTTCCAGGCTACAGCTTCCATTATTCCTGAAAATTGCCCGTGTGGCTGGGGCTAATGAAAGTATAATAGTTGAATGTCAGGTTTTCTTTTTATTCTTTTAACACTTGTTGTTGTTGTTATAGCCAAAGCCAGAACGACTGCCTCCGTCAATGAAGGGTAAAATCAAATCTAAAGCCATCATTTCATCAAGCGAAGACTCATCTGATGAAGATAAGCTCAAGATTGCTGATGATGGGTATATAATGTTTATGGTGCTAGAAATAGTGTTGTTTGACCCTTGAACAAAGTAATAATAATCATCATCATCATCAATGCACTTCTAATTCTGGGAGTGTGGTTTGTTTAGTTTGAGCACACATGAGGAGCCAGTCCAGATTGGTTTAATTCATGGTAACCTATTAACTATGGTTTACTGTGATATGTTAATTGGGCCCATTGATTAAGACTCATTAAGTAAATGTGTACATAATGTTATGATTCCACATCACTGTATCCTGCGTATGTAATGTTTTGTACTCTTAACTATTGGTGCATACTTACAGCTTGCAGGTTCTATCTCCTCCAATTTCCTACATGGGTTTGTGGGGTCAAACATACTTTGTGAACCTTTAATTGGGCCACAGTGGCTGTGACTTTGTAGAGAGTGTAGAAAACACAAAATGGCATCGTATTCTTCCCAGAATTGCATTTCCTGCACATTTCCCAACTTTCATTAAATCAAGACAAAGCAATCTTTTCATTGCAAAGATCTGTTAGGGGTCGGGAACATGGCAGAATGATTGTTGACATTTCAGGAGCATCAGAAGTGACAAGGTGTCCATGGGGCAGGGCTTCAGAACTCTGCATAGCTCCATGACCATCTCTGAGATTAATAAAACTGCAATAAATGGCGCAGAGTAGCAAAAAGAGGTAGAATAAACTGGAAGAGATTCAGGCTTCATTTGCATGTTGCAGACTTGAACTTGTCACAGGCTTTATATTACTTTGGTGCAGAATTTCAGGGGCTTTTTGAGCACAGCCCTTAGTAAAAAGTTTATTGTTGCACTTGGGATGTTTTCCTTACTGCATTGCCTTCTGCTCTTGAACAGGAATGCCAGGAACAGCAACAGTGATTCAGATGATGCTGAGCAACCACGCAACAAACGTGTCATGTCTGACAGTGATTCGGACAATAGCAATAAATCTGGCAGTGAAGGGGGCAGTCCCAGGCGATCCAGCGCCCGCCCTTCTGATGAAGATTCAGACAGTGATGGGTCAGCAAGAAAGAGGAGGCGATCCGAATCTGAACAGTCTGACAATGAATCTGTGCACTCGGGGAGAAGTCCGTCTGTGCACTCGGGGAGAAGTCCGTCTGTGCACTCGGGGAGAAGTCCGTCTGTGCGCTCAGGGAGAAGTCAGTCTGTGCAGTCAGGGAGAAGCCACTCAGGTGGTTCTGAGAATGAATCTCGCCCAGCTTCTCGCAGTGCTGATTCTGACAGAGATTCTGACAGAGCATCTGATCATGGGGGCTCAGGTAACGAGTCTGAGCCAGAGGCATCCAACAATGAAGGATCTGAACGTGGCTCATACGGCGGATCAGATGACAGTGATTAGATTTCAGTTGCAACCTGTTTTATTAACTGCTTTGTAAATATATTTTGGTTTGAGAGGGTGGGGGGAAGAGGAGGGTATCCATATTTTATATATGAAAACTGTGATTTCAAAACCTCGACAGCTATGTTTTAGGGGAAAGTATATATTAAAAAAAAGCTGAAACATTTCCTATAACATTTTTTCTACTGAACTATACACTTGCCAGGGTTCATCTACAGTGTCTACTTGCATTCTGTACTTGGAGGTCAATGTGCTGTATTCGGGGTTAAGAAGCTTACTTTATCAGAGTGCACATAAGATCTGAAGAAACAAAATACCAAGATAGTTATCCTGCATCCAGATACGTTTGCTTAAGACCTGGAACAAATGGTACTTAAGCAAATTTATCTGAGTGGAAGGCTGTAGCTCATGCTGTCTTGCCTAGTCTGATCAAGTGTACTTTTTCAAAATTATATATGTGAAAAGGGATTTTGGTAGAACTCCCATCAATTCCTCAAGTGATATAAAAAATGTTTGGGTTTGCAGAGTAGTCCTTCAGGTTATGTAGCTCTTATAAAGTATAGTTTTACGTTTTGTTAAAGTACGAATGTGCTGTAGCAAAATGCCTAAAATTGAACAAAATGTATAAAAATAATGCTATGGGAACATAGATGAATGTCAGATTTGAGACTTGGCAGTTTTTAAAGAAATGATAAATTAGAGGCCTCCTTGGAGTGAAAAGATCTGTTTATGGCATCTAATAAAAGCTGTTGCTGCCATCTGGTTCAGAGTTTCTTACTACTGTTGTTAATATTGTTTTGTTAGCTCATATTCCATTGTTGAACTTGGCATACTGTATGTGTCTTCAGGGTTTAATTTATAATTCTCAGTAGAATTCTGCAGACTTTGAAAAGCTATCCTTAAGGTGCATTTCATTACCTGTTCTCACACATCGGGTGTCTAGACAATTTTGGAAGAAATAGCAGTGTCCATGTGAAATCTTTGATCTGTCATTTTTAGGAACCATCGCACTTTGCCCTATAATTTTGGGTCAGTACAGATGATGGAGAAGAATGCAACACTTCACCATTGAATTTTCATTCTGAGCATATTTGTTTCATGGGCCCTAGAACAAAAAATATCCATTTGTTGTTGAAGTTCAAGTGCTACCTATTCAAAAAAGCAACTGTTTTTCCTCACTGAGATACAATTGCTTCTATAATACTCATTTGATTTCAAGATAGACATCACTTAGTGTATCTTTTTTAAAGTACTAAAGCAATGTTACACTTGATAAATTTGTGTTTCACTAATGTGGGTAGTATTAATGTTTCTGAAGAAAAATGCTTTTTATCAAACCGTTTATAGAAAAACTTTAACCTTCCTAAAGAAAACTATGACCCCTTTCAGTGGAATTGCACAGTCTCTACTGAAGTTTTTCTAAAGCAAGTGATTATAATTTAGAATGAAAATGTTAGAGCCTGCTCCTTAGAGCAGTCTTTCCCAACCACCTGTCCTCCTAAACTTGGGGAAGCCACCAGGTTTGCTGATAATAATAATAATAATATTTTTTATTATTTACCGGGTACACCCCACCCATCTGGCTGGGTTTCTCCCACTACCCTGGGTGGCTTACAGGCTGCCTTACAGTGTGAGAACCTGAAGTGTGTGGTCCCTCCCACCCATTAAATTCTATCTGTTTAAAAGAGCTAGGTGGCTATCCACGCAATCTCCCCACCTACATATTGCAAGTCACTTTCACTGCTAAGAAGCTGCTAGCAGAGCTGAGTAACAGCGTGGGAAACTGATCTATTCTGTTTCCAAATGTCCAACTCCTATGATTCATGAAATGAATTTCCAGTCCAGTGAGAGCAAGGCAAAACATGGGGATGCGATCTGAGTAAATGAGTCAGGCAAGAAGAAGACTGATAAATGCTCAGTTAAAAACAATTGTGATATCATCACTTTGTTCCCTGCCTCACTGAACTGGAATGATTTGGGAGCTGCCCATAGCATGGCCCGTTTGGACATGCTTTGTATGTGAGGAGTCTATGTGGTAGCTTTCAATAAATCTAATTTGAAGAAGCAAAGGAGAGGAGATGATGATGATGATGATGATGATGATGATGATGATGATGATGATAATAATAATAATAATAATAATAATTAATAATAATAATTTATTATTTATACCACTTCAAGGTGGGGCTACATCATCACACGATCCTACCAAACTCTTTGTGGGGTCTCTAGGTTCATTGTAAAAGGAGCTAGTAGCAAGCTTGGTCTGTTAACGTGACCAAAATCTATTGCTCATTCTTACTCATTATTTATCTGCTATATTGGCCTTTAAGGGAGGGGCCTGCATATTTGTTTTGCTTATCTTGCTATATTTCCCTAATTACAGTACCTAATGGGTGGAAGTTCCTTGAGCTGGCCTGCACAGACAACCTAGGAGGGAAATGTGTACCGTTGTTAAAGGTCAAAGAGTTACAGAGTTAAGGCTTTATCTAATTAGGATTTAAGATCTGCATGGAAGGTTATAAATGCCAGGCTTAACCCCCAGGCCCTTGTGCATTTTTTAATTGAATGGTGGTACCATGATGGAAAAAGCTAACAGGAGTCCAAAACATGTAAAGGGTTGCTAAAGGCTTTTCTGGACTGTTGCAGGTAAGGGCTTACATGGCTCCATCCCGAGTGGCAAATAAATAGTTCCTTGCATATTGGGGAAAACATGACCTGTTGGGGAGGAGGTTTTTAGCCTAGCTTCCCCAGCTTGCTAGTCTTCTGTGTGGAGGATTGTGTGTATGTGAAGGAGCATTAAACATTGTGACCCCAAGTTTACTGCCTCAATAAAAGCTTCACTAGGGAGGAGCAGAGAGATAGAAGCCATTATTTTGTATGCACATGTCAAAATGCCAGGAAGAGTTTTGGCTTTGTTCCAGCCATGGTAAGAATATGCTTCTAAACCACCTCTCGGCTGTCATAAAGTTTAATAGTTTTCCCCCTATAGAAGTTGATATGGGACAGGGAACCTGTGGCCCTCCAGATGTTGTTGGATTCCTGCTCTCAACAACACCAGCCAGCATGTCCCAAGTGTCAGAAATGATGGGAGTTGGGAGTCTACCAACATCTGGAAGGCCGCAGGTTCCCACCCTGACTTACATGGAAGAAACCAACAAGTGGTATACTTAGGGGTGCCACCCAGGCTCAGGGTGTAATATTTTCTCAAGAACTTTTGTTTCTAAAAGGAAGGGCGACTGAGCTATGGGGAGCTTTCAAAAGGTACGATGAGAAAATATTTTTCCATTTGTTCATGTAGACAGCTTCTGAGTTATCTGTGTGTGCATTCCTTCCTTGAGTAACTTCAAGGTTTTTAAAGTGTTGGATTGCCTAATACCTTGATTATAATCTTGTTGACTTCTCATGTGCTGGAGCTCCATATGAAATGTAGGCAAGTCTGATTTCCTGCCAAAAAAAAAAGGGAAGACAGTTGCTATGCTAGAAACAAATAGAATAATTGCTGGATTTTAGGTAGCTAGTCCTTCAATTTTCTATAGATAGCTTGAGGGCCATGCCGAGAAAATACCAATGACATATGGTAGGTGGCTACTTCTTACAAAAACGGCAGAATTACCGGTAATTGTTTTTGTGTGTGTTTAATGGTTGCTTGTTTCATTTAATTGTGGCTGCTTTCGCAGGTTGTCAAATGGACCCATGAGTGGGTCTTCTAAATGTAATAGAGAACAATATGGAATAAGATGATGGACAAGAGGTAATTTGGCAAGCTTGGCTCAGCTTGCTAAACTCACTATATAAAAACTTGGAGCAAACGTACACACCTGTCTATAAACCCTACTGCTTATTATATTGGTTGCTGGGTGCCCTCATACAGCCCTGACCTAGTAAGTTATGTGAAAAGGATTATGTTGTTGTTGTTCAGTCGTTCAGTCGTGTCCGACTCTTCGTGACCCCATGGATCAGAGCACGCCAGGCACGCCTATCCTTCACTGCCTCTCGCAGTTTGGCCAAACTCATGTTAGTAGCTTCGAGAACACTGTCCAACCATCTCATCCTCTGTCGTCCTCTTCTCCTTGTGCCCTCCATCTTTCCCAACATCAGGGTCTTTTCTAGGGAGTCTTCTCTTCTCATGAGGTGGCCAAAGTACTGGAGCCTCAACTTCAGGATCTGTTCTTCTAGTGAGCACTCAGGGCTGATTTCCTTCAGAATGGATAGGTTTGATCTTTTTGCAGTCCATGGGACTCTCAAGAGTCTCCTCCAAGCACCATAATTCAAAAGCATCAATTCTACGGCGATCAGCCTTCTTTATGGTCCAGCTCTCACTTCCGTACATTACTACTGGGAAAACCATAGCTTTAACTATACGGACCTTTGTCGGCAAGGTGATGTCTTTGCTTTTTAAGATGCTGTCTAGGTTTGTCATTGCTTTTCTCCCAAGAAGCAGGCGTCTTCTAATTTCGTGACTGCTGTCACCATCTGCCACCATCTGCCACCTGAAAAGGATTATGTGCCCCACTAAAATGGTGGCAAGGAACATATGGCCCTTCATATGTTAATAGACTTCTAACTCCCATCAGCCCCAACCAGCAGAGCCAATGATGGTGGTAGTTGGAATTCAGCAACATCTGGAAGGCCACAAATTCCCCATCCCTGCTCTAAATTAGTGCTAGGTTCTGCACAAAACAATGGCTGAGGTCTCTGGTTCCTTAAGAAACATTGATAACATGATGAGTTGGATCAGAACAAAGTAGGCCCTGTGAAATAAGTTACCGTAAATCTCCCATCCGGTCTGAAGATAAAGACTCCCAAGAGCTGCATGATGTGTAAATTGACCACAAGCTTTCATTATTATTATTATCATATGCCCTGTACTGTTGACTCAATTAGCAGTCTCTTTCCATCTTTGTTTATAGAGTAGCAAAATAAACTATATGGGGAAATTATACAGGATGATGTGCTTTGTAGGAAAAAAGGCAACATAATTATCACCTCTGTCACAATTTGTGAATTACGTACATAAAACTTTTGCTATTCAACTGCAATAATGGGGCAATCTTAAACCATAAAGATTGAGATGGAATCTTTGAAAAGCTAAAACATGAAGACAATAAGCACCTGGGGGGGGGGGCAAGAAATAGTTGATATTAATAGGCTTTGGTTTATTGGGTCTATCCATTAATTAGGATGTTTAGCTGATTAGTTTTCTGCTTTGTAACCAATTTAGGCTACAACAGTCCTATACCCCTTACCTGGGAGTAAATCCAATTGAAGTAAATGGGACTTCTGAGCAGACATGTATAGGATTGTCTATTCAAAACATCAATACTGTACAAAGATACCTTTATGAGGTACTGAAAGGAGTCTGGAAGAGCTTGCAGTTTAGTACATGAAAGTTGTCATTCATAGCTAGAAGGAATGTCAAACATTTCCCTTTTTATTACAGTAACACTTCAGATCTAAAATAGCCTCCGAAAAGAATGTGTGCTTTAACTAGTCTTGGGAATTCAGTTTTGCCTTCAACAATCGGTTCCTGCCATTGACTGATGTTTTAGTCAATTAATCAATTAATTGAAGCAGTAAAAGCCCAGATTCTTGCAGCTTACACTACCTGGCACGTCTGAGTTCAAATCTTCATTTGCTTGTTTGCATCCCTGGTCTGAAGCTTCTATTTCTGCTCCTTTCATTCTGGGCTCCAGTAACAGTTTAATAATTGATGCCAGGTGAGACCTTTAGTTGATAGCTTTTTTTCACACTAGCCTTGCAATCTTCATTATCTCTCCCAAGTAGTCTGTGGAAGGGCTGTTTTTGACCAGATAAGCAAGAGGTAGTAGCTATTTAGCCAGAAAGTGTAGAACTGGAACTCTCAGCAGTTCTACAGATTTCCAGGAAACGCTTCTCAAATATGCCACAAAAGACATTATCGCAGAGAGACCCTCACAGGGCCAATCTGTCGACGAAACCATCTCTGCTGGAAAATGCGGCAGGCAGCAAAGGTATTTCCGCTATCGATGGCAGTGGTGCTGGTGCCACAACATCCTTTACTAATGGCAAGCCAAGTCTTGACGGGCTTACTGGAAAATCTCCCCTTTCTACCATTTCTTTTGGGGATCATCACGCCAATCTGTGTCGTGGGGCGAGGCCTGTTTGTCGGATCCGCCCAACCAGTGCTGTGATCCAAGGAGGCTCTGTGGCTCACATCAACCGTCTGCAAGGAGAACTCGTGAGAAAAAGGAAGGTCAGTGGCTATTTGTGTGCTAAAGTGACATGCCTCAAAACAAAGGGCAATGTGTAATTTTGATATAAGTAAAATTTACTTTTAAAACTTGACTTGTGGTTCTAAGTGGTGAAAATAATCTTGCTATTTTTATAAGTAATCATTATTTTATCAGAATGCAAGGATGCAATTTCTGGGCTGGAAGGATAGATCTTGGAGAACAGAGTTTCCATCCTAGCTCCGTAATAGATTGAATGTTATCATAATTCTCTTTTGCTTTAAAGCTATTAGAGACAGGAATTTTCTATTACTCAAGCAAGAATTGGTTTTCTTATGTTGTATTGGAAATGAATAACACTCCTAGCAAAGTCAGCTGTTTCTGCTTATTCATTCCTACATAGTTCAGAGTCCTCCATAATCTATGAGACTCTTATTGCTTATCTGTATCTAGATTCATAGAATCATAGAGTTGGAAGAGACCACAAGGGCCATCCAGTCCAACCCCCTGCCAAGCAGGAAACACCATCAAAGCATTCCTGACAGATGGCTGTCAAGCCTCTGCTTAAAGACCTCCAAAGAAGGAGTCCTCCATAATCTATGAGTCTCTTATTGCTTATCTGTACAGTGGTGCCCCGCTAGACGAATGCCTCGCTAGACGAAAAACTCGCTAGTCTATGGGGCTGCCTCGCAAGACGAAAATTTTTCGTCTTTTTTTTTTCGTCTAGCGAAAGCGCAGCTTGCATTGCCGCTTCGCTAGGTGAAAAACCCGCTAGACGAAAATTTTCGCAGGACGAATTATTTTTGTCTAGTGGGGCACCACTGTATCTAGATTGTTCTAATGGGTGGGATTTACCTAACCAGCAAGGACTTCCACCTGTGAACTGGGCTTTTCATGAGATGTATTCAGAATATTTTTTGCTCTTATGCCCACAAAACAGAAAAAAGATATTTATATGAACAGGAAAGCATAGGCTAAATGCCTGTGTTAAGGCCTTGTGTTTTTCAATAATAATGCTCCCTCGGCCTGAAAGCGGGATGAGCGCCGCAACCCCATAATCGCCTTTGACTGGACTTAACCATCCAGGGGTCCTTTACCTTTTACCTTTTTATCTGTAGCCTCGCTGTGCGTGAGTGCACAAAACTAATTCAGAATTTGGTTGGCAGAAGGTCATCTGGTCCATGTAGTTTACCTGAATGAGATTGCAGCCTCTCTAAGAAGCATACAGCATGTTCTTTTCGTTTGCCAACTGTTGGTTCCTTGCTAAGTCTAAGATGCACATGGCCAGTACAATTCCTTTAACATCTTTCTGCTGTAACGCTACATGTTTTAAATATAGATTATTGCTCAGCATACTTTTATTTCGCTTGAAAGATAATTTGTGTGCTTGGAGAAGTGTGTTGAACTCCCCCACCCACACACACAGCCATGGCAGACACACCTTAAGCTAATAGATTCACATAGGAACATTTTCAAAATTGTTCAATTTAGAGAAATGGCTGCAATAAATCTTAGGAGCTGAAATTATGCAGAATGATATTAAGACAAAAACTATCTGTATGTCATCAGGAATGCGAGGACCTGAAGAAACAGAACAAATGCTTGTCAAACGAGCTGCATTTGGAAAGAATTTTTATGAAATCGGAAAGCGAGGTGGGCATGAGAAATCTCAGAAATATAAATCATGGCCTGCAAACTCTAGTTAAAGAGGTATGAAACCACCAGACTGAGCTCTTTTCTGATGTTTTTTTTTTTTTTACCAACATTACCTGACTAAACATAATGTAGTCCCCTGTTGTGTATGGGAACCAATAGGAGCTGTTCAACCACCTTACAGGGTCCGCCTCCTGGCGCGACCTAGCCAATTACAGACGAGCTTGGTGGGTGAACACTCCTATCGGAAACAAGTTAACTAACAGAGTTTAGCAGCAGCTAGTCTGTCTGGCTCGGGCAGGCTCACAGGCAAAATGGCTGTTCTTGAAGTCTAGTTCTGTTTTCAATAATAAAGGACTTTTGGAACCTACACAGCCTCTGCCTCTTGTTCCAGCTGAGTATGCAACATCCCCTTTAAAGAATATAGAGTTTGTCTGAAAACTTCCCCTGCTGTGAAATTAGTTAGAGGAAATGATGTAGCTGTGAGGGATCCTATTCCCTCCCCTTCAATACTTCCCCAACAGTGACTCTCCTTAAGTTTCACTGACAACTAGGATGAATGCTTCAGTGTTCATATGGAAGTTGTCTCTGGGGTACCTCAGGGCTCTACGTTTGAAAACCTCTTGCCACCTATGGGATCTCCCTACCAGGGTTCCCAACTACTGCAGTTTGCCTTCCCTTTAGGCAAATAAGTGGCACACTTGGCTTCACTGTCCAGCCCTCTGTATGACAGGAGAATAAGCAAACAGTTTCCTCTTCCACAGGAAAGCTTTGTTCTCTCCTCTTCGTCACACCTCTTAAGGTACTGATACACTGCCAGAGTCAACGAACGTTTAAGCACATTTAACTTTATTAGGTAACTTAAAAAACATGGATGTCTCGGGTTATTACTGGTACAAATCTTCTTCTCATGTAATTCAGCTTTGTTATAATATTTCCTGCATCCCTTTAGCAATGGTAATTGACCTTTCCTCCCATTCCCCAAAGCCTAACCTCGCATTTTCTCTCTCTAATCCTCCACCCCCCAACTGCCAAAAAACCGTTGTTCCCCCTCCTTTTAGAATGCCAACTAGCTCCGCCTCCCAGGGAACACCTACCTAACATGGGAGTGATAGGTTAACCCATGATGAACCTGAATCATCAGCAGGCATTATTCCGCCACAGTAGCTATTAAAAAAAACATTATTAACCATTAGAAAGTATTATTCTGTTGTTGTTCATAATTAAATGTCAGGTACAACTTGTGACTTAAATTTTATTTTCTGCAGTAAAATCACCTCCAAACAACAAGCTGAAAACGTTTTGATCTGCTCCACTATAAATCTCACTGTTAAGAAGCAATTGGATGTAACAGCAAGGCCTGAACTCCACTTCTGCAATGCAGTGGCAACTATGGCTGCAATCCTAACCCCACTTCCCTGTGGGGTTTAAGCTCTGTTGAATTACCGGTAAATAGGAGTAACTTCTGAGTAGACATGGTTAGGATTGCACTGTAAGCTAACTACTTTTTCACATCTGGCTCCGTGGGCTGCTTCACACACAAAAATTACATATTTAAGGTATACACCTAAAAGCAAAACAATCCAAAAACAGAGATCTGTGCTTGGTAATTCTTCCAGGTCAGTAAATGTGCACGGAGATTGCATGTTCATACTCAGGTGCACATCCCATGAGGTACAGCAGAGTGTGGGTGTGGGTTGTGGTTTCCCTCACAACTTGCAGGTATAAATAGGAGTGTAAATTTCTATCCACCAACTAGGCCACTAGTTGTGCAAGTATGTGTGTATGGTGAACTTGAGTCATTGAGCATCAACTTTATCCTTAATCCTCTCAAACTGAGCTTGACTCTGAGATACAGACATCAGAATCCCAATATCCAGGGTAAAGCATTTAATCCAAGTCTTTTAGAGGAGCCATCCTATACATGCCTACTCAGAAGTGCATCCCATTAAGCTTAATAAGATTACTTCCAGGTAAGCATTTATAATAAGAGCCTGCTGAATCAGGCCAAAGGCCCATCCATAGGCTTGCAGTCTCAGCTCTTTTCTTTTTTTTATTAATTAAGATACAAATACAGAAAAGAGGATTTGAAACCAGTGGGACATGACTGGTATTGTGGAGGTTAATTGCTCAATTTATTGAGTAAAAAGGGCTTTTTAATGTTGTAAAGCCAATTAATTGCCACCACACCAGTCACGAAAATGCAGTTTTCCATTTGACTTAAAATATTGATCTATGTTAACTTTAAAGTAATATTTTTCATCAGAGAGAAAGAAGAAGAATATTGTGAAGAAGCATTATGAACTGCTTATGTTTTTTGAAAAGGAAACCCTGATTCCTCTTCTTTGATTACAGAGAGGTTGCCAGTGTGAACGTTACTGATGAATATTGTATGGGTAGTTTATGTCTGGCTGGGTCAGATTCAATATTTTGGCAGGAAAGCTATATTCAAGGTCTGCCAAAGTTTCTGCCCTTTGTAGAACATTACGCTTTTCTCAGTGTAAAGAAAAACAAAGTGAAAATAAATCAGGCGAGAAAACCTACTGGCAGAGAATTTGTTGCTAACAACTCGTAGCAGGTTTGCTATGACCAGGCACAAAAAGAATGAGGGGCTGTAAAAAAACAAAACAGGTTTAATTTATGTGGGTGTTTGTGCATTGTGACAATACTAAAAACTTTTAAGCAAAAATTAAAGGAATAAAAAGTTGACATATTTTAAAAATACAAATCTATATACCATATTTTTCCATGTATAACACAACCCCTATTTTTGAGGACTCCAAATAAAGAAATTCCCCATATGCACTATCCGTATATAAGACAACCCCCAATTTTAAACTTGAAAAAAATTGGGAAACAATATAGTCTTATAAACGGAAAAATATGGTATGTTGAAAGACTGCAGGACACTTTAAATCAGGCACCCCCAACCTTCGACCCTCCAGATGTTTTGGACTACAATTCCCATCATCCCTGACCACTAGTCCTGTTAGCTAGGGATCATGGGAATTGTAGGCCAAAACATCTGGAGCGCCGCAGGTTGGGGATGCCTGCTTTAAATCATAAGCCTCTTGTGAGAGTTGTGAGGAGACCCTTCACAGAGCTCCTGCTCCCAGCTCCCTTAACAAACAACAGATCCCAAAATTCTTTGGGGAAAGCTATGACTGTCAAAGTGGAATAAGAGTGCTTTCAATATATGGTGTGAATAGCTCGGCAGATCCAAACTTTTCTGGAAAGCTTTTGGCACACTCCCTAGATCCCATATCCTTCTGAATCTGAAATTTGATCTAAGGACATGCAAGTGAAAACTGCAATAGCTTCTTTGTCCCCCCCCCCCCCGTGACAAATTTTAGATTGTAATCTCCTCAGGGCAGTGACCTATTTTGTTGCACTCTGTAAAGTGTTGCTGACATCAGGCATTGATAGTATGTAACAACAATTCCCTGCCCCCCCTGAAATATTAGAGGGGCCATTCTCAAAGGTACATGAGTTTTATTGATGACTGTGGAATAAGAAACCCCTTTCTAATACTGTATCCACATGTTCTTTTGCTCATCAGCTGAAGCAGAAGCTGAATACCTCTCAGCAGACAGCGACAAAATACTCCAAGCTTGTGGAGGAGGCCTCTCTGGCGCAGGCAGAAGCTGAGAAAGGACAAGCGGAGGCTGAAGCCCAGGAGAAGTTGTGTCGGGAGCAGCATGAAGCAGTTCAGCTGGAGAACATCAGCTTAAAAGAAGAGACCCAGCAGCTGAAGAGAAAGGTATGAGCCTTAGATCACATGCTTGCACCCTGAGTTAACTACTACCAGTTGTCAGGATCCCATTTCTGTCAGGGTAGAATGTATAAGAGCAAGCCTATCAAAATATCGCCTTTGCCTAGGTCAGCCTTTCTCTGGGTCCCCAGATGATATTTTGCTACAGCTCACATCATTCCTGATCACTGGTCCTGCTAACTAGGAATGGTGAGAGTTGTAGTCCCAACAACATCTGGGGATCCAAGCTTGAGAAAGGCTGGCCTACAGCAATGTAGAATAAATCTCATACAGCACAGGGCCAAACTTTGCATGGAGCAATGTGAATCATTCGCCTCAGGCAGTGGCTTCCATGCTATTTTTCTTCTTTCAAACTCTTCGCCTTTGTTTTTATAGGTGTTAAAACCTCTCACAGCAACTTTCTGCCTTAGAGAGGGGAAAACATGTTTTTCTGATTTGTTTCTTTCAGTTAACCGAAATGCAGCAGCTGTTAGCACAAGTGGAAAGGAGCCACTTTGAAAGTCAGATGAAACTAGAGAGAATAACAATGGAGAGGGAAGTCATCCGTGAGGAAAAGCGATATTTGGAGCACGAAAGAAATGAACTAAAGCAGAAACTGAAAGGAACACTAGAAGAGAATTTGAAGTGTAAAGAAAGGTAAGGTTTTAATTACACACACACACACACACTTTTTTACAGGCTCTTTCCCATCCCAGAAAACAGTTTCTCCTTTCCTGATAGATATTTGTCTATTGCACAGAGATGTTCCCTATCTTGACAATGGTGTATGATTTTTAATTTTGTTTATTCATTTAATTTTATACCAAACCCTATTTTGTAGGCTCTGTGTCATATGCTACCTGTTATTTTGCAAAATATTCATCCCCTTCATCCTTAGTTGTCTTAAAATTGGTATAAATATAGTAAAGTATATAGCTTTAAACCAAGGATGGCACACCTGTGGCCCTCTGGGTGTGTGTTTGTTGGAGTCCAACTCCCATCAGCCCGAGCCAACATGGCCAATGGTCAGGGATATTGGGAGTTGTAGTCCAACAACATCTGGAGGGGCCATAAGCAGTAGCAGCCAGTGGGGGTGTAGAGAATTGGGACAGTGTTGCTTACCTGACTTCCCAATGCAGAGGTTGCTGCCAGTAACCAAGAGAGGGAGAGGGAGGCAGTGAGGTCTGCACTGTGCAAGCACAGCAGCAGGAATGTTTGTTTGGTTTCAGCTGCTACACCCACACCATCCTGGCCTGGTCACAGTCCCTGTCAGTTACCAACAGTGAGCTATGCATTGGGAATCCAAGTAAGCAACACCACTCCAACCTGCTGCACTCTGCCAATTGTTACAGGCCACAAATTCCCCACTCCTGGTTTAAACACTCACTATGATCTCTTAAAATCCGCTGAGAGCAGCTTCTTAACAACACCGTGAGGTTCATTCAGCAGTGACATTCACACATTCTCCAAGCCTGAAAACCTTTTAGAAATGCCATTTGATCTGCCTGTTTACAATAGTCTTTGGAATTTAGTTATGTTGAGAAACAAATTTAATTGAATTTGAAGAAGTACTATTCTGCTATCACAATTTCATTTCATTTCATTTCATTTCAATTACCTAGTTTAAGCCTTTAGGATGGGGAAGCCTCTACCTCTAAATAAACATTTTCCTTCCCTCTATTCCAGTGAAATCTCTCAAAGATGTAGAACAGAAGCTGCTGAAGAAGCTTTAGAGAAAGCAACTTTGCTTCATTACGAGGCAGAAAGGGGGAAGCGCTTGCTAGAACGGGACATAGAAGAGAAGGAAAAACAGTGTGGGATGTGGATGAAGAAATATAGTGCCATGGCAGACCTCTGGCAATCCCAAGAGGAAGAAAAATCAAGAAGGCAAAACAAAGCTGTATGTACCACTTTGATACATTATGAAATCTGAATGGCTCTGTCAATGACTCTGGGTTTTGTTCTGGGAGCCCTCATGGGTTGAGGTAACTGATCCAGTGAGCTACTTGGGGCAAGACACAACTTAAAACATATGCTTAAAAAATGAACTTAGACTGGCTGCAAGGTCCTATCCCCGCACAGCCCCAGCCTGAATTTAAACTGTGGCTCAGGATGAGGGGAGTTTATCCCTTTCCCCTCTGTCCTCTGGCAAATAGCAGCTGGGGTGGGGTGGAGTGGAAGTGATGCAAGGAAACAGATTAACCCCTACCACAGCCCTGACTAAAATGAGGGAGCCCTCAACAGCAGGGTTTTGTTTTGCTACCAGAGACACAAAGCCTGTACTGTATAAGCGTGTTTTCTAATCCTGTGTTTAAAGTCATGTCTTGTTTGACCTTGTGTGTGCTTACACCGCAGAAGCCTGGTATAGCTAGCTGCCAGAGCCTGGCCTTCTGACTTCATTGTTGCCTGGTCAACAGTGCTGAAGCTTACACACTTCAGCCTCTAGCTTCTCCAGTTTCCAGACCTCTCTTTGAACAGTCAGTCCTAGCTATGGAGTCATCACTGTATGTGTCTGAATGGAACGCAATGCCATCTTCCTCTCTCCCTTCCCTGCATCCCCCTGCACCTTTGGGAGTCTCTCCTAAGCAGATTTTGGGGGGTGTATGGGGTGCAGAGAAAGATGGTAATATCCCAGTGATGGCGAACCCGTGGCACGCGTGCCACAGCTGGCACGCAGAGCTCTGTCTGCCGGCACGCCAGGAGGAAGACTGACCGATGGGCATGCTGAGGACTTTTCCCATGGGGAGACTCCGCTGTGGGTGGGGAGGGCGCAGCGCTATGCACACGCTCAGAAGCGCACTTCCGCTTGGTGAGCCTCCCGAGAGTTCCGAGCAGCCGCCTTCCTCCTCCTGCTGCTGCTGCTGCTGCTGCTGCTGCTGCTGCTGCTGCTGCTGCAAGGTTGAGGCTTTGGCTGGGGCCAATGGGAGTGGAGTCAGAAGTGGAGTGGAGGCTTCATGCTCCCCAGCTGAGCTGCCCGATCCCACTCCTACTTGCCTGCAAGCAGGAGCAGGGTGGGGATCTCTCAGCTGGGAAGCGCGGAACCTCCACTTCTGAGAGATCCCTGCCTTCACTCCTGCTTGCACACAAGTAGGAGTGGGATCAGGCAGCTCAGCTGAGGAGCGCCTGGCTGCCTTCAGCTTGGTGCAGGGGGCAGGGGCTCTCAGATGCAGCTTCCGGGCTGCCTCCACCTTCCCCAACCTCAGCAACTATTCAGCCTGACTGCCTTCACGGGGATCTGATGCGGAGGTGGGGGCTCCTTTAAACTTCTCCTTTGAGGAGAGTGCAGCCACGAACCCCTCAATGGAAAGTGTGACGGAGTCTGCACCTCCCCTGCTGAGCAGCCTCGATCCAGCTCCTGTTCTTGTGCAGGCAGCAATGCTCCCTAGCAGAGCAGCCCAATCCCACTCCTACTTGCCTGCAAGCCGGAGCAGGCTGGGGTGTATGTGTGTGTGTGGCTGCGACATCCCTTGCCTGCTTGCTTGCCACCCAGCCCGCCTTCCCTCACTCTGAAAACGGAAGCGTGGCACTCAAAATGGAAGTTATACTAAGAACAGAACACGTTGCACTTCCGAAAAAAGTTCGAAAACCGGATCACTCATTTTCAGGTTTGAAGTGTTCGGGTTCCTAGTAGTTCGAAAACTAAGCTGTTCCAAAACGGAGGTTCCACTGTAATATTGCTCCACTCTCTCTCCACACGGATGCGCCAACCTCCTCTTCTAAACTAAAACCTCAGTATTCAGGTTAAATTGCCTTGTTGGCACTTTGCGATAAATAAGTGGGTTTTGGGTTGCAGTTTGGGCACTCGATCTCTAAAAGGTTCACCATCACTGTAATATCCTGTTGTACAAGTGGAAATCCACTGGATTCACACTATGGCATTTCTGAAGGAAAACAAATAAGTAACTGAAATGCAGGATGTCTTTTGTGTCTTCCTGGCAGTATGAAACTCCCCCCCCCCTTTGTATTTCTGAATAAGAAGTCCCAAATGAGGTTAAACTTTGCCATCAACATTTCTTCTTCCCTTCTCTTCTTAGTGTCAGGTGAAAATGAAGAGCTATTTCTTGTGTATCAATGAAAGCAATGAGCACATAACAGTATTAAGAAATGAAGATGGAACTCCACAGAGATTTGCCGTAAGTTTGGGATAAGCAGACTCCTATAATTAATGCATGAAGGGGTTAAGACCATAGAGTAAAGTGTCCTGCCAGGCTTAGCTGGATCACTCTTCTTCACCTTGCAAGGAAAGGTTATAAAACTCCTTGTTCTTTCATACCACCATGTGAACTCCGGTAAGCAAAGAGATCTGAACCAGTTGCTCCAAGCTCAGACTGCATGGCTTACGAAAGCTATACAGTAGTTGTGTTTCTATACAAATAATTTAGAAACATTCACCACTTTGGAACCTAAGTTTTATTGCCTGTGTTTTCTTATTGCTGTATGGAAAAACACATAAATCTGACCTTTGAAGAGTTTGTAAGTAAACTATTTTTAACTTACCAAACACATAGATTCTTTGGATGCTATGGGGAGAGAAGAGCTTTGAAAGCACCTCAGAACAAAAACCAACAGTAAACAACATGGAATTTACTTCCATTGAGATCAGAGGGGAAAACACCAGTACTGTGTTTCATATGTCACAAGATGGAAAAGGCACCATGTAAACTTGTACAGAATGAAACAGTGCTCTAGATAATAGACAAAGAGCTCAGGATTATAGGTCAGGACTCGTTTTTCTTTTTAATATAAATAAACTAAACAAATGTGCCAGGATAAGCATGTTTCAAATATGAAATTTGGGTGGTAGTATATTGGACTAGTGGAAATAACAGCCTGTTAAGTATCAAGCTAACAGTCACTCATCTTTAACTTTTGTTTCCAAAATGCTTTGTTAAAAAAAAAAAAAACCCAAAAACTATGCGTATCACCACTGCACCTGCCTTTTGGGATGCTCCACCAAACAGCAAATTAATATACTTAATTATAGATCAATTTCACTTTGATTTTTAAAAAGACAAAGTAATGTGCCATATGTACACAAGTAACAAAGAGAACCTTGAGCTTAGGCCAAAATTTATTAAATTGCCTTTCCCAGTCAAACAGAAAAAGTGATCAACTGGAATTATGGATTTGCTTTTTCTTCCCCTCCTAGAAAGAATTGGATTATTCTCTGGCGCTGGACAACTTCCTTAGATTTTAGGCATTAATGTTCTAGTTCTGTATGCACTTTCTTGGAAGGAAGCCCCACTGAACTCAGAAGTTTTACTTACTAGTACAGAGTGATATGAGAACAAAAATGGAGCCCTGGTGTAACAGTCCAAGGCATTTAGTTTTATTATTTAACACACATAAAAGGACAAAAAAATGAAATAAAAAGCAAAACATTGTTTCTAATTTCAGCATTTGCCCTTAGTGGTGATATGGACAAGGAACTATATATCTCTATAGTTACTGGTAGTACATAACAAGAAGCAATAGTTCCCAAATTAGAAACCCAAGACTTTCTCACTCTGCCTGGCAGAGAGGCAAATGTGGAGAATTTACCAACAATATGTAACTACATGCCACTTAGCCCCTTAGTATTGGAAGATGTTTGGCCAATAGCTAAATTTAATGCAGACAATTGAAGGATATGCTCCCAATAAATACCAGATGTGTTTTGCATTGAATGTTGTATTCAGTGGATGGAATAGCTTTGTATCATGTGAGTCTAGAAATGGAAGAAAACAGGCAAATCATTTTGTGTGGCTGGCATTCATGCCTACCTCCTACTGTTGGAGGAAAGATCTGTTTATCTTCTGCTGTGGGATTCAACTCGTTTTTTGAAAGAGGCAGCCAAGATGTGAATAAATTTACCAAATATGCCCGCGCATGCTGTCATAACTGAATTAGCTTTGGCAATCTGACTGATTAATTTGCTCAGCATGTAAAACTCAAAAATAGACTGACAGGAGTTAGAAATTGGGTAACTTATAACATTTGGAATTTTTAAATGAAATGGTGCGTGTAGGGTTCACTTTAATCATATTTTTAAATTCCAGAGAGAGGGCTCTAATTATTCGTCTCTTGGCAGCCTCCTGTTCTATTGTGATGAGCTTATTGTCATGGAAGTGCAACTAGACAAAAGAGCTTTTGATTTACTGGTACATGCACAGGGCACTCCTTCTAGGAGGTATTTTTAAGTACAGTATCCAACAGCAACTTGCAACCACCAACTATTCTTGCTTAACTATTACGTTCTTTAAAAACATTAAAGGTTAGGGGAAGGGCTTGCTAACGTGGGATTCGCTCAGAAAAACAACACAAGATGGATATGAGGCAATTATGTAGAAATCAATGATCTGGTTAACCTGTGAGATACTTTGGGAATGATCTATTTTCTTATATTTGATCATTAGCAGAATTAAATTATATGGCTCTTTGTCAGAATTGTAAATAAGTCAGAGCTCCCCCTGTTTTAATCAATATTAAAAATGAGATGGATCTCTCCAACTGATTTGACATACCTAGCTCACACAAAATGGCCCCTTGTGGCTTTGCTTCTTCCTCTTCCATATGAAGGCTCCATGTGAGGAAGGGCCATTGGTAGCTCAGTGGTACAGCAAATATCACAACTTCTATCTCCAATATCTCTACATAGAGCTGGGAAAGAACTGAAACCCCAGCTTTATATCTAGGTAGCCCAAATGGTGCCTTTCAATTCCCATCAGCCCCAGCCACATGGCCAATGGTCATAATATATTGTCTATACCAGGGGCAGCCAAACAGCCAACTCAATATTATTCCTTTAAATCATGAGGGACCCATAACCAGTTTGTGCGGTGCACTCTCACAAGGTTTTCCTTTTTAAAAATTAGTTTTCTGTTACAAAATCAGTAACAAAGCATTCACAAAACAGTTTTTGTGCAAACATAAATAATAAAACATGACAAGACTAACAAATGGGTCACTAGGGGGTCAAATACATACATCTTATTTCATAATACATAATATCTACACCATTTCTACGGTATTCCTTGTCTATGTGTAGTTTAATTTATATATTTAATAAAATCATACCATACAGTGTAAAAATTATCTTGTTTTTTCTTTCTCCTTGCCACCTTCAGTTTTTGCAACTTCCCCATTATGGCTGTTTGCAGTGTTTTTCAGGTTCTGGTTATGACCATTCTAGATGCTGTTAATAAATGTTTTATTAATTCCTTATTTCTTAATTGGTCCATATCTGAAGTATATAGAATAAGTAAGGCTAAGACCAGGGTATGAGCTATAATCTGAGATATATATTTCAAGACTTCCTTCCAGAATTGTTCTATTTGTGAGCATTCCCACCACATATATTGGTATGTACCTATAATCCGGCATCCACCCCAGTAAGGGGGAGCTTCTGGGCTTCTCAAAAGGTTTAAGGTGGCCCCACAAATAAACTATCCTCCATTAATGGTTTCAAGGAAGAAGGGTGAAGGTGAGAAAAGTGATAGCCTTCTCTTTCTGTAAAGCTTTATTTGTAAAAACCCACCAGTAAGTGGGGAGTAAAACACCATCCAGAGAACCTTGCAGGTTGGGAGACAACCTTTGAAACAACTGCATAAGCATAAAGGTAGAGGTAAAGGGACCCCTGACCGTTAGGTCCAGTCGCGGACGACTCTGGGGTTGCAGCGCTCATCTCGCGTTACTGGCCAAGGGAGCCGGTGTATAGCTTCCAGGTCATGTGGCCAACATGACTAAGCCGCTTCTGGTGAACCAGAGCAGCGCACGGAAACGCCGTTTACCTTCCTGCTGGAGCAGTACCTGTTTATCTACTTGCCCTTTGACGTGCTTTCGAACTGCTAGGTGGGCAGGAGCAGGGACCGAGCAACGGGAACTCACCCCGTAGCGGGGATTCGAACTGCTGACCTTCTGATCAGCAAGCCCTAGGCTCTGTGGTTTAACCCACAGCGCCACCCGCGTCCCTGCATAAGCATAGGTCGCTGTTAATTCAGAAGGACTTTCTTTTTTTAAGGAGGTGGTAAAACTCAAATTGTAATCCCTCTGAATCAGCCCCACACAGGTTTCAGCCATGTTGACAAGACCTTAAGTAATCGCTGTGAAGTGGAAGCAATCCTTTATTTATAAAGCAGCTCTTATTTCTTGCTTTTTGCCTATGTTTCAGGAAGGAGAGCAAGTTTGTTTTTCAATCCCTGGTGTTGACAATGAAGAAAAGGCCAAGAGCACTGACAGGTAGGACTTTTATAGTCTCTGACGTCTCTTAACCTCCAACTTCACAGTGAGCTATCTGTGCAGAGGATCTGACAGGTAATAAATTAATATGTTTACTGGCATATTCAAGACAGGAAATAAACTGATGGAAAGGCAAATCTCATTACTTTTGCTTTTCATGTATCCTCTGACAACACTAACTGCCTACCTCTTTCCATCCCTTCTCTCCCTACTAGGTAACAGAAAATTAGCTATTCTGTGAAAATAAAAATGGGAGCAAAATTTCATGCCCATGAAAATCAAGACACATAAGAGTTCAGCTCTTCAAAGAGCTTTTTGCTCCTTTAATCATTTTTCTCCTAAAATAATCCATTAGGAATCCTTGAAATCCTAGCTAGTCAACTGTTGTGGGCTTTTAGTTTGAACTTTGTAGTTACAGATCTTTGAAGGAGAAATTGATAAAAAAAAAATGAAGGAGCAGTAATGTGAAAGAGGATCGGAAAGAACAAAGAGTGTAGGGGAGGATCTGTGAGCAGCTGCTGAGAGATGAGCAAATTCCTCTGTGAGCTGTCTGTGAGACAACATTGTGTTTGTGCCTTGACTGGCAAGTGCTCACCACCTTCTTTTGCCCAATTCATTGCCATCAATGTGAGAGAATCTCTGGGCTCTTCCAGGCGACCTATTTACAAAGCATCCAGATTGGTTTGCACAGCCTTTAATGAATATGTTGGATTACACCCAGTCTTTATTGAACATTCGTTCGGATTTGTTTGTGGGGAGTTCATAGAGCAGTGAACATTTACCCTGATATGCTTGTGTCTTACCTTTAATAATGAGCTCATTCCACACTTTTCGATGTGTTTTCCCATCACTCTCCGAATCACAAAAGTATAAATAAGTAAATAAAATGTTTCTTTTTCTTTCTTTTTTGTTTTAAGTGGATTTGTAGCACTATGGCTACTTTTTAAGATACTTCATTTGTGCAAACCTGAATTTTCCAGTAAGTGGTTGAATCCCTCCCACAAAATATTGGAAGTCTACAGACGCACTTCCCTTAACATGTCACCCTGAATCAATCTGCTGCAACCTGCAGTCGGCTCTTGTCATCCGCCTCTCCATTCCTCCCTTATTCTTCATTCACTCAACCTGCTATCCTGCCTGCTGGAAATGGGTCCATTAGGTCAAATGAGGCACTGACCCACCAACCTCAGCCTGTTCTCAGCCAGCCTCCACCTGTCTCTCTTCCTACATGTTAGTCCTGAAAATGTGCCTGGTGGCCAGATTCCTCCTCTTTAGTCTCAGTGCGGCAATGTAGACCTCAGTAAGGAGGAAGATGGGGACAACACTAGGTTAGTTGGCTCTGCATTTCATTAGCTCTAGCTCTGCCTTCCACCCCACCAGTCTCAATGGGGAACAGCCACAGCTGATCCTGCCTGCAAACCTAACCTGGAAAGCTGGAACGGTATCCATCTGGTTGCTGCCTATTGTCTTGGACTGATTGCCCAGGGCCTCAATCTACAGATACTTTTGGAGAGTGTTTGTGTAAGGGTGCTACAATAATATGTACAATTCTGGCTGCTCCATCTAAAAAGGGGGGGGGGAGAGATTGTAGGACTGGAAAAGATGCAGAAAAGGGCAACCAAAATTGTCAGGAATCTGGAGCATTTTCTCTACAGAGTAAGGTTACCATGTTTGGGGCTTTTCAGTTTAGCAAAAAAAGTGGCTCAGTGAGGGGTACTGGTAAATAAAAGCATTTAAAAAAATATTACTGGTGCAGAGAAAATTGCTGTGCGCCCCTCCATCTCATAATACTAGAATTTAGGGCAATCAAATGAAGCTGAATTTGGAAAATTCAGGACAGAGGAAAGGAAAGTACATTTTCACACAGCACATATGTATAGAACGATGTCACAAGATGAGCATCTAAAGCTAGTCTTGATGGTCACCGACTTATGTTTATGACTTTAGAAAGGCATGAGGCAAATTCATGGAAGATCAGGCTGCCAATGTCTATGCGTCATGGAGGATAAATGCAATACCCAGGTCAGAGGCAGTAGGTCAGAGGAATATCCAGGTCAGAGGCTGAGTAACCATTATTGGGGAGGTACAACAAGAGAGGGGTTTTGCCTCTAATGTCCTGCTTGTGGGCTTTCTAGAGGCATTTTTAGTTGGCCGCTGTGAGAAACAGGACGAGGTGGACCTTTTGATGTAACCCAACAGAGCTCCTCCAATGTGGCTTTCTTATAGGGACTTACTTTAGCCCAGGAACTATGTCCTTCCATCACCCCCTTTGCTTGAAAATCCCTACCAGAAAACATGTGTGGTGGCACTCCTCTTCCTTCCTTCAGATCTTTCCTCAAAACCACACATGCTGCTGAGCCTTTGCTCCAACTTTTTAGTCCTTATTGAGATAAGCCCTAATTTCATGTAGCTTCTAAATTCTCTGCACTTCTCATTTGTTGCTCTTTCTGCTCGTCTTTCTGTTATTTGCCTCTCCCTGCCCTTTCCTCAGCAAAGAAACATGTATTATTTCTTGTTCTGTAAAGCCTTTGTAAATTAGGGTTGCCATATTTCAAAAAGCTGCTTTTTCCATCACATTGCCATACATTCAGGTTTTCCCTGACATTTTGCCGATTCGGCAAAATTTCCCCGACACCATTTTTATACCCGAAAACCAGGACATGTCAGGAATTATATTATGGCAAGCCTATGTAAATCAACAGTGCTTTATTAACCTGAGCCAGCTTTGTCCAACCTGATACTCTCCAGATGTTTTGAAGTCCAAACTCCCATCAGCCCTGGCCAGCAGAGCCAGTCGTCAGGGATAATGACAGCTGCTCTCCAAAATATCTGGAGGGCACCACGATAAAGAACGCTCAAATGAACAATTCTCACTGCATCAATTTACCCCTTTGTATGAGGGGAGTTGGAAACTTATTGGGTACCCTGGAGAGCCAATTAAGGTTTATACTGTATATGGCTTTGCTTTCTTCCACATAAAAAGGGCTAAACATAGCAAAAAAATGTGACTATTTTTTTCTTTGCTCTACCCCCTCCACTTACTTAATTTGTCCCAAATGTAGTTTTGTTATCATAGTCGCTTGGTAAACTGAATAAAAACAAAATTTATCTTTAATCTCAGCTATGCAGATTTTTTAAAATTAAAGGCACAGAACACACTCCCAGCTTCATAAAAATAATGTTGGGTGGAAAAAGTATCACAACTAGGCTGTCTCTAGTTTGGGTTTGCCACCCGTCTTTTTGCATTAACTTGGTAGAAGACAGCACAGACAACAAGCTGAGGTCATTTTGAACGTGTTAAGCAGTTCTCCCACCAGTTTGTAATACAATGCAATCAGGTTTTTGTTTTTTTTAAAAAGGGGGAAAATATTGTTCTCCAGAAATAGGTGAATATGCTCACCTTTAACCCTGCATAAACCAGACCAGAGGATCCAAAGGATCCTTTTTTCACTCATTGTGGAGGGGAGTGCAGAGATAAGTCTCCCCTCCCTGGGCATTGCCTTTTTAGTAAGTGTGGCTTCCCCACACTTGTTATTATTTAAGGAAAAATAGGTTCCTGAAAAAGAATCTATGCACAATTGGATCTGGAACACTGTGTCTGCCTCTACTCCCAGTAGTCCTACTGCTTAGATTAATCAGAGCAGGGTTGCCAAACTTTGGGGGCTATTTGGAGTTTTGAGAATATGCCGTAGCCAGCTCACAAAATGGCTACTGTGGGGGGTTGTGCTGGTTAACACAAAATGGCTGTGTGGATTTTTAGGGGATATTTAGTGAGACCTTTTGCAGGCGCCATAGGAGGTACTGGCAGGCACACTATTGCCCATGGGCACTATGTTGGGAACCCCTAGATTAGGGCTGCACTCCTAAGTTTGACTTCTGGTCAAGGGGGAAGTCAGCATCTTATTAAAGAGATACACACTTTCCCATAATGTTTGTTCTGGTGATCATAAGAAGCATTTCCTTTTGTTTGCTGCTTTCAGTGAGTAAACTAGGGAGCCTAGTGATTGCTCACTTGTACAGTCTGTTTGTACAGACTGATCCAGCCTAGTATTCCAAACAATCTACTTGTCCTTTTTTCCTCTTACCCCTCATTTCTCCCATACTAATCATTGCTTGTATATACTTTACATTAGGGTTGCCATATTTCAGACAGAAATCCAGACAGAAAGGTTATTGAGATTTTGTGGCAATTTTGCAAAAAAAAATAAAAAAAATAAAAAATTGAAGCTATTTTTAAGTGAAATCGCCAAAATAATGATAGTGCTGACACAGATTGCCATACATCTGGATTTTCCCGGACATTTCAGCAATTTCTGCCTGGACACTCCTTCCAACTGCAACATTCCATATATGTCTGGGAAATTCTAGACGTATGGCAACCCTAAAGTGTACATGCATCAAAAGGAGGCATAAATAAATACATACCAATGAAATGGGGAAATAACATGCAGTAGAGAAACTATGGTGCAGACATACTGAGTTTTTGCATTAACTATTATGTTGAGTCTTTATTTCTCTGCAGGATTTTGCACAGAGTTGTTGCACCCAGTTCAAACCCTGGACATCCTCAGATGTGTGGACTTTGTCCTGCTGAACTGCAGGAGAGAACACCAGCTAGAAGAGGCAGGAAAATCATTGAATATTTCTGGTTTCCAGTTGATGGTAATACTGAAGAGTGATTGGAGAAGAAATAAAAATATAACCAATGATGGGGGGTGGGTGGGTGGGCAGCTCCGGGACCTTGAGTAGGAACCACAATGTTTTTGCTGGAGTGCAAGATTAACTGAAGACCTTCCTTGTACTGGCAAGTGAATGAGGTGATGAGGAGACTTTTGTTTGTGACAGTTTGTCATAGATGAAGCCAGAGAACGAGAAACTTAATCCAGCAGAGGTTGGGCAAATCTTTCTTTCTTTTTAATACTTACCAGCAT
This sequence comes from Lacerta agilis, assembly GCF_009819535.1. NCBI lineage: Eukaryota > Metazoa > Chordata > Lepidosauria > Squamata > Lacertidae > Lacerta > Lacerta agilis. The sequence continues at coordinate 66,499,988 of NC_046312.1, read as the reverse complement.
TCCAAATTAAAACACTGCCTTGCACATCTAATTAAAGGTTACATTCCAGTTGTGCATGCAAAGTTGAATCTATGCAGCACTACTACAAGCAGTGGATATTATTCCCAGGATTGTAGGCATGCTGATTATAACCAATTGGCTGTTAAAGGTACTGCTGTTCTTTGGTTATTGTTTGTGCATGTGTGGAAGTGCCTGCATTTTTTCACTCCTCAAGGTTGACGCTGTGGGACCTGTCGTAATGAACTCCTGCACTTCAAAGTGTACCACTAAATGAAAGTGAATGTATATTTGCAAAAGAGAATGCAAGATCTTTTCAATTCAGCAAGATTGATGGTTCTTCAACCCCAGACAGTTGTGTCTGCATATTTACCTGTAAAACATGAACAAAGTTCATCCAACAACAGCTGTCTATCATAGTTTGTGGCTTGTATTGGTGCAGCATGTCCCATAACGGGCCACTTACACACGTCTATCTCTTGAGAAATAAGGGCCAGTTCATAGAACTATTCTGTCCATTATTAAAAGTAAGCAAATGGGACATCTGATCATGAGTGCTTGCAAAGCACTGTGCCTTTGCCAATATGGTTTGAATTCGGATAGCAAAGAAAAACAAGTTACCTGACATCACTGTGACTTTGCCCAAAGGGGGTGGGGGAGCCCAACACAATTGTTGCCAAGTCCCAGCACAAGGCTAGCTAAAGCTATATACTATTGTGTGGGAAAGGGATTCCTTTCTTCTACTCCCTGCCAGGTCAGATCTGATGGGCCCCCTCCCTGTTGAACTGCAGGCACTGGATAAAGACCTTCCTATTGTAGCAGGCCTTTTAAGTAGGTTGTATTACACCTATTTATGGAACTTGTGCTCTTTACCTGTTATTGTTTTTCGTTTTGCTTCAAACTCTGTGTTATTTTATAGCAATGTTTTATTGGTAGTTAAGCTGCTTTGTAACCACCTATGGGGAAATGTGACCTCTGCATACTAGATGTTAATAAATAAACATCCCATGTAGCAGTCTGCATTTGTCAGCAGGCAAGTTGGGGAATATTAAAGAAGGCACAGTGTAGAGTTGCCAGCCACTCATCTCTGTGGGACGTTTGTCTCTTGGACAAATCCTTGACAGAATTGTAATATAAAGCACCACCCAACTCCAATTGGTAATTGAGATGGAAGCTCCAATTGGCTGCCAGGGGAGCTTTTTTCCTATTTGTAATTACAGGAGGATTTCCTGCCCTGCCCCAGTTAGCTGGGGTAGGAAGAATTAAGCCTCCTGTCTCTGTACAATGGCTCTGATGGAAATCAGGTAGTTAAACGGTTAGATTTAACATAGCCCCTAGGGATATTGTTTTTTAAAGATCATCTAAAAAACTTTAGCCTTCAAATGTCAAGTCACTGCTTGAGTTTTCACAGTAGTGTAGAGCAGAAATGTTACAGAAATGCTGAAGCTATTATCTCTTGAGTTACATGAAAAAGTTCCTGAAATAGTTAAGACAGGGCAGCAATCTCCTCTGGAGGAAATGAACATGCAGGCTTCACGTACCTATTAAGAAAGGTGGCAATGGGAAGCAGTAACACAAAAAGGTGCCAATTTGATTTGAAGCTAAGTAGTGGTTCTCAAGTGGGAAATACAACCTATGCACAAACACTATGTCTGGAGCAAAGTGCAAACGATAAAAGCTAGTCTCAAATGCATGGCTCCAAGTACTTTTCAGTACTCTTAAGCAGTGGCAATATAAACAATTGCTCAGTACAGTGAGTTAAAAATGTAGCTTATCACTGCTTCCTACATCATGAACCACTCATTGGCAGCAAAAGAGCTAGGTTAGTACTTCATGAAGTACTAGCAATTCAGTGAAAAATGTTGCCTTTACCAAAGCCAGTTCATTCAATACACATTTGTTTGAAATCTTACGCTAGGAGATGAGTTACGAATATCTACACCTATTACACCACACAGATGTTTGTTGGTGTTTAAGGGGTCATGTGCTACAGGGAGCCTGAATTAAGAAGAGGTAAATGGATTTCTTTTGAACAAAAGGTCTGGACTTGCAAATAATTTGGCCAATTCAGATGGCTAGCATACCTCACTGGCATGTTTGGTGATCAGAATAAGTTGAATTTAAACGTACAAGATAGAGATAAAAACATATTTACGCATGTAGGTGAGGTCTAAGCTTTCATGAGAAAAATAGAGTTTGAGTTTGACGGGTCACAATGGGTACGTTTCCATGCTTGACAGAATTTCTTCTTTCACTTGAAGAGAAAGCAGATGAGATTAAAAATAACATTAAGCAAATCATCATCAGCCACATGGATTCACTACATGGAAAATTTGTCCACCACTTTTCTGCTGAATAAATAGAAGTTGGTGTGTGTGTGAAAAACCATTTGCGATTATTGTCAGAGTTTCTTTTTCTGTAAAAAAACAAAACAAAAAAACTGCATTGAATTGTGCATTAGGACTCAGAGATAATTAAATTTGGAAGTGCTGTCAACTGAATTTTGGCTTTATATTACCACGAGTATCCTGAGCTTGCTGATGAAACATTATCAATGCTGCTGCCATTTGGTAGTACTTATCTTTGCTAGAGAGGTTTTCCAGCAGTCTATGAAGATGAAATCCAGCAGGAAGCCATGTGTCAATATTGATCCGAGATGGACAATGATCAAACCTTTAAAGGTAATTTTCTCATCCCTAGTTTTTAAAAACCAACTCTTGGGTGCCTGTGAATACCTTTTCCAAGCAGCACCCTGCAACACTGGGTAGGAAAGTACTGGGGAAGGTTGTGGGTATAGAATCTTACCCTCCCTGCAGAAGTACTGCGCTGCCCTGCTCCAAAGGTGCCCAGTGCCCTCTAGGAACCTCTGCTGAAGACAGAATCAACCCTAAATTTCTGTTCAGAGGCTTCTATAGGGAGTTGCTTCCATCCTAGGTACTGGGCACCATTCCACAAAGGTTACCTACCATATGTTGGTGTGTGATAGGTTCTTGCAGCTTCTGTTGCCATGAAAGTGGAGTGAGAGGGTGTCCTGGGGTGCAGTTCTGCACACAGTCCTTTTATGTCATTCTAGTTTTTATTTTTGCCAACAGCCGATTGTAAATGTACAGATCTATGGGTAGTGCAGAGTAGCCCTAGTTGTGTGTTATAGATCCCCGTCAGATTTTGCGAAGTTGCCAGCTGCTTCCACTTTGGTCTGCGAGGTGGTAGGTAAGCTTCTCCTACAGAAGCAAACTGACCCGGTGATGCCTGTGTGGGCTCTAGTAGGAAACTCCATGCCCACCAGAAGTTTGCGTGAACAGAAATAAACACACGTGCCAGAGGCAGCACTCGGAGCAACCTGTCACCAAAGCAGGGCCATTGCTGGGGGTTGGTGAAATGGGCAGCTGCTCCCCCAACCCACTGCTGTGGGCGGGAAATGCTCCCTAGAGTGCGTGCTGCCTGCAGCAGCGTCAGGGGAAGTTGCGTTCCCACCAGCTGGTACGGAAGGGGGGAGGGGAGTGGGGAAGCGATGGGTCTCTGCACGACAGCGCGCACACACACACACACACACACACACACACACAAAGGGACACTCTCACGACTCGCACACACCTCCGGCTGGGAGGAGCGCCGCCCCTGGTCTTGGCAGACGGTGCTGCCTCGGGGCTCCTGAAAGATGGGTCAGAGGGGAGCGGGTGAGGGGTTGGCTGTGTCCTAGGACCAACCTGGAGGGTTTCCCCAGTGTGCTCCCCTACAGTTAAAGCAGCCTGTCTGGCCCCAGTGCAGAATTTCTTGCAGCCAGTGGGTTTAGGCAGGCTTAACACTGCACAAGAGTGCTGATGTTGACAAGAGTGGTGGGATGCTTTGTGGATTTTGGCTGTGTCTCAGAGTCTGTTCTTACTTGGGAGTAAGCCACCTTCAGTTCAGCAGGGCTTAACTCCCATGTCAGTAAGCAGAGAAATTCATTCTGTGAAGGCTGTGATCTAATGGCAGCGAAAGAAACTGCAAAATATAAAAAAAAATGCAACTGCATTATGCAGCTTCATGATGGTCTTGGGGCTCTATGGATTACTGTGGGATCCTTCTCTTGAGGGCTTCCCCAGCACTGCCATTTCGATGTTCTTTGATCCCTTCCTTAGAATGATTTGATGCAAAGGCAGGTGGAATCAAAGGCAGTTATTTGAAACTTGTCAGAGCTTTTCCTCCCTCACGCTGTGTAGCACAGCACTAAAACATATTTTAATGGAAAATATGTAATATTATTTATACCCCACCCATCTGGCTAGGCTTATTTATCTGTTTATATTTTATCTGTACGTGTGCACGCAGACTATTATTATCCCATTTTTAAAACTGGGCTCTTAGTATAGCGCTCCAGTGTACACGAATGGCCAAAATTGTGGGACCTTTTGGAGAAAGTGCATTTCCAAGGTTTGATGGCTCATAACACTACTTTTTTTGAAGTAATACCAGTGCTTTTTTCTGTGGGGATGCATACCCCTAAACATTTTGTGAATTTAATGGGAGAAGAAATTCACTGTATTTATTTTCCCTGGTGGTGATTTTCTTGAGTCAAAATGAGAGTACCCCTAAACAACTTTTTTTTTAAAAAGCACCGAGTTTTACCATAAAATTATGTATCAATGAAAAGGGTTACATTAACCCTAATGTGCAAGTTGTTTTTTTGAAATTGAAACCTCAGTATTCAGGTTAAATTGCAGTGTTGGCACTTTGAGATAAACAAGTGGGATTCGGGTTGCAGTTTAGGCACTCTGTCTCTAAAAGTTACAGGTGGGTAGCAGTGTTGGTCTGCCATAGTCGAAACAAAATAGGAAATTCTTTCCAGTAGCACCTTAGAGACCAACTGAGTTTGTTCTTGGTATGAGCACGATATTGGTATTCTCGTGCATGCACACGAAAAGCTCATACCAAGAACAAACTCAGTTGGTCTCTAAGGTGCTACTGGAAAGAATTTCCTATTTTGTCTCTAAAAGGTTCACCACCACTGTTCTAAAGCATGCATTATGGCAGGCTAGTGCACCCCCCCCCCACAAAGCATGTTTGTCTTCATTCAGATTACACAAGTATGGGGACCAATCAGAAAGCCTGTCAAGTAATTCCAGCTTCAATATCTATTTTCTTTGGCAAACAAACGAAATTTTAAAGAGCAGCCATTTCAACAGATATTCAAGTATCACAATGTTTATTGATAGATACAAGTATATAAAATCAGGGCATGAACATGTCTTGATAAATTAAGTAGACTTAATTTCAATACTATAATAGGGACCAATTCAGTTTCTCACCATTTTATTTCACACCCACAAAGACCACTTCCAAGGGCATTTATCCACCTCTTCAAAATGATCAATTTTGTGCAAGTAAACCATGTTTCTTTTTAAAAAGACTTGTGCACTTGCCCAGGCTCAAAGATATTAAAATCTAGCACATAAAGCCCATTACTAGAGGTAGAAATACAGGCAATATACTATTACGGCAACCACCATCGATTACAGTTAAGGATTCTCTGTAACAACCAAATGGATAATCAAATATTGCAACAACTCAAGTATTACACTGAGCAAAGTGCATTTCTACAGTATTCAGTGTTGCTATTCAGATTTCTAACGAACAGCCTATGGTAACTGGCATCAAAGAAGATCCTTACACAGACTGCTTCTGAACTTATGATGTAATTATTGCATGCTGCTAATACACTGTTATCTAAACATTAAATATACTCTAAAATATTTTTATGGTAGACTATGATTAAGACGTACTACAAAAACCCTTATGCAGAAGCAAGTCCTATTGACCTACTGCTGCTTTAAATATTGTGAAAACATTACAGCGGAATGAGTTTTCGCAGTGGTTAGGTCAAATGCAGTTACATCATAGCAACAGTATGTTTGCACAATTTAAGGCTTTGGCTGGTTTAGTCAGCTTCTTCCTCAGATTCTTCTTCCTCAGCAGTTTCCAGCCAAGTCAGCCACTGGTTTACCTGTAATTAGGCCATTATAACATTAACAGTCAAGAATGACGAAAGTTTTATCACATATTCATGCAGACTGGCCCTGTACGTTATTAAATCACCATATAACTACAAATCAAAGAAAAGTAAATTTAATCCTTTACTCATTTAGCTTCATATATAAATCAAAATTTTGAATTTGTTGGCAAGGCAGATTCCAATGCCCTCATTTGCCAACTTTACAGGGTTCAAATACTTTGAATAAGTTCCAACTACAGAACTTCTTGTAGCAGCAAGATATTACAAAGAGGTGGTTCACCTGGAACAAAGCTTTGCCCTTCCCTGGAAACTCTTGAGTAATGTCTTCTTTCCATGCCAGAAAAGCTTCTTCTTCAATGATTTCCATATCATAGAAATGAACAAAGAAGCGCAATAACATGCCTAAAAACAAACAAAGCACATTTTTTTCTGGTTTTTTTAAACACCAATAGTGCAGGCTGCACTGCACCCATTTGCTAGAATTCTCCCCAAACCCTCACATAACAAGATGAGGCTCAAGTGCTTTCTCCTGCATGGAGACAGAAGATTGAATCCGTACCTTTTGGGAAATTGTTGTTGTAGCAGTGCACTTGGAGCGCATACAGGGCACTCACTTGTAGATCAACATGGTCATGAAGGAACTTCTGCATTACCGGCTTAAAGGAAAGAAGCAGCTGTTTTTCTTGCTCCAACTGCTCTTTAGAAGGAGCAGATGAAGAATCTGGTTCATCATTAGGTGGGTTTACTTCACTAGAAATATACTGCAAGAAACTGAAACAATAGCATACATTTGACTCAATTTTCCCTGCAAGAAGGCATGCACTATATCCTGAAAGACTAACAAGGACTACTTGATATAAATTATGAATTTAAGGTATTTATGAACCCCAATATTAACCCCACATTTTATAAAGCACAGCTATTAACAAGCAAGGTCATTTATGGTATTCAACAGAACTGCTTTAAGACGTGCATCTTACCTGGTCATCAAAATATTAACAAATCCCTTATCTACATGAAGTTTCGGTGAAATGTTGTCTTTAATCCATTTATAGATAGCTTGAGGGGATGGATCCAACTTTATTTGCTTTAAGAGCTCCTTTTCCAGTTTTAGAAGTGGAAACAAGAAGCTGAGTCCTTTCCCTTCCAAGATCTCCAGCATACGATCCTTATTCTGGTCGATCTCTGTAACAAAATAATAATAATCCAAATTAACGTTCAGGCTTGTCACCTAACCCAATGTTGTGGCCATCCCTGCTTTTGTTCACAATTTGAAGAGGTTAAGTCTTTAATGTGTTATTTCCCAACTTTTTATGTATTTGGCCCAGTTACAGCCTTATAAAAATAAATGAAACACCAGTATTTTGTTCCCTTACCAGGCAGCATCTTCTGCATATTGACTTTGCTCTGTTGGAAGAGTTCAGTTAGCCATTCACGGTCCTGTAGCTTAGCTAACTGCTGAAGGCAAAGCAAGAAGAGGGGGAAATGGGTGCCACTTTCCAATGGTTGAGCTAGTTCTGAGATGCTCACTAGTTCTGAGATTATGGCACGGGCTGCAAACTGTGCTAGATAGGATTTTACCAGAGGGATGTCTACCTCCAGTTTAGGACACTGGTCCAATACATTTAGGAATGCCTGAAAGGAAAAAAAATGTTTGCATTCGTTATATTTTTATTACATGTCCACATGTTAGAACAGCCAAACAATGTAAAATGAACAAGTCTAGAGATCTCCAATATTCAAGTGGGTAACCAGAGCCTGTTGTTATCTCTTCAAGGTGCTACATGCTTCCACCCCCAAGTTCTTTCCTTCCTATTAGTTTCCAAGCCATTTAAAGCAGGGGTGGGGAGCTTTATTCAAAATGGGAGCCAAATGCCATTTTGCCTAAAGAAGTTGACAGGTCTATGGATGTGGTTTTTGTATAGCTACACAAAATGCAGTTTCTGCACACCTCCATCGAACCAATCTAGAACTATTATCATAATTTAAGGACACAATTCAGCCAGGCATAGAATAGGGCCAGTGAGAGGTGCATCCTGGGAAGGTGGTGTTTCTGGAGAAGAGCCCCAAAGGCCAGGCAGAGGCCTACAGGGCTGCACTTCCCGCCAGAACCTGAGGTTAAAGTGTTGTTCCTGATTTAAAGTGTTCTTACAATCTTTTTACGTCACTTTGTTTTTGGAACTGGAAGGACTTTTGCTTATGGCTCTGCCCATTATGCAGTCCACAACAGAATACCCCTAGAGAGCACAGAGCAGCATATCTGGACTGGAAGCACTCTAGGAGATGTGTTGTCCATCCCACTATGAAGGGGGAGGTATCGTAATCTGCATCAGCCTGCCCAGTGAGCAGTGGACAGAACAACCTATCCATGGATCCCCCTTCACTGAAATAAGAGGTCCCACTCTAGTTTTAAGATATGTATCACCTATATGAATGGGGGAAAGATACTTAATGATTAAAAAAAAGTGCCACAATATATATCATGAGACCACAAAAAGAGCTCAAAATTATTATAAATCTGTGTATAGTACCTGCATGAAGTTGTCACTAGTGGCTATCCCTTCCTGCTTAAGTAAATTGATCAGAGCACTTGCTTTTTCTTTATCTTCATCTGATCGATCCAATGATTGAAGTATAACTTTGCTTAGCATCTCAGGGATAAAGTGTTTTGGCGCCCTCATTTCTCTCACACCATTGACCGCATCGTTGGCATTTCCATTGTTCAGATATTCAGTTACAACAGTTTCCTGAAAGAGAAAAATGCTTGCTCTTAATAATGATAGCATTATTTATTATACTTGTTATCCAAAGGTCTCCAAGTGATTTATAACACAGTTAAAAACACAAATAAACCAGCTAGACCATAAAATGGAACAAAAAGCCCACTCCTGTAACAGCCATAGGAAGCTGGAAGCTGCCTGCACATTAATCCCAAGAATACTTAGTGAAACTTACTGTCATTTTGAGCAACTCTTCCTTAGAAGGTGGCGGCTTTTTAGTTGTCTTTGCAGGTTTCTCCTGGATAAGTGGTGGATTTGTCTTGAGACCAAGCTGAGGTGGCTTGAAAAGTAAAAAGTCCTCATTAGAAGATTAAACAAGTGACAAAGTGTTATTTACTCAGAAACAATTTAAGTTGCTGGATTCAACCTCTGAATTATTTGGCCGCACAACTCTCAAAACAGACATGGACCCACTAGCAGGGTGTTGTGCCCAAACTTCCTGGAGTATCCACAACCAAGGACCAAAATTCCACAATGAAAGCCACCACTTTTCTATTAGGCTTAATCACACACACATATTCTGTTCAAAAAAGTGATTTAAAAGTGGTGCAAAACAGTATGAAAGCATCCCAACAAAGAAGCATTTAACAATTATCTAAGAGGCTGGCCAGCTGCAAACAAACTGATCTAGCTTCCCATGGTAAAGGAGAGCTACCACCCGGGGGGGGGGGGAGCAGCTAAAATTTTTAAAACATGCTTGGAAATTTAAAGCATGGAAACCACGCACACCTCTGTGGCAAAGTGAGTTCCATAATCTAGCGTCACAAGTGAAGTCTTAAAGTTTATTTCAACATACTCCCAAATGAGCAATCATGGGGAGAAAAGGGTCTTGCTGCATAATTTTTGTTCTTCTGAACATTTAAATATAAGGAAAGACCTGCTGAACTCTCTTATGAAGAGTCTTATTCAGGATACTATGTTCTCAATCCCCACAGCCACATTAAAGGTAGTAGGCTGCCAGGTTACTATTAAAATTTCTATACCTTCAATCTGAGAATCACAGGTTGGGTTACATTAAACACCACACAAAATAGTCAACAAAAGCAATACTCCCCCTGCCACAGCTTAGATTGTTTGTCAAAGGTCATAGATTGTTTGTCAAACGCCTGCACAAACAGGAATGTGTTTGCTTGGTGCCTAAAGATATGTAATGAAGGCGCCAGGCAAGCCTCCCTGGAGACAGCATTCTACATGCTCCAGGCCAGTGGTCATAATTCTCTAACTTTCCACACAGCTACATTAGCCACAGCTGTCATCCATGGGTAACTTTACCTGTCCCAAAGGTGGTGTTTGAGTACGCGGTGGCTGTGCACTGGGAGGAATCATAGTTATCTGGGGCTGAAGCTTTGGCACTTGGTTTTTGTTTATTAGGAAAGATTGAGCAGGCCTCAGGCTAATCTGTGAAGAGAGAGAGAGGTGGTTAAGAATTCTGTAGCAAGAGTTCTGTTGGTGTTGTAGAGAGAGATGCATGTTATCCACAAGCATTTAATAAGCCTCAGCAACAGCATGACTAAATAGGGAACTAGTTTTGAGGGAGATGCTATTTTATCATGGCCCTTTATGCCCCCAACCATTATCTGAAACTTTCAGTGTACTTCAACTGCTCTTTCTTTATGAACATATTGCCCTCATATCTCATAATCTTGTTCATAGGACACTGGAGACTCCCGGGGGAGGGGAGAAGAAGAGGAGGAAAAGGGGCAGGCGGAAAGAGAGAAAAGAGAAAAAAGTTAAGAGGCAGAAGGTAGGGAGGGAGTTCCAGCATTTGTCCTCATAATAACGCGTCTTTTTATAATCATCGGGCATTTCATTTAGGACCAAGTCTGTTCAGACTTAAGTGTATACCTCATCTGCATTAAGCTGTCCTTTCTTAGAAAACCGTGGCGGCATATCCTTGGACGACCCTTGTTGTTGGGATAGAAGTCCCTGATTCTGATTATGGTATAGTTGGCTTTGCCCCTGTTTTCAAGGAGAGTGAAAGGGAGATGAAGACCACCACATCCCAGTACTTGCTCTTATTATATAGTGTTCAGTGTCTAGAGTACTTCACGTGCATTCTTTACAACAATACTGTTAAGGTCAGTATTATCTTCGCTATCAAGAGATAATAACAATTCATTTCAAAGCAAGGAAGTAATGTATGTTAAGCTACATTGGAGATCATTTTGATTGAGTATAAACATGTGTGATTTAATGGCTTGCTCAAGCATGGCAGAGGTGAAACACAGCCTGGAAACTTTTTGGTTCACAGCTCAATCTTAACCACTTTACAACCATTAATGCTCATTCGTAAGATACTATAGTTACTTCAGACAAACGACTGCAGAATTTTAGTTTCATCAATTGTGGCACAGAAAGCCTTGGAACCTACTACTTGAGTAGGAAGGAATTGTTAAGAGCCTTCTGTGAAACTTATTTAACATTAAGCAACGTATTAAATTAGTTATCCTTCTTAGAGGAATTTACAAGAATCAGATGAGTACTATTGCTTTCACTAAGATCACTTACTGGATTTTTCAAAAAGGATTTGCCTAGTTCTCCAAACTGGGATTGAGCAGGGGCCATGAGGTGTCCCCCATGGCCATTGAAAAGTTGATTTGACCGATGTCGCCCCATGGTGGGTGAAAATCTATCTTGAATAACTCCTGGACCAGTACCAATTCCGCTACCTGTTTAATGAAAACAAACCAACAATCAGACTACAGTATCTTAACATAGCTATATAAAGTGCCTTGAAAAGATATTACAGTGGTGCCCCGCTAGACGAAAAGAATTCGTTCTGCGAAAATTTTCGTCTAGCGAAGCAGCAGTGACAGCCGCGCTTTCGCTAGACGAAAAATTTTCGTCTTGCGAGGCAGCCCCATAGACAAATTCATCTTGCGGGGTAGCCTTCCGCTAGACGAATGCCTTCGTCTAGCGAGTTTTTCGTCTTCCGAGGCATTCGTCTAGTGGGGCACCACTGTATTACTTCTTAAAGTTGAAGGAATTACCAGGCATTTGTCCAAACATATCAGCAAGCCCTCCAAGTGGATCCCTGTCAAGTTTCATCCTGGGTGGCATGAACGGTCCCTCCAGAAAGAAGTCACTTCTCATCCCTTGAGACATAGGAGGAGGAATAAAAACTCCCAGATCCTTAAAAACAAAATGTTCAATTATGTAATTAAGTTCAAGCAGGAGATCCCAAGTCCACTTATCTTAATACCCACTGGGATAGATCCAGATATGAGCCCCAAAGGTCAAGTAACCCCAGCTGCATGGGGTGACACAGCACAGCTGATTCCCAGTAGCTGAGTGGGGACAACTCAAATATGAGCTCTACCCACGGAATCAATTTTCAGGTAACACACCCAAGTTCCCAATACCACAGCTCATCCTATTCAGCAGGGTTCCTCAACCAGACAGCAGCATATCTGTTGAGCCACATACCTAAGTATTTGCCTAAATACGTACTTTCACTGCATCTTGACGGATTTGATTGATAGTCTTTGGTCCATTGTCAAGAAAAGCTTTGCGAGGAATCCAACGGTGTTCTCTCAACTCCACAGTATCCTTAAATAATAAAGAAACAGAATATGAAGTTCAAGAACATATGCCAAAAATACATAACCTGCCAAAATAAACAAATTTATGCTCTTACCTGCAGCAGGAAACGAATCCTTGCCGGCAATTCCTTACTCATCATCAAGGAGCGCATACGGGCAAAGTACTGATCCATTAAGGACTGTTGAGAGAAATTTGCAATGTGCATTCAAGTGAAGGGCTTACAACACACATCAGAAGCAAGCCTCTTTAAAATTTATACACAGATTGGAACCAGAAGATTCCATGTACAAGTCTAAATAAGACCAGAGGAAATATGTCTTGGTTCTGGCCTTCAATTTTTCCTAGTTAACAGTCCTGCTGTAAAGCAGCTATTTACTACTGAATGTTTTACAGTGCAAGTTCATCAATGTCTACTCCAGACTGACATAGCAATACTTCTGTACAAAATAATAAGCTGCCATAAATATACACACAAAACCACTATACTGTTTCCTAAGAGCATAAACATAAAAACTACAAGACAGCAACAAACCTATGCAATTTAGGCAATGTTTACCTTGGCTTTTGCATGGTCTAGTCTAGGTCCTACTGTCCTCATTATCTGACAGAGGCACTCCAAATCCTCTCCCATATCCTTGAGTTGGACTCTCTTCTTCTTTTCCAAAAGCTGTTTTTTTAAAAGCAAAAAATAAAATAAAAATTAACTGCACCTACTTAGTTTTTTTTACCATTTCAGTACATTTCATTTAAAATCTCACTAAAGTAAACATCAATGTAAAACCTTGCCAATTATTCTTCCACATATAATTATTTTTTTCTGCCTAAATGAAGAAAAAAAGCACCACTTACTGTTTTGATGCACTTATGAAGGATAGATTCATGAATAAGATCAAGCTTGCCAAGTTCTCCAATGAATTTGATGTTTCCCAGCATCTTGATCTTAGCAATGGCTCTCTGTTCCTCCTCCTCGGGTAGGAGGGGGGCATCATGCTTATCATAGACTTTAAAAAGAGAGAGAGATAAGAGATGTGGTTCTGTTTGTATAACATATGAAGCAAAACAGGAATTACATTTTAATTATTTTGAAGTCTTACTATCAACATTTCTGGTGCGGTTTTCAAATTCATCCTGAAGTTTAGAAATTAAGAGGCGTCTGAATGTCTAGAAATAAAAAGGCAGTACTTTAACACCTTGTAGTTACACAAAACTAATTTTCATATTGGCATTAGTCTGACAGACGTTGTACTCACTGTGCTTTGCTTCTGTCCTGGATGACACTCTGCTGATGGGCCATCAAAGTTGGGTGCATCTTCTGCCAGTCGCAGACATAGTTGAGCATATAGCGAGCTATATTTTGGCTCTTCAAGGGCTTTGTCTACGATCTAGAGAAAAAGGCTTTCCCGAGTTATTTGGAAGAACCAGAGCATAAGTAACTCTTCAGCAGCAGATACCATGTTACTTCATTTGTGCGTGATATGCTAAGTGCACACCTGCAGGTTCAACTCCTACCTTTCCCTATCCCCTTCCAATGTTAGCAATCAGTGCAATGCAAGCATATTGGCTATTCACTAAATTCCGAGACACAAAGCTTACTTTAATGTGACTGTAGCACACACCCAGAGATACCATACTCTGGGATCCCACAATGAGTAAGAGAAGCAAAGAGCTGGCTTTTATTTGACTGGTTGCCAGACTGCCTTAGCAGTGCCCCATACCAAGCAAATTAATTATTCTGTTGTTTCTCAGCTGGCAAGGACAGCTGTGGGGTACCAGATAATCATACTCTTGCCTCCCCCTCCATCCAATGTTGTCATAGAACTGGATGCAGAGGTTAGGATATTGCTGTGGAGCTACACTTATTGCTCCAATACAGTGCAAGAATCATTCCTCAAGATATAGCAATAATAAAAACCTGGAAATTTTTGTTCCCAAGAACTAAAATTGTTAACAATAGTATTTCATCTCAAATAGTTATAAAAGGGTTATAACCATTTTCTGTTTATGCAAGTCAAATTACAAACTAATCTGGTTTACTTAAGTCTCTTCTATGAGTGGTCACAAGGATCACTGTATCAACTCATGAAAATGCAACACTACTTGCTAAGTGAAGAAAGGTTGCAAGCAGAGATAAATGCAGAGGTTGCTCATACAACCACTGACCAGACCCAAAGTTACTGTTTGTAGAAAATTTACTTTGGGGTCTAGTTCCTATTTAGAACTTTATTTCACAACAGAAACATAATTAGATTGGAGTTAGTTGAATGAAAAGGTCTGTGATGTTTTGTGAGTCCTCCTGCTATCCCGTTTAATGGACATTAGATAAGGGACTCTTTCCAATCAAGCCAGGAGCAGTGCTAAAGCTGTTCTAGATGTGTAACTTTGAAGCTTCTTCCCCACCCACCTGTTACCCCTGCATTATATGGTAGAATAATTTTTTAATCATAATTTTTCTAATAAGTGTATATTCACTTACCAGCAGTATGATCCCCTTTAGGATGAGCTTAGACTCTACACCCACATTGAGGAGCTCAAGGCATAGCTTGTCAAACTTTTCAGGAGTAAGCTTATTTAATATGCTAAAAGGAAACAAAACAAGTAAACTGTATAAGCATCTCTGCAGAATCACATTTTTAAAGCTTTGTTTATTATAGGTGGCTTTAAAAAATGTTTAGGAATCCATAGCCAGTACTAGCTTTTCCTAACCATTTGTGTTCCAATGCAATTCTTGCAGGAAAAGTTGCAACATATTGTGTATTCTATCTATTTTGTGCTGAGCTTACATAAATAAACCTTCCATCATCAACTAGCTGAGGTGGTGTGATGACACCAAATAGAGAGCTAATCAAAAACTAAGTAGATTACAGTTCAACTTCTGTGAAAGAGCTTGAGTATTGCTGGTTTAAAACCCCATGGTAGGACAGGCCGAGGACAGTGAAGGTTATTAAAAAAACTAAGTTACAAAGATACTGAAGCAAGGGAGTATAGTAGATAACAAAACCAAAACCGTAGTAAGGACATATGAATATAGCTTGGATCAAGCAAGAGGAGACTAATAGGAGAAAACTTGGGCAAACCTTCACAACATTTAAAGCCAGGAAATATGCTAAGGGCAGGAGGAAAAGAATTAGCTCAAAAGACAGGGGCGGGATTCAATGCCACACGCTCACAACAATCCCCCTCTCCCTCCTGTGCACTGTTCTAGGGTTCCCCCCCCCAAACCCATGTCTCAATTTTCAGAGCCCAGCGGGCATGCAGACAAGTCAGAAAGCCCCACTGCAAAAGTGCAAGGCTTTCACTGATGGGTCTGCTTAGATGAATCCCACGTAGTCAGAAGTAGGTGATGGCAGTTCTCTGCATGGTCCTACTATTGCAGCAGTCAAAAAAGTGCAAGATAGGAGGCACATCCCTTGCTTTGCAAGTATGATGGGTGGGGTACCTGTCAAAACTCTAGGCTAGCTTTAAGTTTTTTTGATGGGGCTCAGCGCAGGTACAGAATCCATTTAATAGATTGCACAAAGGCCATGCAGAAGAAGCAATAATCTAAATAAACAATGGGTGGCAGAGACATGAAACTACTAAATGCAAGTGCCAAGTAGAATGCAGGACTGGGGCAAAACTGAAAGATTAAGTCTGGCACAGTATGGGCAGCCTTGAAGTGTGCAGATTTCAGAACTGTGGGCTAGGATGCCTGAAGGCACAAGAGTTTTAGATCTAGGGCCTACACCATGCCAGCACGTGCTATTTTTACCCACCAACCTGACCCTAAACCAGCAGCAGCTCGGTAAAAGCTTTCTGCCTGAAACTGAGTTAAGATGATTGTCAAGCATCCTAGGAGGTGACTCAAGATAGGATGAATTCACCTTGGTGGGTCATAACTTGGGCATGCCTGATCCAAGTGTCCAACAGGGAATACTGCCAGTAATTGCTACAGGATTGTGATCTAACCAAATATAGGTGGAAAACAATGGCCAAAAAAGCAGCACATCGAGAAGTGCATTTCACATATTGGTCTGAAGCAATCAGCCGATTCTTGGCCATAGGCTTCTAGTCACAGTTCCTTTCTCTCAGAACTTACCCTCTTACTTTCCTGAAGATTGCATCGTGTCTTTCTTTGTCATTTGCGGAGTCGTCATCTCGTCTAGTGCTTCGTGAAGGAATCCATTTCTGAGCGTTTTGCCCTGGGGTTTTCCCCAGGAACTCGCTTTATTTTATAAACACAAGAATCAAAGGTTAGAACTCGCATGTTCCCATCCATGCTAATTCAGGACACTGAAGTTCAACTTGAAACTACAATTCACCAAGACCAGCTTTCAAGACTAGATGACATTTCCACCACTCCCTCTTCCTTCTTTTTTACTCAACCTTCTTAAGCAGCATGAATCTCACAAGTATATCAACAGGATGTGGAACGGAAGTATCATTTGAGTAATTCCTGGGTTAAGTTTTTCTGGTGAATGCTACACTGATTAGTTTTCTTTCCAATTTACCACTCAACCAGACTGAGAAATTAACAGCTTTGCAAACTAAACCTTATGTTTCAACTTTTCTGCAATATCCCCAAATATAGTTCCCCATTCATTTCATGAAACCACAGCCAAGTTAGTATTCAAAATACTAAGCTGACGTACCTGTTGCCGGCAGTCTTGGGATAGTGCTGAGGTGCACCCCTACTTCCTCCTCCGCCCGAAGAAGCACTATCAGAAACAAAGTCCCCCAACGTTTAACAGTTATGAGTTGTTTTGCAACAAGAGCAACTTGTATTAGATTCAGTGGCTTGGGCAGAGTACTATCTTCTTGTGCCCTTTTGTATGGTTTTCTGACAGCTATATCCATGTGAGTTGTGGGCTACAGGTCTTGCCTATCTTGATTACACTATTAACATTCTATGGTTGCAACGTAATAGGGGGAGGGGAGTAGTAACCCTGTTGACAAACAAGCTGGCTGCTATTCCCCATGCCCTACAGACTCCCTTGTATAAGGCCTTACATGGTTCAGTTGCACTAGTGTAATACCACTATTTGCCATGTACATTTGACTGCACTGTTTGCTCCCAATGGCAGATCAACATTGTTAAATAACGGAAGGCATTAACAATTAAGCTGCTTTATTTTCCATCTACTTCACCATAAAATCTAGTTTTACATACCTGAAACGAGAAGCACCCCCTTCTGCAATCGCACTCTCCACTTTGGCGGCTTGACAACGAAGAATCTTCAAAAGAATAAATTGACAGGATAGGGAAAAACAAAACCTAGGAGACAATCAAAGTTTACATTGTAAGTTTTTGATTACCAAAGTCTCACTAGCAAAACAAAAACGATTAAGAGTTAAAGCCCAAAGCTGCAATCCTAACTCCACTTACCTGGGAGTAAGTCCCACTGAATTCAACAGGGCTTACTTCTGAACAGGCATGTCTAAGACTGCAGTATAAATCAATATATTGTCAATAACTTAGATCTCTCCAGGAATCTCGATGGTAAGTGACACACATGAAAAACTACATAGATTGTATTTTAATACCCTGCATTGTAGCCTTATGAAAACCAAGCATCAAGTCAACTATCGCTTTCTTGAGCATATTTGGGAGTAAGAATTCCGTATGAGCGGTTGAAACTTAAAATAGGAGAAACTAACAGACAACAGGTCATAAAACCTGCCCTCCCAACAGAGAATGTAAACCATGTAGACAGACACACTTAACGGGACTCCCTTGCTACGACACCTAGCATTAGGTTCTCCGCCCAGCATAGCCCCATCTGGCTTCCAAGAGGCTTACTCCCGAGTAAAGCCGAGATCGGAGCCTTCATTCATGTGGCGCCACATCAGCGCCACACGTGGCTCCCGTCCTCCCAAGGCGGCGGCCTAGCCTTAAAACCGCGTGCGAGGGAGGCGAAACCAGACGGCATGGCTACTGCCAAACAAAAGGCTGCGGAAGCGGCCCAGCCCACCCGATCCCCCAACAAGCACAAGCCCGCCCCAACCCCCGTCCTTCCCAACCCCCCCCCCGGGCCCTTCATTCCCCGCGGGCCGCAGGGCACCGCCCGTTTGCAGGCTCGGCGCCCATCCGGAGACTAGGCCCGCTCTTTGTTCTCGGTGGCCAGCCGAAACCCGACCGGCGGCCAGCCGCCACGCTGACTAACGGCACTTTCCCGGGGCAGCAGGAGATGGAAGAGAGACATATTAAGACGAGGGGGCCGGGTGGGGCTGGCGTTTCTCCCAGTCCCACAGAATAGCAGGGGGTCTCCGAAAATCAACCGCCAGGGGTACTACCCTCCCTCTTCCCCTTCTGCAGTGCATGAATGTTAGGAAGAGGCACCGCAGCACATCCGCGTCGCACCTTCATCGCGCGACGCTGGCTGCTCTCAGACAAAGGCAAGGCCTTCCCAGACGCCGGCTGAGGGAACCGGGATCCCGGCGGCGGCCGCCATTTTGCGCCTCAGAACGAACGTGCAGCAGCGAGGACAAGATGGCGGCCGTTTTAGGCAGCGGCCATTTTGCGTGTCGGCAGCCTGGTCCCGGCAGCGTTCCTCTTTCCCCACCCGCAATACCGGCGCCGGAGCGCTCCTAGGTACCAGCGGAGAGGGCTCCGCCGCCGCCCGCCCACAACCCGTCACCTTAACCGACGACAGAGATCCCCTCACCTTCCCTAGAGTCTCGTCAGCGTCCCCAGGACCGGCGGCGGCGAGGGCTGGGGAGAGGCGAGAGAAGGGAGGGGGAGAGGGAGCCGGGGATCGGGGCTGGGGTAGGGAGGGGGGGAGAGCGTAAATGGCAGGACGGGCCTCCGAGTCACCACAGCAGCCACCAAGCGCTTCCCTCCGTCACCTCCATAAAGATCGGACCAACTCACCGCCGCTTCTAGCGCGTACTGAGACAGCCCCACTAACTTTATTACACAGCGCGCAGCCAAACCCTCCTTAGCATGCCGGCTACCAATCACCGATGGAGACTCTGCCAAGGCGGCCAATCACAAGGAGAGAAAGGGGCGGGCACAGAGCTGAGGAGGCGGGCGAGGTACGGTTGGTTGACGGGAAGCAGCGCCGCAGTGCAGCACCACATTCACAAAGACGGGCACAGTCTCGAGTTAGCGTAGAAAACAACCTCGGGTGGTAGGTTGCGCAAATGGCGCACCGGGTCAATTGGGGCAGCCTGAATCCCTTTCTTCCCCTTCCCCATCACCGCGTTTCCTCCAGTAACAGAAACTGGGAGGGAGAGGCAGCTATGCCTGTTTCTGGCGAGCAGCCCGGCTATTTTATCATTGTATCCCAGCCTACCCGCCCGTATCCTGCTTGCAGTGCTACGGAGATTCCCCTGGATGTGGTTTTCTGGCAAAACCGCCCCATGGCTTTGTTCTGATGCCTAAGGACTGCAGGATTAAGGCACTACATTAGGAAGTAGCAGTGATTGGTCATGTGCATGACTCGTGCCTGAAAATTAACCGTGGTCCGATGCTAATTCACAAGGATAGGTGAACATGGTGTGGGGGCATTTTCAGAACAATGAGTTTACCAGTGTTGAAGATCTGAAAGCTATCCTTGCTCCGTTTACTACTTCCTTCTGTGCCCAGTATCTGTAGTCATCGAAACTTATTTCATAGGGTTGAGCTGATGAACAGCATTCTAGAAAAAGTGCTCAAGGCTCCAGCTTTTGGCTCTTACTGCAAGTGCACTTAATAATGTATGAACTTAGAAAAAAATAATAATTTCAGCAAGGCTGTGCATCTATGTTGGGCTCACTATCAAGGTGTTGAAAATGCCACGGTATAGTACTGCCTGCTACCTATCCCATTTCCCACAAAATGGAAGTATTTTGAAAGGGAAAAAAGAATAAACCCCAACTTCGCATGCTATGTTTCAAATACAACATTTTGAATTTAAAAAAATAAATAAATGTTGTATTGTACTATATGAACATAGGTATTCCTGACAGAAAATTGCAATATCTAATCCTTTATAAAGTCACAATACATATTCAGTATAGATTAAAATTATTGGTGACGTTCTAACCATAGTTACACAATGATCCAAAACTTGTGCAATAGTAGATGAATTCACTGCTCAGGTGACTCAAGAAGACATGAATCTAAATGTCTAACACATACCGGTAAATTGCAGTTGCGAAACAGATTTCCATTTTGTAACACAGTGCAGAGTATCTTGTAGAAAACTTGTTCAGGTTCTAGAGTATAAGGATGTTAAATACACTAGAATGTTCATGCAAAGAGTAGAAATAAGAGATTCCTCTAGTGTTTTGTATAACTCATTAGCTAAAGATACGTATGATATATCAAAAGTGGTTCGCTTAAGGGAACATTGATGGTCTAGGATGCTGGTGGCTCCTAGCTATAGCTTGCACCCTTCTTGCTGGTATGGTCCCACTTGCCAGCTTCCTATAAGCATCTGGTTGGTCACTGCAATGTTGGAGTAGATGGGCCTTTGGCCTGATCTAGAAGGGCTTCTATTATGCTTTTATGTTAACTAGAGAGAAATGTAGTCATCAAAGAAATAGAAATACAGTCGTACCGCGGGTTAAAGACGCTTGAGGTTACAGACTCCGCTAACCCAGAAATAGTACCTCGGGTTAAGAACTTTGCTTCAGGATGAGAACAGAAATTGTGCAGCAGTGGGAGGCCCCATTAGCTAAAGTGGTACCTCATGTTAAGAACAGTTTCAGGTTAAGAACGGACCTCCAGAACGAACTAAGTTCTTAACCCGAGGTACCACTGTATGAGATTTTGCAGTTGGTCAGCAAGAAGCTGAGGGCACCCTGTTTGCTTCTGGGGATTCTGCTTTAAATGTAAGCATTGGTTGTCTGATGGACTATCTGTTCCCCTATGCTCTATTTGTAAACATCATAAGTCAGAACTCTTCCCCTCACAAGAAAAGTATCTTTTAAGAAGCTGTCTCTCAAAATTTACCACCATTTGGAGTAGTGTGGTATACCATACAAAATATTTGTTGTTCACTTGCCTTTCCACCTCTTTCTTTCTTTACTCCTTTAGGGGAAAGAGGTAACGTACTCCCACAGGATTCGTGTAAATGTCACGAGCACACTATCGGCCAACATGAAGAGTACATTACTTGTGCCCTGCTCCACAATCCAATAACTTGGAATATGGTTTGCCTGCGTATGCTTAGATATCATTCTACTAGTTCTTTAAACCCGTTAAATTAACGGGCGCTAGAACATTCCTTCCGGCGTCTCTTCCGTTGCTCTCTCTCCTCCGCCCCTTCGCTTCCGCCCGTGCTCCCTCGGCTACCTTCCGGTCTTCCACCCGGCCGCGCTCGCTCCCGACATGAGTCCCCCTGGCTCCCTTGCCGCACAGCCTTTCCGTTCCGCCCGCCGGCTCCCTCTCTGCCTCCCCCGCCATGCTTTGTGGCTGGGCCGCCCCCAGGAAAGAGCTGCCTGGGGGTTTCTGCTCGATCCCTCGGAGATCCTGGGGCCCCTGCGCTCCCTTGCTCCCACCTGGTAGGCGCCGTAGTTGCTCTCGGGGTTGCTGAGTGGCACACGGCGCCCGAAGTCTCTGCGCTCCAAGTCCCAACGGCTGTCTGTGGGGCACATGCGCAGTAGCACAATCCCACGGACACAGGGACTGGACGCAGAGACACTTGCACTTTATTATTGTAGATTAGCTCCCGGATAGGTAGAAATAAAGCACTTTTCATATGACTCAGCAATGGTGGGTGAACACCTAAACCATCAAAATCTCTATACAACCTCCATTTGATATGCTTCCCTTGCAAAATTTACCTACTTTACACACACTGCTTTAAACAGTACAGAGGTAGCCTAGATACAGAAATGTAAGGTAAAGAGGAGGCTGAGAGATGATAGCCACCTTGAACAACTAAAGGGCTGGGCTGTCACAGGGAGGATGGAGCAAGCTTGTTTCTCTTGCTCCAGAGGCTGGTACCCAAACCAGTGGATTCAAGTTACAAGAAAGGAGATTCCAACTAAACATCAGGAAGAACTTTATGACAATAAGAGCTGTTTGACAGTGGAATAGACACCAACAAGAGGTGGTGGCCTCTCCTTCCTTGGAGGATTTTAAACAGAGGCTGGATGGCCATCTGTCATGTATTATCTAGTTGAGATTCCTGCATTTCAAGGAGTTGGACTAGATGACCCTTGGGGTACCTTCCAACTCTACAATTCTATGAGTCTGAGATTTTCAAAAATTGGATGGCTGGAACAGACTTTAAAATAGTTTTCAGATGATGTTGGCCTAAAGCGATATAAGCACTATTTTGTGTTTGTGTGTGTGTGTTTAACTTGGAACGTCACCCTTCATCTGAAGATCACAGAGTGGTTCACAACAGAAAAATACAAAAGGAGAACACAACATACATAACGAAACAAAAACAAACCAATAATACCCCCAACACATTTAAAAGGTCATAGAAAGTTAATCAGCCAAAGGCTTGGTTATAAAGAAATGTTTTCACCTGGTGCCTAAAGACATGTAATGAAGGCGTCAGGCGAGCCTCCCTAGGGAAAGCATTCCACAAACGGAGCCACTACAGAAAAGGCCTGTTCTTGTGTTGCCACCCTCCAGACCTCTCATGGAGGAGGCACACAAAGAAGGGCCTCACGGCATTGATGCCCTGTTAAATTGTGCAATAAATATTTCCATGTGACGGATCAGCTTCTCCCAAAGAGAAAAGTTCCATTACATAAACTTCAATAAAGCACCTCCTGGTACAGTGCCTGCTACAGCCAGCATTGCTTCAACTATTGATCCAGGGAGGGAAGTCACTATCCTCCCAATTTAAGTGCCCGTTGGCTGATTCTTTGGGGAGAAACTTCATCTGCCTGTCCTGTGCCCTACCACTTCTCTGCTGACACAGAGAGGGTTGAAAACTCTGAAACTCGCAATCAGTTTGCCAATTTAGCTTTGCCTTACATGGAAGATGCCTCCTTGTAAAGGCAGAGTGGCAAGCTGTGCTTCACCCCGCCCCCAAAGTGATGTTATCTGCTCAGCTTGAGATTTATATTTTAAAGCAAACTGACATTTTTCTTCCCCTTCATTGCTGCAGTCCAAGGGGCTACATTCTAGAACTGCAATGGTTGAGAGCTGTCCAGGTAATGGAAATGTGTGGGGTTACATACTATATCACCAAAAATTCTTAAGTCCCAGAACAGGTGAAATAGTAATACTGTTCTTAGCATCTTCGATTTGGGGGTGGGGAAGGTAGGGCAATCACACTACAGCTGTGACAAAAGTTCAACTATTGCTACAAGTAAGCACTCAGAATAGTAAGCACCTGGGCAGAGGGGAAACAGAAATGCAAGAAGAATAGGTGAGTAGTAGCCATATCGGAGAAAAGAGCTAGTGTGGAAACACCCTTAGTACAATAACCAGACCAAGAGCAAGATCGTCTTTATATTACAATGAAGGCTCTAATACTAAACACATTTACTAGGAAGTAAACCTGAGCACAATGAGACTTGTCACTATTGACATGCTTGGGCTTGCACAGCAGATCACATAATATTCTAAAGACTGACTCATGCAATCTATGGCTGGAGAAAACATGATGCTGTTTGCCATTAGATCTTGCGCTTCTATCATAGTTCCTAAAATGTGGCTGATGTGACAGACTGGATCCCACCCACCCCTTAAAGTCAAAGTGAATGACTTTCTAAAAGCCAACATCTAATTCCAAATACATGACACACTGCTGAAGAATGGAAAATGGGATTCTGGCAAAAACCACAAAACCTTAGCAATATCATAGAAATCCTATACAGTATGCATGAGAAACTGTATATGGAAGAGTTGGCAGGATTCAGGTGAACTTGATTATTAAAGTCGGCACCACCAATGTGCACCATGACTGACGCAAGAGTAGAATGCTGAGGGAAGATCTATGTAGGCCTTAGTAAATAGTTCAGAAAAGTTTAAAGTTTTATTAGGCACAATGAACCTGTAAATATTCGGATGTTGGTAGACTCCAACCCCTGTCAGCCACAGCATAGCCGGTGATCAGAGATTTGTAGTTCAATAACATCTGGAGGACCTCAAGTTCCTCATCTCTGCTGTAGCACATGGGAAAGAGTTCCTGTGTGGAATAAAACTAAAAGGAAAAGGCCCCAGTGCTCACAATGAAACACTGTATTGTAGCTCAATATTGTTGCACGCCACCTCAGTCTCCAAGTGGTGTGAAATTCCAAGGGTTCCAGGCGCTTATTGAGAGTTTATGTTTCCTTTTGGGAATGAGGAACAGTGGAGATGGTGGTGTCTTTAAGATATATGGCTTAATTACACATATATATAACCTGAGCCTTGGATGGAGGGGTTCACAGAATCTACACCCCAAAAGGGTCTCATTTCTCCCATAGCCACAGCCTTGGATTCAAGCAGAAATCAAACATTGCCTTTCCAGCCTGCAGCCTTTCTGCATCCGACTTCTAACTCACATAACTCCTTTCCTGACCTCTCTACTCGAGCTTTATCTGTTGAGGGAGGGGCCTGCACCCATTTGCCTTCTCACACCAAACCCCCTTTGGAGCAAAACACTCTTACAAGGAGCTTGAAAACCTTGTGAGTGGATTAGATTAGCTTGAAAAAAATAGAGCAATTTCACAATAATAAAAATTCTCTCCACATCTATAAAACACTTCTTGAACAATTCAATACAGATGTGGAGAGAAGGGGGGAAAGCCAAGAAGTGTTTTATTCCAAAACAAACTAAACTACTATAAAGAGTATTGCATCAGTGATCACCAGAACGTGATCTCTTTTATGTTTTGTTCATTTGAGATACTTGTTTTCTGATTTTTCTTGCGGACCTATGTGGTATACCACCAACAGACAGATGTGGCTTGAGCATGCTAAACAGCTGGAGATAAGTCAACAAGTCAATTTAAGACAAAAAAGACAAAAAGTCATTAACAATATCTATGAATATAATGAAAATGTTGAATGACGTGCAGCAAGTATAGACAACTCTATGGATCAAATCTGAACTCCTGTCCCACCTTCACCTTCAGTATCCTACTGCTACAGTATCCTATCACACTGCAAATGTGTGTTTTTTAATTCCAGGGATGTTTTGGTAACCCTGTTGAAATTCTTAATAAGGGGGTAGTAGTCCTGTCCCACAAATTGCTGGTACTGTACAGAGTACATCTCCTCATACTATAAATGTGTTTCAGGCAAAGATAAGGGAGGAAGGAAAATAAACTTGCATGAATGATAACAAGAATGGGGAGTATAGTGTGGCAGACAAATTATATTGTCCTGAGTATTACTATCAGATTTCTGTGAATAGGACTCACAATACCTTGCCAGAGTATTGGAATTGCCTGAGGAGTATTAATAGCCTAGGATATTTGACAGATGTGTCTCCACTGGAGCCAATAGTTTACACAATGGGTGCCATTTCTTCATTCTTTTTTATATACAGAACCACTAGGGGAAAAATTAATCAGACAAGGTGGAAGGGGGTTATATCTTCACCCTCCACAGAAGATGCAGCCTAGGCCTGTGAGTGAAAAGAAATAATTGAAACTACAGCTTGAGTTTGGAGAAAGAGGCAAGCTTTTGGGGAGCTGCCTCTTTCCAAGAAACTGATGTGGTGGTACAGTTGATTTGGTTAAGCTCTGCCTCCACCTCTGCTCAACCTGCCTATTTGTAAAGAAAGTCAAACACTACTAAATGCCAGAAACCTTCCACAACCTCCTTCCAGAGGAAGCTGAACCTGGGTAAGCATTGTACCTCTGAAATGTCTCACTGCACAGATGTGTGGAGAATGCAACAACATTGTTTTTTGGCTGTTATTCTTTCGTAGTTTATGTATAGAATTTGTGTCATTGATTGATTGATCGTGAGCTTTCTTGATCACCTTATTTTATGTGAAGGCCATGGTAATGTTTTCCTACGTAATATATGAAGAAGAACAATGTGGGGCGGATAGCAGTGTGCTCTCAAAAGGCAAGGGTTTTGCCCTGCCCCTTCCTTCAAAGGAGTGTATCAAAAGATCTAGTTGCTGATCTGAGACATAAAGGTTTCTATAGAAACTGATGAAGCTGAGGAATTCCACAAAATATCCCACAAGACAAAGCAAAAGTGTGTGTGTGTGTGGGGGGGTAATAGAGCAGGAAAAGGGGGTGGGGGCAGAGTCTCCTGGACCCAGGGCATTAAGAATGCTTTTACCGGGCTTACATTTAGTGGGATGTGGGTTCTGGTCTTTCTCTCTACTACAGCAGACTTTAGTTTTTAGGTAATATAGTGACAATAAAAAGAGCATCCAATGTGTTTGTTGGCTTGGGAAGTACAATCTCCACACAAATCTAATCCTCCTAGTGACACTTACTCCTAAATAAATGCATGGCAAGCAGAAATGACTGCAGCAACCTACTAGTGAACTATCTGCAAGATGCAAAAACCTAGCAGATTATTTATGCATATAATCAAGCAAGCCAGTTACTTAGCATTCCCAAGTACTTACTTGCACAGTGAGAAGCTGCCTGAATGACTCAGCAGGATATTTTAAAGCATCAAGATTTTTCCCACCTCCCATAATGTTTATCATTACTTTTAAAGACTGAACAAGCAAACATTTCCTTTTGAAATCCAAAGTTCTCAGTGTTTCTGCTAACTTTCTGTCACCTGCTGTACCCCTCCCAACACCTATAAAAAATAGGGCAGCTAAGCTAGCATTAACTCCTTGTTTACCATGACCCAGAGCCCCACATGCAACTACTGAATTCACAGGCATCTACAGTAGGACTGACAACTTTTTTTCTGGCTTTGCTTTTGGTGCTTTTAACAATGGTCTACCAGGCAGAAATCCAGCAGGTGAAGTTTTCATTATCAGTGCGTCTGTATGCCGGGAAAAGTTTCTCCTGCTGATTTCTTCCTGTTCAATATAGTTTGTTAAGGGTGTTGGGAATTATAGCTCTATGAGGGGCAATCTACAGTTGCCGGGATTTTTCGGGGGAAGCCATGAATGGCATACACGTTTTAAATGTATGGTGTGCATGCAAAAGCAAGGCCAAAGAAAAATAATTGGCAGTCTGAAATGTTGATTGCTTATTCGCATCCTAACAATCAGTACTGTTATTGACATTAAAATACGTTGTCTCAGGAGAGTTTATGTTTATGTGCAGTGGTCCTACATTGTCCACAAAAGTATCTGGTGGACCACATGTTCCCCATCCTTTTGGAGCAATAATTTCAAAAGCATTTAACGGACCCTGAGGATCATTTAGTCCACCCCCCTGCAATGCAGGAATATGCAACTGCCCCATATGGGGATCGAACCTGCAACCATGGCGTTATCTGCACCACTCTCTAACCAACTGAGTGTCTGTTCTCAGGTAACCACCCTGTGACCTGTAATCCTGTAGGGTGTGGTGCTACAAGTAAAATTTCCCCAGGTGATCTTGTTGATCCTACATGTCTTCTGCTCTAACAATTCCCCAAATCATTGGTAGCCTGTTAGTCCAACTCCAGAGAATGTGCTCTGGGCCCAAGCAGACAAACAAGCCACTCTGGGGTGAGTTCTTTCACCCTGTCATAGCTTTATCATCTGAATCATCCTGCAATGTGGTTGGGAGCATTTTGTCAATAAATCAGATGCAGGGGTGTGCAGTAACATTGCCCTCTGTAACAACATTCTGTGACAGGTTCTGAAATGTACCAGAGCCATCAGAAACTATAAACATTAGAGTTCCTCTTCACCAGTTGCTTGGGAACTGCTGCAGTACAGCTGCGCTCCGCTCTACTTTGGTAACATCAGAAGCCTTACAGCATCCAACTTTACAGTTCCATGTCCATGATTCTGTATCATAGGACACATTGTCCCTTCAGAAATGGATTGGCTGCAGCAGATTCCATATCACCCACGTAATGCAAGGAGAAGGACTCTGTTCACCATCTCCTTGGGCCAGGGTTTCCTAAACTTGGGTTTCCCACTCCAGCTGTTTTTGGACTACAACTCCCATCATCCCTAACTAGCAGGACCAGTGGTCAGGGATGATGGGAATTGTAATCCACAAACAGCTGGCGACCCAAGTTTGGGACACCCTGCCTTGGGCACCTTCCTTCGTCCCCAAAATACACTCTACAAGTCTATGATTCTATTATTTCTGCCATTGCCCCTGTGGAGTGCCCTTTCCTCTGTCATACTGGAGACATCATCTACTAGTTGCTTCAGACATCTTGTGAAGACATGTTTTCTTTGTGTAAGCTTTCCCTGACTCATAAGATTGGACCCAGTTATTACTGAATTCCTGTTTTAACCTTCTACTGGGCTGGATTCAGCTACCGTAACCCAGAGCATGAGTGAAAGCCAATGCAAGGACTCCTGCTAGCACAATGGAGCTTCCCCCCTCTCCTGCCTCCAAATTCACTGTGGAGGGTTGGTAGAACCCCCAGAACAGCACGCAGTGGGAGGAGAGAGGAGATTGTTCCATCTGGCAAACAGAAATCCTTGCTGTGACAGAACAACCATATTTGTTGAATTCCATCCTCTGTTTTCCTAATGCAGTTTTACTGTTTTTATTATAGTGCTTCATTTTTTATGTCGTTTTTGTAAATTGCTTAGGGGTTTTAAAAATATTTTAAGTGGTTTAGAAAGTTTTGAATAATTAAATAATCACACACACACACACACACACACACACACACTGTAATGTTTTCCATATTCAACTTACACCCCTACTCCCAAGGAAGCATTTTATTTGTATCTCTTTCCCCCCCCCCACATTTTTACCCCTAAATTGCAGCAGGGGGCAATACTGATTTGGGGTGTCGTGAATGGGGAAGGAATATTTAACAATTTTCTCTCACACCATTGTCCCAATGAAAATTGTCCCCCCTCCAACCATTGGAGCTAAAGAAAGTGGAACTACCCAGTTGGCTACGGAGAAGTCTGGAAGCAGAGTTGTTACTCCTCTTCCAGCTTAAAGCAGAAAAGCAATGGTTAGTACTGCTAAGTCATCCACTCCTGGAAACACTCAAACCTAAAATCTCTTGGCTGAGAGCTCACATGAGGATCTAATCTATTCCCTGATATAAATAGTCCTGTGTATAATAAACAGATCTAAACAGAGAACACTCTCTTCCTGTAGGGCCTTGCTTATAACATTTATTGAATTAGTCTGACTTGCTGATTGATTTCATTAAAGTAATCAAATACAGCATGTCTCCAACTACAAATGCACAGAAATTCTGTGGACCTGATTAGTTAAAACTAAGATTGTTTCTGGATGGGTGTTGATTGTGGGATTGGTGTTCCTCAAGAACCTAAATGTTCTGCACTGTCCACACAACATTGTCATTGTGAAAATGTAAGCCTCCCCACCTCTGCAATATTATCCCAAATGGACATTTTTGCAATAGCCCAACAACCAGTTTTATTCCCATTGCTATTTAATATCTATATGAAGCTGCTGGGAGTAGCCATTAGGTGTTTGTGGGCAAGATGCTTCCTATGTGCTTGATCATCAGAACTTTGTAACATCTGCAGAGGGCTCTTGTAACATGTAGTTCAGCACAGCACATCATGGGATGGACTTGCATTGTGATAGTCAGAGGTGTATTTTGGTTTTTTTTAAAAAAAGGAGGTTTCAGTATTCATATTCTGATAAAAATGCTAGGGTAGCATAAGAAGAAGAGGTGACAGCACTCCATGCCAGTGAGTACCGTCACAATAAACCTACCGAATCATTTCACCCCTGCTGCCATCAGCTAAGGATGTAAGGTGGGGCGGAGCAATGTGCCTTGTGATGAGGAAAGGAGACGCAGTGGCAGCAGTTCTGCAGCTCTCATAATGTCTGCTTCTGCCTTTTAAATGCTTGTTTTACAAAATATATTTGGCTTCCTTTGCTTCCTATTTAAGGAGCTTCGCAATCATGCCATACTATATTTGTCAGCACTGTGCTTTTCCGTTCTGTCTTGGAATTGGTTACCTAGATACATAATGTGTTTCCGTCCTTTAAACATTTAAGCAAGCACGTAATCTGATTTGATAGATTCCCCCTGAAACAGAATAACAATAATAAAAAAGGGGAGAAATTAAGCTAAGTGCTGTCATAAAACAGTGGCCCAGCTTGATTATTGGACAGAGACAGAGAGATATGGAAGAAAAAAAACACCAAGCTGCCAGCTAATGGCAAGTTTAGTAAACTTTATAGGTGCTGTTTTCCTGCAGGCCAAATACCAAAGCAGCAAACATCTTACAAGGCTAGATCCTTTGGCAGCTACACAACAGGAAGGGGACAATTGCCCCTGAAAGAAGGAAAGAAAGAAGAACTAATGCAATTAGATTTTATTTGGCAGTTAGATTTTACTTTGTATGCTAAAGGAGTTCTTTGTCAATCTGCTCTAGTTCCTCATCTCAAAAGGACACTCAGATATGTTGTTAGAATAATAAAGGATATGACGGACTCCCCATTTATAGATCATTGCAGCTGGTTACTGTTTTTAATTGTCTTTGTAGGTTCTGAACTGCTATGTGTGTAATGTAATAGGTCTCAGTTGTTTAGGAATATTGTCCTCCATACTGCTTTTCGTAGGTCTTGTATTGGGGGTGGCTGCCACTGTTTATTATTTTTTACTTATTTGTAAGAATATTTATAAACCACCAACTCCTTAAGAAAAGAAACAATGGTGTACAATAAAATAATTCAATCAGCATAAAACCGTAAGATAAAAAAAAAAATACAGAACAAATGACCAACACGGAATCAGATTCATTCTCTAAAAATGCTTGATAAAGCAAAATTGTTCTCTGCAGGCAATAAAATGTCAGAATTGTAGCTGCCTGTCTGCTTTCAACAGGAGCAGTGTTCCAGATTACCAGAGGTCCATTCTTAACCTGAAACCGCTCTATTTTTTTAAAAGAAAATTTTTATTCATTTTCCACAAATCAAAAAAAAGAAAAGATTACAACATACTTACATTAACAAAAATGATATACATCACTACAACTTATAACATAAATAAAAGTTTAAAACTCCTAACTTTCCTCACATGTTTACATGACTTCCTCAAATCCATCTTTGTTGAATTTCATTACCGTTCTTAACCTGAGGTACCACTTTAGCTAATGGGGCCTCCCGCTGCCGCCGCATGATTTCTA
Source organism: Lacerta agilis (assembly GCF_009819535.1). Lineage (NCBI taxonomy): Eukaryota > Metazoa > Chordata > Lepidosauria > Squamata > Lacertidae > Lacerta > Lacerta agilis. The sequence goes on along the minus strand of NC_046312.1, from coordinate 66,468,588 downwards.
TTCTCATCCTGAGGTAAAATTCTTAACCCAAGGTACTACTTCCCGGTTAGCGGAGTCTGTAACCCGAAGTGTTTGTAATCCGAGGTACCACTGTACCTCCATCCTAGCAGGCTTAGTTCCTGTGAAACAAAATGAATATGAGAGAACTCTGAGGTTGTTGTGATCCGGCTGTTGTATAAAGGACAAGATGGCAGGGAAGCCAACAGGATTCCAAGGGCTGGTACAATTAGTGTGGATTGAGCCCCCTGCATCCTGATCCACTCCCCATCTATTGACAATAACTGGTGCTTATGTGCATATAGTAACTTATCCTAGCCTACCTCTCAGGACTGTTACAAATATAAAAAGGGAGAGGAGAGGAAAACGTCCACAACCTTGATCTCCTGGGTTGAAAAGCAATACAGCCATACCTCGGAAGTCATTCCAGAAGTCCATTCGACTTCCAAAATGTTTGGAAACCATAGCACGGATTCTGCAGAAGCCCTGTCAGATATTCGGCTTCCAAAAATAGTTCGCAAACCTGAACACTCACTTCCAGTTTTCGATCATTTGGGAGCTGAGGTACGACTGTATATAAATATATCCCACACAACACATATTTAAACTATGAAACACACTCACTGGATGCAGTGATATCCACCAACTTGGATGGCTGTAAAAGAGGACTAAATGTAATGTTATGAGTTTGCAGGGGGTGGGATGTATGCCAAGACCATTGTAATGTTTGGGTCTCCTTGTAATTCCTGGAATAGCCAAGCTAGCTTCCTGGTGAGGTAACAGCATAGGTAATGGGCCATTAAGGGAATCAAAGGAAGTGGCTCTGGGCTAGACGACAAATGGATGGGTTCCCCCCCTCAAATGGCTGGTAGTTAAAAAGACAAAGGCAATAGTTGAGAGTTCAGTGAAGTTAGCTAGAAGCTAGAAGAAAAAGCTGCAGACTGGGAAGCCAGAGAAAGCCTGAGGGATGTTTGGTTTCTATTAGTATGCAAGGCTGTGGCTATGGGGAAAGCAATGCCCTCTTTGGATGTTAATGCTGTGAGCCCCTCCATCATAGGCTCAGGTTGTTTGTATGTATATATAAACCATATATCATAAAGACACCACAGTTTCTGCTGCGCCTCATTTCCAAAAGGAAACACAAAACCCTGGGTAAGCGCCTGAAACCCCTGGAATCTCACACCGCTTGGAGATTGGGCTGGCCTGCTACAATGAAATCTATCCATTGCCACCATGTTATTTTGATGGGAGTACACCATGCTGTAGAACGTTTACAGTAAAAGAAATGAAATATGGAACTAAAACAATTCAGAATAGGGATGCACATATCACTTTGTGTGCTGTATATATATTGGGCACAAAAATGTTAGTCGAAACCTTGGTTAACTTTGATTCAATAATGTAAATCGTTAGGACAAAATGAAGAAATTACGACAGATCATAGAATTGTAGAATTGGAAAGGAACACAAGGGTCATCTGCAATGCAGAAACCTTTTGCCCACCGTGGGGCTTGAATGACCCTGAAATTAAGGGTCTCGTGCTCTACTGACTGAACGAAGACGCAAGCCTATACTTTGCTTATAGTACAGACATGTTTCCTGCCAGTCTGAATATGGACAGAATTCACAACAGAAATTTAATGTGAACTCCACAAATATGACTACTGTATTATACAGGTCTTACATTCATGTCAGGAACCAATTAATCGGGTCCTCCATTAAAAGAGGGCACGTGTTGCGATGCGACCGGCAACCTGACCCAGTGTTGTGGGGGTAATTGGAAATCATGGCCACAACCCCTGATAGGTCGGTCCCGTGTTGCTGGGGTGAAATCTAACCAATGGGGCGTCGTAAAATACAGCAATGTGGGACCTATTTAAGCCCATGCGAGGCTGCTGAGCTTCCTCTTTGGGGCCTTTTGCATCGGAACACCCACCCACCTCACCCTAGATTTAGGGCTTGCACTTGACCTTGCTATGCCATCGTGTGTCATCTGTCGTTGGGACAGGGGCACGGCAGGAATTTTCCCCAATTGGCTGATTGGCTGGTGCCATTTGGGTTTTGCCTTCTGCGTAGCAATTAGTCACAACTTGTAAGTTGCGGATAGGCTCTGGTTCAGGTGATAGGCGTGGTTCGTGATGTGGCCATGCCTATGCAAATGCAGGGTATTCAGGTATAGGAATCCAGGGACTTATGGGTTTGTTGGTCCCTAAAAGGGGTCTGGCCAGTGCCCGAGTCCAGGGGACATCAGGGCAGCTGATAGGTACCCCTACCAGCAGTTGTCCCTGGTGTTCATCCTTGTCTGTCCTACGAACGTGGCTCTGGGACAGGGCTGCCTGCAAGGGTGCAGGGAGATAGTCGAACCAGAACTTATGCAACCACTCACTTGGTTGTAATCAATAAAGTTGTGGCCTGAATTCTGCCAAAAACCAAACCAAATATCTGTCTCTTGTGTGAATTTAATTGGGGAAGGTTAACGGTCTAAACACACAAACAGAAAGCCAGTTTAAACTTACATAGGGAAACACCAGGAAACAAAGCCCCTGATAAATATTTGTCCCGGAAGTGTAACAATCCAGACTGTAACTAGGAAATCCTAAGTTGAATGTTCATATAGCTCAGCTGTTGTTGGACTTCTCTATCAGTCCAACCCAGCATCACCAACAATCAGGGATGATGGGAGTTGTAGTCCAACACCCAATCACACCCAACCACCCCTCCTGTAAATACAAATCTAGTGAGACATCTAGCCTCCTTGATGACCTAGTTTCTTAAGGACATGATTTCATTATTATTATTACTACACGAGGAAGCATTCAAACATGTGATCACAGTTGCAGTCTTCTGAATAGTACAGTTTAGCTGCAGGAGATGCATGCTGATCCTGTATCTTGCCTTTGACTCACGAGAAATAATAGCACACAGCTGTGCAGGAACACTCCTCACCTCCTGTTGAATGCTTTAGCTCTAAATCAGAAACACAGCAGTATTCCTGCAGGAGGGGGAAAGGGATTCTAGGGCATTGCACCACACTGTGCCTAAACACCATTGTTTGGTTGACATAGATAGTGCTGTTCTTGCCAGCGCTGAATAGTAAATAGCAGCTGAGCTCAAGGTGCATGGGACAATTAGTGTCTGGATGAACTGAATGAGTGCCTCAGATCCCCTGAAAATGCCCCCATGCAGACATATTATGTAGAATTCAGCTTTGCCCCCTAGTGTTCAAGTTCAGCTTAGACAAAACAAATCAATCCCTGATGCTCAGCTGAGCTCACATCTGTTTCAAAGGTGTTGGGGGTAGACCAAGCAGTAATGAAAACATTGTCGGCAGTGTGTTTTGGTCTGTGGGATTATTTTAGGCATGCTGTGCTGTTAATGCGTACAGTAGCTGCACTCTTAAGCCCCTCTTTTCAGTTTACATTGTGCTGAGGTTTCTTGCATCACTGATCCAATCTGAAGGAATTGGCAAAGAACCTCCAGCTGTTTTCTGCAGAGTGAAAATTCGGCATTAACTCAAAATGGAAAGTTATGTGCATTATACTTATTAAGGAGTTTAAGTTGTAGAGGCTGCTGCAAAATAAGGGGTATCTATTTTCTGCCCAGGCCACTGTCGGTGCATATAATTGCAGGATGGGGGTAATAATGTTACTTGTGCAGAGGTTACAGCCCCACAGTCTCTCCTAAACAACAAAGGAAATGTTCTCTGTGCTGGAACGGCAGAGCTGACTTCAATAAACATTTTCAATATAAACTTAGAGCAGACAGAGGCTGCAATGCATGATGTACTGTACGTATATAGGCAATATCAAGGGCAGATAATACCCTGATCCAAAGCAAGAGGATCTGATTAATTAAAATAGTGATATAATTGTGACTTAAGAATTCTTTAATTGTTCAGACAGATGCAAGCAGGACAAACTGTAGCATAGTTTTCATTAAAAACTCTAGTTTGTCTTATTTTCATTAGCCTCTGCAATGTGACAGAAAGGTCTCTTTCAAATGGAACTACGGTAATGTGAACTGCGTGTGGATTATTGAGTCTGAACGAGATGAAGCTCTTGCAGAAGTTTAGCATCATATAATGTTACGGCATATTTGGACAGAAATGGGAATGCAGAACCACCTAGGATCATACACCAATAATGAGATCTGATCTCTGCAGGGGAAGACTTTGGTAACACAGAATCACAGGGATTGGTTGGCACATGGCGATAACACAGGAACCGAGACAACTACTGGCAACAGTGCTAACTGCCGCCAGCAGCAAATCCCTGGCATCTCCAGGTAGGGCTGGGAGAGACTCTTGCCAGGAACCCTGGAGAGCTGCTGCTGGTCACTATAGACAATATTGAGCAAGATGAACCAATAGTCTGACTCAGTATAAGGCAGCTTCCTAAATGGTTCTGTGCTCCTGTGCTCTTCATTCATCAGGCCTTTTAGCCTAAACATTTTCATTCTAACTACTGCCTGGTCACTTTGCAACAACAGGTTTAACAAGGTTGTTTGTACTACTCTTAAGTTTTAGTTTGGAAACATTAATTAATTCCCTGCAGTTCTTTGCAGGCTTATCAACTCCCGGTCTGACTTATTGTATCTTTCCATTTCCATGTTTGTATGTGTATTCAGCTGCAGTTAAGAACTGTATCATCTTTGTTGAATACATATTATACTTTAGGAATGCATGATTCCTTGAACTGGGGGCCGGAAATGAACTGGAAAAATAAGGCAAGGGTGATTTATTTATTTTTTTACAGTAAAAGTGATTTCCCATCAGCAAATGTAAGGCCTTTAACAGAAATACTACTCTTTGGCTGAAATTAGTTTTTTGCAAAGCTTATTTTAAGATGCAATGGTGAAAAATGTCTGCTCTATGTAGTAAAATCTGAAGTCATATTGTGTAGTGTAAGGATCAGAGCCTGGGAGATTAGGGTTCAAATCTCACTCAGCTATGAATTCACTGGCTGACCATTGGGCTAGCCACCTTCTCTCAGCCTCATCTACCTCTCAAGGTTGTTGTGTGGATGAAACAGAAACCATGTGTGCAATCTTGGGCTGCTTGCAGGAAAGGCAGGATATATATATCCTATATATATCCTATATATATACAGTATATTATTATTTCCATATGTTTACCACTTACTATCTGAAAGCTCTCAAAGCAGTTTACAATAAATACAGTGGTACCGTGGTTTAAGAACAGCTTAGTTTATGAACAACTTGGATTAAGAACACTGCAAACTCGGAAGTAGGTGTTTTGGTTTGTGAACTTTGCCTTGGAAGCAGAACAAGTTCCGCTTCCTGTTGAGTGTGTTCCATTTGTAAATTGAGTCCCCCGCTGCTATGGGAAAGAACACCTTGGTTTAAGAACGCTTTGGTTTAAGGATGGACTACCGGAACGGATTAAGTTCGTAAACCAAGGTACCACTGTACATACGCATGCGCGCACACACACACTTCAATAAAACCATGTCAAATGATTCACATAACAATAGATATATAAACAATAAAGCATGGGTAGGCAAACTAAGGCCTGGGGGCGGGATCCGGTCCAATTGCCTTCTCAATCTGGCCCACAGACGGTCCAGGAATCAGCATGTTTTTACATGAGTAGAATGTGAGCTTTTATTTAAAATGCATCTCTGGGTTATTTGTGGTGCATAGGAATTGGTTCATATTTTTTTCCAAAATATAGTCCAGCCCACAACATGGTCTGAGGGACGGTGGGCTGGCCACCTGCTGAAAACGTTTGCTGACCCCTGTAAAGTAACAGAGCAGTAGAAGGCAGTATAATATAAAATTTCAATAAACACAACATAGATGCATTCACTCAGCCGATCTCACTCACCATCCATTTCACACAGCCACTATAACTATTCACAACCTCAAACATTACCTCTATCAACCATGCATACATGAACCACTCACACTAAGCAATATTGCAACCCATATACAATACGTTGCTATCCTAATATCTGAAGCACTATGGACTCATAGCTCCCTATCCACTGGACCATCTAATACTCCTCTCACATCTCTTACCTGAGCAGAGTCCAGATCTATACCAGAGCTGGCTGTCACCCTGGATGGTATAGATCTACTTCCATCCGCTCACTCCCAACTCCATAATAACAACATGCACACATTTTCCAATGCAAGCTAGTAAGGCATGGTGCTCCTTTCTCTTCAGCCAAGCATTACCTGAGTGTTACTGTGACTATTTCTGAGAGGGTGGATTTTGTAGCGTGTCAGTTTCAGCCTGCGCTAGCGTCAAACGTACAGAAGGGCCACTAGGAAACACCCCCCACACACACTAGTAACATAATATGAATGGTTTAACATGTACAGAACAATTAGCACAGATTATGTGAGTAAAGTAAATAAAATCTCTAAACTTCAACAAACTTTTTTTATCTAAAATGTTTTTTTAATTAAAAATGTCTTATTTTTATTGCAAATAGAAAGAAACAACATTGGCTCACATTAGCAATGAGCATAATACACCAACCCTACTTTAAACATATCTATTAATATAGGCAGCCCATCTGTCCCAAAAGATATCCAAACGGGATTGACAATTGCATCCAAATATAGAAAAGGCATATATGTTAATTTTACATCAGGAAATGGGAGGGAGGAAATAATTATAAACAAGGATTTGAAGATTCTGTAATGTAAGTTAGCTGAAATCCCAAAGTTACTTTCCTGGGAGTAAGTTCTATTGAATTCAATAGGACTTACTTCTGAGTAAAGGTAAAGGTAAAGGGACCCCTGACTGTTAGGTCCAGACACGGACGACTCTGGGGTTACGGCGCTCATCTCGCTTTACTGGCCGAGGGAGCCGGCGTATAGCTTCTGGGTCATGTGGCCAGCATGAGCAAGTCACTTCTGGTGAACCAGAGCAGCGCATGGAAATGCCGTTTACCTTCCCGCCAAAGTGGTACCTATTTATCTACTTGCACTTTGATGTGCAATGGGAGCTCACTCCGTCGCAGGGATTCGAACTGCCAATTTGGCAAGCCCTAGGCTCTGTGGTTTAACCCACAGCACCACCTGCGACCCTCTGTGTAGATGTGGTTAAAATTGCATCATTAGTCCATGACTGGGATGACACAGTCCTGGACATTTTAGAAGATTTGCACTTTAAGATGCCTTCATGAAGACTGCCTTGATTTGTCACCTTGCTCCTTCTGTGCTGACACTGATGTCACGCCAGAGGCACTATTGCTAGATACATCTATCTTGCTTGCACAGGGTGGGGGCTGACTCAGATACTTTGAGCTCGCTGATAGAAAATTTTGTCGTTTCTCACCATTTGCACCATCTTGCCCTGAAAACCTGCTGCTTTCTGCTCAAAAAGATTAATGCATGCAGCAGAATCCTACAATTGCAAAAAGAATTCTTTAACAGCAAAATTCTAAGGAATACTTTCTAAAGGGAAACAGTATTGTCTATACAGTACTGACTGGAAGAAGCTCTCCCGAGTCTGAGACAGGACTCTTCCCCAGGCCTACCAGGAACTGGACCTGGGATCTTCTGCATGCAAATCAGTTGCTGTACCAAAGAGCTATGGCCCTTCCTCAGGACTGACCCAGAAAGCCCTCATGTGCATGTATGTTTCTCCATAGAATTATGATAAGATATAGTTTATAAAATCTATTTTTCATTTCTTTCCTTTCTCATACATCCAGACTTTGTTGTTTTCTGAATAACAATGAAGGCCACAAAATTAACAGTACCATAATATGAATGTCCATGTGACTTACTCCAAGTGTCTGCAGCCTAAGCTACTCACATAAAAATTGTAGGAGGATCCTTTAAGTCAGGACATAGTTTTTCCTTTATGACTAACATCTAAATTCAGAGGCTTAGCAATACAGGGCTGGAACCTAATGTGCTATTTATATATATTTTTATAAGCAAGTTCAGTCACTCTGATAAGTCCTCTCTTGCAGTCCTTATGTATTTTTACTTGTTTTCTAATGGTGGAGCGTGGAGAGATTTTTGCGAAGGGTGGTTGATTTAATTTTTTGATTATACACTATTCTGCCACTTGGTGTCCTTCTAACCTAACCTAAACCTTCAAAGTGACAATTTGATGAAATCTAAGCAACATGCGTACAGTACTTTCCTGTAAGAAATTTTTTAACCCCTTTCATTAGATTTGTGTTTTTGTGTATGGTGTGAGAGCCACTTACCCATAGTGCAATTCCACCCCACTGTGAAATGTGTGGGTAAAGGAACCACTTGGATGGGCTGATTGCACGAGTGTTTTGTACCAGATTTCCAGTCCACTGGGGGGCCCTGTCTGTTTTGTTATCTCTGTGTACTTCAAATATATTTCAAGTTCCATAGGGCTGTCCTATGGGGAACACATGAACATAAGAATCCTGTTCTCACAGTAGCCAACCAGATGCCCAGAGGAGGTGCCACTCCCCCATCTCTGTGAAGACTATTGCCGTCCCATTGACTTCATTGGAATCTCAACAACCATGGAAATGCAAAATTGAGAAATTCTCCAGCTAGGGTGTAATAGAGTTTTAAAAAAATGATTAAATGAAGGATCCGGCATAACTACTGTGAGAAGCACATATATGTGCAAGCGATATGTAAACTTCATCTAATATCTACATCGTTACAATAGTTTATGGGAGGGGAAAAATGAACAAAGAATGCATGAGTATAATGACTTTATTCTATGAATCTTAAATATGATGCCTAAATAATGACAATGTGGTATTTGCTGCTATTGAATTTTTCCTATCTCATGTTGCGGTACAGAGTCAAGGCTATTGTGGGCCCCTCCAGACTGGTGGGTTTTGTTTTCTGCAGTTGTATTATGCAACATGTCATTGGTGCAATAATAGTGTATTAGTGGTGAATATATACTGGAGCATCCAGTGGTGTAGCAAGGGAGGGGCATTGGGGGCGGGGCGCCCCGGGTTCCAGGGGAGGGGGGTGACACTCGGCAGCTCCTCCTGCCACTCCCCAAGCCAAACCCCACCGCCTGGCACCCCGTCCATGCTGCTTTACGGACGGCCGGGGCAGCCCCATGAGCCTCCCTCGGTTGCCACAGGAGCAGCAGCGCCAGCCCAGATGCACTGCGCATGCCCGGCGTACAGCTTCTGGGTCATGTGGCCAGCATGACTAAGCCGCTTCTGGCGAACCAGAGCAGCGCACAGAAACGCCATTTACCTTCCCGCCGGAGCGGTACCTATTTATCTACTTGCACTTTGATGTGCTTTTGAACTGCTAGATAGGCAGGAGCAGGGACCCAGCAACAGGAGCTCATCCTGTTGTGGGGATTTGAGCCGATCTTCTGATTGGCAAGCCCTAGGTTCTGTGGTTTAGACCACAGCGCCACCCACGTCCCTTGTGGGACCATATGCACACATAATATAAGGTTAGAAGCGTGTGATGTAATTTGATGGCTGGAAAAAGGCAAACAAAACTAAAAAGTCACATAATTATATTTTCCCTACTTAAGAAAACTGATGTCTGCAAAACAAGCAAGCAAAGGATTCACAGATATTTTTTTTGTTAGGCAGTTCAGTAAATTCTAGGGCCCAATTACATCCCACTGGGAGATAAATAGCCCTAATCTGGTATGTGTTCAGAATTATCTTTGAACATGAAAGCTGGAATACATTGAATGAATGAATGAATGAATGAACGATAAACATAATAATAAAATTTTCTAATTACCCTGTGGTCTTTGTGCCACAGTCTCCCCAGCAAAATGATAATAATAAAAACAACTGAGAAAGTGTTAAGATATGCCAAGCAATGTAAAATGCCTGAGGCGTTTCCTAAGAGCTAATTACTTCCCTGTTTTAAGGATTAAGGAAAGGAATCGACCTGCATTGTGCCCAGATGTAAATGGTTAATGGGATTTAAATTCTTCTTTCTGCTTTGAGGCTGAGGCAGCCAGCAAGAGATCCCCCAACCAGTCTGGCCTCAGAGGAATGCTAATCAGAGTTCTAGCACCAGAAGGCTACAGAAACCAAGTGCTAATTAGTTTCAGATAAGAACGTTCTGCAATTCCTTGGAGGTGATTTAGGTTTGACTTGCATTTTCTCCTATATATTTACTGGGTGTTGTTGTGATGAGTCATGAAAACTCTTGATTGAAAGTTTATTAATAAGTTTTCCTGTTTACTTCAAGGGAGAGAGATGTCATTATTGTGCACATTTTGCTGAAGTAATGTGACTGAGCCGGAGAAGCCCTGTCCAATTACCTAATTACTTCAAGGCCAGTCCCAATACATCCTTCTGTGTGGGGCGTTATTTCTGTGGAAAGTGGTACTATTCTCTTGTTATATAGGTGACTGGAAGTTCTTTCCGTGTTGTGTTCTAATTGTTATAACCTGCCCTGGAACCTAGGGTGAAGGGCAGGCAAAAAATAATACCACTACTTTCCAGAGGTATTAATATGGCAGCAAATTTTGAAGACACCAGTTAAGTAGTTTACCTTGTTTCCTTCCATATCCCACGAGCAGCATCACACGGAACTTGCTTGGACGGTAAGGAGCTCATATATATGCAAGACTTTTAGATGGCTGGGTTAATACGAGAGAATTCTCAATGACAGTCCTATGTTTATAATTCGATCAAAGAGACCAGCATTTCCTATATCCCTCTATAGGAATTTAACTCTGCCTTTGCCCTGGTCTTACAAAGGCTGCCTTTCTCCTGTGATGCATCACACAAGACGCTGAACAAACTTCATTAGTTACTGTTGGATATATGCAGGCTTTGAAGCTGACACACCAGCACTGCACAGAGAGTTCAAAAGGAACTCCATCTCCCCCTCAACTGGCAATAGTGTTGGGAGGCATGGAAGTCCTTCTTTCCCCTCCCTCCGTCAACTTAGTCTGCTACAGTACTGTTGTAGGGGCCACTACCCAGGATTCCTGCTTGTAATGCTGCAGAAGCCATGTTTCAAATACCAAGTAGGGGAGGGAGGAGGAGGCAGTAGTAATGGAGAGCAGAGCTGCCACAGCAGCCAAGTAATGGCATTTGGGAGGAAGGCGGGTTAGGAGGATGGATTTGGACCCCATTACAATTCAGAAATGTGTAATCAGGGCTGCAGTTGGCTCCACATTGGGATCAGAATTTTGCAGCCTTGGGGGCCAGCTCATTTGATAAACTTATTCTGAACTGAATGAAGAGTAGAGTGCGTGGAAATAGACTGCTTTTCACCAGTTTGAACCTGACTCTCCCACTTCTAAATCCACACTATAGCTGCAGCTGATGAGAGGTTCTAATTATTTAATATATTACGCTGGAATTCATCTTTGCAATCAGCATTCATTGTGGTTCTATTTCTAGATTTATTTATTTTTAGAGATTTTTTTTTTTTAGTGTAATCCAGTGGTCTTTGAAATGGAGCAAAAAGTGCATTTCTGATGCAGGGCATCAGTTTTTGTATGTGCTACTCTTCATGAAATGAAGATTGACAAGCAATAATGGCTTCATTATATGTTTTCCATAGCATTTACCATCCTATAAATCCATTGCCTAGAACTGCAATGGGGTTTATTTTGTTTGTGTGTGTGTGTGAAAAAGAGAGGGAGGGAGGGAGGGAGAGAGAGAGAGAGAACACATAGACAGACTATGTGTAAGTGTGAATGAGGAGACCTGTCATCTTGGACAACTTGTAACCACCAGTTTACCCTACCCTAACAGCTGTGTATGGTAGCCCAATGAATCTCTTGTGTTTGCCTCATGGCTGGAATGTCAGTGCCTGGGTGAAGGGGCTTGACCAGCAAGCAACCAACAGGCCACAATGGATATGTGCCTAGTAGGGGGTCATCCAGCTTCACAGGTTTCCAGTTGTGCAGGCCTGTCATTCAGTTTGCAGGTACTATAGTTCATGAAGCAGGGTAAAAAGTTAAGGAAGGGGAACAGTGGGTGGGTGGGTGGGGATAGGAATGAGAAGTAAAAAGAAAGGAGAAGAGAGGTTAGCATTGAAGGAAATCTAGAGAAAGGATTGGAAAAGCATGAGAGAGAAACTTTGATCTACATTCCTTGGGCCAAACATCATCCACTTCTCTGCTGGTTGTATATAATGCGTGAAGACATATTTGCCCATTTATGCCACACCAATTTGCTGTCTTAGGCTACAGCAGATATTGTGGATTCTCAAGATGACAATTGGTGTCCTGTAAATCGCTGGAAATGTGATGTTTCATCATGTTGGCATGTTGTGTAGTTGAGTGTCATGCAGCATAACGTGCAAAAGCTTTCCAGTCCCTTTGGACAACAAATGCATCTCCTTCTGCCAAAGTAATCAAAACCATTAATGCCTACACTCTCCTTATTTTGCTCTACCGGCATCATTTTGCTTCTGTCAGTTGCTTGTTAGACTGGACAGGAGATGAATTTCCTGGACTAGCCAACGAGGAAAAGGCTATAAATGGTAAATGCTAGAGGCATTTCAAAGAAAATAGCAGGCTGCCTGAACACAGGGCCCTTCCAGATGTTCTTTTTATTGGACATTCATGATGATTTGTGCTTATGATGGTATCGCAGTGGTTATACATGAACCCACTTTCAATACTGTTTGCACCGGCAAACGTTTCAGGCCATAATGATTTCCCCCCCCCCCCAGTCAGCATATGACCATTAGCTTCTTGCTGAAATCCTGTACCCTTTTATACTACAAATATTCCAGTTTATTTATTTTTGTCCTGCTTTTGTTGCATTACAGCACAAGAGGGCTCCTCCAGACAGCAATAATGCAACAATGTTCGGGAAGCGTTGCAGAACCACTCATAAAATGGAATGATGTGTGGATACTCCAGTATAAATTCACCACTAATGCCCTATTATTGTGTCAATAACATGTTACAGAATACACCTGCCAAAAAAAGCCCACCAGTCTGGAGGGGCCCACAATCTCATGGAATGTGTGGTGCTTTTTTGAGTCTACCCAAGTAATATAAGCTATGTCGTCTTCCACCCCGCTTCTCAGAGTTCTTGAGCTCTTACTAATAGCAGCTGGAATCAGCAAAACTCTTTGTTTTGCCCCACAAAATGTAAGAGGAAAGGGCTGTGTGATGTAACTGGGCCAGGATCATCTGTTAGTCTGTAATCCTATGTATGCATATTTGCAAGTAACCTCCACTAAACATGGTGGGAGTCGATGTCTGGGACTGGCAGGAGCCACCAAGGTCTTCCTCGGAGCCAGCAGTATTTGTGAGGCAGTTGCTGGCTAAGGAGGAAGGAGGGGAGTGAGAGCCAGAGAACTGGTCAGCAGGGGCAAGGTGGAAAGGATTAGGCGTTTGAGGGAAGAGTCTCAAGGGAGCCTTGAACAAACCCAATGAGTGGGAGCTGGCCTGATCTCAGAGGGCAGAGAATGTCAAACGGGATTAGTTTTGAGGCCTAGTGTAGAAGCACCATATGCATCTGGAACTGCAAGTGGAGGAGGTTAAAATGCCATTTTTCCATCCTATAACATGCACCAAACACTGTTTGCATCGTTTACTATTTATCGTTTTACCACCCTATTGTCTCCTAAACTATTTTTTCTATTACTCCAGCAATGCCAACCCAACTTCTCTATAGTCTCCTAACTTTCCAGTGCCAAGTTTTCCATTCTTTTTGAAAACCTACCATATTATTATTTATATATTTCTTTTTTCTCATCACACACGAATGCTAAGAACAGTTGTGGTGCTTGCTTAAAAAACCTTTTCGTTTCTTCTGTGATTTCTAACAATACTGTCCCCCTCTCCTTTCTAATTATATTAGAAGCCATTCTGAAACGGGAACACACATTTCTGGGCTGTTTTAGAAGGTCCAGTTACTAGCTAAGTTTACTTGGGGACAGATAGATTGTAGTTGACAGCAAAAGCTATAAGGTGCGTTAATGTCACCTTTCAGGCCAAAGCACTTCCCAAAGGCACGCTCTTTTTATTTCACATAGGAGCCTGCTGATAAGACTGAGATCAGAAACCTTCCACAATGGCTGCATTTTGCTTGGCACAGCTATGTTTAAGAAATGAGAAGGTAATGTGCTTTCATGTTGAGATAATTCTATAGAGGCTGTGCCATAATTCACAAGCAGCAGCAGGAACCCATTCCATAATCCCAGTCAGAATCAAGAGGCTGGCATTTCAATCAACCCATCAAAGGGAGTGGGGGAAAAAAACAAAGGCAAGGCAGTGGCTTTATATATGCCTTTTAAGGAAAACGCACATGAAAGATACCCGCTGCACCAAGGATTCCCTGCCCGAGCTGCTTCAGGTCGTGGCGGATATGCTCCTGGAGACACCTAGTTTGGTTGTCTTAGGGGATTTTAACATCCATGCCGACACGACCTTACAAGGGGCCGCTCGGGACTTCGTGGAAAGCATGGCCTCCATGGGGCTGTCCCTGAATAAGTCTGGTCCAACTCATAGCCGCGGACATGCCTTAGACCTGGTGTTTACCTCTATGGATGTTGGTGATCTGACACTAAGTAAAAGTGAAACAAAAGAAGTGCCATGGTCAGATCACTTCCTGGTGCAACTGGACTTCTCTGCGACCCTTCCCCTCTGCAGGGAGGTGGGACCGATTCAGATGGTCTGCCCCCGCTACTTAATGGATCCAATTGGCTTCCAGAGAGTGGTAGGGGATGCATTATCCCATGTTGATGGCCTTTCAGTTGATTCCCTGGTGGCCCGCTGGAATGCGGAGTTAACCAGGGCTATTGACTGTCTGGCTCCGAAGCGTCCTCTCCGATTGCATGGAGCCCGGACAGCTCCGTGGTTTTCCCCGGAGCTGAGGGTGATGAAACAGTCGCTGAGACGGCTAGAGCGCCGGTGGCGGAAAACTCATTCTGAATCAGACCGGACACGGGCTAGAGCTCAACTTCGAGCCTACCAAGTGGCAATGGCGACAGCGAAGAGGACCTTCTTCACTGTTTCTATTGCATCTGCAGAAAACAGCAGCAGGAGACTCTTCCAGGTGGTTCGCAACCTAGCAGAACCACCTTTGTCACCGGGGTCTGGTAGGGACCCCAAGATCTCCTGCAATGCTTTTGCAAAGTTTTTTGCAGATAAAGTCACTCAGATTCAGAAGGAGGTAGACTCCACCGTGGGAGCAGGGCCGGGGCGGGAGAGTGCTAGAGCCCTGTCTAGTCATGTTTCATGGGATCAATTCCAATCTGTTACCTCCGAGGATGTGGACAGGCTGCTTGGACGAGTGAAACCGACCACCTGTCTCCTAGATCCTTGCCCATCCTGGCTTATAAAAGCTAGCCGGGAAGGGCTGGGCGATGGGCTCTGCGCGGTGGTGAATGCTTCCCTCTGCGAGGGAATCTTTCCAGACCCGCTGAAAGAGGCGGTCATTAAACCGCTTCTTAAAAAAACATCTCTAGACCCGGCCAATATGGCCAACTATCGCCCAGTCTCAAATTTACCATTCTTGGGCAAGGTGATTGAGCGGGTGGTTGCTGAACAACTCCAAGCACGCCTGGAAGATGCGGACCATTTGGATCCCTTCCAATCAGGATTCAGGCCTCATCATGGGACTGAAACTGCCTTGGTCGCGCTGGTTGATGATCTCCGGCGGGCTAGGGACAAAGGTGAGAGCTGTTTCCTGGTTCTGCTGGATCTCTCAGCGGCCTTTGACACCATCGACCATAACATCCTTATGGACCGGCTAGAGGGGTTGGGAGCTGGGGGCACTGTTATACAGTGGTTCCGCTCTTTCCTCCTGGGCCGTGTTCAGAAAGTGGTGGTGGGGGATGAGTGTTCAGACCCCTGGGCTCTCACTTGTGGGGTGCCTCAGGGTTCTGTCCTCTCCCCCATGCTTTTTAATATCTATATGAAGCCGCTGGGAGAGATCATCAGGGGGTTTGGGTTGGGTGTTCATCAATATGCAGATGACACCCAGCTCTACCTCTCTTTTAAATCAGAACCAGTGAAGGCGGTGAAGGTCCTGTGTGAGTGCCTGGAGGCTGTTGGAGGATGGATGGCGGCTAACAGATTGAGGTTGAATCCTGACAAGACAGAAGTACTGTTTTTGGGGGACAGGAGGCGGGCGGGTGTGGGGGACTCCCTGGTCCTGAATGGGGTAACTGTGCCCCTGAAGGACCAGGTGCGCAGCCTGGGAGTCATTTTGGACTCACAGCTGTCCATGGAAGCGCAGGTTAATTCTGTGTCCAGGGCGGCTGTCTACCAGCTCCATCTGGTACGCAGGCTGAGACCCTACCTGCCCGCAGACTGTCTTGTCAGAGTGGTGCATGCTCTGGTTATCTCCCGCTTGGACTACTGCAATGCGCTCTACGTGGGGCTACCTTTGAAGGTGACCCGGAAACTGCAATTAATCCAGAATGCGGCAGCTAGACTGGTGACTGGGAGTGGCCGCCGGGACCACATAACACCGGTCCTGAGAGATCTGCATTGGCTCCCAGTACGTTTCCGAGCACAATTCAAAGTGTTGGTGTTGACCTTTAAAGCCCTAAACGGCCTCGGTCCTGTATACCTGAAGGAGCGTCTCCACCCCCATCATTCAGCCCGGACACTGAGATCCAGCGCCGAGGGCCTTCTGGCGGTTCCCTCACTGCGAGAAGCAAAACTACAGGGAACCAGGCAGAGGGCCTTCTCGGTAGTGGCGCCCGCCCTGTGGAACGCCCTCCCGTCAGAAGTCAAGGGAAATAAACAACTACCTGACATTCAGAAAACACCTAAAGGCAGCCCTGTTTAGGGAAGTTTTTAATTTGTGACTCTGTATTGTATTTTGATATTTGTTGGAGGCCGCCCAGAGTGGCTGGGGAGACCCGGCCAGATGGGCGGGGTATAAATAATAAATTATTATTATTATTATTACTAAAAGCAGGTTTTTTTTTTAATCTCCCAGTTGAGGTTCCATTTTGCATTCCAAAAGTTGATCCAAGCAAGTGCTGTATTGGTAACTGGATTTTTAAAATTAACCCTCCTGTATTCTGGACTTGGACGTGGGTGGTGCTGTGGTCTAAACTGCTGAGCCTAGGGCTTGCCGATCGGAAGGTCGGCGGTTCGAATCCCTGCGACTGGGTGAGCTCCCGTTACTCTGTCCCACTGTCCCAGCTCCTGGGAGTTTTAAAGCACCTCAAAGTGCAAGTAGATAAATAGGTACCACTCCAGCGGGAAGGTAAACGGCGTTTCCATGCACTGCTCTGGTTTCGCCAGAAGCGGCTTAGTCATGCTGGCCACATGACCCGGAAAAACTGTCCACTCCTTCAGCGAGATGAGCACCGCAACCCCATAGTCATTCGCAACTGGACTTAACTGTCAGGGGTCCTTTACCTTTTTATTCTGGACTTTGGTGCAACAAGAAGTTATTGCACACTGCCTCAATGCAGTATAGGATAGTACAGGAAATCTCGTATCTGTATGGTAGTTGCATAGCTGTGTATCTCTGTGGGGCTCTGTAAATAGTTCCCAAGTACGTTTTAAAGATGGAATGACAAAGATGGGGAAACACAGTTGGCAGCATTAAAAAGAAGACTGTGCTTTCCATTGTCCTTGGTAGGGAAGTAGGGCGAAGAGGGAGGGAAGGGAGAGAACTGCCAAAAATAAATAAATAATAAAGGCTTGATCATGCTGGCCCTGATACAGTTTTACACGATAATTTGTACTTCATTTCAATCTGCTAACTGCACAAAAAGTCCAAAGATCTCTCAGTTGTTTTGTGATATTTCTAATTCAGATTCTTCCTGCATATGTCTGGAAACTGCATATGACTTTCCCCCCCAATTTGCATTTCTCCTAATTAGCTGAAGTGCACCTTGATATACCTACCGGATGAGTGTTAGAAATAGAAAATCAAATAGCACAGAATATATCTCCCAGAGCTCTCTCTCTAATGGAAGAAGCTGCCCTGTATCCAACCCTATATTTTCTAGCTGTCATTATCAAAATAATTAGATTACTAGAAAGCTATTAGTTTGATCATTTAGCTCATAATTATTAAGCGTCGTGGTGGAGAAACAGAAAACAGGGAGAAACTTCCATTCAGATTTAAGGGTGTTAGGTTAGCTTACCGCCCAGTTATGTTTCACTCTGATTGTTCTTGCCAACCACACAGCCGGGATTTATCTTTTCTCCTCAGTCTATCCTTTCTTTCAGATCAACTCAGCAGTGAGGTATTTTTGACATCATAGCCACTTCCATGGTGTCATAAATTATGAAGTCACTACCTCCAGATTGTTCAAGGGAGGGTCAAAGGGGAGGAAATAATTGATTCAGACTATCATAGACTTCTTCAAATTGAAAAACAAATAACCAGATGTATTTAGAAAACCTAATTGCACATGGAATCAGGAAAAAGACACATGAACTTGGGTTTCATATGGGTTGCAACTTCAATGATTTAAAAGATGAGCAGCATAATAATTTTTTGTTAAGAACATAAGAACAGCACTCCCGTATAAGACCAAAGTCCTATCTAGCCCAATAGCCAGTTTCCACAGGGGCCAACCAAATTCCTATGGGAAACCCACAATCAGAACATGAGAGCAACAGCACTCTTCCAACATGTGAGTCTTGGCAACTAGCATATGGTGGTTCAACTTAAGCATCCCTCATGGCTTGTAGTCAAAGATAGCCTTACCCTCCATGAGTTTGTTTAATCTTTTAAAGCCAACTGAGCTGGTGACTGTCATTCATTGTCCAACTGCCACCCTAAACGCAGGGATTAATAACACTTGATATGAGATAGTGGAGATCCAAACTCTGCCAACCTCGTTCCAATGTCTGGGTAGACCCAACCTGGCTCTGAGCTGCTCCTGGTGTCTCCCAGCCAAAGGTGTGCATGGAGAGGTCTAGCTGAATTGTACCTCCTCCTGAACATTTGGCTTTGGGTACGTGAAGGGTTATTGGTGCTCAGTCTAGAGAAGACACTCTCACTTTCAAAGAGATGTTTTGGGGTTCTCTGAGGCCATCACATGATTCCTGATGCTCCTTCAAACAAATTATTAGTTTTAGGTATAGGCTTAGCTTGGAATGCAGTTGGGGCTTTTAATCTAGGGGGTGCCTTGTCTAGCATTAGAAGAGGCGTGGCCATTTTCTCCCATTTCCCTATTCCTCTTCAGCCCCCAGCATTGCTCTCCCCAAAGTTGGCTCATGAGGGTTGCCACGGGGGTGGAGGGGTGCTCCAGAACAGGGTGGAAGGTGGAATGTGGGGCCGTAGGCAGAAGAGTGAATTGGCAAAAATGTTCTCTCACCCTTTTCTGTTTGTGGTGGTGTTTCTGAATCAAAAGCCCTTCTCTGAGCTCAAGCTCAATTCCACCCAAGTTTCTGAAGAAGTACATGAAATCAGCATGATTCATCATGCTATTGCCTTTCTGTTTTGCTGCTCATTATATTCACTTGAATCTTGGTCCAATTATGAGCCAATGCTGGATTTGGTTAGAGTTTTAGATTTGGACTGGGAATACCTGAGCTCACAAACATACTTAGACATCATGCTTACTGAGTCAGTTACTCTCTCAGCCTAACAACATACAAGTAGTTTCAGAAGAAATCTGTTGCATAGCATCTTAACTCTAAATAAAATAATTAGGGTTGATCTGATATGTTTTTCCTCCATAGAAAAGTCCTTTGAAAAAAAGCATTATGCCCAAATCAAAATTAATTTGGATTTATTGTGGTAAAATAATTACTAGCCCCACATCTCATCTCACACCCAGTATTTCATGTTTCCCCCACTCAACATACTTTTTTAATGGCGGAATAATGTTGTATAAGAATCTGACCTTCATTTGCCAGCCTTGCGGTACAAAAACTGTTTTTTATAAATAATAATAATGTTGCAGTCATATAAAACAAGACATGATTTTCCTACTTCACCCGCAAATTGCAAAATGCCTGTTAGGTTTCTTTGTTTTCTTCAGAGTAGGATTAAAAATGTGACTCACTCTCTGTTCTTCAAAGTGCTCCAGGGGGGAAATGCTTACTTGACTGGCATTGTTATTTTTTCACTGGGCCTTTCTGGTGAAATTTGCCTTTTAGCAGCATCCACTCATTGTTATTATTTGAAGGGAAGTGTTCTAGTAGTAGGGCTATACTTTTCACAGAATTGAATGGATGTTTTGTCCCCATTTAATAATAATTCTGTTGTCTGACTGCTGCCCCTTTCTGGTTGCTAATGAGTTTTCCTTAGTACCAATGATGATTTTACCTTGTTTTTCACCCTGCCTTTAATTATACTACTGAATGCATGGTGGAAAAGAATGAATCTGTTTTGCATTTCCTGAGAGACTGTTTGAGACTTGCACAATTCCCTTCTTTTTCTAAGTGAGTCATGCATCTTGCTTCTTTACTTCTCTGACAGCTTTCTTCTCTTATTTTATTTTTAAACCTTTAAAATATATATATCTCTTTTCTAGGAATCTTGTTTTCCAAGAGGATTTCCATGGAAAATCTGTTGGCCTATAATTTTTTTTGCCAGTTCTATTTTCGTTGTCATTCCATCAATAATGTCAGTTACGTGATTCGGATGTGCACATTTTGCTTGCAGTTGCACTGAACAATGGATTTGGTAGTCTTCTGTATAAACAGGAATGCAGATTCTTGTAGAATACAGATTTCTAGCATAGAATACTAGAAAATAGGATATTCAAAGCAGCTGTTTTCCACAGGCCACACTCTTCCTATGCTGGTGAGCTTCAATATGGACATAACAAAGACAATGTTTAGCTTCTTAACTTGCATGAGTTCAATGGGACAGACTTAAACATATTCTCTCCTCTGAAATAATGGAGTATTAAAAGGTTGAAACCTTGGCTTTATCATCACTACTGTATTAACATTTAGATTATATTGCTTGCTGTGGTCACCCATGGCTGAGTCTGATCTTACAGTACATTCTCTAACTCATTTCAAAATATCTGAAGAACATACATTTCCCTGTTGCTGATTAGATTTGTTTGATTTTGTTGTTCTATAAGTTTTTATGCCTTAATTTATTGTTAATCACCTTGATTAGAAAGATGATAAAAAACATTTTAAATCACTTTTAGAAAGAAATGTAGTGTTGAAATGGCAAGAATGAGGTAACATACCTTCCAGGTGCTCCAGGAAAAAAACAGGACATCCTTTTTTTTAATACAAGATCTTGGTGGCCATTTGGGTGTGACGCTCTCATGTTGTGCAGGGACATAGCTAGCTGCAATCCACCCAGGAAGGTGGCAATGTGAGCTGCCCACGGAGTCCGCCTGGCGGATGCAAGCCCCATGCTGTCGTTTCAGAGAGACGTGTGGCTCAGGTGCGCTGCAAGCCAGGCCCCATGGTAAGTGCCACCCCCTGCGGTGTGCCATTTTGTCACCCCCCTCAGGGATGACACCCGGGGTGATCTGCATCCCCGCACCCCCTTCCTATGCCCCTGATGTTGTGCTCTCGCCCCCAAATAGTGCATTAGGAGGGGGCAAGAGCGAGGCATGGGTCACAAGACTCACCAAGGAGCATGTTCCAGAAGATGCGCATCCTGGTTTTGTGTTGGAAAAATGTTTTGGTATGATATATGTTGCACAAAACTGAGACAATCCAGGAATGCCCTCTCTCCACACACGAATGAAGGAGCAATTTAGGATCCAAACAGTTATGTTTGGGGCTTGTCACTCTTGCATTTTTATCACTCGATTTTGTTACAATACACTGGGACACAAAATTCATTTCAGCATTTTGATATTTTTGTTAATTAAAAGAATCCATTAGGGTTATTAATTCCTGTACATATTTCCGCCCCATGCATCCATCTCTGAAATATTTTCCAATATGATCTAATATTATTTCTGCTATCCCATTTCTCTTTCCACCAAACAAAACAAGTGCATTTCAAAACTGCATTTCTTTTTCTCCAAAACAATAATTTTAATTTTCAATTTCAGTTTTTCATGCTTTTTAATGTTTGTGTTAAATTCATCCTTTTGTACCTTTTCCTACATGATGTTTGCCAATAAGATTCTCTGGGAATCTTGCCAACTTTCTTTTTAATCCTTCACTTATCCCCTAATCTAAAAACTCTCCAAGGAAATTTCTCCTCTTGTGAGCAACAGGTATCTTGGCTGGGATAAATGGGGGAAGCTACTTACATCTCCAGACTTCATTAATGGTTCTCATTATCATCAGTTCTGTAAATCAACAGATGGACAGCTGACCATCTTCCTTTCCTGAGGAATTATTGTCCACAAATTTTCGCTCCACAAATTTGGTCCACAAATAGCCATTATTTTTGGCCACTACTGAATCTTCCCATCATTCAGTTGCCTGGCATTTGATTAGAACTCATGGGAAGGAAAGTAGTCTGTTCACTGTACTTGGGGATCTGCAGAAGTCAAAAACTCTGAGAATTTTCCTGGCTGCCTCTGCCTTCTGAAAAGGCTGAGCATCAAGTTCACAATCGCTTCCTTCCAAATTCCCTGCAGTTTGCTGAAAACTTGGCAAATCTTGTTCTCAATGCCAGAAGGAAGAGTTGGTCACCATTTTGTGGATGGTTCTCTTCAGTAAATGCCCAAGGAACAGCACTGTATATGCTGTGTCCCATTTATAATCAGTGACACTGACTGATGGTTGGATGCTGAGTGGGAAAACTATGCCCTGTTCATTCTGTTAAACACTTCAGTATTACACTCCAAACCAGGAAGATGTAGAAAATCAGACTGGTGACAGAAAAAGGCACCAAATTCAAAAAGTGCCAAGTTATACTGTACCTAGCAAGAACTGGGAATCCACTCCCAATTCCAGACCCAGTGCATCAAGAGCCCCATGTAATACAAGGAAGGGCAGGAGGGAGGCTGTTGGGCTTTGAGGAAATGTGAAATTGGAAGGGACCCCCCATGCAAGGTGGCTGGAGAAGTTGGTGCCGTGGCCAGTGCCAAAACAAGCTCTTATTGTAACCACTTCTTGGTGAGTACCAACACCATTTTTATCTAGAAAAAAGGCACTGGTTGTGGGTAACAGATTAAAAAAACCAACACGCTGGATTTGCAAGTAAGATTAAATCTGCTTCAAAAGGGGGGTGGCAGGGAAAGGGTTGGCATTTTAATGCCAACAATGTCATGTGGATAATGCAGAAAACCCCTATGTATGAAGAACGCTGATTCCACAATAAACACCTGTCCAATAGCACCCTGTGAAAGCCAGCTCCAATTGTATGAAAATAAACTCCAGTTAGGGATTTTGTTACCTGAATTCTGTATTGGGGAGGTGAGGAGAGTATTGGCCTTTTAAATTTGGATGCTCTGTGTAAACACAATTTATAGGGGTTGGGGTTGGATGATTAAGCCTCTGACTGAAGGCTTTAAAACATCAAAGAGAGGAAAGATAAGAGACAATCCACTGGATGTCACCCTTTGCTCAGACCTGCATTATTCCAAGTATCTAACAACAGCAACAAACATTGCCATGTATGTGCAGTTTATGCCTTTTGGTTGTTTATTATTAGAAAGTTTCTCATCTGCATCTTACAATGTAAAGAAAACATCTGTTTTTAAATCTCTTATTTAAAAAGCTATAGTTCTTTTGAGTTCTCACACCTGACAATAGTGTTGTGCTTGCACAGTAGATCTAGAGCTGCTTTAATGATCCCATAGGGATCTTTTGCAAGGGGCAATTCAGAGTCAGCTCAAGACACTTTGCTGCCTGAGGCAAACACACTGATCCTCCTTCTCTTCTGCCCTCCTCCCTAAGAATGCTATCTGTAGGATGCTCCTACAGGGCTGATACCCTATAGGAGTGTCACCACCTGTAGGTCATTTGGAGTTTTGGAGTCCATTCTTAGCAATATGCTGATGACACACAACTCTACTCCTTTACATCTGCAGATGTTGCAGTGGATGTGCTGGACCGTTGTCTCAGTAATGGAGGCCAGTGGCAAGGGATGATGGGTAGTGTAGTCCAGCAACATCTGGAGGGGCACAGCTTAGAATACCCTTTGTCAATTCCCTGTTGCATGCCTTTTGTGTGAAAAGCTATGAGCCTATTATACTGCACAGCTGTGTACTCTACTGTTCAGGCATACAAAATGTGTTCCATGAAGATGCTTAGTGATGGGTGGGTAGCACCCATTAGATTTACAGGGAGCTTCTGCATGTACATTTGTATGCCATTGGTTTTGCTTTTCTCATTTAAAGCCTTAAAGAACTTGGGACCAGGTTACCTAAGAGACTGTGCCATTCCTATATCTCTGCCCAGCAACTGCACTCCTCGGATGAGGCACTGCTGTGAGTGCCACATGCCCCAGAGGTGTTCTTTAGTTTGTACTAGAAATTGGGCACTTGGCAGCTCCAGCGCTCTGGACTCAATTACCAGCTGAAATTAGAAAGGCAGAACCTTTAGCCTCCTCCCACTGAAGACATTTCAGTAATATATAATATAAGGCAACCCAGCCATATATTAATTGTATATCTGTAGAAATGGTATTATTGTTTTTAGACTTTGTAGGAATGGCTTAAAAAAAGAAGTTTTAGACTTTGTAGGAATGGCTTACTAACATGAGTTTGGCCAAACTGCGAGAGGTAGTGAAGGATAGGCGTGCCTGGCGTGCTCTGGTCCATGGGGTCACGAAGAGTCGGACACGACTGAACGACAACAAGGAATGGCTTTATTGTTTCAGAGTGTATAGAAATGGCTTTCTTGTATTTTTTAATTTTATTTCATTTTCAGCCCATTGTGTGCCGCTTTGATGGATTCGGGCTGTGAAGCAGTTTTATCAGTTTGTTCAATCAACACACACACACACACACACACACACACGAATGCTTTGTCCACATGCATAATTGGGAATCCTACCTTTTCTACAGGCATGGGGTCTCCCTGCAGATGTTCTCATGAATCTGGCATAGGAATATAGGAAGCTGCTTTATACCGAGTCAGACCATTGGTTCATCTAGCTCAGCACGGTCTGCACTGAGCAGCAGCAGCAGCAGCTTTCTAGGATTTCAGGGAGGTCAGGCATTGAACCTGGGAGCATCTGCCTGCACTGCAGATGCTCTTCCATTGAGATATGGCTCTTCCCTATTTGTGTTTAGGTAAAGGTAAAGGGACCCCTGACCGTTAGTCCAGTTGCGGATGACTCTGGAGTTGCGGTGCTCATCTCACTTTATTGGCCAAGGGAGCTGGCATACAGCTTCAGGGTCATGTGGCCAGCATGACTAAGCCACTTCTGGTGAACCAGAGCAGCGCATGGAAACGCCATTTACCTTCCCGCCGGAGCGGTACCTATTTATCTACTTGCACTTTGACATGCTTTCGAACTGCTAGGTTGGCAGTTACTGATCTGTGTTTACTGAACACCATTTGAATGCTTGAACAGGGCCATAGTTAGTGCATTTTTTGTTCTGCCTCTATACCATGGGTAGGCAAAACTAAGGCCTGGGGGCCGGATCTGGCCCAAATGCCTTCTAAATCCGGCCCGCGGACGGTCCAGGAATCAGCGTGTTTTACATGAGTAGAATGTGTGCTTTTATTTAAAATGCATCTCTGGGTTATTTGTGAGACATAGGAATTCATTCATTTTTTCCCTTGAAAATATAGTCCGGCCCCCCACAAGGTCTGAGGGACAGTCGACCAGCCCCCTACTGAAAAAGTTTGCTGACCCCTGCTCTATACAATGGCTCAGGGAGATAAAAAGGGTGGGCGAGAGGGATGACAATACAACCAGACTAGCAACTCAGAATAGCAAACAAAATATACAGTGTACAGTCATACCTTGTGTTTGCGTTTGCTGCGGGTTGTGAATGGCGCGGGTTATGAACGTGCCAAACCCGGAAGTACCAGAATGGGTTCGGCAGGTCGCGCATGTGCAGCCGCGTCAAATGATGTCACGCGCATGTATAGACGCGATGAATTGCGACCCGCGCGTGCGCAGAATCGGTGCTGCGGGTTGTGGACTGCTCAGGATGCGAACGGGGCTCCGGAACGGATCCCATTCACATCTAGAGGTACCACTGTATTTCAGCTATTAAGATGGCATGCCAGGCCTGATGCATGCTGCTTATTCAACAGTGGCTTAAACAGGAGAGCAGAAGTTCTGTTTTGTCCTTTGGATAGACTGTAAGCCACCTACTAATGTTTGGTTAGCATGTCACAGCTCAGAGCAAGTGCTGCATTATTAGATGATGCCCGAATGAGTTCTATTTTCAGCCATTATTCAGTTGTCCTACAGAACCCATTGAAGAGTCATTCAGGCCCTTTTTGGGGGATGGTCCGTGGCTGCCCTATTTCCACAGGAGTTTGCACGGAGTGGCCAAAATGATAGCATTCCTTCACATCACTCATCCTTCCCATCACACAGACCATTTACTCAAGCAGCATGTTAGCGGGATGATTTTGACCCTAAGTAAATATCCTCTTGAAAGTCATTTTAGTTGGTGCCAATGAACCAAACTGCTCATTAATTGGAGCGATGTCCTGTAATGCTCCATTTGTAGCAGCAATTCAAAATCCATCATATGTGGGCTTTGTTTGCCTCCATTCCATTAAGCTGTCATGGGATGCTTCTGGTTTTGTGGCATTTCATTTTGCAAAGCTCTTCAGGGTCAAAAACCCAGGTGCACACAGCTGTCCTTTATAATTGCGTTTTCAATGACACACATTAGGTTTTCTCCCCCCTCCCCTCTTTTTGGTTCAACACTTCAACAATACCAGCATTTTAATGGCCCCAGGAGAGCTCTGAAATTAACATTCCTTTAAGGTAAATGAGGAAGTTCACTTACAGTATCTGGTGCTCAAATTTCTGATACCTCCTGTGCCTACTAGGTGGAGAATGAAACTCAAATAGTATATATAGCTACACTTGAGCCTCTTCCACCCTTTAGTCTTTCATTAAGTACCAAGCCTCAGGTCATAGGATGGGTAATTGTTGACATGAACTATCACCTTCATAACTATACTCACAGTGCAATTTATTCCAAAATAAGTCACATTGTGTCCAATTTACTCCCAGGTAAATGTAGATAGTTGCAATACACAAACGGTGCCCTCCAGACCTTATTGGACTCCAGCTTCCATCAGCCTCTGCAGCATGGGTCTTGGATAATGGGAGTTATAGTCCATCAATATCTGGAGCGTGTGGCACATGTCCGATCTACTCCAGCCTGTCACTTTAAGATCAGCAAATCACTGTGGTCCATCCATCTTGTTAAGCATGTCTTCCCTTCAATACACAAGCTGAGAAAAGGGTTCTTTCTGGCAGAGAGGTAGAGAAACATGGCAGCAATTGCCAGCCCAGCTTCCAACTCCCAAGAATGGTGGATGGAAGGGTGTGTTTGTATCTGTAGAAACCAGGTTTTTGCCTGGTTGGATTGTAGTCTACTGTACAAAATGCAAGCTGCAATCCTTTGCAGTGCCCAGCTTTGCCTCCGGTCTCAACTCCCTTAACTACTGCTACCTTAAACATGCAGCCACTGGAAGGTTTCCCACAAAGGAACGGAAAAAAGTTACCCTCCCCTGAGTTTAAAGTGATGCACCACCTGAGCTCTTCTGCTGCTGCACCGGGGTGTGTGTGCCCCCCCAGGGTGTGGGGCGAGGTGCTTGCGGGGCAGGGCATGCTAGAATCCCAGTGCCCAAGCCCCATTCCACTCCAGCACCCTGCAGGCCCGCATTGCTTTTTTGAGTAGCGTGGAGCCTGCAGCTAGTCTGCCTGCTGCCTCCCTCTCAGCTGTAGAAGGGGCAGGCAGACGCAAGCCCCACACTGCCCTTTTGGGCAGCGGCAGAGCCTGCAGGCGCCCAAGCCACCACATCACTCCCAGGAGAGACGCATGGCTCAGGCACGGTAAGTGCCGCCCCCCACCCCACCCCACCGAGCTACGCCTCTACTGCTGCCAGATGCTAAAATGATTGCATCACAGCGTCTATTTTTTTTTAACCTATCAAACAAAATGGAAGCCCACAGACAAATCTCCACTTGCCAAGGGACTACAAAGTGTTTTCAATGATAGGCCTCAATACAGATCTGGTGGAGCACATTCAGTAGTGACTCATAAAGATTCCCAGCCATCCCACACAATCTGTTAAAATGTCCTCAGAAAGAAGGGTCTGCGTTGTATAAACTTTGGCCTTTCGGTGTCTTAATCTTCTTCATGTTCTTATGCTCTTTTTGATTTGCCTGCAAATGTGTCTAAAGGCTGCTGTAGAGGATTGTGATTCCTTTTAAAGAATCTTATCTCCAATCTATCCTGTGCCTGTTATGGGGATAAATGGAGACTGCTTTAGGGCAAGGAGCCCCAAAGCATTACCGGTATTTCCCTCCTTATTCATTTAGTGCACAGGCTCACAATGACAAAGTCTAAACTCACAGGCTCTGAATATAAATGCTATCTTGCTATGCATGCCATCTCATATCTCTTAGAACCCACCCTATCCCAGAGGAAGGAGGAGGAAGTACACACAAATGAGCATCCATATTCTCTGATTTAGCAATATCCCAGTTCTTTTTTCCCATTCACTTTGATTGGATATAGGAATATCAGAAGTTTTAGGAGTGCAATCAACCTCCTTTTTAATACTACAAAATATTAATCCTCTGGTATCTGAATCAAAGTGCAAAAGGTAGAACCAGAACCACACCCCCCCCCATACAAGTCAAATAATTTTATTAATAATCCCTCTCCATATAGAAATCAGCCCAGTGCCCAAGCACCGTACTTGGGCCCAGTATAGATTGGTAGCAGAGCCCCCTTCTTCTAACACCACCCATTAAAGGCCTTGTTTATTTGGAAAAAAACTGGAAGGTTGATGTAGGGGAAACCCTACTGAGGAAGACTTTTGTCTTTGAGGAGGTAGGTTGACTGGTTTGTATGATTCTTCTTCCCTGCTTATTGGCACCTCTGGGACCCGCAAGGGATTTTGGTTGGATTTAATGGTTTACTCTTTGTGCTCCAGGGTAAGTAGCAGCAGGATGTGGGCCAGCTGTAGGCTAAATAATGCAGTTGCAGGGTTGATTAACTATGCTGGCCCCTAGTTTAACAGGTGGTAAGTAGAGGAGGAGGCTGTAGCAGCCCTGCACATTGACAACAACTTTGGGGAGTCAGCAGATCTGAATATTCCTGCTCCTCTTCTGGTCCCTGTATCAGCTCCCTGGGCCGCAGCAACAGGGGAGACAAGAAGCTAAGGAAGCATTTTAGAGTCATTGTCAAAGCTAATTATATGTGAGGCTACTTGGGATGGGGGAAATCAAGGAAATGCCTGCTCAGATCAGGGCCTAACCAAGAGCCAGGTGATGGAGCCTCCAGCTTCTATATCAGCTCCCAGTACAGTATGGGCTGCTTTGCTGCTAAAGTAACAACAGTCATCCAGGCTCCAGCCTTACTGACCTGCACAGGTGGACAAAATCCTATCAGTAGAACTATCCCTGGGTTCTTAATGCCCCTAATTTCATTGATTCTTGATCCTCCTGCTGCCACTAAAATGCCACTCCCTCTTGGTTCCTCCTACCTCTGCACAGGGCATATGAGCAAAAGGTAAAGAACTCTAGGACTTGTAGTTCTTGAGAGAGCTGGCGGCTCACCACCCAGAAGGTTGTTTGCTCTGCTTGGCTGTGGCAAACCTCAGAACAGAGAAACACCATTCAGGTTTGAGGAAATAAGATTGTGTAAACAGCCTTAAGCATGATCTACAGCAGGGGTGAGAAACTGCTTGCATTCACTAGGCCATATCCTTACCCACTCTGTCACCTGCAGGCTAAATTTGATGAGTGGGTAAGGCTGCCCATCTGTCAATCACATGCCATCATAATGATGTCAGGTGACTCACTTTTAAGTGCCTTGTATCACATTATAAAGCCCTGATAGAATCAACAAATTGGAAGGCAGGGGGAAGCGCAGAAGGGGATGCCTATTGGTATGAATGATAAGGACAGAGGTTGTTCCTGAACAAACATTCAGATATGCATGGGACCACACCAGTGTCATTTGAAGGGGGGAAATGTGGATTAACAGCTAAGAATACTCGGGGTCATAGCTGTCAACTTTCGGATTTGAAAATAAGGGATCAGCAGCCTCACCTATGACAGTCACATGGCAGTGGTGGGCAGAGCCAGAAGCAAAAGTGGGCGGAGCAGCTAGAACGCGGCATCCGCGCTCTTCCCCCATTTTTTCCCACGCTCCTCGCTCTGCTTTTTTACAGACAGAAAGAAATGTTTGCATTGCTGAGAAGGAACCAGAGGAAAGGGGTGGATTCTGTGTGTTTGCGTGTGTGTGCGCGCTTTAACGCCAAAGTTTGAGGGGTGGGGGTTGCGAGCAGACTCCTCGTTCTCCTCAAAGGGGAAAAAGGAGGAGCAGCAGCAGCAGCAGCAACCGAACCGGCCCCTTTGCCTGCCTCTTTGGTGTCTGCTTTCCTCCTCCCTTCCCTCTCTCCCTCCTCCCTGCCACTCGGCGCGTCCCCTCCCCTCGGAGTTGGCAGCTTGTTGGCCCAGCCGGAATCTCGCAGCTGTTGGCGCTGAGGGCCGGAGCTCTCCTGCCGGAGTTGGGCTTCCCGGGGGGTGGGGTAGACTGCTGCTTGGTCTCGCCCCACCGGCCCTCCTCCAAGGGACAGGAGCGGGAAACGCGTTTAAATACGGGGGGATCCCGGCCAATCCGGGATACTTGACAGCACTGTCAGGGGTGGACCTGTCTAAAGTCAGCCTGCCCCTGCAGTATGGCAGCATGTCACATGCAGGTGAAAGGATTTTATTCATTCCCAGTGGGAAAGCAAAACATGTAAGCCTGATAGACGCTGTCACTTTTAAGAAATGCTGTGAAAAAGTGGAGCTTGTAAACTTGCATTGCATTTGCCTGAGCAGAATCACAGCAGCTGGTTTTCCGCAGAGACCTATTTTATGCGGACTTGAAAACCTTATTGTTGCTGTGATTTTGTAAAGTCTCTTCAATGCATTGAGGCAAATCCCAAAGAATACTATTGCTGTAAGAAACAGAAGTTGAGTCACTTTGATGTTGTTGTTCATACAGTATTGAGCTTGGGACTATTAGCCAAGGTTGCATATGCAGGTAGTGGCGCAACAACTGTGGCACCTTGTCAATTATTTTTCCATTTTTTTGGGAGGGCCACCCTCATATTTAAAAACTGATATTCTTTCAAATTCAGGTCATTTCTCCCAAATGGGGAAGGATGTGAATTTTAATTAGGCTTAAGCCACCCTACTTAAGGGGAAATGATAATTTAAAGACTAGTTCAATTTAGACTTTGCTGGAACTTGAAATTCAATAATTAACAAAAACCTGAATGGATTTGTAAAAACTGTATTATTTTAATATTTATTGAATTTATATACCACCCTATACCCGCAGGTCTCAGGGCGGTTCACAGAATAAAATCAGAATATAAAACCACAAAATACATAAATAAAATAAAAACAACAACAACCCAATAGTGCTCCCCCCCATTTTAAAAGGGCATAGGGTTTCAATCAAATCAACCAAAGGCCTGGTTAAAAAGTAACGTTTTTTGCCTGGCACCTTAAGGTGTATAATGAAGGCGCCAGGCAAACTTCCCTGGGGAGAGCATTCCACAGCCAGGGAGCCACTGCAGAGAAGGCCCGTTCTCGTGTTGCCACCCTCTGGACTTCTCGAGGAAGAGGCACACAAAGGAGGGCCTCAGAAGATGATCTCAGGGTCTGGGTGGTTTCATGTGGAAAGAGATGGTCCTTGAGGTATTGTGGTTCTGAGCCATTTATGGCTTTATAGGTCAAAACCAGCACTTTGAATTGGGCCCAGAAACTAATTGGCAGCCAGCGCAGTCGGACCAGGATCAGTGTAATATGTTCAAATCGTCTGGTTCTGATGAGCAACCTGGCCGCTAAATTCTGCACTAGCTGAAGTTTCCGAACCATCTTCAGAGGCAGCCCTGTGTATAACACATTGCAGTAATCTAACCTTGAAGTTACCAGAGCATAAACAACAGTAGCTTGACTGTAAGCAAAGGTAGAGATCTGCTAGCTGCATTTTGGCAGTTGATTGAAGCTTCTGCCATATATTAGAAAAATAATTTCCCCAACACCTTCTGCCATGAACAAGGATGCAAAAACAACAATACATGAAACATTAGCTTTTCTTCAGTTTCCCTGCCTTACTTTAGATCCAAAAGGAGCACTAATCTTTTTAGTGCTCATTTTGGAACTCACTGGCTAGTTTGCTGCTTACAACACACCTAAGTAAAAAAAATAAAAATGGAATACTTATTACAGCCTCTTATGATTTCACCACCCTACCCATTACCCATGTATCACAGTAGTTACAAATATTGCTAATAACTGCTGAGATGCTTGATGCTATCAACACTTCTGTCAAGAGACCAAAACTGCAGGCATACCATTAGTTGCAACTACTATCATAAAAATGGTTGGGTATATGAGACATCAGAAAGTTAGTTCTTTCAGTGACAGGAGCCTGAGTAGGAAATGACATATTCCACAGAACCAATTTTTTGGCAGGTCTTAAAAGTTTCTTCCTTGGGAAAACAATATTTGATCTTTCTAAATAATGGTAGTAATTTGTCAAAAGAAGGAGAGGTGTGTGCTACACAGAATGGCCTGCTTTCTAGCAAAGCAGGACAAATTATGCATTTGCAAGGAGGAAATGAGTTTTTCTGAAATGTCTTCTAGGCCGATTTAAGCGGGGAATGCTTCCTTTACACATAAAAATATGGAAATTAGAAATAGAATAGCTGGATAGTTATTAAAGCATTTCTGTCTAACAGGGAATTTGTCATGAAGCTTTTAGAAATCTTTTCTGAAGCATTTCTCTCATCTCAATATTAGGGCTGTTGTTTTTCAAATAATGCAGTCTTAGATAAGCACTGTGTGGGCAGAATCACACTGAACTACCCTTGTGTTCCCACACCGAACCAAAAGCTGTACTATGCTGGGGCAAAGACAAAAGCATGTTGGGGGGGGGGTTTGACCATGTGACAGAGGAGTGGCCAGCTTGCAGTGCAATCCTAACCATGTCTACTCAGAAGCAAGTCCTATTGAATTCAGTGGGGCTTACTCCCAGGTAAGGGGGTTAGGATTGAACCTCTGTTCAGTATCCTATCTGCCATCCTAGAATCAGTGATTGGCCCTTGCACTTGTACACTGTGGAACACTAAAATATGATGTCCCCAAACAGTGTCACCCTCACAGAGGAACCCAAACAGGCAAGCTGGAAAATGCTGGTGCCCAGGGCCGTCTTGTCATAGAGCCTGGGTGGCGCGGTGCACCAGGGCGCCAGGCCCCCCAGGGGTGCCCCCGCGAGCCCGCCGGCATACCAGGCGCCCCCTCCCCAACCCACGCCCGCCCCAATGGGCGGGTGGGCAGGCGGGCGCTCGCGCGCCGGCAGGCGAGCTGCAAGCCGGCTGCCCTCCGGAGTCCCAGCTGGAGCGCTGGGAAGGGCGCGCAAAGCCCCACGCTGCTCCAGCGCCACGCCCCTCATCCCCCGCTCGCCCACCTCCCTCCCGCGCTGGCCACCCCTCAGGGGATGAGGGGCATGGCGCTGGAGCGGCGCGGGGCTTTGTGCGCCCTTCCCAGCGCTCCAGCTGGGGCTCCGGAGGGCGGCCGGCTTGCAGCGCCACGCCCCTCATCTCCCGCTCGCCCACCCCCACTCCCGAGGGGCGACCAGCGCGGGAGGGAGGTGGGCGGAGAGGCGGCCCACCGGGGGCGCCGAGGGATCGTCGCACCAGGGCGGCTGATCCCCTTAAGACGGCCCTGCCTACATGAATAGCTCATCATAGCAACCACAGTTCCAACAGGTGCCTCAACCTTCAAGTTACATTGTTGTTGTTGTTCAGTCGTTCAGTCGTGTCCGACTCTTCGTGACCCCATGGACCAGAGCACGCCAGGCACGCCTATCCCCCACCGCCTCCCGCAGTTTGGCCAAACTCATGTTAGTAGCTTCAAGAACACTGTCCAACCATCTCATCCTCTGTCGTCCCCTTCTCCTTGTGCCCTCCATCTTTCCCAACATCAGGGTCTTTTCTAGGGATTCTTCTCTTCTCATGAGGTGGCCAAAGTACTGGAGCCTCAACTTCAGGATCTGTCCTTCTAGTGAGCACTCAGGGCTGATTTCTTTGAGAATGGATAGGTTTGATCTTCTTGCAGTCCACGGGACTCTCAAGAGTCTCCTCCAGCACCATAATTCAAAAGCATCAATTCTACGGCGATCAGCCTTCTTTATGGTCCAGCTCTCACTTCCGTACATTACTACTGGGAAAACCATAGCTTTAACTATACGGACCTTTGTCGGCAAGGTGATGTCTTTGCTTTTTAAGATGCTGTCTAGGTTTGTCATTGCTTTTCTCCCAAGAAGCAGGCGTCTTCTGATTTCGTGACTGCTGTCACCATCTGCAGTGATCATAGAACCCAAGAAAGTGAAATCTCTCACTGCCTCCATTTCTTCCCCTTCTATTTGCCAGGAGGTGATGGGACCAGTGGCCATGATCTTAGTTTTTTTGATGTTGAGCTTCAGACCATATTTTGCGCTCTCTTCTTTCACCCTCATTAAAAGGTTCTTCAATTCTTCCTCACTTTCTGCCATCAAGGTGGTATCATCAGCATATCTGAGGTTGTTGATATTTTTTCCGGCAATCTTAATTCCGGTTGGGGATTCATCCAGTCCAGCCTTTCGCATGATGTATTCTGCATATAAGTTAAATAAGCAGGGAGACAATATACAGCCTTGTCGTACTCCTTTCCCAATTTTGAACCAATCAGTTGTTCCATATCCAGTTCTAACTGTAGCTTCTTGTCCCACATACAGATTTCTCAGGAGGCAAATGAGGTGATCCGGCACTCCCATTTCTTTAAGAACTTGCCATAGTTTGCTGTGGTCGACACAGTCAAATGCTTTTGCATAATCAATGAAGCAGAAGTAGATGTTTTTCTGGAACTCTCTGGCTTTCTCCATAATCCAGCGCATGTTTGCAATTTGGTCTCTGGTTCCTCTGCCCCTTCGAAATCCAGCTTGCACTTCTGGGAGTTCTCGGTCCACATACTGCTTAAGCCTGCCTTGTAGAATTTTAAGCATAACCTTGCTAGCGTGTGAAATGAGTGCAATTGTGCGGTAGTTGGAGC
The DNA here is from genome assembly GCF_009819535.1 of Lacerta agilis. Lineage (NCBI taxonomy): Eukaryota > Metazoa > Chordata > Lepidosauria > Squamata > Lacertidae > Lacerta > Lacerta agilis. The sequence goes on along the minus strand of NC_046312.1, from coordinate 66,433,582 downwards.
ATTCTTTGGCACTGCCCTTCTTTGGGATTGGGATGTAGACTGATCTTCTCCAATCCTCTGGCCACTGCTGAGTTTTCCAAACTTGCTGGCATATTGAGTGCAGCACCTTAACAGCATCCTCTTTTAAAATTTTAAATAGTTCAGCTGGAATATCATCACTTCCACTGGCCTTGTTGTTAGCAAGGCTTTCTAAGGCCCATTTGACTTCACTCTCCAGGATGTCTGGCTCAAGGTCATCAACCACATTTCCTGGGGTGTATGAGACCTCCATATCTTTCTGGTATAATTCCTCTGTGTATTCTTGCCACCTCTTCTTGATGTCTTCTGCTTCTGTTAGGTCCTTTCCACTTTTGTCCTTAATTGTGGTAATCTTTGTACGAAATGTTCCTTTCATATCTCCAATTTTCTTGAATAAATATCTGGTTTTTCCCATTCTGTTATTTTCCTCTATTTCTTTGCATTGCTCGTTTAGAAAGGCCCTCTTGTCTCTCCTTGCTATTCTTTGGAAATCTGCATTCAATTTCCTGTATCTTTCACGATCTCCTTCGCATTTTGCTTGTCTTCTCTCCCCCGCTATTTGTAAGGCCTCATTGGTCAGCCACTTTGCTTTCTTGCATTTCTTTTTCATTGGGATGGTTTTCGTTGCTGTCTCCTGTATAATGTTACGAGCCTCCATCCACAGTTCTTCAGGTACTCTATCCACCAAATCTAAATCCTTGAACCTGTTCTTCACTTCAACTGTGTATTCATAAGGAATTTGATTTAGATTGAATCTTACTGGCCCAGTGGTTTTTCCTACTTTCTTCAGTTTAAGCTGGAATTTTGCTATAAGGAGCTGATGATCTGAGCCACAGTCAGCTCCAGGTCTTGTTTTTGCTGAGTGTATAGAGCTTCTCCATCTTTGGCTGCAGAGAATATAATCAATCTGATTTCGATGTTGCCCATCTGGTGATGTCCATGTGTAGAGTCGTCTCTTGTGTTGTTGGAAAAGAGTGTTTGTGATGACCAGCTTGTTCTCTTGACAGAACTCTATTAGCCTTTGCCCTGCTTCATTTTGATCTCCAAGGCCAAACTTGCCAGTTGTTCCTTTTATCTCTTGACTTCCTACTTTAGCATTCCAATCCCCTATAATGAGAAGAACATCCTTCTTTGGTGTCATTTCTATAAGGTGTTGTAAGTCTTCATAGAATTGATCAATTTCGGTTTCTTCAGCACTGGTAGTTGGTGCATAAACTTGGATTACTGTGATGTTAAAAGGACTGCCTTGGATTCGTATCGAGATCATTCTATCATTTTTGAAGTTGCATCCCAGTACAGCTTTCGCCACTCTTTTGTTGACTATGAGGGCCACTCCATTTCTTTTACGGGATTCCTGCCCACAGTAGTAGATATGATAGTCATCCGAACTGAATTCGCCCATTCCTGTCCATTTTAGTTCACTGATGCCTAGGATGTCAATGTTTATTCTTGCCATCTCATTTTTTACCACATCCAGCTTACCAAGGTTCATGGTTCTTACATTCCAGGTTCCTATGCAATACTTTTCTTTACAGCATTGGACTTTCCTTTCGCTTCCAGGCATATCCACAACTGAGCGTCCTTTCGGCTTTGGCCCAGCCGCTTCATCAGCTCTGGATCTACTTGTACTTGTCCTCCGCTCTTCCCCAGTAGCAAGTTGGACGCCTTCCGACCTGAGGGGCTCATCTTCCAGCGTCATATCTTTTATATGCCTGTTGTCTTTGTCCATGGAGTTTTCTTGGCAGGGATACTGGAGCGGCTTGCCAGTTCCTTCTGCAGGTGGATCACGTTTGGTCCAAACTCTCCGCTATGACCTGTCCATCTTGACCTGTCCATAGCTTGCCTGAGTAATTCAAGCCCCTTCGCCACGACAAGGCAGTGATCCATGAAGGGGTCAAGTTACATAGTAAAAGCCTATTCATTTTGGCTCATAGACCTGTGAAACTGTAGCAAGTGGACACAAAGTGCTTGATTAGGGGCAATAGTTAAAAAAGAATAAGCACAAAGGAGACTACAGTATTTGAACAAACAACACCCGAGGCCAAGAAACACAAATCCTATGAGGAATCTCAACCTGGTAGCTGCAACAGAAGGTGAAAGGAGATAAGCAATAGAGAGAGACCCACCATGAAGGCAAACCAACTCGCCCCACCCTCGAATAGACTATGGCCCCGGGGGGGGCACTTTGGTGAGGAACAGTTTGAAATAGAATTTAGCGGGTGATCCAGTCACCCCTGCAGCCAGTTGGGGCCAAAGCCAAACAGCCAGTTGTGAAGGGGGAGGGGGCAACCTCCATTCCTGAGGAACTGTGCCAGGCTGCAACTGTTGCCCACCCTAAACGGGGTAAGCAGTTTTTTTGCCCACTGTTCCTTATGCTGTGTGAGAATTAAAGGTGGCATGAAAGAGGCATTGCTACTTGTGGTATACACAATCATCCCACTATCATTTTGGAGCAACAAGGTTTGTGTAGTGCAGTGTTGTTTACCTGGTCCCTACCGCCCACCAGTGGGCATTTCAGGATTCTAGGTGGGCGGCAGGGGGTTCTGCAGCACAAGCTGAATCCTCCTTCCATTGAGCACTGGTGGGCGGCAAGGAAATTTTATCATCAAGAAAGATGCATTAGTGGGCGGTAGGTATAAAAAAGTTGACTACCCTGGTATAGTGATTCTAAAACCTGCAGACTCGTTTGTCCAGAATGGACATGAAAGAAATACGTGCCTAGAGTACAGAAAATGGTGACACCTGTGCCTTGCTATTTGAGATCTCAATGTTTTTAGCCTTTAGTGAATCATTAAAATACTAAATCTGCTAAATAATTAGGTAATGTGTGCGTATGTTACTTTAGGATTGTTTTAGGATTGGAGGAGCAATATGGCATGCTGCTATGAATATGAGCGCATGATTCACTTTCATAATAGTAAAATGAGAAAAGAAGATTGGCAGGCATCAGAACATGCAGTCCTCTGCAGTTCCACGTTAGCTAACAGCATTCATGGCTGGACAAACATTAAAAGGCCATAAAAGTACTTTGCCTATTTATATGCTTATACCATCTGTTACATATTCAAATAAAGTGTAGTATTGCCTGCAAGATAATTAGATTTTCAGGTAGCATAACTGTTCTAAAGGCGGATTCATAATATTAATTGATGTGTACTAATTAACCCTTAAGATAAGCCAATCCTCCTCCTTGTTCTTTTCGCACATCCCTGCATAATGAGTGTTTACTTTTTCTACTCTTCTACAAATAGTATTTCTAGATGGAAGAGCAATATTCTAATGCATTTTCATACTCGTATGACAATTCCTATTTAATCACCCTGAAAATGAAAGCATAGCTTTAATTTCAGATTCAAAGATCTTCCAAATATGCTAACTGAAAAGTTGGGGACACACCCTATTGGAAGTAGTTATTGTGAAATGATTAAAAGAAATGCCCTGATCACATCTTAGTCACCTCTTAACAATACCTTTAGAGGCAATTTAGTCTTTTCCTGAGCTTGTTCAGCAACATCAGATGATCTAAGCCAGGCATGTCCAAAATCCGTTTGGGGGGCCTAATCCAGCCTGGTCGATTTAATCTGGCCCCCGTGGCAGTATATTTCCTAGGGTAAATTCCTTTAAAAAGTCAACAACTTTGGAGTAAAATTGTAAAAATGGCTCAACAACTCCAACTTTGGTCGTCCTTCACACATGTTCATTTCATCACATCTGGCCCTCTTTGAAAAAGGTTTGGGCACCCCTGATCTAAGCCATGGGTAGGCAAACTAGGCCTGTGTTTTTACATGAGTAAAATGTGTCCTTTTATTTAAAATGCATCTCTGGGTTATTTGTGAGGCATAGGAATTCGTTCACCCCCCCCCCATAGTCCGGCCTCCCACAAGGTCTGAGGGACAGTGGACCGGCTCCCTGCTGAAAAAGTTTGCTGACCGCTGTCTAAGCCACATCCCCAGTTTCTTCCCACCCCAAGGGCAGAGCTAGTGCAAAAGGGTGCAATAGTGTGGTCTCCTGCCTTATCATGTGGCTTCAGACTTCCAATCTTCTCAAATAGCACTGGGAGGAGTCATGCTGCAGCATCTTCCACACTGTTAAAGGTGATATCAGAAGAAGCTGTAATGGCCATTGGTCTTTTAGAATTCACAGGATTATCATGGACTGTTCCTCTTGGATATTATGTGTGGCTAATGGGTCCAGCTTTTTTCTTTCTCTACACACTTGGATGTATAGATATACAAACTCAAGATAACAACTTGTGTATCTGACAGAGTTGGCTCTGGTCTATATAAGCTTATGCCACAATGAACAATTAGCCTTTAAGGCACCGCAAATTGTTATAATTTTAGGACTGTTTACTGTAAATATACCTCCTCCTTTTCAAATTGATGTTAGCAAAGAGCAGAACAGAAAGAATGGGTAGCTTTATTATATACACTATGCTGTTGACATTTAAGGGGCAGTATCCAGTCAAAGTGAAGCACATTTGTACTATTGAGCACGTGTCCTCTCCCCTCCTTAACTGTAGATTAAGTCTCTATTGTATACAGAGGCCTATTAGAAGGAAATAAACCTTTTCACTTTATTTTAATACATTTACAAATGAGAGATCTGCTTTGCCATATAAGATACACTAGAACTCGATTCCTCTAAGTCATTGTCTGTTTTTAGACCTTACACTTTGAGCATGATATTTTCTTGCAACATAACACCTTTGCTCAATGGCCCTTTTACTCATACACATGAGCTTATTGTGTGTACAGTTAATGTTAATATCCCTTGAAGGAGACCCTTCCACCTCCTTCTCTGGCACTGAGGCTGAGTTAGCGTGCCAGTGATAGAAGGTGATGCGTGATTGGACTTTTGTCCTGGCTTTTGCTAAAATGACCAATTATTGGCCGCTCTTCAGAAATCAGCAAGTCTTGATAGCTGTTTACACTGATTAGAGGAAGCAGCTGTTTTCTCTGGCTTAGTTAGCCCAGCTTTTAAAGGCAGCCCTTTCGTTTCTCTCCTTGGGTTAACTAGTGGACATCTTCTATGCTATGGATAAAAACAACAAACAAAAGTGCCGCAAGATGGGTGGGGTATAAATAATAAATTATTATTAAGGCTAACCCATTTATCGTGGCATGGGTGTTCATTGGCAAGATCTTTCTTCATCATATGGATGTGTCATCAAGCACACGTCAGAAGAAATAATCTCCTGTCCATGATGACAGCTTGTGCCACAGTGCATTTGCTAGCACCATACTGTATGTCACACAGGAGGTCCATGATCAGATTTCATAATTGCTGTCTTTCTAAGATTAAAGGCAACCATGTTGGAGTGGGTCTACAGTATTGGAGGAAGGGGTGCTTAGTCTTAACTCACACTGTTTCCCCAATGAAAATTGGTTGTTGAAGCTGCTATTAGTCCTTTTGGGGAAGCCGGGGGGGGGGAGTACCCAAATTAGTAGTTGTAGAGGTATTGTTTCATATTCCCCAATTACATGGTGAACAAGAGCAGCATTGGTGTGCCCAGGTGCCATGAGCCCACCACCTCTCAAGGCACCACTGCCCAAAAGACTGCTTGTGACAACATTGTATAGTTCAGATTAGGCCACAGCTTTATTGCTTACAGATGTAAGGAGTTTTGCATTGTCATTGGGTTATAATCAATATCAACCAACTTCTCTGCTGGATGATCCACCAAGGGGTCAAGCCAGTGTCAAGGAGGTCCTCTGATATACATCAAATACGTGTGACTGTCGGGGTTTGGGTGCTGGAGCTCCTCGTGCACAAACTTGTACTGCTCATGCACGAGGCACCAGTTGCGGGGAAAGCGGCCAGCGTTCCGCGTGCTTTTGAGCACGGGCGCCGGCCAAGTCTCACAATCCGAAGGAAGCTGAGTAAGCCAATTGATAATCTGAAGGTGCATGAGTTCTTAGTTGCCTTCTAAATGAAACGTTGCCTCGAGAAATAGAATATACCCTGACTCTGAATAGGTGGACCAACTTAAGGAAATAAAATTTTTAATTTAAGCCTTTTACTCCCCGCTTTTACCCCCAAAGGAAGACAGACACCGGTTGTATCTTTAGTGGCTTCGGCAGAACCCGCATAGGCTCGTCCCCTAAGCTAAGTTCTCCTAAGCTTAAAGTCCCTGCGCGCCCAATCTTCCGCGAGGCTAGCTAAATAATACTAAAACCGAAATATCTTCCGCAAACCTAGCCCTAGGCTAAACCTAAAAGAAACCTAACTAAGGCTAAACCGAATGATCTTCCGCGATCTAACTCTAACTAAAAGAAAAACCCATCCAACCCATCCAGCCCGCTCCTAATCCCTTAAACTAAACTTGACTTCAACTAAAACCCAACTAAAGCAAAACGGAAAGAACGCACGAACGCGCCTAAGCGGGGGTGCCTTGGCCTTTTATTTAGGAACCAACGTGACATCATGATCAATGCCTCAACCAATAAAATCACTGTTGCTGCCCTCCAAAAAGGCGGGAAGCAAACTTAACGCTCATTAATAACTTTGAACATGACCAGAACTATAAAGTAAAGGCGGATTAATCTATTAGTGAACCAGACTATTCATTCTTACTTTTGCTTTCGCTTTTGCGCGTATTAACACCAAAAGTAGTTCTCGAAAACTTCATTAAATAATTAAACAAATGTGGATCCTATGGCGGATCCGTGAAACGTATTCCGACATGTGACCTCTCCAGGATCACTGTCATGAGGAGTACTATGGCCCTAGTCCACCGCCTGGGTGTCTGGACAGAAGCACCTCCCCTAGGATCCCTTTAATGGGATACCCTATTCCCTTGGAGGTGGAGGCAGAGTCTTACAGCCTTCCTTCCGACCATGAATAAGGTTTCACTTACCAAAGTTGTGGTGATTGCTATGAGGTAGGCAAAACCTCCAAGGTAGGCCAATAGACCTGGTGGGAAAACTACAGGGAGGGTGAGCTGAAAAAGGGGTCTGCAGTGCCGGGTGAGAGGCAGCCCTGCTTTTATCCCTGGGAAGTAGACCAGCTCTGCTCCCTGGAATGAGCCCACCCTTGAGCCTGCCTACTACCATTGATCAATCCAGCAGGTGAGCCAGAATCAACTTTCCAGCCGGAGGAGAGGGGTAATATATCTCCTACCAGCTGCATGATCTGAAGTTGCAGCTGCCATGGCAGACCATTCTACAACTCCACACTACTGATTAAGGTAAACAGTATTGCCAAAGGTAGCTTTCTTTTAAAGAAGAGGTTGCTGGAGACTTACAGAGTTTTGTGACATTTGGGTTCATATATGGATAGGTTGAGCATTGGTGGGGGCAGCTTAAGCACTTCTTCAAGCAGCACATCCACTGCCCCTCATCAGAGGCACTGAAGGTCACCCCCCCCCATATTTCAGTTTACACTGTATCACTGAGACCGGGGTGGATAGAGGGGTGCTGCTACTAACCTCCCCAGATGTGTCTACCAACACTATAGGTGCAACTTCTGCATGATCAAGAAGGTGGTTCTCTTATGTCTTTTGGGAGATATTTTGGCTTTGCTCTGTGCAATGGCTGTAGTACTATTGCAGGGAACCTGAGGAAACTTTGGTAGTTCAAACTAAGTATGTTCCCATCAGGAGAAACCCTAGTGGCTCCTGCCAAATAACCTTTCCACTGGCAGTAGCTGCTGTATTGGCAAATTTCCCTGAAATGATCTATTTTGCATAATTGGCCATGTAAGTGCAAGCCTAATAAGTCCCCTAAACCTCTACCATTGTCTAATGCAAGCAGATACTCATGGTAAAGACCAAATCATCCAGCTGGGAAAACTTGTCAGAATAAAAATCTCTTCAACTGTTTCCAGAAAGTGAAGATAGCTTGCGGTTTTTCTCCCAGATCAATCAGGACCCTCATGAGAAGCACCAGCTAATGTTAACCCAAATTAAGCATATTCTATTTTTGAAACTTGATTGTGGGGGTTTTTAGAACCCAGGGTGGTAAGCAGGCTTGGCTTCACAGCCACCCCATCTGCACCTCAGCCTGATGATCTCTTGGTGAGAGAGTACCATCTCATCAGTGTCCATGCATTTGAGTGGACCAGCCACCTGCTTCTCATTTGCTGTGAGAGAAATCCTGGATTCAGCAGTTCATGGCGAAACTCAAGGGACTTTTTCTCAAGGGACCCTTCCTTGGGACAGGTAAATATTACCTTATCCTTGCTTTTGTCATTTCCCTAACCCATAGCTGTCAACTTTTCCCTTTTTTTAAGGGAAATTCCCTTATTCCGAATAGGATTTCTCGCAAGAAAAGGGAAAAGTTGACAGCCGTGCCCTAACCTCAGTGTCTCTCAGGAGGGTGTTTCCACAACCATAAAGGCAGCTGCAGTGAAACCTCTGAAGGAATCTTTTGTCTCCCTACTAATGCTGTCGCAGTCTGGGCATCTAAACTGTGTTCATTTTAGCATCCAGCAGTTTCCTAGGTTTTGTTTGGGGGGTTGGGTTGGGTTTTTTTTTTCTCTCCATCATTTTGTGTAAAAGGGTCTAGAGACCATCTGTCCTTCTCATTGCTGAAGCACTGGATTGGGGTGATGGTGGTGGAGAGGAACGCAAAGCATTTGGCAGCCTCAGAGCTATCATTTGACACAGCACTCACTACTGTAGTTGCTAATGGAAACCTGAGTTCATTGACACTGGCGGGACATGCCTCCTCTGATGCTAAAAGCCTATTAATCTGTCAGGCAGCTGATATACCTGATAAACTATGCTTTAACGCACCTGCTACCAGGTGGTGGGGAGTCTGTTATGAGAATAATATATATATTCTTTGGTCATGCAGGAGTCTGAAAATGGCTTCCTATATTTGCACAACATCCTGGAGAGGTGAAATAAAACTGCCATGGCAAGCTATTGAGCATTGAGGCACACTGCAAACATCCAATTTAATCAGTTCCACTGGGACTTCATGGTTGCTGCTACATCAGTCTGTACTGGTGAACCTGCTGAGCATTTTATGGGCAAATCAGCATGCTTCTCTCTTTTTTTAATGCAGCTTCCCATTCCTGCTCTAATGGCAGCCATTGTAGTCCTAAAGATGGATGAAACGTGTTTGTATTCCAAGCAGAGTTCTGTGATAAGGTTAGCTATGCTACGGTGAACCTGCTATATCATCACAGGGTGGTTGCCCTTGTCCAAAAAAGAAAAAGAAAAAAAGAAAAAAGATCTGAGCAATCAAAGGTTTCTCACAAAATCAAGGATTGCGTATTAATTAGAATGCCTAGTAAGTGTGCATACTGAAACTGACACTCCCCCCCCATGACTTTGTGATGCTTACCTGCAGCCTGTCCTCTTCTGGTTTGAGGATTCTTGGGGATTCTCCAGATAGGGTAGTCCTGTGCTGTTGATTTGTAGCTGTGGTTCAGGGCTGAATCAGAAGTGCAGGAAGCTGTATCCTCAAGTTAGATGGATCCTGCTGTATGTGAGGTTGGACACTATTCTTGTTTAAACAGCCTTTGGGACTGGTGGGTGACAGCATGATGCAACAGCTGTGGTCAGAGGTGGAGCTAGCTGCTCCAGCACCTGGAGTGACACACATGCTGTGCACCTGGGGGCAGGGCAAGCATCTCAGGGGGGCGCTGCCTGTGGCAAGCGGCAAGTGTCCCAGGGGGGCGGGGGCAATGTCACCCCCCAGGGATGACACCCAGGGTGGGCCACACCCACTGGACCCCCTTCTTCTGCCAGTGGCTGTGGCTCTGCCTGGACAGACAAAGCCTTGCTGGAGTTGTCTGTGCTCTTGTAACCTCTTGCTTGGATTACTTCGAGGTGTTGTATGTGGGGCTGTTTTGGGAGTGGACCAAAAACTTCGGTTAGTCCAGAAAGGGGATGGAAGATTGTTGATTGGATCTGTACAATTTGACTCTGTTGTACACAAGTGCCAGTGTGGTGTAGTGGTTAGGAGCGGTAGACTGGGGAACTTGGGAACTGGGTTCACATCTCCGCTCCTCCACATGCAGCTGCTGGGTGACCTTGGGCTAGTCACACTTCTCTGAAGTCTCTCAGCCCCACTCACCTCACAGAGTGTTTGTTGTGGGGGAGGAAGGGAAAGGAGAATGTTAGCCGCTTTGAGACTCCTTCGGGTAGTGATAAAGCGGGATATCAAATCCAAACTCCTCTTCTTCTTCTTTGCCATCTACACTGGTGTCCAGTTCCTTTCCAGGCCCAGTTCAAAGTTCTGGTTTTAATATTTAAGGCCCTAAACTTCTTGGATTGCTTTCTCCAGCAAATATATACCCAGGCCTGGATACCATGTCCTGATGCCTCTGACAAGTGAGATGTGATTGAGGAGATTCACTAGCTGTGGAATAGCCTGTTGCACGATTCTGAGAATGTTAATGTCACTTTTAAAAGACATGATTCTAGTCCTCATGGTTATGAAGAAAAAGCATCAATGCAGAGCTTTTATAGGCTCAGAAATTTGGAGGGCAGAGTATAGGTTCAACCTCAGTTAGCAAAATACAAGATATGCACTGTGCATTGGTTCTTTCTAGAGTCTGCAGTCTTCCCTTCCCCAACACATGAATTCAGATAACAATTCACCCCAAAACCTTATCTCAGCTGTTAGCCGAACATTTCACATTCTACAACACAAGTTTACAATACGTAAGAAAAATGTTTGCAAGTTGAGTGTATTTTAAATAGACACACACACACAGACAATCTAAACTTCTTGTTTACATTTCATCGTGTGGCCAAGATACCCAAGGCCTTCACATTTTCTCAATACGTTGTGAGTAAAATGAATTCTATTTTTCCCTACTCCCAGGGTACAGTTTTAATCAACTACCTACTGGGTCTCATAACAGTTCAGCAGAGTGGAAAGCAGGCAGAATCTCTCTGCTGGGTCGCTGTTATTCCATGTCAATCACAGGGTCATGACAGGAAACAGTGAGCAAGCTGCTTTTTCCTAAGACCAACGGTCTAAAGTCGCAACACAGAATATATAACTAAAAGTTGAAAAAAGTGCATATTAAGGCCAATATCCAGCTAACGCATTCCATCAGTGCAAGGATTTACACTTGTGCTATGCAATTTCCCCATGTGTGCCCCCTAAATCTGTTCTGGGTTTCCATACAACACACCAGAGCAGCTTTGGAGAAGGAGCAGGGTACACATGGGATGAGAAGGGGGGGAGGAGTTTCTTTGCACAAATGGAAACCCTTGTGTTGATGGAGCAACTTAGTTTGATAGTGCCCTAAAACTTCAAGTATGCCATATTCAGAGGAACATTGCTATATATATATATATATATATATATATATATATATATATATATATATATATATCTATCTATCTGTGTGTGTGTGTGTGTGTTTTAAGGCCCAAGGGCACATATTGAAATCTTAGGAATGACCATGGGCAGATATTCAAGCTGACAATGTAGAGCAGTGCTTTTCAACTGGTGGAATTTAATGAAACATCTGGAGGTTGTAAAGCACTTTTCTTGTTGTATGTGCAGATGTGGATGCGAGTGTAACAGTGCATTCCTGTGCTGCCTTGTTATGCACAAAGTTAGGGCATAGCTTTTAAACATATAGCTGAGGTCATCTGTGTGGAGGCCTAAATCAGATGCAGCTGGCCCTTTTGTCTCATTGCATTTTTCTGTTGTCGCATAGTCTGCATGCAGCCCCACCATGGAAATTCTGTGGCCTCTCCACATATGCGCTGCAGAATATGTAAACCCCGTGCTCTGGCAGCAGGTGATGAATCTACACAGAGGAGTCTGCCATGGTTGGTTGGGCGCTGTGCAGCTCTGAGGTGAAAAAGCACTTAGGAATTGGTTTCCACCCATAGCGCTTTGTCATCTTTCACACACTTTCCCCGCTTTGTGTGTTTCAGTGGATTTCTGTACTTCGGCCATCCAGCAAATGCAATGGGCTGTGTGGATTGTGTTGAATTCAGTGTTGTCATTCAAGAAGTGTAATGTCTCTCTCCCCTCACCCCCCATCCTCAGTCCTGATGTCTGCTGTCAATCCCAGCAATGCTTTCACCCTGAAATCATTACTGACAGCGTTTACTGATCAAGTCATAGACTATGGCATGCTTTCCACTTAATCTCAATCTGTTTTTGAACTGGCTTCATTCTTTAAAGGCTGGATCTAGCTTGAAATCTTCATACAGCCTCACATCTATTTTTATTACACCTGGAGATAATTCTAAATTTGTTTAGTTATGGAAAAGATACTTTTGAATGCTGAGTATTTCTGAAGGTCTTAGTTGGCACAGACCAGTTATTATAGAACATTCCCCTGTGCCCATTTTTGGTGCAAAGTGCTTAGGTTACATTATGATATTTGAATTACATAGCAGCAAGCTAATATAGGCTATTTATAAGATAACCTTTTATTTTCCTGGAGAGATCTAGACTAACCCCCCAAAAAGACAGAACCTTTTGTATATTGCAGAAGATAAGAAATTGAAGTCTTCCGTAAAAACAGAATGCTTGACTTTTCCAGAAGATAAATACTTCTTGTGCACATGTATCATGTGAGTTGGTATTGATGAAAATTGGTGACTAAGACCAGATATCTAAGCTTTAAGTTCATTTGCCATCACAAGTAGGGAAGGTGAAGTAATTCAGTTCAGTTCACATTTACTGAATTTTCATTTCATGAAACAAAATAGGAATAAAAACGCAGGTGCTCTTTGAAATTTGCACTTTCTCTGAATACCAGTTGCTAAGAATTGGAGCTGGGCAGAGTGTAATTTGCACACAGGTCCTGCTTTTGAGCTTTCCCAGCATCACTGTAAAAACTATTGACAATGAAAAGCACTGAGAAGAGCCCCTTTATCTGCTGTATTATGAAAATTATGGGCCCTAACCTGGACCTTATTAGCCTGTTCAAGTGGCCCTGATCCCTATCAGTAGGAGGGGGGAATCAAGATGCAGAGTTGAGTATAGATATTCTTCACTGCTCCTCAACCTTTCTGTGGACCACCAGAACGGAGTTTGTGGACCACCAGCAGTTCATGGACTGGAATGTGATAAGGCTGAACCTCTGCTTAACCTCTGCTTAAGTATTGACCTGCCTTTGTGGTGTCTTATTGTAAGAGACCTCAATTTCTCATGCTTCTGAATGAGTACCGCATCCTTGAGGAATGCAACATCCCACTGGCCATTTGGAAAGCTGTAATTTTAGATGTTCCCCATGAAATGTTACTTCTGTGTATGCATAATGCAGAGCTTCAGAATTGATGTCTTGGGCTGCAAGGGGTTGTAGGAGGAGGAAGAAAATGAGCTGGGGATAAAGATAATCCTGCGGAAGAATATGCTTGGTGTTTAGAACATTTTGTCTTGTACCGAGCGATTGCAAAGATATACACAGTGCAATCATCCTTCAAGCACCAGAGTGATGTAAGCTGGTTCATGTTGTGCAGTCTGTCGGATGTTGCCAGCATAATTTAAAAGTCTGACATGAAACCGAGTTCAAATTATTCAGGGAGCATTTCTGCAGGGATTCGTAGAAATCAAAATGAAATCAATGGGGCCATTTGTAGAATGGTTATGCATGCTGAACATTGGTTTTCTATGAAACTTACAAGAAAAAAAGAACAGCAAATATATTTTTGCAACTATATGGGCTCAGTTTTTATTATAGAGTAAATTCCATTTATTAAAGCAAAGGTACGACTTCGGGTTTGAACATCAATGACTTAAGAGTTAGCTTTAATTTTTAATTAATATATTAACCAACTGAGCTATCCAGGTTGTTCTTAGCTTTAATATAGCATGATCCTCCATCACCTACCTTTGCCAGCTATAGAAGGCTTGGGGGAAGGCAAGGACGAGCAAGCAAAGTGGTGCATAGAGGGGTGTAAGCATTGCAATCTTGTTCAGTACCTGAGACAATGTCAGGATTTAGGTACCATCTGTGGGTGAGGACTTGGCAATCCCAAATAACAATAAGTAAACTTGGGCAAGCAGGATAATTCCTACTAGTACAGTTCTGTGCTAGGGCTTCTGCCAACTCCCGAAGCAGATGTGGGGATGGTGAGCAGTGCATGTGGGTGGAGGAGAGGGAGGAAAATACCTGTTGCACAAGCAGACGTCATGCCGCTTGTACAGTTATTTAGCTGGATGCCACTCTATGCTTTCTTAGACCTGATTCATGGCAATTCCCTCCCAATAAAATGCAGCGCCCAGTGTGGACAGGTGAAGTGCAGATGAGGCTTTACAGACCCCCATGCCTCCTTTGATTACATGTTTTATATTTCTTTGCTTCCTGTTGATTTTGGCTAGGGGAATAGTCATGAATAGCTTTCTAGAGACCTCTTAAATTGTTGTTGTGGTTGTTGTTGTTCAGTCGTTCAGTCGTGTCCGACTCTTCGTGACCCCATGGACCAGAGCACGCCAGGCATGCCTAGCCTTCACTGCCTCCCGCAGTTTGGCCAAACTCATGTTAGTAGCTTCGAGAACACTGTCCAACCATCTCATCCTCTGTCGTCCCCTTCTCCTTGTGCCCTCCATCTTTCCCAACACCAGGGTCTTTTCCAGGGAGTCTTCTCTTCTCATGAGGTGGCCAAAGTACTAGAGCCTCAACTTCAGGATCTGTCCTTTCAGTGAGCACTCAGGGCCGATTTCCTTGAGAATGGATAGGTTTGATCTTCTTGCAGTCCATGGGACTCTCAAGAGTCTCCTCCAGCACCATAATTCAAAAGCATCAATTCTTTTACCTCTTAAATAGCATCTCTTAATTGATTTAATGTCAATTTCTGTTTCCAAGGAAAGATGGAAAACCCAGCCAGATGGGCGGGTATAAATAATAAAATATTATTATAAATTATTATAATTTTCCCAGGCCTTTCAGAAGGGTTAAAGGTTTCAATGAGCCATTTTGTTTAAATTATGCATTGCCTTTTTGTTATTGCTTGATATTGTTTGATAGTGCATACAGTTGTGAGCGGAGGGCGGGGAGCCACCCACGCCATCTCGCACAGAGCTTAATGCCCCATCACCTCACAAGGAAAGTAGCCTGGCTATTCCAAGAATTAGAAGGGGGGCCCTGGCATTCAGCCAATCCCCCCAAAACTCATAACACTATGTTGTTTTCTTACATCTGAATCTTGCCCAGGCAAAGTTGGTAAAAAATGAAACTTGAAGACATGACACAAGAAAGAAGGAAAGGAATTCTAGTGATTTCCCCCAACGATCTTTTCTGTTGTTGGAAGTACAAGTTTTGCGGCGGGCCAAAAGGGTACAAAGGCATGCTTGAACTCACAAGGCACATTAAAAGTCTTGGAATGCTCCAGTACACACATCCATTAAATGAGTGTTTATTTTGTGGAATAAGGAAGTGCTTAGTCAAATACAGAAGCATGTAGGCAGTTTAGTTAGAAGGCTGGTTGCAGTGAAAAAATATTTGCTGAGACGCGTTCCACAAGAAACAACAAGCACGCCATATTCTTTCTGCTGGAAACTTGTATTTCTGCTCTTTCTGTACTTCTCAGGTTGCCGTCAGGGAGCATTAAAGTACACAACTGAACAGAGGTATGCTTAAGCCTATTGATTTCAGCGGGCTTAAGTGCTCCTGAAGTTGTTCCACGGTGGTGAAGAACCTCAGGTTGGGGGCCAGAATGAAGCTCTCCAGGCCTCACTCTCTGATCCTCAGATGCTGCCTCGGCCACAGACCTCACTGGGTCTGTCATGTACTTCATTGAGTGCTTTTGCCTTGCTGAAACGTGCCCATGATCTGTGGCTATTTATTTATTTAAGGGATTTCTGCCCGCTTTTTGAGGAAAACCTCCACAAAGTGGCTTGAGACTGAGCTTGGTGGGGCAGTGCCGCCTTTGCCCTAGTGAACCACCAGGCTCCATTTTAAAGGGAAGGTAATCCTTGATTTTTGTAGTGGTGCAAAAGACACATTAGCTTGGAGAGTGCATCTGCGCCCCCATCCTAATGCTGCAGTGACTTTGACTGACTATACAAAGATGAACTATTTAGCATTCCATAAGCTCTTTTGAACAAACTTTAAAAATGTCTCCTGGAGTAGAATTTAAAACGAACTTTTCTCTCCTGAATCACAGATGCACAAACAAAAGAGAGCGCTTGCGTACAGAGGCATAGCACTACTGGCATTTTAGAATTGTTATCATTCACAGAACAGTTATTAATTCCACCTTCTCTTGTCTGCTAGCGTGGGGTGTTATTCCAAGCCTGTGGTATATGGATCTTTCCATCTATTCATCCATTTATCTCTGTCTCTAGGCGTGATAAGTTATTCAGACCCTGGAATTTTAATTAGAAGGAGCAAAAGGGGGAAAAGAGAAAAGAAAGAGGGGGGGAATGTAACTTGTCTTACTCTATCAGTAGCGTGACCTTATTGAGATGCATAATCTGTTACTCATGTCAGACATCAGAAAGGGTGGCAAGATTTCACAATACTACTATATACAGTACAAGAAAATGGGACAAAGGAGAAAGCGCTGCATTGGGTTTGTGGGTGTGATGAGGAAATCAAATCCTTTGTTCTTGGTTACTCAGATTACAAATAAAACATCATTATTATTTCCCCAAGAAACTGGGGTGGTAGACAATTTTAAGCTTACTCAGACTAGGCCCACTGAAGTAAATTGATTTAAGTAGCTTCAGTTTCCGTGGCCTTGGTTCAGCTAATCAAGCATGCTGGTGAGCCTGTGTGGGGGTTCCCACTAGTGCCATGGGGCTGTCCCCCTCACACACTGCTGTGTCTCCCCCTTTTTCAGGAGAACCTCCATAACATTGGGGGAGGAGAGAGGGACAATCAGCTTGCGCTGGTGGAGAAGGGCATGATGTTAAATTCCTCCGATTGAGTTTACTCTCACTTAGCAAACAATCACTGGTGCTTATACAGTGCTGTTTGCCCATGCAGTTTGGTATTCAATTGCACAGGCAAAAACAGGTCGCTTGATGTCATTTTGATGTCAGGTGACTATGACAAGTGGGTGTTCTCATCTACCTGTCAAATTTGGCACACAGTGGGTGAAGGAGTGGAGAGAAGAATCTGGTTCACCCTCTGGATCTAGTTCCCCAACCCTGACTTAGCTAGATCACATCCTTGAGATATTAAAATAGTTTGACATTGGAACACTTTGGATGTGACATTAATGCATCTCATCACAAGCAGCTGTGCCTTGTTTTATACTTGTAGAGATGAAATAGATGACCCAAGCAGTGACTAGGCTCGAGTTTCCTTGACTGTGTGTCCAGAAATTCTGACAGCTTAGCTGCAAGATTTGTGTTTAATATCCGATATTAAAAGAAAAATGATTGTGTAGCCTACTTGAGGCTTACATTTTTTAAAAATGTGTTTCATACAAGAGTCGCCTAGTATGAACGGCATTTTATCTTAAGATAGAAGGGATATGATTTAGGATTAGATGCATTCTTTTCAAACCATGGGTTTTTAGAGAGTCAATCCTTTCATAATAATAAAAATTATGGCTATACTTTGAGGGCTACTGATGTTCTTTCTCACATGCACAGGTTAAAGTTAAAGATTTATTTTTTTTGCTATTTCTCCTTTAGTTAAGTGTCGGGGTGCGGGTGCTGGAGCTCCTCGTGCACAAACTTAGACTGCCCATGCACGAGGTACCAGTAGCGGGGAAAAGCGGCCAGCGTTCCACGTGCTTATGAGCACGGGCGCCGGCCAAGTCTCACAATCTGAAGGAAGCTGAGTAAGACGGAAAATGACTCCGAAGGTGTGTGAGTTCTTGAATGCCTTCTAACTAAAATAACGCCTCGGAAACTGATGGATGCCTCGAAAACCAAAGGATGCCCTGAATCTGAACCATGTAAACCAAACCAAGGACATTGCGTTGAAATAAATTTTTTAAAACCTTTACCCCCTTTTCCCCGAATGACGACAGACACCAGATCTTTCTTTTACGGCTTTGGCAAAACCCGCGTAGGCTCGTCTTGTGGCCCTAAGCTAAGTTTCCCTGAGCTCTAAGTCCCTGCGCGCCAATTCTTCCGCGATACTAAATTAATCTAAATCTAAACCGAATATCTTCCGCAATTCTAGCCCTAGGCTAAACCTAAAAACCTAACTAAGGCTAAACCGAAAATCTTCCGCGAACTAAACCTAACTAAAAGCAAAACCCATCCAACCCAACCAGCCCGCTCCCAAAATCCCTTAAACTAAACTTGACTTCAACTGAAAGAACTAAGGAAGAACGTGAATGAACGTGCCTAAGCGGGGAGCCTCAGCCTTTTATTTGGGAACAAATGTGACATCACGATTGACACTCCAACCAATAAAACCACTGTTGCTGCCCTCCAAAAAGGCGGGAAGCAGGTTTAACGCCCATTGATAACTTCAAATATTGCCAGAACTATAAATAAAAGGCGGATTAATCTTATTGGTAAACCAACTGTTCATTCTTACTTTCACTTTTGCTTTCACGCGTAAGGATACTAAAAGTAGTTCTCAAAAACCCATTAAAACAAATGAACAACCGCGGATCTTTTAACGGATCCACGCAGCGTATTCCGACAGTTAAGAGATTATGTGGCAGCTTTTCAGATAGCTGTTTGGGTGGTGCTGTGATTTCTGCTTCTGCTAGCCAAGTGCTACGTATGGTTTATATATTAAACTTGTATGTTGCACTAAAGAGAAAAGAACAATGCAAAGTGGTGTACAGTAAAACTAAATTCAAATGCATGAAGTCAACGGAACTTTTTTTTTTTAAATAAAAAAGACCAGACTGCAAAATAGCAGCAGGCTCAGTGAACCAGCAGTCGAAAGACTTTTAAAACAAATTATTCTTGACCTGTAAGTAGAACAACAACGCTGCTGTGGGGGGAGAGAATGAAAGAAAGACTCATTGTGCAGTTGAAGTCCTTGTGCATGGCCTCAGTTGATGGAGTGCATTAGGTGAATTCCACACTTAGCTTATAGAGGCTTGGTGCTAGTTCTTGGCCTTGTCAGTAACTATTGGGGAACTAATCAGCCATTCTTTGCTCAATCACATTGCTTCAGGTAGCTTACAAATAAAAATATTAGCGTTGGGTGAAAAATGTTCTCTGACTTTTACAGCCCCATGGCAGCAAAGTGGGGTGACATTCTTTGGTGACATGGAGGGGCATGTGAAACTGCATACATTTGGGATGGGGGGAGGGGGAGGATGTTATCAGTAAAACCTGGAATGCTGCACCTGCATTTACACTTAAAAACTGAAATAATTCTGACTGCAATGGCAGGCCAGTGGGGGCCTCCATCTTTTTCTCCCATAATGCATCTGTCATGCAACTGCATCATGTTGTAGTGTTGTTCAAAGGTGGCATTATGGGAGGACATGGCAGCCTGGCTGACCAGTGACAGCTGCTGTTTCCATCTGTTTCAATAGGCCAGGAAGATTTATATTAAGAAATGTGAAATCAAACACGGTGGGCCCACCTTTGCTGCTAAGTTCCTCCCATCACACTTTCACACACCCCTGAAGCCACAGGAAAAGTTCTAAATGAAAGGTTTGAAGCAGCACTGAAAGTGCATATAATTTGCAACAAATATTGAAAACAATTCTAACAATAAAACTAAGCAAACAGCTGTTAAAACATAATCATAAAGCAGCATAACAAACAGCATCATGTCTACCGACTAAAAATAAAAATCAGTGGCCACATGAAAAACATGCCCACCAGAATAAAATAATCCCAGGAGCTCAGAGCTTGTTTAAAAGTAGGTAAAAGGGGAGGCATGAACTTCTTTTGGATGCCATGTTGTTGACATCTGCCTGTCTCGAGAGATGGAGTGCACCTCTGAGGGTGCTGGAGAATCACAACGGCTGCTGTGGCTACAGAGACTGGTAACTCATAACTGCTGCCTCCCATGTTGTTTTTTGCTGTGTTTGCAGCACTGAAGTCACCTATCCTGGGCACAAGCCTGGGTAGTGTGTGTTATGTATTCAGTGGTCTGTGTTTGCCTGAGCTTGAGTCTGGACTAAGGATTCTGAGCCGCTCTGTTCTGATTTGATACATGATATCAGGATTTGGGCCTCTGCCATTGGCCCTTAAGCTCTGAGTCATGATTCGCAGCTTGGAAGTTTAGACAGCTAATCATGTTGGGAGTGGAGTGGCCCAGGCCTTCAAAAATGTATACAGTGGTGCCCCGCTAGACGAATGCCTCGCTAGACGAAAAACTCGCTAGACAAAAGGCATTCGCTAGCGGAAGGCTATCTCGCAAGACAAATTTTTCAATGGGCTTACCCCCCCCGTCAAACTGCTCTTCCCCCGTTGGTGTTTCGCAAGACGAAATTTTCGCTATACGACAGCACTCGCAGAACGAATTAATTTCGTCTTGCGAGGCACCACTGTATAAGCAGTTGCTTTGCCCTTGTTGTCCAGTTCTGTAGTTCAATAAAGTTTCTTGCTGTTATCACTATGTCTTGCCTCATGGAAACCCACCTACACCAGATGGCAAAACCCCTTTCTTGGCCTTGCTGATGGGGTCCAAAGGAAAGCAGAGCAATACATTTGGCACCAGCTTGGCTGCAGGAGTTGCCAGAAGGAGTTGTATATGACTGACAAGTCTTTCTTTCTTGTCCTCACCAACCAACTGGTAGGGTCTCATAAGCTGATAATAAATTTCAAGCAGAATTCACAAGGTTCTCCGTTGCTGGAGGGAGCAGAAGTGTTTGTACACAGGCCCTGATGCCACTTGGTCAGACTTTGTCCTAGAAAACCACACTTGATGCCAACAATCTCTGTGATCTCCCTGGTTGTCCATTAATTCCTAAGTGCTCTCAAAGTCCAATTAGCTGATCAAGCTGTGCCCTGCACTTTGGGGCAGCTTTGCTAATAGTTTTTGAGTGTACACCAGCGATCTAACCACTTTCTGCAGAAAAGCACCTCACACTAGTCACGGCAATGAGGTGGAGAGTTATTAATTGAAAATACATTTCCTCAGGAAAGGTGCTGAGATTTAAGAGGGGGGAAAACAGTTCTTGCAAACTGTGCATACAGCTTTGTTTGATGCTCTTCAGGATAAGCCAAAAAGGACTCACAGTTTGATGCTTTGTTACATTATTTTTCTCTGTTCGCTTCCTTAATGGGATTTACTGTCTATCCTTTCTCAGACAAATGTCACTGTGCCAGCTATTGCTTACCATTCTTATTTTCTTCACTCACGCATACTGTGTGACTTTTATCTTCTGTGTAGTTCATAGCTAGCTTCCCCTTTTGTTTGATGATGGCTTTGGAAATGTTCCCTATACAAGCTGTTCTATTGAGAAGGGTGCCGGTTCCAGTACTTCAGCAGGTGACATGACGGAGCTAAACAGTAAACTGTTCGTCTGCTGAAACAAACACCTTGCACTGAAAACTCCCACCAGGTCTACTGCTTGGCATAGATTTGCCATTGTTAAAACCAAATGACAACACGGTTTCAAAAACTTCCTAAAGGCCTTTGTGTAGTCTGTAATGATGTCCTCGTAGCAGGGAAAGACATACAGTACATTTGCAATGATTCCAGTTCAGAATCATTAACACCAGTCTTATTATTTCTGTGTCCTGAAAAGTCTCTTTTGAAGCATGGCTAAGTGGTGGAAGCTATGAAATACACAGCTAGCTAGTTATGCAGAAGATAAAAGTCACACTGAGTGAGTGAGGTAAAGAAAATAATGAGCATTCAGTGTCATTTATCTGACATGGGGAAGAAGATAATTTCTTCTAAAATGGTCATGAACTGCATCCCCCACTCCTAATGTAAATAAACCTATTTTCCATTGTGCATGAACCAGGATAATAGGAACTGGAAGGTTCTGGTTTGCAGAAATCTCTGTGCATGGCAGCATCTTTCTGAGGCCACTGCAAGCTTTTCGGAGTAAAGTTTGTGTGGTTCTGCAAATCCATTGTGGGTTATAAGAACCCACCTTATTTCTATGATTGTATGTTGTTTTAAGCTATTTTTAATATTATGTTTCAATGCTGAAATTACTCACGCTGGGACCTTAGGGCAAAGGGTGGATAATTTAATAATAATAATAGTAATAATCGTAATTTGTTTTACATACTTTTTAAAAAAAATTGCTGAAGCATGGGTAAAGCATTGAAATAACAATAATTTGTGCACCCCCAGTTCCCCAGATTACGAGTCTACCGCTCTTAACCACTACACCACACTGGCTCTCAATGCTTTGTAGTTTGCCTTAGTGACTATGCATGTGCATTTTATGTTTAAATACTCATCATGTAGCTAATAAAACTTGTAAGCTTTATACCCAAAAGCTTGCATATTGTCTACAGAAGAACAACAGTGCTTGAATATGTAAAGGATATAGGCACCTCCATAAGGGCTCACCCACACTTCTCTTTGCCCCACATTTTATTCTGTTTGTCCTGTGATTTAGAGTCTGAGAGTAGAAATTTTCTCACTCGCATTCCAACATGGACTTTTGATGCCTGTGCTGGCTCCTGATTCTTTTTGTCTGCTATGAAGAGGGTGAAAGAGCTCCCTGGGCTGTACACAGTAGTTTTGTAGCTTTGGAGAATATAAAATGTGAATACTCCCCCTCCCCCACCAAGAATAATATCCTAGGAAGAGGTCTGCTTGAAATTTCTGATAGTAGAAAACATTTTAAAGCAGTGCAAATGCAGCTGCATATCAGAATGTTGGAGTTTCTTTCTCTCCTCACCCTACCCTGACAATCTGAGAGAAAGTCTCAGTGTTAATTAAGTTTTGAAATTCTCAGATCAATAGGTTGGCTATTAAATAGGGCGCCGTTGTCATACAGGGAAAGCATAAGGCTGGCAGGCTCTTCACATTTAACAGTGAAGTGCCATTGTTTTTGCACTTGTAATGGCCTCATTTGCATCCTAGCTAAAAAGGATTTGAGTTTCATGTTAACCTTTGTAAGAGTTGATGCAGTTGGATGCGTTTTCTAATGTCTCTCCTCCTGCCTCTTCCTGCCGGCACTGAATAAAACTATTGATTAGCATTCCAACTAGGGATGAGGGAGCTTGTTGTGCCTAATTTTGAACCCTGCTTGAAGACTGCAGAGGCAGTTGCATACTGACTTGGTTGCTATTGGATTCTTGCTCAAGCAGTGTGGCAAAACAAAACGGCTGACACTTGCATTTAAAAAAACAACAGCTCCAACTTATATCTGTTCCTGGAGTAAATACACACCCATCCCCACACATGCACACACAAAACCACATCACATACAGCAGAAAAAGATCACAGAAAAAATGGGTACTCTGCTTTAAGGCACCAACCCTTCCATTTTACTGTGAATACTGTACATTGTCTATATACCTGAGTGCTGAACTTGTGGCCCTTCAGATTCCAGCTGGAGTCCAGTAACATCTGGAGGGCTATATGTTCCCCACTTCTAGTCTAATATATATAGACAAGGTCAACTTATCCTCCACCCATTATTGTTCCAAGAAGAATTGTAATGATGTGACATGCATGAAGGATACTAGATGCAAATATTCTCTTCCTCATCCTATTTCTCTTTATTTCCATTGTGCTTTGGGTGCACTCGTTTCATTCTTCCCATTGGACTTTTATTTTCTGTCCCATTAAGATTTCTGCTCCACTGAGTTTTGTATTATGTGTAGTGTGAGACAGTCCTTGTCCCTAGCAGATTGTGAATGAACCAGAGAGGGCATACCAAATGGATATAATGGGCCACAGAAACAGCTGAAGTGAATTGGAAGCTGACCTTCAGATCTTCATTGGAGGACTATCTCCAGGTTCTCATGCATAACGATTACTGGTGAGAGGGCCTTCTTGGTGGTGGTGCCCCATTTATGGAATGCATTCTCCAGAGTGGCTTGCCTAGCACCCATGTTGTGGTACTTTTGATGCTAAGTGAAGACAATTTTTTTTAAAAAAAAAACCTCCCAGGCCTTTATAGTTATAATGAATGATAATTAATTGTAACATATTTGTTGGGTGCTTTTAAATTTGTCCACCAAGTTCATTTCTTCTTGCTGGCTTTATGCTGATTTAAATTGCATTTTATTCTGCTGCAGTTAGGTTGCTTTTCAGATTATTTCTTCTCTGCTGATTTGTATTGTTTTAGAGCTGAATTTATTGTTTTACATTTCAGATTGTATTTTGAATAGTGCTTGTACAGCACCCAGACAACTTAGTTATATGGCCAGTATATTAAAAAATGCAACAAACAAAAAATCGAAACCTAAGCCCCTAACCCCCTGTTTTCTCAACTGTTCTGAAATTGGTCTTAATTTTTTTATTCTTCTGTGAAAGATGCTCAGTTTTCTGCTGCATTCTCAGGGCACTTGAGAATTTCGAGATTTTTTTTTAAAAAAAATGTTGATGGGCCTGGGGTTTTGAGCTTAAATTGTTGTTGTGAGGTGGCCAAAGGTGGGGTGTTTTTATTTCTTGTAAACATTTCTCCAGCCCTGTGCAGCCCTCTTGGCTGCCTCTACTTCCTGATCTGAAAAAGCCTCATGAGGGGAGTTAGCTCAACATGTCTTCCTCTGAGCTTTGATTGAAGTGTGAGCATCTGGAAAGGCCGTAGATTGCAGATTTGATGATTTGTAAAAGGAAAGAAAGAACACCTGAAAATGGCCTCTTGGCCATCACAGAAAAGGGTAGCACAACGTGGTGTTTGTGGGTATTGTTTTTGCTCATTATTATGCTATAGATTTTTGTGGTTTTTATATTGTGAACCTCCCTTGTGATCTTTGGATAAAGGGTGGTATAGAAATATAAAATAAATAAACAAAGGAAACATGGATCTATATCTATATCTGGTCCTCATGAAAATTCATCAGTATTCAGTGTGAATTTCTCCCTTTATACACATTTTTGTATGCCGTTGCGCCATATATACACATTTTAGCAAAGCAGTTCCCCGCTAGACAAATGCCTCGCTAGACGAAAGGCATTTGCTAGTGGAAGGCTGCCCCGCAAGACGAAAATGTCAATGGGGCTGCCTCGCAAGACTTTTTTTTTTTGGCGCGAAAACCTCTGCGCTCCATTGCCGCTTCGCTAGATGAAAAATTCGCTCTACGAAGACACCCATAGAACGAATTATTTTCGTCTAGCGGGGCACCACTGTATGTTATTTTCACTAATACCTGTATATGAATGCCTATGCAACTCTACTATATAGTATGTGTGAACTTGTTAAAATTTATTTTGGATGGTTCTGAATGTTCTTTAGTTTTCCAGAAGTCTTTATTAAGGTTCTCTGAAGGGCCTCTCATAGCACATGGGTAAATTACAGAAAACGTCAAGCAGCAGTACCATAAATAAGAATTTCACACAGGACTTTTTTTTTCCAGCTGAAACTTACCGGAACTCAGTTCCTGCACCTCTCAGGTGGGCGCCATTGCCATTCCACGAGAACGAGGGAGGTGTTCATGGTGGGTTCCGGCACCTTTTTTCCTAGAAAAAATGATTTTACATAAATGACGTAATTTATGTAAGTGTCATAACATTAATAAAACAGAGCACTGTCCTCCCAAAGTTCTGTCTTTAGGGCTGTGTCACCACAAAACCCCTAATGAAGCTTGATTTTTTTTTTTTTTAATGCTGTGGCTGGAGGGGAAATGACCTCTTCACCTCATCTCAGCAGCCTTTCCTTCAAATGCATTGGCACTCAGGAACTAAAACTTCCAGCCCTTTATAACATAAAAGCCTCAACAAACACAGAACGCATAGTGCTGGGGTAAGTCATAACTCTTTATAAAACTTTAGGAAAACCTTACTACTGTGTGTTAGTGATCCAAACCGTTCCCAGTAATGAGCTAGCTGCTCATATTGGTGGTCACTGCCTGTTTCAACTCTCCCACTGAGGATCTGCAGCCTTTCGAAAGTGATATACAGTATAGCAATGGATTATACCTGCGTTTGGTGGAGAACAGTGCTGCAAAATTCAGAGATGTGCAAATTTCAAAGGATGGCTGTGTTTTGGATCATGTATTGTTACAGAGGTTCACTTACATTTGTGAACAGAATCAAATCTCTCCCCATTCTTACCTGCATCCATGAGAATGTCAACATTTAATTTTTTATTGATTTTATGCAAAACAGTGCAATCAAATGAGCACTAATAAACCAGTCTCCCACCCAGGAGAATTTCACCAGCATTTTCTTTCCACTTTCATAATTTTGAATGCAATTTCTTTTCTCATTTAATTGCTCATCTTCTAACATTGTGTATGTCACCAAATGCCAACAGTGCCCTTCAGCTCTCTATATTGGACAAACAGGCAAAACCCTATGCCAAATGATAAATGGATATAAATCTGACATCAGGAATCACAAGACAGAGAAACCAGTAGAACACTTCAGTCTCCCAGGACATTCTATACAAGATCTCAAAGTAGCTGTCTTATTACAAAAGAATTTCAGAAATAGACTGGAAAGAGAAGTTGCTGAATTCCAACTTATTACCAAACTTAAAACCATGGAGAGACCTGGTCTGAATAGAGACATTGGATTCTTATCTCATTATACATGATATAGCTATTTTTAGCCATCTCACCCCTTGCTTTTTCCTGTAAGACCAATTGCAGTCGTTAATAGTCGTCAACAGGTTTACCACACCTATCAGCCAATCACCCATTCCCACCACCCTTCTGAGTAATATCCCTCCCCACCCACTCACTATATATAAGGGTCTGGTGACTTCTGTTTCAGTGTATCTGAAGAAGTGTGCATGCACACGAAAGCTCATACCAATAACAAACTTAGTTGGTATCTAAGGTGCTACTGGAAGGATTTTTTATTTTATTTTGTTTTCTCATTAACTGATGGCAAATGGTTAGAAAAAAAGTGGGATAAATTTCCAGCACAGCACTAATTTGCATTGCAACAAGCTATCAGAATATGTACCATTTGTCTGGAAATGACCCTTTCTTTGCTGCCTTAAGCAAGATAAACACTTATGGAGCTCTGTGGAAAAACACAGGCCTGGATAAGTGATCTTGTTGCACTGTGGGTAGCAACTGTAGTATGGTGCCTTACTGTGATGACACAATAGTGCTTCCTGCCTGACACGGACATATTTCCAGAGGGATTTACAGCAGGTATGGGTCATGATACGAATTGTGCAGGTTAGAAGTTCTTGGGAAATGGCCTTGTCACATAGAGTTAGCGATATTAGGAAGGTAACCTGCTGTTCTGAGTTTGTGCTTGTAAGAATCTAATCAGCTCAAAGTGACTAGGCCAAGGTATCTTGAAGGTCCATACTGCTATTACCTGATGTTGGAACCTAAATTCCAATTGGGATTTGATATAAGAGGAGAGTGAAGGAGTTGATTTGTCTCACAGTGTGTGTAGCATAGGTTTTTTTTTGTTTTGTTTTTAAGTAGAGCCAAATGTGAAGGATAGTGGGGTCAGGTGATGCCCAGAGACAAAATGCAGAACGGTATCAGGAAAGATTTTCTTGGGAAAAGCTATTAGTTTCTGGAGTAGCCTTAGAAGAAGCACTTATAAGATAAAGCACAGAATAACACTGGGGAAAATATAATCCGGTTGCAGCTTTTAAGGTTTCTGTCGTCTTGGTAACCGAATTGCTTATGATCTTTTATCCATCTTATCCTCTAGCTTTGTGTGACAGGGATATGCTTGTTCCCCCTTTTATTTAATTGATGAGGAAGCTGAAGAGAGAGACCTTGGTCACGTAGGAAGTCAAGCACAAAACAGGAAACAAAAGCAAGTTCTGGAGTTTAATGATCAGCGCAGCCATCACACTCGCAGGAGGCTATCAACAGCAGAGCATCAGACCTAGAGACATTGTCCAGCTTCTACTTCTCTGAATTGCAAATTAATTAATTTGGGGTCACAAATACCTTTTAAAAAAACATTAATTGGATTGTTTAAAAACCTCTCTCTATCCTGCTGCTGCTGACTCTATGTGCATATATTTAATGGTCTACATATGTACAATGGTACATGCATAGAGCTCTACCCGTGGTATTGAGAATATTTAAAGTACAGGAGCTGTTTTTCATCTCCAATATTATCTTTTTGCCCTGTTCAATAGTACCCCCATTCAGTAGTAACTACAGCAGAGAGAAGTCTACCAAATTCTTCAGAAAATTTGTGGGGTGGATTTTTATGGCCACATGAACACCATGCTTTTCAAGCACTATGATACTACTTTAAACAGTCATGGCTTCCCCCAAAGAATTCTGGGAGTTGTAGTTTGTTAGACGTGCTTGGGGTTTTGAGGAGACCCCCTTTCCCCCTCAAAGAGTGGTTTAACAATCAATTCACCTTCATAGCGAACTCTGGGAACTGTTGCTCTGTAAGGGGAATAAGAGTCAACTAATAACTCTCAGATCCCTTAACAAACTACACTTCCCATGATGCTTTGGGGGAAGCCATAGCTATTTAAAGTGATCTCATAGTGCTTTAAATATATGGTGTTACTGTGGCCTGTGTCACTCACCTGTGTATTGCAGAGTATCAATTCTAGTTTTAGGCTAACTCTGAATGCCATCATGTATTATTTTATAATTTGTTTCTAGGCTTGTTAAGCATATCAGTCTTTCTCCCTTTCCATAGTGTGAGGTATGTTGGTTGCTAGACATACCAATTAAATAAAAAGGTAAGGGATTTGTATAATGACTACCAATATCACAAAAGCATTGATGTGTCTCCCTTAATTGGTGACATCACTTCCTAAGAGGAAGAGGAACTTGAGAGTTCTCTTGGCTTAAGTGAAAGGTAGGGTAAACTAAGCAATACTCGGTGTAGTTTTTTGAGAGCTTGCAATTTTGGAAATTTATTTGTTAGTACCACTTGCTTGGAAGCTTTTTCCGGCACTGCCTAAAAACACCAAATGCTTTGGAAACTGCTTAGAGGTCTTCTGTTGATAAAGTCAGGGCCGTCTCATCCATAGGGGCTAGTGGCGTGGCGCGCCAGGGCGCTGGGCCCCCCAGGAGCGCCCCCGCGAGCCCACCGGCATACCGGGCGCCCCCCTCCCCAACCCGCCCCTGCCCCCATGGGCGGGCTGGCGGCTGGGCGCTCGCGTGCCGGCAGCGCAGCTGCTGCTGCCCATGACGCTCTTGGGTGGGCTGTGAGCTGGCCGCCCTTGCCTCCCGTCCCGGGAGCACTGGAAGGACGCGCAGAGCCCCGCGCCGCTCCAGCGCCACGCCCCTCACCCCCTGCTCGCCCACCCCCCCTCCCGAGGGGCGGCAAGCGCGGGAGGGAGGCGGTGGAGATGTGGCACGCCGGGGGTGCCGGAGGGATCGCTGCGCCATGGCGGCCGATCTCCCTAAGACGGCCCTGAAGAAAGTGGTATATAAAATTTGTTAAATAAGACAAATTAAATAAAGTGTCATCCTGTACAAACCTACTTGGAAGTAAGCCTCACTGAGCTCAATGGGACTCCCCGCCCCGGAAAGTGAGCATAGCATTACAGCAGGCTTCCTCAACCTTGGCCCTCCAGATGTTTTGAGACTACAATTCCCATCATCCCTGATCACTGGTCCTGCTAGCTAGGGATCATGGGAGGGCTGAGGTTGAGGAAGCCTGCATCACAGCGTCAAACCTACCTAGGAGTAAAGCCTGTTGAACACAGTGATGCTTACTTCTGAGTAGACATGCACAAGACTGCACAGTTAATATGTTTAACAAATCATGCTGGTTTTTTTTTAAGTTAATGGAATGATTTTTTATTATTTGGATTTTGGAGATTGAAATATGCTTTCATAAGTATTATTTTCTAGGCTGCCTTTACAGAACTCATGGTGACATATTAAAATAGTATTAAATATTTTCAAAAAAGAAATATAATTTACCTTGACCATACACAGTACACTATCAATTCTCAAGTGTCCTTGATGTCTGACTGATCCAGATATTGCTTCTGTCGTGAATGACTTTTTTTTTTTGCTACTTGTATTTTTCAAGTTGGCATTTTGTTATGGTTCAGTATCCTGTATGTGAACCGTTGCTATTGTTTAAAGATTTATTTAGGTTTTTTTTTTTAACAAAGGAATGCAGAGAAAACATTTTGAACACCCACACAAAGTTTTAAAAGTTAAGTTGTAAACACTGTATAATGCACCAATTCAAGGTTGTACAGTGGTGCCCCGCTAGACGAAAATAATTCGTTCTACGAGTGTCTTCGTAGAGCGAATTTTTCGTCTAGCGAAGCGGCAATGCAGCGTGGAGGTTTTCGCGCAAAAAAACCCCTTTTTTCCCCCGTCTTGCGAGGCAGCCCAATTGACTTTTTCGTCTTGTGGGGCAGCCTTCCGCTAGCGAATGCCGTTCTTCTAGTGAGTTTTTCGTCTAGCGAGGCATTCGTCTAGCAGGGCACCACTGTATTTTGATGAGCCTTGAATGGCAGGAATTTAAAAAAATAATTATAGAACCACCAGATATGTCTGAAAACTTTTGTCATATGGACTAGAAGACTCGCAGAAAGTATGGTAGTGAATTCCAGCTCTTCTATAGTATTGGGGGAAACTGGTTTTGGAGAAGGGCCATAGCTCAGTGGTGGAGCATCTGCTTCCAGGTGATGTAGAAGGGAACTCCAGGTTGGGCTGGGTGAGAACCTTGTCTGAATTCCTGGAGAGGCCCTGCCATTCAACATAGACAGTACTGAACTAGATGGACTCAATGGTCTGCCTCAGTTGGCAGCTTCCTATTTTCCATTGTTTTAGGGATAAAGGCAATTTAATACAACTCTCCAGTGGCCCTGTTTCACAGCACCCCCCCACCAAATAATCATTGAAACAGATGAATTTGTGAGCAGCAGAATTTTTCATTAAGTGTGCTAACTAACATGGAGTGCTGCTTTCAAACTGAGCTCACACAAAGTGGATTATAGAAGCCCACATAAACGAACATAACAGTTTCCAAATATAGTGTGAAGTTTCCTGTTTGTTTCCAGAACATCCCTTTTTGTTTTGTTTTAAGTGTTTGGGACTTTGGTTGATTCTTGCTCAACAATGATAGTCTTCTAATTTGCATCTGCAGCCAAGGTATACATAAAATGTATTTTGAATTTTGAATACAGAGCGCTCAAATAGATATTCTGTGAACTACTCAGATGTTCCCAATTGGATCCACAAAATTATAACATCCTGTACAGCAGATATATAATAAATATGTGGAAGGACTTTTTGCCATAGGTTTAACTAGATATAGTATAGGCCAAGAATGCCTGTGAAATGGGATTGAATGACTCAAGGGGCTGCTTATCTACCTGCAGAAGGTTTGCGTCAAGGTCAGTTGCAAGCAAGGCTGGAATGTGAATGTGCCTCAGAGTCACTATCAATGTAATGGCCTTTGACTGGCATACCTGAAATGAGTTTGTGGCCCCAATCTAGTTCTTAATGAATAACCTACAACGTGGCATCTTCCCTTGCAATTCCAGATGAGAAATGAGTCTGTTTGTAGCTCTGACGAATGGTAAAGATGTTTTCGTGCCAAAGAGGGGCTGGCAGCATGAGCCTGACTTAAATATATCACAAATGTATCGGGTAAACAACAGTGCTTGGAATTCAAGCAGGTCTGGCACAGCCACATAATCTTTCTAACTTCTGTGTATGATTCAGCTTTAAAGGTTTACTAGAAAGATTCCTACAGACTTAACGTATCAATTACTAAGATCTTTGGCTGGTTTATTTATTCAGAATAGTCAATACATTTAGCATTTATTCATTTGGAACCCATCTTTTTCCCATCGAACACACAGCACTGTAGGGGTTCCTAGGCAGTTTTTTTTTGTTGAGGTTTCTAGTTCAGACCAAATCCCAGACTCAAACCTGCTTAGTCTCAGCAAGGGTGCTGCAGCAAGTACTTTTGGGTCATGCCCTTGTGGCAGTAACATCCTTACAGTTCCTTTCTTTGACTAGGGCTGGATCTACATTGACCTGTTTAACGTTATTAAAACGATATTATATATATCGTTCTAAAATGTCACAGGTCATACTTGCAAATTAAAACGTTTTTCTTACCTTGCTGTGGGTTTTCTTCCGTCAAAACGCTGCTGGTTGCTCTGCAGCACCCTCTAGTGTCACATTCTAATAACACATTATGAACGCTAGAGGCAGAACATAATGTGTCCCTCTATATGTTACGAAAACCATTATTTAACCCTTTCTTTATGTTATAAACCACGAGTGTAAATCTACCCTGGGTTTCCCAGGGAATAGTGAGCAATGACTGTTCCCCAGGGTTTGGGATCCATCCTGGGAGTGGGCTGAAATGTGATTTGAGACTTGGTGAACTGAATTTATAATTGGCATGTGATGAAATGCTCCCTGCTTAGTGCATGGGCAGTGTGTAGTAGCTCTTGCAAGCCTTTGTGATGGTACTGCGAAATGGCCACTACTGCAAAATAGTCACAACTGGTTCAGTGAATGGAGACATCTATCCCTTGCAATTGTCACGTGGTGATTATGAAGTGCGACTGGCCCTTACACACCCATACTAGTAATTCAGAGCCAGTGTGGTGTAGTGGTTAAGAGCGGTAGACTCGTAATCTGGGGAACCGGGTTTGTATCTCCACTCCTCCACATGCAGCTTCTGGGTGACCTTGGGCTAGTCACACTTCTTTGAAGTCTCTCAGCCCCACTCATCCCACAGAGTGTTTGTTGTGGGGGAGGAAGGGAAAGGAGAATGTTAGCCGCTTTGAGACTCCTTCGGGTAGTGATAAAGCGGTATATCAAATCCAAACTCTTCTTCTTCTTCTTCTTCTTCTTCTTCTTCTTCTTCTTCTTCTTCTTCTGTATGTGCTTTCCCCTCAATTCACATAAACCTTTACCTGCTACCTGCTCTGTCATTCTTCTCTTCTACTGGTAGGAACGACTTATTTCAGGGAGATGTGTGACACAGCCTTTTTCATGGTGGCACCCTGTTTGTGGAATGCTCTCTCTTGACAAAGTTGTCAAGGCCCCAATGCTGCTATCTTTCCAGTTACAACTATTTGTTTCCTCAAGCAATCTAAGGGTTCTTACTGTTAAAGCCTTATTTGCTGTTTTTGTCTGCCCCTTTTTGACGGGTCTCCTTATTGTTTTACTGATGTTCATGTATAAACTTACACTGAGTAATGTTTCCATGTTGAATCCTACCCTGACACCAGCATTGTTGAAGGATAGGCTATAGACTTTTAAATAATGAGAAAAATATTATTAATAATAAACAAGAATGTGTTAGTCAAGTCATCCAAGTATATTAATTATAACATGTGGTAAACAAAGTGTCTTTACCACCCAGATCCCTAATCTGATGTGGGTTAGGTACCCCTGTTAATCTCCACAGTGTGAGATGGCTTGAACCTAGCATACTTCACCTTTTATTTGCATGCTTCACTTTCCTTCTAGTTCTAGGTGATCTGTTTCTTTCACTCTGATAAAGAGACAACAAACTAAAATGGCAGAAAAGAGACAACAAAACTTGTAAGTCAGTAAAGTGTGTCAAAACACAACACAACACAACCCTCTAAACAGACAATAAAGTTTCTGATCTGGAAATAAAAGAATGCAATTAAGTAAGGAGGGGGTATTATGGTGGCAAATAACGGCAACAGCAATTTGAAAAGTCCTTGATGACAAAGCCAATAAATTAAAAAAAGAAAACCATTATAACCGTGGAGCCGCCTAGGGGGGAAACAAAACTGAAGCTGAGCAAGGTAATAGATTGGATCTATGCAGTAAACAGAGGTAATGGGTTCAAAATAGTAACTGCACACACAAAAGCAAGGGCTTCATCTCTGCTAGAAGAAATATTCGCTCTTCAGGCTGTTATTATTTTAGTGGAGAAGACACTTTTATTGTGATCAGTTTGCTTTCTTTTTCTGAGTTAAGCAAGTATAGTTTGTAGATTCTAATTTAGGAGGAAGATATAGGCAATTGAACAGGAATCATGGATAAAATGGAAACATTCTTCTTTCCAGATCACCAGTTTAGAGGTGTGGTTTTCTTTTTACTCTAAAGTGTGGTTGGGGTAGAAATTTGATTCAGTTCACATTTACAGGTGAACCTGCCTTAGCCACGCTTTCTCTGAAACAATACGAGAAGTGAAGCACACAAGCTAGCCTTTGAAATTCACAGGTGCCTGAATTTTGTAATACACTTCTGCAGCCAGTTACAGGTAGGTAGCTGTGTTGGTCTGCCATAGTCAAAACAAAAACAAATAAAACCCCAGTAGCACCTTAGAGACCAACTAAGTTTGTTCTTGGTGTGAGCTTTCATGTGCATGCACACTTCTTCAGATGCACTGAAACAGAAGTCACCAGACCCTTATATATAGTGAGAGAGTGGGGAGGGGTATTACTCAGAAGGGTAAAACTTCTGCAACCAAACACTGCAGAAATATCTGTGTATCTGAAGAAGTGTGCATGCACACGAAAGCTCATACCAAGAACAAACTTACGGTAGTTGGTCTCTAAGGTGCTACCGGAAGGAATTTTTTAAAATTTATTTTGTGTAGAATTATAAATATATATAAAATGCATATATATTAGGGGAAAGAGAGCATGAAATAACATACAAACATAAAATGAGAAATTGCTTGCAAAAGCATGTACATTAGTCAAAATTGGGCAATTATTCTAGGAACAATTCACAGTGAAATACAGTGAAATTTTCATGTAGTGTTTTTTTTAATAATAATAATAATAATAATAATAATAATAATAATAATTGCAGATTGCTGAGGAAATGTGGAAAACCAAATTCAAGATTGGAAAATGAGAGACCCAGAATTGACAGGTCCATCTATCCCCACTCTAAAAGAAGCCTCCTGGGGAAGTGCCAGCACCTCCCATGGCACCCACATAAGGTCTCAGTAAAGATCCCCTCAAAAATCCACAATGCATGAGAGACTGTTTGTTCTTCCTGCTCAGTTCATTTTCGAACTTGTCCACATGACATTGGTGGCTAGGACTGGACAGCCACCCTCCCTTCAGTTCTGAGCAAAGGAGAAACAGAAAGAGCTTATCTGTGAGCAAGTGGTGCTGCTGGGGTTTTTTGGGTAAAAAAAGAAGTGTGTGGTGCTCTTTTTCAATTGATGGAGGCTTCCTCACACTATTTTGTGGGCCTCTATTTGTTCTCCTTCAGATGTGGCAGCCATTTTGTGTTATGCCACACTCCCACAGGTGCCATTTTGTGCCTGTCACCTACAACCCTTTCTCAAAATTCTAAATGTGCCCACTCGCCCAGAAAGGTTGCCGACCCCTGCTTTAAGAGCATATGAACAACAACAACAACAACAACAACAACAACAAATGGACAAATGGGTGAAATC
This sequence comes from Lacerta agilis, assembly GCF_009819535.1. Lineage (NCBI taxonomy): Eukaryota > Metazoa > Chordata > Lepidosauria > Squamata > Lacertidae > Lacerta > Lacerta agilis. Next base: position 66,398,383 of record NC_046312.1, on the reverse strand, counting down.
AGTGGAACGTTCTCTTAAGATTTACCACTGCTTTGCCCTTGAGAAAAGAAAGCGGCTTTGATATTTCAGTTTCCAATTCTTCGATAGTGAGTTTTGTTTGATATATGCTGACTCCTGTAATAGCTTACATCACTTTTGATTAAACAGAAACTGCCTAAATATTCAGCCTAATGCTTATCTAATGTATTATATAGCAGAGTGATTGTACGTTATAATAATAGTTAGCTGTCATATCAGAGTGACCCTCCAAGAGATGGTAATGTCGAGTGATGACTACTGATGCTGCGAATATAGCAGGAATAACTGTGGGGTTTCTTTCTCTGAAGGCATATGCATTTGCAGTATCAATTTATAGTGGAATTTCACAGTCCCATCATTTGCAGAATTCAGGATGGCCTGAAGCACAGAGACCAATCATTCTTAGTTTCCTTGTGAAGCTAGAGTCTTGTAAATAGCATTGACAAAGTAATGAAATTTCCCCCCACCACAATATAAGATGGTGCTGTGTTCTGAAGTTTAATAAATGTTTTGATTAAAATCAGACCAGTTGTCTCAATCCTGGTTGCTCTAGGTTATTCTCATTGCATTTTTCATGCCCACCAACTTAGTTGCTTCAGTTTAAAACGAGATACATTATTTTTGAAATGACAACACTGATTATTTTGTATTTGTCACTGATTAATATTTTTGCCTATAATGTAGAGAGTTTATCTCCAATAAAAGCATCATATACAATCACACAGTCTGAAAAACGTTAGTATTTTAAATATGCCCATGAGTATACAATCTAATTCTGTAATGTTTTCTTTGCAACGTGGACAGCAAAATTTCTGGAAAAGCAAATAACCCCATTTATTGCAAGGAAATCACATTCAGTAATGCTTGCTGAGGATCTGATCCCCCCCCTTTTTTTTTGCTTAAAAACACATTGTGCAATTACATTGTTGAGGGGATCAAAGCACTGGAAAATGAGGAGCTGTAGGAATCAGTTTATTTCTGTTCCATGTCACTTTTGCTTTTCCTCATCTGTAAGTTCATTCTGTCCCATGTCTGTGTTAATTTGCAATTTTTAGTTGTTGTTTTTTTTTTAAAAATCTGCATATAAATGCATGTAAGTATGACTAATGTTGGCTATCATGCAATATTATTTTTTTGAGCCAAGAACTGCATCAGAACATTCAAAAAGGGCAGAAGCTGGTAGAATGGAATTCAGCGTCATGCCATGAACGTGCCATCTGCGCAAACATTTCTGCTTGCCAGATGGAATGATTCCTCCTTTCTTCACTGTGTGCACTGTTCTAGGGGTTCTCATTACCCCCCTGAACCAATTTCAAGGTGGAGGAAAGGAGAGAAAGCCCTATTGCACATGACTTCTGCTGGTGGGGCTTGTTAGGTGAATCCTGTTGTAGGTTCTGATTGGTTCATTCATCCAAGATGTGCAAATCGGGTCAATTGATATCAAAATTCAGAAAGATTGAATTCCTCAGGTATCCCTAGCAAGGAATCTAGAGGTTTTTAAACATGTAATACCAAGATGTATTCTTTGATGTGTTAAGTGGTAAATGCTAGGTCACAAAAACTTGCCACTGTACAAAGTATTAAATGACAGGCGAATGTCTATACAAAACAGCGTGAAATGGTCATTACTTTACACATATGCTGATTTTCATAAATTACATAGCATAATTATAATTATAAAATGACGTTCCAGCAGTAGTCAACTACTGGCCATGCTTGCTGGGGTTGATGAGCTTTGAAAGCCAACAACATGTGCAGGGCGACAGGTTCCCCACCTGTGTTTAGGGTATGGGCAACATTGGCCCCTGCAGCTGTAACTGCAAATAACAGGAGGAACAAAATATAAGGGCAAGACTGCTCTTGTCTGTATCTGAAAGAATTTGAGGAAACTGCTCACACATAAACAGAACACTAGAGACTCTACTCCAGCAGTAACCAACATGGAGCCCTCCAGATGTTATTGACTCTCAACTTCTTTCAGTCCCACCTAGCATAACTTATGGTTAGGGATGATGGAATTTGTAGTCCAATGACATCTGGAGGACACCACTTTGCCTACCCCTGCTCTAACAGGTCCATCTATCTCAGTATTCTCTTCACTGTCTGGCAGCAGCTCTCAAGAGTTTCAGACAAAAGTCTTTCCCAGCCATACACTGAGATACTAGTGATTTAACTCAAGGCCTTTTGCCTGCAACACATGTGTGCTAGCACTGAGTTATGTCACTTCCCTTAAAAGGTATGTCATGTTCAATATGAATTGTATTCAATTTTGCTGAACTTTCTGTCCTATGTTGACAATGCAATTCTCCATACTGACAATGCAGCAATTGTCTTCAGTGCAGTTTATCTTGCTCTTTGTGTAGTATCCTACTCAGAAGTAGAGTTTTGCACAGAAGCTGAAGTGAGATTCATGACCCATAGGCTCAAACAGCAGAGCAGCAGTCCATTCATCCTGAAATGCAACCATTTTGGCTGTTAACATCTCACATTAAGCTCCTAAACATGTTGGCCATAATCCAAAGCTGCATTGGGCTCTAAATGTACATACAGCTGTGGCCTTCCATTTTCCCTTTAGTGTTGGGAAATGATTCATAACACCATACCCATAGGGTACTATGCACTCTTCAAAAATCTCAGGGGTACAACAGGCTCTTGAATCACAGTATCAATGTTCAGGCATTCATCCATATAGAATTGAGGTTGTATGTGTTGGTCTTGGAAAAAACTGTGCTTGGAAAAACTCAGTCTACCATGTGTTCACAACCCCTGTTTGCTCAGAGCCTATGCATGTACACTCAAACACATATAGGCTCCTGTATGAAACACATATAGGCTCCTGTATGTGCAATCTTTTTAGCTAGCGTATAGATGCTAGCGTATAGATGGCAGATATGGCAGTCTGTGGGCATTCAGGTGTATTCACATGGGCTCCATACAAATGCCCTCCTCCCCCAGGCATGCATGAGGCTGGTGGTGAGGCCACATGAAGCAACCCCAATTCTTCCCTCTCTGTGCGATCATTCACATATGGAGAATGCCTGAACAGGGGCTCTGTGAAAGAGCTTCACTAAAGGCTATGCTACATGTGACGCTGACTTCATAGCATACTGTTGAGTGTAACCTTTCTTCTCCAATAAAGATTGTCATTGTGGGTGGCCTGATCTGGATCAGGACCCTAATATAGGGAGTAGGGAGGCGTTTTGACCCCTGCTATGGTTCCAGTCCAGATTGGGGTTTCCATACCTGCAATTTGTCAAAGGGGGAAAAGCTGCTATTGAAGTAAATGTGATCTTTTGCCCATCCGCCGCCTATGTAAATGGCAGGTGCAGGGGCCCGAATCTTGATCAGGACCCCAGTGGGGAGCAAAGGGTTGATTAAAGTATTCCACTATACTATACTATACTATACTATACTATACTATAGCTCCACTAGCCATTTTTTAGTGTGGTGGTGGTGAAGGTTTTCACTCAGGGGCAAGCTACGGAGTAAAAATCAAATGTAGCTTGGTTCTACTCATGGGAAAGAGTGCAATTCTTCCTAGGAAGCCAATGAGGTATTTTATGTGCTTTCAGGGCTTGGTGCATCTGCATGCTTTAAATAAACCCTTTCTAGTTGAAGAGCAGCTCCCTACATTGTCTAGAAAGCGAAAAAATCCAGAAGCTGTTTCCAGAGTACAAATTTAACGCAACCCAGCTATGATTAAAACCAAAGTTGAAGAATTAAAATGCAAATACCGGTTTGAAATGGCCGCAGCTGTCCTGCTGGTTCATTAATTCTTTGGTTCAGAAAATGCTTAACAAGATGCAAGAATCAATAAGGAGAGGGTGAAAAAGCAACCAATGTTAAAGGATGTGGGGAAACAGTTATTTTTTAAAAAAAACAAAAAAGATGAGCTATTTGGTGCACCTTGTTATAAAGCTAAGCCTAAATCTTTATCCTTCATTGATTAATATCATTCTCCAAGCTGGGAACAGAGCACAGAGTAGCAATGGTATCGTGATTGGACTAGGAGTGCCAAGATAATTATTACTCCGTTAGAAGCCCTAAATGGTTTTCCGTTTAAGTGGCACAGAGAACAATAGAAATCTTAAATAGATTTCGAAGTGACATAGCAAGCAATAAATGTCAATTAGTGCTAATGGCAGAAACCGCAAAAAGCAAGAAAATACTTCAACTTGCTCTTTTCTTATCTTTCCCACACACAAAGTAAAAGCCAATGATGTGAGTGTATAAGGTATGCAAATACTGACAGGATATAGAACGACAGGACCACCGCTTTAAAGATATTATAGATCCAAAAGATTAATTTCTTGCTTGGATGCCACTGAAGGGCAATGTAGAAATTCACACAACCACTGAAGTATGTGATGCATACCTGCCCTGTATAATTTCAATGTAAAATGCTACATCCTGTATCCATTCGATACAGGACACAGTTTGACACTTGACACTTTTGAGCAATCACAGCAATAGTCCCTCATGGGACAGTCCAGTGAGGTTTGGGCATCTTGGAAAACATTGTTCTTTGTTTACAAGTATTTCTAAACAACTTTATATTTAAAATCTCGACTTAAGTGGTGTTCAAAAATGAAAGCAGAAAAACAGAGTGAAAACAAAAATCTATCAATGGCAGGGTCCAGTCTTATGGGTCAGGTAAAGGCTAGGCAAAAAGAGATGTCTTTACACGACATCTGATACAATTGATGGAAGAACAGCCATGTCACAATGGATGTGGAATTATAAACATTGTTGAAATGTTCTGAAGAAATAGCTGGAATGAGTAAGAAATAGCTGGAATGAATAAGATTGACCACAATCTTAATAAATAAATGTAAAAGCAGGAGTCCCAGTTACACTTTCCACTAGTTAGGCTATGTATAACTCTAGTCTGCATCTTACATGGCTTCAACTATGAAACTGAGCAATATAAAAGATACACAGATAATCTTTCTCTCTGTCTCTGTTTGTTTGTTTGTTTGTTTCTCTCTCACGACTACCTGTCTGGCTCTTCTTTGTGTGTTCCCTCCAAAATTTGGCTGGGTATCTATGATTTTTATTCCCGAATGCTAAGTATTCTATGAAAATTGGAAATTCTATTTAATAACTACACGTGGTGGATGAAACTTCAGATCTTCAGTCACAGTAGGAAATAGCAAGCCTAAAATGCAAATTAATCTGAGAGATTGTTTTGTCAATGCATTACAATGATCCTATGCCAGTCTGAATCTGTGGATTGAATCCCATGTTAAGTTGTACTCAGAGTAAGCCCATTGAAATGAATGGACATGACCGAGCTCCATTCATTTCAAAGGGTCTACTCCAAGAATGATTAACACTAGGTGCCATATTCCTTTCTAAGTATTACATAGCTATATTACAGACCGTTATGTTGCTGTGTTTTTGTTCAATGTTCAGAATATCAATACTCTCCATACAGGGGTGCCAACTTGAATAAAATGTTGTGGGAGCAGCTAAGCCCACCCCTGCATAATCAGTCACGTGATGCAGTGCATGCATACCATTTGAATGGCAATGTCCATTAATTTTTAGGGCCCTGGCCCCCTCAAATATTTTATTGGTGGGATCAGAGACCCCCTCGGCCCCTAGGAGTTGGCTAATATGCCTCCAGATGAAAATAATATTCATTGAATGAAGCGTTTAACATCAGTAAACCAAGAGATTAATTTCAGAATCTGGAGTCCGCGGTCTTTGTAACTGGTTATGCTTTGCTCCCTGATCCACCATGTTGCAGAAATTTGAACCCTGATTAGATCACTCAGTTGACATTACTTTTGGCATAACATTGTTCAGCCACAGCAAGCAATTCCTTTCTACTAACACAATGTCTTGTCAGAATCACAACTTACAAGCATTCAAATATAAGTTGGGGAGTGGAATAGTTGAATGACCCCATCACGACCAATAAAAACACGCACTGAAGCTGTGATATAATTTTTTCTTCTATAAAGCTGGGATGTTCTGATAAAAGACATGTCTGGTAATTGCTGGAGCTATGATGTAAAGATATCGGACAATCCAGATTAGACGATTATCTCAGACAGTAGGAATTTTTGGCCTTTGATTTCATGCAGAAGCTGATCTCCCAATGGCTTTCATATGGGCTTCAGCTTCAATAGCAAAGGCTGTACCAAATTTACTTTTAGGTAAAGGACATAGCACAGCTGTGGATCTGGTAAAACTGGAACTTTTGAAAAAAAAACACAATACACTGGTATTCTACTGTGAAATACAATGAAAGAACTGAAGCTGCATAAATAACGTCCTTGCCGTATAATAATTTTTCCGTCAATATGTTTTGCATTGCACCCACACTCTTGAATCTATCTATCTATCTATCTATCTATCTATCTATCTATCTATCTATCTTCTATCTATTTTAGTTATATTCTGCCATTTAGTATACAAATCCTTCCAAGGCAGTGTACAAGTAGTAACAATGAAAATAAAAATCGCAATAGGCTAAGTTTAGACCCAAAGCATTGTGAGGGGGTTCCTCTCCACACTGTAACGTCCATCTACCTAGACCTATTTCTTCTGTGAATGACAGCTACCAAGCTCTTAAGAAGGTTCAGGGCTAAAAGAAAACAGCATGACTATTCATACAGCTAAAAATTAAGCTACAAAATTCTCCAAGTGTTGTATGACAGAACCCCATAGAGAAGAAACACATGCCTTGCAAATGTGAAGCCTTGTAGCCATTTTACTGAGGCATATATGTTGAATCAAAAACCATTACTGGCAAATAGTAACTTAATGTTTCTCCACCTCTTACCACAGTAGAGTTAAAGGCAATAAACTATACTGTATTGTAGGAATAGCATTTTAGAAACTAAGATGTGCAGCCATTTTTGTAGGTAACTCTAAAATTGGTTTTTGTGTGTTTCCTATATCTAGAACATGAATGAAAGATTTACCTTGGCTAGAATATACGTTTTATTTAAAACAAAAATACAAAATTCTGCCACATCCTGGCTCTCCAACTATAATAAATATTTAATTAGTATTTCAAACAACTATACTTATATATATATATTTTTATTTCTCGGAAAACTGAACTTAAACTATGAAGAAAACTTGGTGAAGGGATATCAGAACTAATGGAAGAGTGTAGAATGCACTCCTGATAACTTTATAATCTTAATTAACTCTATAATCTTAAATGTAACTAAGATTCCAATAACCAGGAACTGCAAGGTAACAGCCACGACTGTACCAAATTGACAGAGACTATTTTTTAGCTGCTTCACCCACCCCAATATCAGCTTTGTTTCAGGTATATTTTGTACATGGGGTAAAATTATTTTTTAGGGGGCAAGAGAATTGGAACAGCTGCCATCTTGCTTTTTCTAGAAAGTCCTACTCAGTTTTTTTTTTTTTTAAAGTTGAGCAATTTAAAATGGTTGCTGATATACAAAATGCCTGCCTGCTTTGTCACTCACTTTGGCCAGCCATTGTAGTGGAGAGCTGTAGAACATCCTTTTATTTGAAAGTGTCCCAGCCTGCACAGGATTCCCCGCCTCCAGAACCAGCAGAGCTGGGGCTAGGGCTTGAGTTTGAAGGGTCCTCATCTGTGCTGGATCCTCAGGTGCAGGCATTTGCTGAGTCTGCTCTGGCTCTTGATGGGATGGAGGTCCCATTGTCTGCAGGTGCTCCACTCCCAGCCCCATCAGAGGAAGCTGAGGTTGTCCCTGGGTCCAGTAACCCACCAGCCTCTCCTGAGCTGCAGAGGCTCAGGGCAGAGAGGCGAAGGGAACTAAGTTCCTGCAGGAGGAGTGCTCGCCTCCAGGCCAGGAGGAGAGGCGAGTCACCAGAGGATCAGGGCCACCTTATGCCTCGGGGCAGATAAAAGCCAGCCAGACCCAGACCCAAGTTGTGTGAGCAACATAGTTGCTACCGTGTGCCTGCCTGTGTCCTCGTACCTGATCCCGACCTGTACCTTGCTCTGCTTCCTGCCTTGCTTTTTGCCAAACTGACCCCCTGCTGGACTGCTGACCATGCCCCGCTCGGCCCCAGGTGAGTTTCTGGTTATCCCACCCAGAGTCCTCAGGGCTGGGCACCCCCAGGGCCAGCACAGTAAGGCACATTAGAATAAAACAATATTCCAAAGACAGGGCAATGATTGAAACAGACTTGTTAAAAATACAAAGGGCTGCTTCAGACATCCTTTTTATTTTGCATTCATGATGTTTTGTAACCATGATGCTATTGTGGTGGTCATACGCAACCCCGCTATCAGTACCTTTTGTGCCTGCAAAGGTTTGGGGGCATTCACACTGCTTCATTTCCAGTCAGTGCATATCCTATAATTTCTTGCTAAACTCTAATAATTTTTCATTTCACTAATCTTCTGGTGGTCACCCCCCCCTGCTTTTGTTGTGTTATATTTCTCTGGTCAGAAATAATATAGTAGCAATGGAGAAGTATTGCATAATAACTAACAAAATAAAATGATGTGCAGATGCTCCAGTATAAATCCACCACTAATGCACTATTACTGCATCAAGAACATGTTGCAGAATACATCTCAAAAATGCCCGTCTTGAGGGACATCAAATCATAGCTTGCCATTCTGTGGAACCCTATTTTTAAATTGGCCATGCTTGCTGTTTGGCTTTTTAAAAAACATTCAGGTAAATATATCTTAAGTATCTTATATATGAACTATGAAGATGCTTTATTTGAACAGACTCAAATATTTAAAAAGAATCCATGATTCTTTTGTGTGTGTGTGTGTGACTCGGAGATTAACAGTGCAATCCTATGCATATGTAATCAGAAATAAGTCCCAATTCAATGAGGTTTGTTGATGAGGAATCATTTGGCGAAAGAAAATTAGAAGAGAGGCCATTTTATGTAACAGTTTCTTGTATTACTGGGTACATTAATTTTTTTTTTTTGGGTTGAATCACTGTTTCTTCCAACTGTAGCATAGCCTAGGAGTTTACTCTGTAGCATATGTTACCATGGGATGAAACAGTCACCTTTAGCCTCTGATCATATTATCACCTCATTTCCCAGGATTTCCTAGTGGCAGAGGAGTGATAATGCCTGGCTTAACTCCTATAAAGTGGTTTTTGAACCAAGGATTCTGATAAGCAGGGCAATTAGGAAGACAGCTTGCTGGTCCGTTTGCTTGCTTCGGAACCACTGAAGTCAGAAGCTATAGCCTAGCTGACCCCTTTCACAAAATGCGCACGTTCAACTTCTTTTCAGTTGATTTTCTCTGTGATTCTGCTTTTGAGATTACATTTCTACAATATGCCTGAAAACAAAATTTTCCCGTATTCATCTCTGCTTCTAGATACCAGCATCACATTTTGAATACTTCAGTGACCAGTTCACTGGGGGTTCTTCCAGCTCTGCATTAACCTGCAAACCCAGAAGGGTTTTATTCATAAAGCCAGAAACAAAACCTCAGCAGATATTTAAGGGGAAATAGACTCGTCCAATGTACTGCAAAGCTCATGATGTTTCATGATGCATAATGTATTTATATTTTCTCAAATCTGTACTATTGTGGCTAATTATCCTTATCTCTAGTCCATAAAAGGTGCTTTGCTTATAAAGCTTATACAGCACAGGGAACAGAATGATGTGCCTCCTGGAATCTATGGAGTAGGCAAGATGAGAATTGATTTTGTTTCCAGCAATTGAGGACGCAGATGAACACACCCCCTTTGTATGTTATGCTAAGCTTCTCTTTCTTCTCCTTCTATTATGAGAAGCTTTGGGTGTAGCAATGGTTGGTTACTACTACAGAACTTCTGCTAACTTTTCTTTGATAAGATGTTTCCTTCAGCACAACAGCACACCTGCTACACAGCAGGGCAAGCTAGAGGTAGGGGTGGGAAATAAATTCAATTCAGTCCACATTTAACAAACCCAAACACTGCCATACTTTGAAATTTCCCAATTTTCCTACGCAGCTCCCCAGCCAAATCATGTTTACAGAATCACAGAATCATAGCAGTGCAGGAGTATTCAGCTGTCCCACACCAGGATTGAAAACTCTCTCTCTCTCTCTCTCTCTCTCTCTCTCTCTGTGTGTGTGTGTGTGTACACACACACACACACACACACAGCATTTTATTAGGGGAAAATGCTTGCAAAACTGCATATTAGTCAAAAATGCATGCAAAAAATGGAGAAATTCGCATTAAAATGCTGATGAATTTTCATGAGGATTTTATTTATTTATTTATTTATTTTACAAATTGCTGCAGAAATGTGGAGAACTGAATTTCAGTTTGGAAAAAAAGAGAGGAATAGAGAGAACCAAAACGGTCACACTGTAAGTTAATGCAGAATCAACATGCAATGAGTTTTTATTTTTGTAATGAAATTAGTTTCTCAATATTATATATATTGTTATATATGTTATACATTTATTTATACTCTGCCTTTTCCTGATAGGCACTCACTGTGGCTTACAGATAATATAAAGGTAAAGGGACCCCGACCATTAGGTCTAGTCGTGTCCGACTCTGGGGTTGCAGCGCTCATCTCGCATTACTGGCCGAGGGAGCCGGCATACAGCTTCCGGGTCATGTGGCTAGCAGACAAAGCCACTTCTGGTGAATCAGAGCAGCGCACGGAAATGCTGTTTATCTTCCTGCCAGAGTGGTACCTATTTATCTACTTGCACTTTGATGTGATTTCGAACTGCTAAGTGGGCAGGAGCTGGGACCGAGCAACAGGAGCTCACCCCGTTGCGGGGATTCAAACTGCCGACCTTTTGATAGGGACAGCTAAAAATATAGAAACATCTTGTTGATTGAATTGATATGCACTTTCAAAACTTTGTGAAGCTCTCTGCTGAGGTTTTGGTGTTTTTTTTTGCAACAAGGTGCTGTCTATGCAGGGAGCAATGTACAGTGTGCACATCAGGAACTTCGTCTTCAGAAAAACTGAAAATCTACTGTACCTGCCATCATTGATGGTGGCACCACTGGATGCAACTGTTGTAATATTGGAGCCTTATTTGCCCCTACGGGTTCCCATTGTTGCGCCCGTGAGAAAACATGGAAGCAGAAAAAAACACCTGAGGCTTCTGCTTCAGAGAGAGGAAAGATTTTTATTCTGCATGCAGAGGTACTTGCGGTGTTGCAGACATCCAAGCAAGTACAAACTAGCCAAGTTTCAGACAGTTCGTATAGACAGTTCTCTGGCTCTCTTCCCACCCGACAAACTTCCTCTTGTCCATATAGGAACATTTCCTGTTGTATCATTTCCTGTTATACATATAAGGCAAAAGGACTATAAGGCAAAAGAACATTTAGCCCAGTGTTGGTTCTTGCGCACTTCCAGCACGGCCATCCTATCTCTTGACCTAGGCAACAGTTCCTCTCAATGAAGGACAGCTACAGTACTCTCTGCGTAAGGTCTACTGGTTATCTCCAGACACTTAGTAAGGCAAAGCTTGCCAGAGAGAAGTACAATGCAGATCAAAGTTCACAGCTTTACAGAGCAATTTCATACAGAAAAGCTTAACAGGGGCACTTTTATACTTAATACATTCACTGGACTAACAATACATTCAGGTAAATATATAGGTTAGCTAATTAACCCCTTCCATTCCCTCCTGTTCTCTTGGACCGCTGGAATTCTTTCTCCAGCGCGTCCCTGGGAAATGACTGATATTCTCTAGCAAGGGCAATGAGCTAAAGAATCCATGACACAACTTTATATGCATGCATTGCATTAAACCGAAATACAAAGGCAAAATAACAATGGGGGACACAATATCAACAGATACAACAAATACAACTAAGGATCTTTTACTTCAAATATTCCTAACACTATTACAGAAACTGTTCAACTGGTCACATTAGCTGGTAACTGGTCAACACAAATCAAGGCAATATGATCACTCAGTCCTCCCATTCAGTGTTCTTTTCCTTCCCTTTCTTCTCCTTTGGCGTGCGCAGGCCAATGGCATTGGCAGCAGGTTGTTGCTTCTTGGCCTTTATTGCTTCCCTGGATCTCCAACTTCAAGGGATGTTTCAGCACACTGTGGCAGGTCCTGTCTCTACATGAGGAGGCGGACACCAGCCACTTTCACCACTGGCAGTGGTTTGTCATAAAGACTGTGTAGGATCTTTGCCACTAGTTTCAAAATCGCTGCATAGGGATAAAACTGGCATAGCAAAGCTACATGGCATTAGGGCACCTGCTAAAAGAATAGGAGATAGTTACAGAGATTATATCTGCCCTTGGAGGGTGGTGTCTTGGGCCCCTCCTGCCTTTCTTTTGCCTCACAGATAACCTCACAGGTATCGATATTGATCACACCTCAGTCCTCCTACCTGTTGGAGGTAAGCTAGAATAACCCAATCAAATAAGGACAGCCTCCCATACACTCACAAGATATTACTGACCATGCCGGATCACTATCTCCTCGAAATACAATATTCTTCCGCAATGATTATCTCATAGCTCCTTGGGCCCAGAGTAATAATTTAGTTCATTTTTCCAATCCATGCAAACACTCTAAACTTAGAATACACACAAATATAAACAAATACACAGTACAATCATACACAATTTCATCATTAGCATCACCACAATTTCAGACCAATTTAACATAAAACTCTGCTAATGTCAGGGAACAGAAAGATACAATTTTTCCCCCAAATAAGATCCATTTCTCCAACATCACTTTCAGACACACTACTAGAGCCATTGCAATTCTTACTATCTTGACATCCTTCAGAAATTCTCCTAGCAACTAATCCTCTCCAATATAACATTGTACAAGTGATCTAGGGTGTTTGGGTATAGCTATTTTCTCCTTACTGTCTTCTCTTTCCTAATGTTCCATTTCTCCATCCCAATTATATTACCAGTTCCAACAGCCATATCAGAGACTAACTTTCCCTCCTCTTCTGTTTCCTGCATCCAAGCACCAGCCATTGATCCTCAGTACCTAATTTTCTACTTACCACCTCACCAAGCCTATCAGGACCTTGTGTCCAAGAATTAACTTACCACCACCAACCTATTTTTGACCCTTAGGAGGACTTAAGGTGGGAACAGGGCAGTAGGGAACAAATTCTGACAGAGTTGGGTTGTCAGACAGAATAGAACTTGGCCTATTTATCTCGCTTCAGAGCCATCGGTTGGTCACTCTCATCATCTCACACGTGGCGGCCAGCTTAGCAAAATTGCTAACTCCTCACAACGGTGTTTCATTTGGACAATGGAGTTGAACCCTTGATGTGCTCATTCAAATAGTGACAATTTTCAGGTTTCTTTTAGGTAATAACAAATTATGGGCAAGGCAATAGGGAAAGCCCCTGTCCCTTTTAAAACAATCTTTGAAGGGCTTACTATATATCCACCTCTTGAATCAGAGCCATCTTCAGGCCTCTCTCATTGTCTCATGCTTCCATGGCAACAACCTGGTGGTCCTCTCCATGGTTTGGACAATGGATTCACCCCCCTAGATGTGCTCTGCAACCTTGGCATGGAGGGTGTGTATTGCCTTCAATATTTTTCCTGCTGGCAGGGGGTTGGACTAGATGACCCTTGGGGTCCCTTCCAACTCTATGATTCTGTGATATGTATACCTTCACTTTATCATCAATTTTTCTTCCAATCATTCCAAAATTTCTGCCCCCTTTTCCTCCTGAGGTTCAAACTTACTCCAAATCCTAACTTACACTGTCAGGGCTACACTGTCAGTTGCTAACCATGAGCCCCTTCCCATTCTACTTCAACATTCCCTTCTCCTTCATTACACATCCCACAAACCTACATCTACATTCCCCAAATACATTCTGCCAAGAAGCCATTTCTTCTATTTCAAAACCTTCCCTGAAAAACTTAAAACCTGGGATATAAAATAAAACTTTTCCCCTCTAATCAACTTCTGTTGGAAACAATCAAACTGCTCAGAAGACATAATCTTCTCTTTTCTAAAGACATAATCACCTTTCCCCCCCTTTGTGGGAGGCAAATTTCCTTCCTTTGCAAGATTCACTGCTGCAAAGAGAAAAATCCTTGCTGTTTAAACTAAGGCTTCTCTCTGTTTCTGTCCATCTCCCCACTCTCATTGCTTTACCAAAGGTCAATTAAGAAACAAAATAAGACTGTACCAGCTTTAAAAACAAACTAACAAACATTCCTGATTGCAAGAGCAGCCCTCCTTTCAATGCTTCAGACACACTTTTACATTCACCTTAACATTGCAGAGAAATACTTTTACAGCCCATTCTATTGAAGGGACATACCTTGGCACACAAACAATTTCCAAAACACACTCACCTAACCCTGGGGTTCAAACAGATTCCTTGAAGGGACACAAAACAAAACAACAATACAAATTGTTGCAGCAATATACAAGGAAAAAAAACAGACTTCCCAGACTTCATTGGCAATGCAGCAGGAAATGAAACAATTTTGGGAACACACAGATTAGGGCTGCTTTCTGCCCCACCTTTCCAGAATGAATGCAAGCCTCAAACAGACCAACACACACACACAGGCACTACAGATACAGAAAAATTCACAAAAATCACACTGCACAATCACTGCAAACACAGATCTCATACAACACACACACATACTGAAGGAAAAATATTCAACAGGTTCATAAAATTATTACAAGTCATAAATTTTACACAGCAACAAAAATTCCAATTCCCCATCTCAGCAAGCTCTGGTTCAACCTGGGACACTCCTTCCACCTAACCAGACTTTTTCTCATGCACACACTCTCCGCTTCGCTAGGGACACTGAGTTCCTGCGTCTCATTCACTCAATACATCCATTGGAGTGTCCCCACACACCATTCCCATACACAGAGTAAAATCACAGAAAAATTCTTAACCCCCTTCTCTTCCTCAGAGAGGGCACCCCCTTCTTTTCCCCCTTCCTGGCGGCCCTCTACGGCTCACGGCCAGGCTCCTGGCGGCCCTCTACGGCTCACGGCCAGGCTCCGGTGGCAACTCTACTTGCACACTACCGGATTTTAGCGGCGGCCCTCTACGGCTCACGGCCGCTGCAGGATCGATCGCATCCTGCGCTTCCCCTTCCCTGGGAAGCTGCTCCCCCTGTGGAGCTTACCTGTCCTCTGCAGATCTTACTTCCCTTCCCCCTGCGGCCGCTTGTCTCTTTCTCCCGTCGCCACGGTGCAGTTTGGCTCTCCCCTGGGGTGAGCAGGTCCCTTCCCACAAACAGGCAGGAAGCGCGCTTGGGGCAGCAAACGCCCAGACCAGAGAGCCTTTTCACTGTGCAGCGACGCCTCGGACTCCCTGTTTTCTCAATCCCGGGGAACAGCGAAGGGTTCCCGGCCAATGCACCACGTAATGGAGCCTTATTTGCCCCTACGGGTTCCCATTGTTGCGCCCGGTTAGAAAACATGGAAGCAGAAAAAAACACCTGAGGCTTCTGGCTTCAGAGAGAGAAAGATTTTTTATTCTGCATGCAGAGGTACTTGCGGTGTTCAGACATCCAAGCAAGTACAAAACTAGCCAATTTTCAGACAGTTCTTATAGACAGTTCTCTGGCTCTCTTCCCACCCCAGAAAACTTCCTCTTGTCCATATAAGGAACATTTCCTGTTGTACATTTCCTGTTATACATAAGGCAAAAGGACATATAAGGCAAAAGAACATTTAGCCCAGTGTTGGTTCTTGCGCACTTCCAGCAAGGCCATCCTATCTCTTGACCTAGGCAACAGTTCCTCTCAATGAAGGACAGCTACAGTACTCTCTGCGTAAGGTCTACTGTTATCTCCAGACACTTAGTAAGGCAAAGCTTGCCAGAGAGAAGTACAATGCAGATCAAAGTTCACAGCTTTACAGAGCAATTTCATACAGAAAAGCTTAACAGGGGCACTTTTATACTTAATACATTCACTGGACTAACAATACATTCAGGTAAATATATAGGTTAGCTAATTAACCCCTTCCAATATTACTAAGTAGAATCCCATATTTTTTGAAATATGGTTTTGAGAACTTCTTCGAATAGCGACCTTGTAAAGCAGCAAGGAGTGGGAGCAGGGATTGCAGTTCAGAAGCCTAGCTCCAAAGCTTTCTAAAAAGCTCCTTGAAAAAGGCAGCTTGCTTTTATATCTTTGAGGGAGGGAAGCAGGGATGTTAGAATTATTCTTCTGACACTATAAAAAAGTAATTGTTTAAAAGGTGAAACTGCACCTGTATACAGCGTGGTCTGAGAATACTGTTGTATTGTGGAATCATTTTATAAAATACATTGGCAAGGGAGATATGCCCATGTCCTTTATTTCTAAGACTCATAGTTCTTAATTCAATTCTTTGTACTATAGCTTGACTCCCTTTTAATCTCCAAATCTTTGTTCAGTCCCTGCACAGTCCCATCAACCCCAGCTGGTCAATATTGAGCACTCTGGGAAACTCTGAACTAAGGAGAAGGTTGATAGCCACAGCCACCTCAAGAGTGGAAGTAGATAAAGTGCCATGTTGGGGGGAAAGCCTGTAGGGGTAGCTACACTTGGTGAGGCAAGTTGCCCATATGACCTTATGGATAAGACTTCCCTGCCAATTGCAGATTGGGGGGATACGCTGAGAGATTAGTTTACAGCAACCCTGCACTGCAATCCATTATTGATATTGTAGGTCAGAGAAAGAGCTGAGGCCCATTGGGATTCCCAATCAAAAATCCACTATCATTCTCGGGCTGCAGCAAAGGCCAATTTGCTTAAATTGCCCCTTTATGCACCCTCCTCAGCCAAATCCATCACAAACGGAGGTTCCGTGTTTTCTTGACTTGCATAAAAATTGGCTGCATTTCTAAATGTAAAAACAAAACCTTAAATAAATATGCACCTAATTCAAGCCCAAAAGTAGATCAGGGACGCCCCCTTGCAATGCTGTTTTTGTGTTTCAGCCCTTTCAGCACAGGCTTGGATAACTCAAAACACACATACACTTGCACACACCCATTGCACACATAATACATTGTATTTTGTTGCAGGGGCCACACTTCTTTGATCATGTAAAAATTGAAGGTGAGTTTTCAAAGCCCATTTCTCTTCTCCTTACCAGCAAATGAACTACTGAGGTGGAAAATTAAAAACTCAAGTTTTGTCCAAAAGTCAAATTAAGAGCTTGAAAATGAGACTCGGCACTCTACAGCTGCAATATTTGGAAGACAGGGGCTCTAAACTCGAGGTTAATAATAGTCAACACAAATGGTCTATATTTTAGGGTTGCTTGGTTTTCAAAAAAAGGGTGAAACTTCTACAGCTGCTTCAGTAGTTTTGAAGAATCTGCACCTGAAGACCTAATGGAGTTTCTTTCAAATAGAAGCATTGCCTATTGTATGAGTCATAAAATACTAGAGTAGTTGGACTGGCTGTCTCCTGTTGTCCTTCTGCTGGCAGGTGAAGACCTTATTCCAAAAGGCTTTCGGGAACTGACTGCTTTTAATGAAAGAACTGGTGCCACGCTCTTTCATTTTTATCTGTAAGTCGCCTTAAGTTCCAGTCAGCGAAAAGGGTGGGGGTACAAATAAATATACAATAACAATAACAATAATAATATATATAAGAGGAACTGGCAAAAATGCACATGAGCAGTAGTGTCGTCATGTACTGCTAGGAATGAAAGGTGGGACGTATTTAAGCACCCATCCATAATCCAATTTGCATCTGAAAAGTATACTGTTCAGGGACACACCAGAAAAGACAAAGTTTCCAAAACTGTTAAACAATGTAATGATGAAGTATGAGTAAAAATAACCTTAAGGAAATAGGTTGGGATCTAATACAACATTCAGTAGCTGCACAGTAATTGTGCTATTAAAACAAAAACAAAACATGGAAAGGACTCCAAAGTCAGTCATCAGAGCAATTTTCAGGATTAGTTCATAGACTTTTAGAAAAGTTATACTGGACAGATGATTTGGAGCTGAACCAACTGATGAGCCAGGTGCACCTGTGCCATCCTGCCTGAAGCCCTTTTGGTCATCCATCTCCTAAGTCTGAGAGGTGGGAGTTGAAGAGAGAGAAGACATTTTCTGTGGTGGCTCCGTGCTTTAGAGCTTCCTCCCAGTACAGCTCTTGGATGCAGGCTGAAATATTACTTTGTTATTGATATTCTGTTTTTTTATTCTTACTTTGTAAGGAAACTTCAACAAACTTTGTCAAGAAAAATGGCATATGGATATTTTAAAATGAATAAATGAAGCTACATGGCTATCACTCTAAAAAACTTTAGGCTGCAATCCTATGGACACTTACCTGGGTGTAAATCTCATTGGACATTTATTTATTAATATTCACAAAATTTATATACCTCTGAGCAATTTACTTCTCAGTAAGAATGTAGGATTGCACTGTTGGTCTCTTTTTATGGTGCACAGAGCATCCTGTTCAGGAAGGGTCACATGGTTCTGTATGAGAAAATCTAAATTTGTATATCGGGCTCAATTAAAATACCTTCTCTTTCCCTTTTATTATACTACAGGTGCATTGCTAGGGGGGTTGCCCCGGGGGGAAATGATGAATAAGGCATGGGCCTCTTGCCCAGGGCTACAGATTTCCTGACCCACATTGCCTCTTATTTTAAATTTTAATCTTTAAAACCTTGTTTACTGTATATGGAAGCTGGTAAGCAGAGGTTGGGTGGCCATCTGTCATGGATGCTTTAGTTGAGATTCCTAGACTAGATGACCCTTGGGATCCCTTCCAACTGTACAATTCTATAATTCTATGATCCATTTTAATTTGCTCAGCTGCCTATACACACATAATCATGTATAAACTTTGTGCAAATTTGTCATGGGCTTGTGCTTTGAGTCTTTTAAGTGCCTAAAAGTGCTCCTGTCTAAAAGATCTAATTATGGACAGTTTTATAAAGTGATTCTTTACTGAACTCTAAAAGGTCAAATAACAATAAATATGTACGTATGTAGTGAGACATACGGTATATCCTTTTTTTAAAAGTGGATTTAGTTTTCTTTCCCAACTAGGCACTACATTTGTTGCACAAGAATCCTGTGCCAACTTCCATAACAAAGATTTATTTTCCATGGCTTCTTTTGTTTACAGTCATTCCTAACCCGATTAACCGAGATTCATGTTGCCTGTAGTCTAGTGACAATAGCCATCAATAGTGGGAGAGGTGCTGAGGTGTGTTATGTTCAGCACATCCCTTCAGGGGTTCTGTCAAAATCTCTTCAGGCTATCACTTATCGTGTGAATACCAAATAGCATGGAGGCTTTGTGAAGAGTTGAACTGTGGAAGAAGTGAGTAACATAAATGACAATTTCCATGTCCACAAGTTGGTATATGATTCAAATGATCATTTGTTAACAGCAGCCTCATGTAAATCACTGTTAACTTAAGGTTTGAGGAAATTTTGCTTGTCTGTTAAATTAGGGTCTGAGGTAATTTTGACCACCATACTAACCAATCAAGTAAATGAAATTGTTGCCAGAGCACTTACATTTTGTTCCCCATACTTTTTTTTCATTTTGTCTGTTTTTTGCTGTCATGCTCCAAATGCTAGCAGCTAATTGTTATCTCCTACTTTTGTAGGTTTGCAACAATGTTAGATTATGAATTCTACCATGTTAATCTTCTAGTATTATTTTCATTACAGAACTATTACTTCGAAATGCAGTAAAAATCCATTAATCCTTCCAATATGGCCTCCTGCTTTAGTACCGGGAGGTAAAGATTTTAATAACAGAAATTATGAAAAAATGTTTTGCATGACTAGCTCATGTTGCTATTCTTTTGCTTTCATAATATTCTTCTTTATATGTGAACTTGAGGGGCAGAATGAGAGTCCGGCTCAAACACATACACCAAGCTCTTAACAGAAATCGTGTAGAAATCGTGTCAAATAGTGTCACAATGCTGGCAGCTAGCGAGTGAACGATCTGTCAGTTTTGCTTTTTTCACTTTCTCATTTTTCTAATTGTAAATTCAGTTTCCCCACATTTCTACAGCAATTGAGAAAATCCTTATGCAAATTCATTTGCATAAGTTATTCATTCATTCATTCATACCACACTTTTCCTCGCAACAAGACTCAAGATGGCTTACATATAAAAATGAGAATGTTTTTTGAACAAAAAAACAAATAAACTAATTTTGTATGCTGTTTTGAGTAATACACACATTTTACAAGCCTTTCCCCAGTATAATGCATTTTTTATAAATACAGTATTTGTGTAAGTGAAAATTCCAAAGGTAGCTGTTTGATTGATAAGAGTCAAACAAAGAGAGAGTGACAGGAAGTGGGCTTCTGAAAGATAGAATTGCATATTTTATTCTGGCTAACTATGCTACTAATTAGTATGGTTATGGCATACTGGTTGAAGAACTGCATCACAGAATTTGGATAAGTTCAAATAAGTGCTTCGATTCACATAGTGCAAAGTTGATAAATTCAGTTTTAAAATATGTAATCATAGAATTGTAGAGTTAGAAGGTTCCCCAATAATTAAATAGTCCATCCATCCATGGCAGATGGCCATCCAACCTCTGCTTGCAAACCTCCAAGGAAGGAGAGTCCACCACTTCTCATGGGAGTCTGTTCCACTGTCAAACAGCTCTTACTGTCAGAAAGTTCTTACTCCTTTCTTGTAACTTGAATCCATTAGTATGGGTCCTGTCCTCCGGAGCAGAAGAAAACAAGCTTGCTCCATCTTGTATGTGATAGCACTTTAGATATTTGAAGATGGCTATCATATCTTCTCTCAGCGTTATATCTGGCTAGGTCATCTTTAGGCTACACTCCCTGAATCAATGAACATATCGTTTAATTTCTGTAGATCTACTCTGAGGTTGATTTAAGCAGATAGAACCTTCACTGTAATAACCAGGGCAGGAGGTAAGTTGTATTACAAATTTCTTAGTGGGAGAAGGAAGTTTTGCTGTCAGTCTTGCATTTCCTGTCAGGCATCATTCTGCCATTAGATGACCTGTATTGTGTCCTAATTAGAATGAATCTCCTTATTTAGTCATGTGTGATAAATGAGAAGTCCATCCTCCAAAATTAAACTGATTTGCATCAAATGGTGCACCTATGGGGTCATTACGGAGATACACTGTTAGAGCTGGCAGCTCATTAATCTTTTTTTTGCTTTTGTCTGTACTCAGTGATTTTTGTCTGCAACCTTTATACCCTCCAATGCATCTCACTAAAATGTAACAGGAGTTGTTTGCTTAGTCAATAAAGGCTTCAGTCTATTGCCCCAACCTTTTTCTTCATCTGACCGGATTTTGATAGCCAATTTTCAGTCAGTGAAGACAACAGGCAACAGATTCACACTGTGGAGCAACATGATTTTATTGGCCAGACCCCCTGTATCATTATTATTTGGAATTGGCAGCCTAAATATACCCTATATTATCAGTCAGAGTTGACCTTCAGATTTTTTTTTAAAAAAATTATTGTTCTTTCTGAAAGCCAGCCCAGGAAAAAATCCAGTCTTCAAGCCTTTAAACCAGGGGTAGGCAACCTAAGGCCAGTGGGCCAGATGCGGCCCAATTGCCTTCTCAATCCGGCCAACGGATGGTCCGGGAATCTGTGTGTTTTTACATGAGTAGAATGTGTCCTTTTATTTAAAATGCATCTCTGGGTTATTTGTGGGGCATAGTAATTTGTTCATCCCCCCCCCAAATATAGTCCGGCCCACCACATGATCTGAGGGATGGTGGACCGGCCCACGGCTGAAAAAGGTTGCTGACCCCTGCTTTAAACTCTCTCTGCCTTCATGTACCAAGCAACACTTCCCACAACAAGCCCTGAAACTGGTCATACCAAACATTCTCTAAGGTACATAAGTCTGTCATCAAGCCAGACTTTCTAACAACATCTCATTGTCATGCCTGTAAAAGCATAATGGCTCTTATCCAGAAATGCTCCCTTTGCTGAACAAATGATGGCACTTTCGATTCGGTTTCTGATGGTGGTAAGAAAACAAAAATTGCCTGGGGTCAATCTTCTCAATCCCCAGACAAGTGATCAGATCTGGCAGCACTTTGATTATCTTCCCAACAGGAGAAATGGAGGAAAATCCTCACATGTACTAGTGGAAAGGGTGCAACTTTGTTGTTTACGCAAAAGATTGCCTCAGCCCTTATATATCCAACTGATCTCTGCACTCTGTAGGCGAGAGCCTCCTGCAGATGCCATCTTATCAGGATGTCTGTTCATCATAATGTAGGAACCAAGACTGTCATGGCACCTACCATTTGGAATTCCTCCCATGAATATTTAGCACCGTATCTGCTGCCTTTTCAGTACCTACTGAATACCTTCCTCTTTCAGCAATTCTTTTAAATAGAGATCTTTCCCAGTCTGCATCTGCACTGGATTTTTTATTGTTTTGTCACTTGTTTGCTGCCCTAGGGCAGTATATAAATTTAATAAACAAACAAACAAACGAATAAAAAGTTTTTCGGATTGTGCTATGCCCCACATTGTTCCTTCTTGATTTGGATTGCTCTCATGCATTCAGGAAGGGAGGAAAATAAGGGCAATCAATGCACAATCTCCTGTGTCTACAAATGGATCACTTCATTGATCAGAGAAAACTTTGAATCAAACCCAAGGTTTCATCTGAATCGGGCCCAAGATGTTGAGTTACGTGCCTGCCCTAGTTAGAACAAAAAGGAAACTTTAAAAATTACAATCACAAAAGGTCACAGCTCTTCCAATTTAACTTTTATTGCTTTTTTCAAAATGAGTAAATGATTTAATAGAATTAATTTTGGCAATGAAAGCATCTGAGTCACACCATTCACACTTTCCCCTCATTGAGCTTTATGAGGAATGAGGTTTTCCATTTGTGATCTAATTATGGTGGTTCATTGTTTAATATGCTCCATTGGCTAATTTTGACTACCTTGTCTATATTTCTAAAAGAATACAGCATATAAGGGGAAATTGGAGATTACTGTGGTTTTTAACACTGGAACTTACACCTCTAGGAGACAGGGCATTGAGAGACATACCAATTAATCCTTCAGTGGTTTGTAAAATAGAATGTAAAATAAGACACCCAGCACAGTACTCTGAAAGCAAATTACATTCTCCAGTCAGAAAATAAATGATTTGTTTTTCCTCACATCTATGTGATTCATCCAAAATTTACATTTAGAGTCTCTCCTTTTCTCCCCCCCCCCCGTACGCAATTTAAATACTAAATCATTCATGTGTTGCATATTTCATTGTCTTGTTGATTGTCCTGGATTTTATTCTATAAGTGTGTTCACTTGACAGAAATAATAGGAATATTGTACTGGTAATTATGTTGTAGCTAATAATGTTGATTTTATGTAATTGTTTGAAACAGCCCTAAGTCTCGCTCTAATGTAGCTACAGAGTTACAAGTTCAGGATCACTCCATGCCTGTTTGATCTTGTCTCCTAACTTACTTCAGAGTTTTGAGGAGTCTTCCTGCAAAGAAAGACAAGCCCATGCCATGTCAGAGAGAATAAGTATGAGTGTTTTTTCCTTCTTGATTTAATATAACTACCACTAATGCCAGTGGAAGTGATGATATTCCAGCCGAACTATTTAAAATTTTAAAAGATGATGCTGTTAAGGTGCTACACTCAATATGCCAGCAAGTTTGGAAAACTCAGCAATGGCCAGAGGATTGGAGAAGATCAGTCTACATCCCAATCCCAAAGAAGGGCAGTGCCAAAGAATGCTCCAACTACCGCACAATTGCACTCATTTCACACGCTAGCAAGGTTATGCTTAAAATTCTACAAGGCAGGCTTAAGCAGTATGTGGACTGAGAACTCCCAGAAGTGCAAGCTAGATTTCGAAGGGGCAGAGGAACCAGAGACCAAATTGCAAACATGCGCTGGATTATGGAGAAAGCTAGAGAGTTCCAGAAAAACATCTACTTCTGCTTCATTGACTACGCAAAAGCATTTGACTGTGTCGACCACAGCAAACTATGGCAAGTTCTTACAGAAATGGGAGTGCCCGATCACCTCATTTGTCTCCTGAGAAATCTCTATGTGGGACAAGAAGCTACAGTTAGAACTGGATATGGAACAACTGACTGGTTCAAAATTGGGAAAGGAGTACGACAAGGCTGTATATTGTCTCCCTGCTTATTTAACTTATATGCAGAATTCATCATGCGAAACGCTGGGCTGGATGAATCCCAAACCGGAATTAAGATTGCCGGAAAAATATCAACAACCTCAGATATGCTGATGATACAACCTTGATGGCAGAAAGTGAGGAGGAATTAAAGAACCTTTTAATGAGGGTGAAAGAGGAGAGCGCAAAATATGGTCTGAAGCTCAACATCAAAAAAACTAAGATCATGGCCACTGGTCCCATCACCTCCTGGCAAATAGAAGGGGAAGAAATGGAGGCAGTGAGAGATTTCACTTTCTTGGGTTCCATGATCACTGCAGATGGTGACAGCAGTCACGAAATTAGAAGACGCCTGCTTCTTGGGAGAAAAGCAATGACAAACCTAGACAGCATCTTAAAAAGCAGAGACATCACCTTGCCGACAAAGGTCCGTATAGTTAAAGCTATGGTTTTCCCAGTAGTAATGTACGGAAGTGAGAGCTGGACCATCAAGAAGGCTGATCGCCGAAGAATTGATGCTTTTGAATTATGGTGCTGGAGGAGACTCTTGAGAGTCCCATGGACTGCAAGAAGATCAAACCTATCCATTCTCAAGGAAATCAGCCCTGAGTGCTCACTAGAAGGACAGATCCTGAAGTTGAGGCTCCAGTACTTTGGCCACCTCATGAGAGAGAAGACTCCCTGGAAAAGACACTGATGTTGGGAAAGATGGAGGGTACAAGGAGAAGGGGACGACAGAGGATGAGATGATTGGACAGTGTTCTCGAAGCTACTAACATGAGTTTGGCCAAACTGCGGGAGGCAGTGAAGGATAGGCGTGCCTGGCGTGCTCTGGTCCATGGGGTCACGAAGAGTCGGACACGACTGAACGACTGAACAACAACAACAACAACAACCACTAATTATCAAAGCATAAGCTAGAAAATAATAGTTGTATATTTGTTTCCTCTGATGGACACAAATCTTATCAAGATGATTTTATGATATATTTTTTCCTCAGGGAAAAAAGTATAAGATTGCTTGTGGCATATACCTAATCTCTTACAGCATCATTGTAAACTATATAATAATATAGATAACTGTATCTTGCTTAAAACATCCTTCTGTAATGTTTAGCAGCGCACTCCTTGTTTTTCTAGAACTCTCTGCAAGCTAAACTTGTTCAGGCAGCCATGAAAAAATCGGGCAGAACTTGTTTACAGTAAAGTCATTTTAATAAACGCTTACTTTGCCGCGAACACTTCTCTCCATCTTCTTGGATCCTTGAAGAAACTTTCATGAATTGATATTTTTATATATATATTTACCATATTTGTATGCCTTTTTTCCCTAGGAAATGCAGTGAGATTCATATGGTTTTCCACTGAGCTCCATAGGTGAATGGAAATTTTGAACCTAGATTTCCAAAGTACAACATTCCACCCAGAATACATATATTTAAATACATTAATAAAACAAATAATACAATGAAATAGGCTGTGCAATTATGTTCAGATGATGTCTTCATTTTTCATTAAAAAAAACCCCACACATTAATACTTACAGTATTTTGGCAAATATGTGGTGCCTGAAAAAAACAAAAAACTTCTCTGAATGGATTCAGCGTTCTTCATGTCGGTGTTTGGTGAAGTGTTCTGATTTTAGACCAGGCATAGGCAAACTCCGGCCCTCCAGATGTTTGGGACTACAATTCCCATCATCCATAGCTAAGAGGACCAGTGGTCAGGGATGATGGGAATTGTAGCCCCAAACATCTGGAGAGCCGGAGTTTGCCTATGGCTGTTTTAGAACATTCCAGCAATATAAGGCTTCCCTAGCATCTGAACTGACAGCTACCCATTTGGATTCAATGCTGTGGTGTTTTAAAGTTTGTGTTATACACAGTTAGAGTATACTTATACACCTTTTTCTATTCAATGCCGGACGGTTCTGAATCAGATTTGTATTAAAAAGATTCATGGATGGGAACATTTAGGAAAATCACAAATTGTTTTCATGTCTGAGTCGAAATAACACACTTATAACTTTACTGAAAGGATTTTTTAAAAAAATGAGATAGAAGGTTGACTAGAATCACCTTAATTACTTTAGTTTAATAGTATATTTATTTCAGAATTAGTTTAATTTTAATATATACGTTAGCAGGATAACTAATGGTGGGTAAGACAAAGGCCAAATCATTATGCATTATCATGTCCTACAAAGTTCAGTGAACTCTGTTAATTCATAAGGTTGTGACACATGTTTACAGAGCCATGAATCTATAATCAGTAAACACCATGGGTTAGCACTATGTAAACACTACTTCTGTGCAATGTTGTTCATGGCAAAATTGTCACTCTGAATTTCATTAACCATTTTACTTTAATCATCAATTTCACAGGCATAAATGAGAAGAGAGTTATAAATCATTTTGAATGCAGAAAGTTGCTAAAGAAATGAGGAAGTATTATCAGTAATTACCTTTGGTTGTGTACAATCAAATAATGAAAATTTATATACTCCAAAGTGATGGTGGCTATGAGAAGGATTTTGTATTCATTTTAGGATCTATGGTTCTGAAGCGTGTCCTGTTGGGTTCAAATGGACTTGTTTCAGATAGTTGCATGCAGAATTATAACCATATATTGTTACACACCATTCCTATCTCAGACTGTGAGATTCCAGGCATAGGTGCCAACTATGCAGGGCCCTGGGTGCCCTAGCACCCACAAATTTCTAAATGAAGGGGCTGCCCCCCATTTCCCTTGACGGCATAGCCCCACGACGTATCCCCACAGGCGTGCTGACATCACACAACGCACACATGCCCCGGGTACCAGCTGTTGCAGGGGCAAGGTGGCATGTCTGATTCCAGGGGTTTCAGGCACTTACCCAGGGTTTTATTTCCTCAAAATGAGGGACACTGGAGACTGTGGTGTCTTTATGATATATTATTTATTTGCACATATATACAACCTGAGCCTACAATGGGGGCTCACAGCATCAACACCCTGGGAAGGTTTTACTTCTCCAATAGCTGAAGCCTTGGATTCCAGCATAAATCAAGCATGGCTCTGTCTCTCAGCTGCCCAGCTCGCTTCTAGCTTCTAGCTCACACACTGCAACACTGGTTTTTGTCTTTCTAACTACCAGACACTTAAGGGAGTGGGGCCCACCCATTGGTCCTCTGGCACAGAGCCACTTCCTTTGTTAACGATCCATACTTAGACCATTACCCAGAACTCGCTGGCTATTCCAGCAATTGAATCCTTGTTGGATCCAGGAATTAGAAGGCACTCAGGCATACAGCCCCCCCACCCAAACTCACAACAATGTACAATGGATTTTTTTTGCCATCACGTGCTTCTGGCTGGTGTAGCATACCTTCCCATATTTCTCCAATGGAAATAGAGACGTCCTATTTAACAACAACAACAACAACAACATGTATACCCTGCCCACCTGACTCTGTTGCTCCAGTCTCTCTGGGCTTTTTCCAACATATATAAAACATAATAAAACATTACATTTTTAAAAACTTCCCTATACAGGTCTGCCTATAGTGTTCTAAAGGTTGTATAGTTACTTATCCCCTTGTCTTGGGAGTTGCATAACTGCATACCTCAGATGAAAATAGGGATGTCCTAAGGAAAAGTGGGACATTCTGGGATCAAACCAGAAACTGGGGTGGCTTCTGTCAATCCAGGACCATCCTTGGAAAATAGGGACACTTGAAGGGTCTGGGTGCAGTGATCTGCCTCCCCTCCCCTTCCACCCTGTCTGCTGTGTGTGAAAGAGCTGTGGATTTATTGGTGTGCGGGGATTCTTTGCTGGAGCTTCCCGCGCGTAAGTTTAAGCCACCTATGCACGGGATTCCAGTTGCCGGGGATATGCGGCCAGCGTTCCACGTGCGTCCTTGCACGGGCGCCGGCCGGCCTATGAACGGAGCGGCCGATAATTCTGGAGCATAAACTCGCACCGTACCGCTGTCCGCCAGGCGAAATCTGAAGGTGCGTGAGTAGTCCGGGTGAAAATGCCTCGTGAAACTATCTACAAATACTTGCGACCTCCTGAGTTAATCTAAAGTTATATACCCAAGCATTAAAGGCTAAAGTTACGACCAAGCATAATGGCTAAATAAACCCCGAAAATTTTAAATAAAGATGAAATAAAGACAGACACGTTGTTTCTTTGAATGGCTTTGGCTGACCCGCATAGGCTTTTACACCAGGTGGCGCTGGGTTAAACCACAGAGTCTAGGGCTTGCTGATCAGAAGGTCGGCGGTTCGAATCCCTGCCACGGGGTGAGCTCCCGTTGCTCGGTCCCAGCTCCTGCCCACCTAGCAGTTCGAAAGCACGTCAAAGTGCAAGTAGATAAATAGGGACCGCTCCGGCGGGAAGGTAAACGGCGTTTCCGTGCGCTGCTCTGGTTCACCAGAAGCGGCTTTGTCATGCTGGCCACATGACCCGGAAGCTGTCTGCGGACAAACGCCGGCTCCCTCGGCCTATAGAGCGAGATGAGCGCCGCAACCCCAGAGTCGGACACGACTGGACCTGATGGTCAGGGTCCCTTTACCTTTACCTTTAAACCTATCACTATTCTAAGCTTTTCCTAAGCTATCAGACCCTGCACTGCCAAATCTTCTGCAATGCTAAGGCTAACTAAATCTATACGCGCCAAATCTTCCGCGATCTAAGCCTATGCTAAACTAAAACTAAACCTTTACCGATAGATCTTCCGCAAACTAAAACCTAGATAAATCCTACACGCGCTTTCAACCCATCCAACCCATCCAGCCCGCTCCCCAAAAATCCCTTAAACTAAACTAAACTCCAAATAACATAACCGAACTGAGATGCCTAAGCGGGGAGCCTCAGCCTTTTATTGATAACCAAGTGTGACATCATAACCAATATATCTACCAATAGGAACGCTGTTGCTGCCCCCAATAAAGGCGGGAAGCAGAATAAACGATCATTGATAATTTCAAAAACCTCTGGAACTAAACTTTTAGGCGGAGTGATCTCAGTGGCAAAATGCCCACTGAGTCTTACTTTTACTTTCACTTTAGAACGGAAGGATACATAAAATAGTGCATAAATAACATCAACCTAAACAAATAACCATGGGTTCAAAGGAACCCACGAAGTGTATTCCCACATTGGTGGTTCTGCAATTCATCAAGCCCTGCCAGTCTGGTGATAGAGGATTTTGGATTGCTCCCTAAAGTTGAAGTCCTATGCACCCCTGCTGAATACCTTGTGCCTTTCCAGATTTCAATGGACTTTGACTATAGCTCAGAGGTGATGCCAGCCAAGGTTCAACAACACTGGGAGGGGGCACAGACTATGCACACTTCTTAGGGCACATGCTCCATTTTGCTTAACGGCACTACTGAATAGACATGCTTAGGACTGAGTGCTGGTGGAGAGACAGTGAGCCAGAACCTCTGTGGATTTTCATATGGAAGGACAGGTTTCCTCCTGAGTTTGTTTCAAAATGGCTTTTGCTTTTCAGTAAGACAGCCCCTTTGGGCTTCTTGCATTTTGACAATTTGCTCTCATAATTCACATCTCTTTTACAGTAATGCTTGCTCAATTAATAGTAATTTTCTTATTTTTGAAATGAAATGTATTCATCATGCCCTATACGCTAAGAGAAACGTTCCTTGTGCTGGCATGAGGGAATTTTCTTCCTTCATAAATGTTTCATCTACTTTATTAAGCCTCATGCTTTTCGCACCTTGCCTGCATAAGAATTTTTATTTGAGAGATTTTTCTGCTATCAACTACAGAAAAGGAGATGCATTAGGCATAATTGCCAACTGGGTATTCACTCACAATCATTCCAAATGACTCCGTGGTCTTGCTCATGGCCACTGGCAAAACTTTAATAGCCCCAGAGAGAGACAGAGAAAGGTGTGGGAATGTATGGGAGTCCGGGGGAGGGTATATTATTTATAATATCCTCTCCCTACTTGTCTTCACAAGTTTAACAAAATTAGCAGAGTTGACATTCCCTTATGAATACACGTGCAGCAGATTGGCTGCGCAGACTCGTTAAAGTCTTTGTAAATATTTCCTGGTCTTTCCCCAAACAGTCCCTCCTAAAATAAGACACTGCACAGTCTTATTTAAAGTATAAAAAGAGATTACTTACAGTCATCAATTGTTCAACAGTAAGATCCCAGTAAAAGGCAGACTTAAACAGATTAGAACATAATGTAAATATGGTAACAATCTCATTGTGGAGAAAGCCCCCTTTTTTTCTCTTGGCCCTAGTGCCAAGGGTACATCTTAGCAGAGCTGCTGTTAAGATGGCATCGCTAAAGTGAGAACAAGAGAGAAGACAAAATGGACGCCAGCATGTAGTGCTGCAGGACAGGCCACGCCCCTTTATCAAGTTACACTTCAATGTTGTGTTGGGCTGCACTGGACTCTTACATCCCACAAAAGGGACCAGCTTGAGCGAGCAAAATCTTCTTCCAATGCGTGTTCACAGAAAAGAGAACTTTGGAAACCAGCTGTAGAACGCATCTAGGAAATGTTGTGCACAAACCCCTTTGAAATAAAGAGGAATTACTCAAGAGCAGCTTTCGTTCAGGTAATGAAGCTTGTGCAGAAGCATGAGCTCTATTATATAGCAGGCTTAATGTTGAAATTACTTCCTAAGGTTCTGAAGCCTAGCTGTCTTCATTTTCATATTAGAGATGATCTATAAATTCAAAGTCACTTGGTAGAGGCCTTCCTTGAATATCCCCCTTCCTGATGCAGATGCTGTACACAGTAGGCCTACCACACCCCTTTGCACTTAGAGCATCTATCAGGATGATAGCTGGATTAGAAACCTTTTCCCGTGGAATGGGAGGGACACAGGCTGTATACATTCCAGACATTCAAAGCACCTCCTCCAGAATCCTCTTAGCTGTAGTTTACCCTTACTGAACTACAATTTCAAGCACCTTTAACAAACTATAGTTCACAGGATTCTCAGGATAGGGATGTACTTTGGAAATGCTTTATATTTATGGTGTATATGCATCATATATTGTCTAGCTCCAGTGTTCTACTGGTCTTACTTAGCATCTAGTCCCATTCATACAATTGCTGCAGAGATGGGAACTTGAGCTGGGAATGCACTTGAGCTGGGAATGCACTGTAAAATGGCTTTCCTATGTCCTTGCAAGTTCTTAGTATTCTCTAAGATTCTGCTAACTATAGCATCCATTGATTCTTTAGGCATCATCTGCTCGCTTTCAAAAGGATATCCATTTCTGCTGAATTGTTGAACTAGGAATCTTAGATCACCGGTGATGAGAATACTGCTGCCTAAAAGGTAAGGATGTTTTCCTCCTTCAGATTGCTATGGAGTATGGTTGCCAGCAAGCAGCTTGTAGTATCTTCGAATATGCAGCTGAAGCAGGAGTTAAGAACCTTAGAAGAAGCCTGCTGGTCTATCTAGTCCAGCATCCTGGTTGACTAATGGCTAAACAGAGGTCCATGGAAAGCCCAGAAACAGGAAGTAATAGCCCACTCCCATTTTTGTTTCTTCAGCAACTGGTTCCCAGAAGCATGTTGCCTCCCCCCCCTTTTTTCGCCTTGCAGATTTTTTTTTTATTTGTTGGTGAATTACACAAACAAATCCCACAACACTAGGGAGCAGAGCTAACAATGTATTGTTCATTTGACATTCTAGCAGATTTACAAAGCCTGAGGTGGGATTGTTTCAGGGGTGGAAGTTAACATGGACACAGTGGTAGAAGAAATCCATAGAAATTCTTTAATAGAGAAAATAAGCTGACCAAGTCCCTACAATTTGCTTTAAAGTAAAAAAATAAACCATCTTTACAAATGTTTTCTAGATCAAAATAGTTTCCTACACTGCCTTGGCTTCAGAGACTAGAAATTATTGTCTATTTTTTTCATTATTCTTTTCATTTAAGTCTTAAAGTAGTAACAAAATATACAAAGCAAAAAACTTATCCTCCCTTTTCAAACTAGATGGCGTCCATCTCTCCCCCCCCCCTTACACTGTTGACATTTCTACAGTGGTGACAAGTAGTAAGTCTGAGGAAGCTTACTAATTTCACTGTTGTATTGGAGAAGTTCCCACAGTGCTCATTCAGAAGCTATGCATTACAGGCACACTTGGGTGCTCTTCTTACATAACAGATAGGCAGGATATTGTTGGCCTTCATTCAATGTTATTGAAGTGTGGTACTCCAGCTTAACCAATCAGCTGTAGTGTAGTATTTATATATTTATATATACCCATGTTAAAGATGCAAGTGACAGATATAATTCTAGCATGCTGCCTCTTTTCATGGGGATAGCATAGAGCCATCTTGACAAGTTGTCACTGATAGCCTTTATTTATCTAACTCATGTTAAAGATGTCCAAGTTGGGAGCTATCACCACATATTGTGATAGTGAATTCCATAATTCAGTCATACACAGTACCAAGGAGGACACTCTTTTATCTTTCTCTTATCTTCCCAACATATTAGCTATATGGAATAACTCTGGGTTCTGGTATCAGAGAGGGATAAAAACTTCTTTCTAATCACTTTCTCTATGCCATACAAAATGCTATAGAACTGTACACAGTATTCCCTGTGCGGCTGCACCATAGATTTGTAAAAAGGCACAACCATATTGGCAGTTTTCCAGTCAATCCAATTCTTAATAACTGCTGCTCACATGAAATTCACTTCTTTTTTTCACAGCAGCCACACACTGGGTTGACATTTTCATTGAGTTATGCAGCATGATCCTGTGATCCTTTTTCTGGGTCTGCAAGCTCATGCCCCTTCCCTGGATACGTGAAGTCATTTATGATAACGTTGAACAGCACAGGATGTAGAACAGAGCCCTGTGACACTCCACTCTAGTTTGACACAGAACAATTAATGAACCATTGTTGGGTTGAGTTGCTGAATCAGCTGTTGATACACCTAACAGTAGTATTGTCCAGCCCACATCTTAGCATCTTATTAAAGACAGCATTATGGGAGACTTTGTCAAATTTTATGCAACTTCAGTATATGCGTGTTTGTATACATGTCTGGAGAACTGCATTGTAAAATTTCAAAGGATGGCTGTGTTTCAGTTCAGGTGTTGTTTTGGAAAGTACATTCCCCTTTAACTGCAAACAGAAATATATTTCACCCCCATCCGTAGACTGGTAACACAGCTGTTAGTTATCCTTACCAAGAAAGATAACTTTCCCTTCCCAGTACAGCTTTGCTTTAGCTTTTAGTCTAAATTTTGCACCTTGTAACCTTTTATTTGATTCCCCCCCATGCTTTATTACTGGGGCCTTGGCTTTTAGTTACTCTCTTCTCCTGAATGAGATTGTACTGCTGCTTTCTGTTACCGCCGTATAGGTTTTTAATTCTGTTTTATTGCAGTGCTTTTACCATCTGTGAATCACCTTGAGCGATTCACTTAGATTTTTTTGCAGTAAAAAATAAATAAAGAAAAACCTTTATTTGTTTGGTTGGGGTTTTTTTTGTCCTGTTTAGCAAATTTCTATGCATCTGTAACATTATGTCTTGCTTGGCACTAAATTAAAGGACATGGAAGATGGTCATATTAAGTCATATTCTAGCATTTCATATCTCTTATCTATCCTCTGCATGTCCTCACATAGTTTTGCAGAAGCTTATGTATGGACATCGAAGTTCATATGATTCTGAATGTTACTGTTCATGGTGATTCTGAATGTTAATGTTTACCAGCTGTTCTTAATCCCAACCTGTATCCATTCATCTCATAAATCTGGGGCATAATAGCAATTTGGTAGCTAGGCATTTGGAATGCTATAATCGGGAGGAAAGCAGCATTAGTTTTAATGCTATGAATCTATTAAAGGAACATGAGAAACAAGTCTTCTTCTTCTTCTTCTTCTTCTTCTTATTATTATTATTATTATTATTATTATTATTATTATGGCCTAGAACATGGCCAGATCAGTTAATCACTTGCCATATGATGAAACATAAAGCTGGAAAAGACCATGAGGGCCATATAGCCCATCCCCATGAAATGAAGGAATCTCATCTAGATAATACATGACAGATGACCATCCAACCTTGGCTTAAAAAGAGGCTACTACCTCCTGAGGAAGTGGTGGTTCCACTACTGGACAGCTCTTACTGTCAGAAAGTTTAGTTCGAATCTCCTTTCTTGAATCCATTGGTTTGGGTCCTAGCCTCTAGAGCAGGAGAAAACAAACTTGCTCCATCCTCCGTGTTATAGCCCTTTAGACTTTTTTTTTTTAAAGGACTTTGACATTTTCAAAGCTGCCTAGGATAGGAACCTAGTGAAGACCAATGCTTGCACCAATGTGTTTAATCATTGCAATAGGTATAGTATACAGCATTTTTTGCATTAATCCAACCCTAAAATTTTTTTCAGATCAGATCAGTCCAAGTGCCTCTCAGTTTGTAGTGTGCTACCCTCACCCCCAGGTAGATACCTGTCTTCTCAGCCTTTCATAAAGTGCCATGGACACGAATGACATCAAATAACTAAGTAGTAAGTTACACAGCAAAGCAACGGCCAAAAACAACCAATGGTCTGTAATGTGGCCTCCTATTGATTCACTCCATTCCATAGCACTGTTGCATTAATTGGTGACATTGCCATTAGAATTTCCTCATAACGATGAGAGTTCTCTGTCTTCTTGCAGAATCTAGGGACTCAGCTACATTTATCAAATTACAACATTATAAATGTGTTTAACTTTGTCACACCAGATGGCGCTGTTGTGAGCTTTAAAACTGTTTTTAATGGAGCGTTTTCAGAGCATTTTTATTAGCTGTGTAGATCTAGCCTAGGTATCTTTGAAGACTGTGCAGAGGTTAATCCAGGGCTTTTTTCCAGCTGAAACTCGTCGGAACTCAGTTCCTGCACCTCTCAGGTAGCCGCCATTGCCATTATAAGAAAACAAGGGTGGAATTCATGGTGAGTTCTGACACCTCTTTTTCTAGAAAAATAGTACAGAGTTCATCCCATTACAACTGAAGCTGTATCCTAATAAGGTATCATCCAGCTTGTCATCTTGTGGGACACGTTCACTTTATGGAATTGCTCTTCTCCAAAATGATAAGAAATAAGCCAAGCAAGATGTCAATTGTAAAGCAACCCCCCCTACTGAGTTACTGGACCATTTCAATACAGAATAAGGAGCACACTCACTTGTCAGTCAATACCAGGCATCCCCAACCTGCGGCCCTCCAGATGTTTTGGCCTACAACTCCCATGAATCCTAGCTAACAGGACCAGTGGTCAGGGATGATGGGAATTGTAGTCTAAAACATCTGGAGAGCCGAAGGTTGGGGGTGCCTGGTCAATACAGTTTATTGAAGTGAAACAAAGAAGTTCATAGTACAGTGGTACCCCGTGTTATGTCATAGCTGTCAAGTATTCCGCATTGGCCGGGATTCTCCCATTTTTAAATGCGTTTCCCGCTGCTATCCCGGATGACTCAAAAACCTGTATATTCCCGGGTTGTGCTCAACAGCTTGTTTCGCTCCCCTTCGGCCGTGCGCCTTTCAGGCCTGCCGAGCACAGAGGAAGGCTGCTGAAGCTGGCTGTCGAGAGACAGGCGCTCCTCAGCCTGGGAAAGCAGGAGGGGGGCGGCGGAGGTGGAGGTGGAGCCCTCCCCCTTGGGGTTTCCCCTCCGCCCAGGCCAGAGGGCCGGGAATGCCCGGGGGGAGGAGAGACAAGCCGTCGGTGCTTCCCTCGGCTGCAAGCGGAGGAGAGCCAGGAGAGCGAGCGAGAAGCCGGGGGGAGCGCTCCGTTGGCAGCCCGGCCAAGCTTTCTCTCTCTCTACTCCCCGGCTGGCTGCTGCGCCGGAACCGGCAGCACTTCCAGGGGCCGGGCGTGCCTCTCGCCCGGCGGGCGGGCTGGCCTGCTTCGCCCTCCTCTGCTCGCCGGAGGGACTGCTTGCTTGTCTGCCTGCCTGCCTGCTTGCCCTGCTCAGCGGGGGGATAGAAAGCCGGGCCGGCCGGCACTGAAGCAGCCAGCGCACAGCCTCTTTCTTCGGCCGGCCTGGATTGAAGCCTCCAGGCTCCACCGGGCTCTGCTGCTGTTGCCTCTGCAGCAGTAGACGCCAGCGGTGGTGGCATTTGTGGAGATGCGGGAGGAGGCAGCCAAGAAACGGGAAGGAGGAGAAAGAGGAGGAGGAGGCGGCTATGGAGCCTGAGGCAGCAGCAGCGCACAAACCCAGCGACCCCGAGCCGGCATCCACGTCCTCCTCCTTCCAGGCCCGGCTGTGGAGAAACCTGCAGCTGGGCGGCAAGAGCAAGGGCAGCAGCAGCAAAGCGGGAGCCACCGAGCGCCGCAGTGCCATCGCTTCCTCGCGCTCAAGCCGAACAGCAGCAGCAGCCTCCAGCGGCGGCCAAGGAGGATTTGCTGAGCAGCGGTGCCGTCAAGTGGAGCGGCTTCAGGAAGAGCAGGTGGAGGAGGCTGTCCCTCGCCTACTGGCGAGGAGAGAGAGGAGCCGGCCATGCGGCAGCGGCTTGACCAGCGGGGAAAGGCGGTTCCCCCCCTTTCCAGTTTCTTCTGAAACTGGTAGCAGTAGTTAGCGGCAGAGGCGGTGTGGGGGAAGAGCGCTGACGTCACGTTCTAGCTGCTCCGCCCACTTTTGCTTCTGGCTCCGCCCACCACTGCCATGTGACTCATAGGTGAGGCTGCTGATCCCTTATTTTCAAATGCAAAAGTTGACAGCTATGTGTTACGTACGTGATCATTTACGGGTTGCACTACGTAACCTGGGCGTATATAACGCGAACGAACAAAAGAAAAAGAAAAAACCTGGAAGTTTGTGGTTTTTTGCACTTCTGCGCATGCGCGAAGTACGCAGAACGCGCTCCGTGGAGGACTTCCGGGTCGTGGAGGTCCGTAACTCGAACATACGCAACACGGAGCGTACGCAACACGTAGTATGACCGTATACGTAACTAAACCAGCCTTTTAGTCTGACATGGGCATCTTGTGAAGGCACATGGGGAATCTTCTGGGGAATTAGAATGGCAAAAGAAGACCTGAAGAATGCCTGTCTGAAACGCACTTTTAAAGGTAGAAATTGGGAAGCTGGTGTACCACAGAAAGAAAGGATGGAAGAAATTGAACAAAAGCCTATTTCTCGGTAGATGCTATGAAAACCAGTTTCAGAAAAGAAAAGGAAGCTCACACTTGGCTCTCTATTCTCCTCACACGCTGCAGATTTACAATGCCATGAAATATAGATAAGGGAAGAGAGTTATACTCTCTTGTTAATGGCCGTTGCTTCTCAATAGGGAAGACAGGACTCTTTTGGAAAAAATCGATGTGGGCTTCTTAACCTTCACTTCAGGCTTTGTTGTGCTGTGTGTCACGCGTCCAGAAAGGATACCACCTTTAGTTTAGGGACAAATCCCCCTGCACAAACAGGAATAATCTTTAGAGGATTGCCTGGGAGGTTAGATGCTAAGCACAGATCTATGATCCTCATCCATTTTTCAGATTAGTAAAATTATTCAAGGGTCTGATACATGGAGCTTGTAAACCTATTCCACTTCAGAACATTTATACACCAAATCTGTCACTTTTATTGGTAAACACTGTGAGATAAAGGCATTGATGAACAGCAGTGTGGAAAAGAAACCAAAATATAAGTAGTGGGTGTTTTTCTGCTGCGGGGTGGCTAACCTGTGGCCTTCCAGATGTTGGGCTACAAATCCCATAATTCCTGGCCACTGGCCATGCTGGCTGGGGCTGATGGTATTTGGGAGTCCAAGAAAATCTGGCGATCCACAGTTTAGCCTTTTCTATTGCAGTTAAGCCCTCAAATGTGTGGCTTCTGAAGGAGCCTGAGCAGCAGGGACATTGACCAGTGGGTGTGCTGCTCCTATTATGTATTCAGTGAATCTGTGAGGTGGGGTGTATGTACAGCTCTGTAGTCTTTCTTGCCTGCTTTTTACTGTGTCCAGCTTAGATTCTCTGAACCTTGCAACCTTGCTGAACCTTCAAGCAAATGGGGTTGACCTGGGACCAAGGGGTTTGTGAGTTCCTCTACTGATGGTACCTTCTTATAGAGGGCTCATAGCTTCATGGAATGCAATGACAAAGAATCTATATCTATATATGTATAAAACACCCACCCGCACCCAGTATCCCTGCTGTAAGAATCTTCATGAACTATTCAATAAAATCTTAACTGCTTTGCAAATTCAGTAAAAATATATAAAGTTTTAAGAAGTAGATGTTAGA
Source organism: Lacerta agilis (assembly GCF_009819535.1). Classification (NCBI taxonomy): domain Eukaryota; kingdom Metazoa; phylum Chordata; class Lepidosauria; order Squamata; family Lacertidae; genus Lacerta; species Lacerta agilis. The sequence continues at coordinate 66,360,037 of NC_046312.1, read as the reverse complement.
TTATGTGATGTGACATATTTTGATTGAGTAGTTCTTCCAAATGTCTCTTGCTCATGCAAGATATATGTGACTGCAAACGGAGGAGCAGGAAGTTCAAAAATTTAGGAACATAGAAAAGGTCACCATAGTAAAGTTTACTACATCTTTCACAAATAAATGAGATACTAAAATTCTGACACCTTAAATTTGAGGCCAAAGATTGAAATAGAAGCCAAAAGGGAGCTGCCACTATCTAATAGCAATGAAAATTGGAAATTTGCTCAATGTACTTTAACAGCTTCACTCTAATTTGGGTTTTCATAGTAGTCAATGTCCATGGTCCCTTGTTGTGAGTACCAATGTACTGCATAAATGCTGTACCATGTTAAGGGTGTTCACAAGACCCCCCCCCCCAGTATGCATAGGTGTGTGTGCATTGTTGCAGGCATGGCCAAGAGGCATGGTCCTGCTGCCCTCACCAAACATTGGATGTTTATGTGGAGGAGGTGCAAGTGAATCACATGTATGTGATGGCAGTATGTGTGTCAAGTTGTGTTGGCGTGCATGTGTGGGCCAGGACCAGTGGTGTTGTGAAGCACCACCATTGTGGGTAATACTCTGCATTCTCAGAGAAAAGTACAGTGGTACCTCGGGCTACGAACGCTTCAGGTTACGTTTTTTTGGGTTACGAATGATTTTAACCCGGAAGTGAGTTTTCCAAGCTCTCGGAGGGCCTTGCCACTGCCCGGAGCCAAGCCCCGACACCCATGGGGCCTGCAGAGGCTCCATGACTGGGCTCCAGCAGCGGGAGCTCTTGGAGGCCTCTGCGAATGCCAGGAGCCAAGCTCCGACATCCAGGGGCCTGTAGAGGAATTGCAGGAGAGAAGTCACTGATTGTGATTGTGGAAGAGGACCCTGAGCCCCCATCCAAACAATGACTATCATCAGCGCAGGTAAGGAAAAAAAAAATCACATTTCATTTTGTACTGTTATATTGATTTCATTTTATGGATCAATGGCCTCGTTAGATAGTAAAATTCATGTAAATTTGCTGTTTTGGGGGTTGCTTTTCATCATCTGGTTCCTGTTGAATGTGTTTTTGTTGTTAATTGAGTCTCTCGCTGCTAATCAGAGGCTTCCTGTTGAGTCTGCCAGCTGTTCGGTCCCGAGCACCTACGCAACAGAGTTTTGTTTTGCTATTTTTTGCTTTTGGTTTGTGTGGCTTTTTCGGTTTTTTGACTGTGACTTGTTCTTCATTTTATGGGACTGACTTGTGACTTCGCTTTTGTGACTTGTTTTTGTGACTGTGTGGAATCCAGTTCAGCAACTGGTTGATTGTGTGACTGCAGAAATGGATAAAAGCCCCCCATCCAAATTGACTATCAGTGCACATAAGCAAAAAAATGTTATTTTTTTTCATCTAAAATACTGTCTTATTTATTTTATAGTACAGTACATTGATTATTGCCTTCATTTTATTGATCAATGGTCTCGTTAAACAGTAAAAATCGTGTTAAATTGCTGTTTTAGGGGGTGTTTTTCATCATCTGGAACAGATCAATCCACTTTCCATTACTTTCAATGGGAAAGTTTGCTTCAGGTTAAGAACGCTTCAGGTTAAGAATGGACTTCCAGAACCAATTAACTACTTAACCTGAGGTACCACTGTAAAGTGGTACCTCAGGTTACGAACTAAATTAGTTACAGAGGTCCATTCTTAACCCAAAACCATTCTTAACCTGAGGTACCACTTTAGCTAATGGGGCCTCCCGCTGCCAGCGCACGATTTCTGTTCTCATCCTGGGGTGAAGTTCACAACCCAAGGTACAGTGGTGCCCCGCTAGACGAATGCCTCGCTAGACGAAAAACTCGCTAGATGAAGGCATTCGTCTAGCGGGAGGCTGTCCTGCTAGACGAAAAGGTCTATGGGGCTGCCTTGCAAGATGAAAACTTTTCGTCTTTTTTTTTTTCTTTTTCGTCTAGCGAAAGCGCGGCTGTCATTGCCGCTTCGCTAGACGAAAAACCCGCTAGACGAAAATTTTCACAGAACGAATTATTTTCGTCTAGTGGGGCACCACTGTACTACTTCCAGGTTAGCAGAGTTTGTAATCCGAAGTGTTTGTAACATGAAGCGTTTGTAACCCAAGCTACCACTGTATTATAAATTATTTTAAATCCTCAATCAGTCCATGGTTCAGATTTTTGCTACAAACCTACTAATAAGTGTAATTGTTTACAGTAATTTTCCAAATACATTATATACTCCCCCATTCTTTGTTAAAATTTGATTCTTCCTGGCTTCTGATTCTTCCTATAAATTTTGCCAATTTAGCAGTTCATTAGTTTTAACTGCCACTCCTCCTTGGCTGGAACATTTTCTTTCCATCTCCGGGCCAGCAACATTTGGGCAGCTGTGTCACATATGTGCATATGTAGCCAAGCAACGGGCTGCTGATTTTTAAAAATATCACATATCACCCATTTGCACACATGAGACACAATCTGGAAGGTAACCGTGGAAAAAGTTTCTTGCCCCAGCTCCATTACAGCATACCCTCCAACATTTCTCCAATGAAAATAGGGAGACCCTAAGGAAAGTGGGACATTCCGTGATCCAATCAGAAACTGAGACAGCTTCTCTAAATAAAGGGACGTCCTTGGAAAATAGGGACACTTGGAGGGTCTGATTACAGCTTTATATCACATGTTTCCAAAACTCACTGCAGGAAAGGTATATGAAGTGAAATCTAGAACGACAGTTTCTCTTCTAAAACAGAAACTAGACACTCAAATATTATGGCCCACTCCCAACTGGTGTTTTATTGTGGGTGCATTCTGTCACAAGTTCTTGACACAATAATAGTGCATTAGTGGTGAATTTATTCTGCTTTAGTTTGTTCCCCATTTCTACCATATTATTGCTCTACAGAGGAGCTATAGTACAACTTGGGCTGCAGTCACATGACAGTTTATTCTGTTTTCATGACTTTCCGCTAAATGTTAAGTTCTGCATTATATTTGAACTTTCACATGACAGAATAGTATCCTCTGAACTATTGTGAAATGTAGCACAAGTTTAGTGCTCATTTCCGTGTCATTTGCTTCCAGAAAACCCAGTTTGTTAATATGGTAAAAATGAATGCTAAAACTGTGCTGTATTCTGGTATAGTTCCAGAAGTGGCTTTGTACATTGTGTGAAGGCTTAAATATATTGTAATGTGGAAATTAACAATGAGGGATATATCATGAAAATAGAATAAACTACCATATTAATACAGCCTCCAACAACAACAACCACCCAGAACATTTGTAGTATTTCAGCAGGAAGTTATGAGAATGCATTGACTGGAAATGAAGCAGTGTGACTACCACAAAACTTTTGCAGGGAGGATTGTGTATGACCACCCCAGCAGTTTCATGAGCACAAATAATCATGAATGCATGCTTATTCATGTCTGTAGGAGCCCTTTATGACCCTGAATAAGTTTGTCTTTAGCACAGCACTTGGTTTCACCTTCTAACAGCGAGTGCAAATTTCATGGAGTTAGACTCTTATCTTGTTTAAGGTGATGCCTAATATTACTGTATTGTTTCACTGACAACCTAGTAAGTCATTTGCAAGGCCATCAGAACTCCTATTTCATCACTGGAAATCAATGCTGTTTGAAAGCAGAGAGTTTGAACTGCCACGAGCAATTTCCCCAATTTTAAAGCTTTGCTCTTTTGTTTTTTAGTAAACCCCCCCCCCCAGTTTATATTGTGAGCTTAGCATTTCTAATGAATGGTGTCACCTCCACCATCCTCATCATAAAAGGAGATGTAATGGATTGGGTGAGATCTTGTTGTCCCTCTAAACCGAACCTCTGAGATCCATGCATCACAATTTTCACTTACAAATTCAATATTCACAATTCAGGCAGCCTTATTCACAGTTTTGACTCAGTCCCCATTAAGATTAATCAGCCTCTATACCCAAGCTTCCTTGGAAGATCCAGGGTGTTAGATAACCACGTGGAAACTCATTGCTTGCCATTATGTTACGCTAGTGTTATGAGACAAGGATGCTGAAAGGGAACGGAGTAAAGAGTAATCATCTTTGCAACACTGAAACAACTCATTGAGATCATGGGAAAAGAAAGCAAAAGAATCAAAGGCATTAAAGCTAATAGCAAAATTCAGGTTGTCAAATGAAGTGTGCTTTTCATTTTAAAACCGTTAACAGGATTTCTGAAACTAGAAATGGCAGCGCAAAGTTGAATTCAGATAAAGTATCACATTTCCATTTCTTGTAGTTTTTATTTCATGCCCCTTTTGCTTTTCTAATTGACACCTGGGCCCTGACAAATTGGGGCTGCTTCAGCTGAAAGCAATTTGCTTTTTAACCCCACCTAGCTATTGCAAACGGATTGGCTTTTGTGCGTACTCATGCATTAACAACCCACTGAAAGATGAACCTGTTAACCCTGAACAGAAACTTTTATACATAACTTGGTTGAGCATTCTGTCATGTGCCTCACTGAAAGCAATAATACTGAATCATTTGTATCCGCTCACATAAAAAGGGCAGGGAGTCTAGCAAATGGATGCTCTTGCAAACTCTGGCTGTAATCTCATAATGGAATATATACTACAGAAAGAACCACAACAGGAGGAAGTGTACTATGGCTATTAAATTTTTCAAACTGATCTTTGCAAGAAACCTCCATTCTCTCAACATCGTTACAAATGCCAACAGAAATGAGTGGCTGACAGTAGAAAAATGAAGGGCAATGGATGCCCTCCTTTCAATCTATTATAGAAAAAAGCAATGCTTTCATGATGTTTTCTTGCAATGCAGGGAGAAAACCAGTTGCTGTCAAACCAAGTTGCAACGTGAAACAGAGAGCTCAGGGACTTGTACTTTAAACATGGCACATACCCAATTCATCTGCATTTTCATCTAATATGATGAGATTGTGTGCATCCTCCCCAGTTTTTCATAGGAGTCCAGTTGCAGCCAGGGTGGGAATTGTTAGCCTACATAAAGTTTTGCCTCAGAACAATTAAAGCAACAGGTGCGTCATCCAAAGATGGAGCCAGACTACACATGCCCTATTTTCAAGGTACAGCTAGACACACATTGTTCAGTGTATAAAAATACTGTTGTGAGTTGTCCAAAACTGAGTAATTGGTTTGGGAAATGCAAAAGGCTGGAAGAGGTCTGCAGGCCAAAATTGATTACTGGGCCTCATTACAATTTGATTTTAATCTTACTCAATCTTGACTTTAATCTTCTTGTCAAGGAAATCTATTGACCAGACCATCTTTCTAGTGATAAATAGAGGCATTTTAATGGTTTCATTGTATTCTCTTAGTTTCTTCTTGTAAGCTATCATGATGTGGCTTACGTAATGAGTGCCTGATCACTTTTTCCCTGCTTGTTAATTCATTTTCATTTGCTTCATTAGACTTTTTAAGTAGTGTTATTTGCCTTAGTGTGTGCCTGAGATAAATATTTTGTCCGATTCTGGTATGTTTAGTCAGTTAAACACTAGCTTTTATTCAATGATAATCCTATTAAAGCAATAGGATTGGTAACAAGTAATGTGGCATGAAAAAGGAGTTGTAGTAAAAAATAATAAGTTAAACACTTCTGGTATTTCTGTAGAAATCCAATTATCTACAATAGTTGAAAAATAATATCATCCATGCCATCCGGACGTATTTTGAAAGTCCCAGGAGAAAAGCTCCATTTGTGTATTGAGAAAAGAGGTAGAAAGAGTTAGGAGAAATTCTTCAGTGGTTCTGGGTCTGCATAGGTGCAGCATAACAGCTAAGTGGGGGTTAACTGAGTTAAACTTTTGGGTCAGATGCTCAAAAGTCAAAAGACCGACTCAGAAGTCCTTGGAAAGCTGTCAACTTATATCCTTATTTTAGCTTATTGGTGAAAAGCCATATGAGGTGGTAATAAACTCTGTGTATGTGTGGTTCTTCCCCATCAAGAGAACCAGTAGTAAGGCTAAGGTAAGACTATTGCTGAACAAACCTTGTTTAGATTCCCTGGACTGAGGCAATTACCAAACAGTCTCAAACTTAGCATTCTTGGGAAAGGTGGCAGCTTCAGTAATTCCTGAGTGAAATGGAGCAAACTGAAATTCAGTTATCTTTTGCTATTTTTACTTGGAAATGTGGTGGCTGCTATGAATGTTTATTAAGTCTATTTAGACTGGTGCATCAGCGCTGCTTATTACTAGAGATGTTAGATCTGACCATAGTGACCTTTTGCTTTATTTATACCCAGATTGGAGTATTGTAATGTGCTCTATTTGGGGCTGTCTCCTCAAAACTGTCGTTATTCAGAATGTGGCAGCCAGACTGTCAACTGGAGCTTTTTTTGGAATTGTGTTTCCCCTTTGTTAAAATAGCTATGCCGGTTTCTGCTTCATATTTGGACACAAGTCAAAGTGCTAGCTACGACCTGGTCTTCTGGAGAGCATAGCCTTCAACATCTCAATTTTGGGCCTGGAGATGTTGAGGGTATTGGAGAAGCATTCATGTATGATTGTTTAATTTCTAGTTAACATGAGGGTGGTGGTGGTTCTTTTTCATAGTTGCCCTCAGATTGTGACATTTATTCCCTAGAGAATAAGCCCTGTTGATGTCTTTGCACCACTGTGTGAAAACCTTCATACAGACAAGTCTTTGGCCTGTAAGATTTTTCTTTTTTATGTTCTCACTCATGCTTTTGCTAAAATGTTGTCAATATGTTATTTTATTTGCTCTTTTGTCAAGTTTCAACCTAAAAACGAGAAACTGTTTTCAGTCCAAGGGCTAAATTCCCTTGAACGGAAACTTCCAGGGTCACATTCCCTTGTAGGAGGAGTCAGAGGCAAAAGTAGGCCGAGCAAATGAACGCATCTCTTAACTTTATACATCAAGCTACATTCCAGCTACACAAATGCTTTTGTTTAAGTGATATTTTTCTTTCTTTTCTTTTCCTTTTTTTTAAACCTGCAGCTGGAAAAGTATTCTCTTGCTTTCCCTGCCAAAATTTCCTGTCAGAGGCACTAGTAGCAGCAATTTGATTTGCCCAGAACCTTTTGGAAAGATGAGTTCTCATTTTCCCCAACATGTTGTTGAGAAATATAAATATCTTCTAAAACAAGTCCTGCATACCAGGCACAAAATATCACAAATGAGATAAACTAGTATATGTTTCTTTCACTAAGAAGAATTCAAAACATACTAACTGTAACTTTTGTAGCTTCAAAAACAAAGGGAGTTCTGGATGAGCTGTGTCAGAAGCAACAGTTTGCCTCACAATTGGTGACAATCATTTTGTAGAATTGTAGCAAGTAGAGGAGGATCAAAGTCCATTCAAGTCAAGAGGAGGACTATACAGTTAATTTTGGAGTAGGGTCAAAATGTTCTTAGAGCTGCAGATCAAATAGAACAGAAAGGTGACAAAGCCCATGCAATTTTGTTGTTGTACAGGATTTGAATGGTTTTATTTTGAGAATTTTGTAGCTACTTTTGGAGTCTTTTGGGACTAAAAAGCAGGATATTAATATTAAGTGATAAATAAAATCAAGTCAGATAAAAATAGTTCTAATTGGAAAAGAGCACAGTGGAAACCGTAGCCACTACCAAGAAAAAACAGTAAATATTTTTGCAGTCCTGAAATTGAAAATCCCTGCATGTAGCTTTCATTATTATGCTTTATACAAGTACAACACTCTGACAACAGCTTTTGAGTATTATGGGTTGTTTGCAGCTGCATTTGATCCTTCCCAGGCTTAGTTTTTCCTCAGCTTTTTCCCCTTCAAAGGAAAAGAGAGATCTGATGGCTTTTTAGCCTGGGAAAGTACTACAAAGAGAAATGGTTCCATTTCAGTCTGCTGATTGTAGGAAGAAAAGCACTTTAGGAAATGTTTATAGCCAACCAAGGAAATCTTAAACCCAGTGAAGCAGGAGCCCGTGAACTCACCAAGGAGTGAATTTTCATAACGTTGATATTTCAACAAAATAGGTCAGTCTTAAATTAGCAGAAGAATATCTGTCAAGGACACCAGAGTCAAGTCAAGGTCAGTTTGTCTTATTTAGAAAGCAAAGGGTCTAGACTACATGGATTCATCACTCCTTCACATCTTCTTAGCTATTCTGCTACACTCTCAATCACGGTGAGCAAAGAGTAAATGTGCACTTTAATGCCTGGATTTTAATCCGTTCATGAATTTCAGAGTATGCAGCTAGGGTGTTGCCAATTAAGGCTGGAATCTTTAGGACTGCAGAGACCAAGATTCAAACTACCACCTAGTCATGAAGCAAACTGGGTGCCCTTTGGATCATGCTATTATTATGAGGAAAGCATATTCTATTTTTTGTCATATTTTTATCCCACTCTTTATGTATTGAAATAGGTCAGGGTGTTTTATATGGTCCCTCCCATTGTATCTTCCCAACAATCCAGTGAGGTAGATTAGGTTGAGATGGTAACTCAAGTTACACATTGTGCTGTATAGCAGTGCTTCTCAAGCTATCTGATGTGGTGGACCAGCAGTTCCCACCCCACCAAAGTGCCAGTACCATATTTGGTCCCTAAAGCACCCCATCCAACCTAGGCTGTGATGGAGTTGCTACCAAGTTGTTGGTAGGCTAAATGTTCAATTCATCAGTCAAGAACAAAAAGAGAGTCCTGCTGGATCAGTCCAAAGGCACATCTAGTCCATCATCTTGTTCTTCCAGTGGCCAGCCAGCTGCCTGGGGAAAACTTGAAAGCAGAACTTGAGTGCAACAATTCTCCCTACCTGTGCACCTCAGTTATAACTATTCAGCATTAGGCATTGCTTTCCATTATTTTAGGTAGGCATAGGATCAGCCTATAAGACAAAGTTAAAGGCTATCAACTCTGTGTAGTATAAGTGGTGATTCCAGAAGAAAAAGAAGAATCTTACAGTACATGTTTGCTTGGAAGCTGTTACTTCCAAATTGGTGATAAGACCAGCATTCTAACATCCAAGTTTTCTTTTATCTCTGAAAGAAGTGCTCTATTTAGTTTTCAGATCATCTTTGACTTCTGGTTATAAACATATTCATCTCCCACATCACACTTTCCTGACCTTGATCTTTTGATTGCATTTCCTTATCTGGATTACTTGATTTCTTGATTTCATTAGCAGATCATCTGAACATGTCAGAATGTGTAAAATGAAAGCAGACTCTTTTCAAAATTCAGATATAGTGATTATGGTTTGGTATTTTCCACTATAGAGCTTTCTCCAAATACAAAGAGAGTGGGTGAAGGGGAACGACTTGCAAAATGTACAATTATAATCATTTTTACAGATGAAAAAAGCAAAAAGATATTACAGGACTTTTCAAGGGTAAAATAAAAAGCAAAGCCAGGGGTCCTTGTTCTCAGACACAAAGCAGCTATTAAATAACAATTATGTTCTGAGCCTTACTAGTCCTTGAAAAGTTATGGCTCTCAAAGCTAGACTATGAGTTTTATTCAGTAATGGTTCAAGAAATATTATCTTCAAATAACTTAGGGTAAGACAGGAAAGAAAAACTGATATTCAGTCATATTCTGTTAAAGCTAGTATTATTCTATCCCAGTATCCTAAAACTAGTACTGTTTTATCAGTAGTTCACAATCACAATGACTTTGGACTATCCTATTTTCTTCAGGGTCCCTTTAAGATGGATAATCTGAATTTTTCAAATTTTACTTTTATGTATTTTTTTGCTGAGCAGTGGCATGTTTCTTAGGCTACCTCCAGACCCTCAGTATTTTGTGGGAGAGATTCAAGTGCCTACTGGAACGGTAGGATTGCACATTTAAAGTGGATTAAAGTGCTCTGTTGCTCTAGTGGAACAAAGCTACTTTTTATATAGAAAAACCTCCAAACACACTGACGTTTTGGGCTTTGGAAAGTGATGGGGAAATGCATTGAAAATGATGGATAAATGACTAATGGGAAGATGTGTAAGCACCGCACAAGTTAAATCAGGTTGAATGTAGGATGAATGCTGATTGACTGTCTTATAAACAAATCAGAAATAATGCTCAGTAAAGACCTGATACAGTCTAACTGCCACATTAGCTTTGTGTAAGAAAATTGGGATGAATGGTGAATAAATAGGTTGTCTGGAGGAGTGCCCAGTCCTGTTGACGATTTTGCAGCTCACAGTGCTAACATATGTTCTCAGCTATGAAAGATATGCTCAATGGGAAAAACTCTGTTTCAGCATAGAGTTGGCTTAGGGCAGAGATAGGTAACCATTTGGTTCTCCCCTCCCACATGATATTGTCAGACTCCAATTCAGGGATGATGTGAGTCTTCATTCAACAACATCTGGAAGGCCACAGATACTTACCTTAGCAGTAGGAAAATGAGTAGGATATTTCTCCTTGTGCGTTTTCACATTTTCATGCCGAGTGTCCCGGGGGCAGGGGCCATAATGTCACCCCCTGGGATGGCCCCCTGGGACCGCCCCCGCCCCCCACCTTCGTCCACCAGTGCTTGTCACGACCTGTCTGCCTGTTTGCCTTAACTAGAAAACTAAGAATTATTTTTTAATTTTACTTCCTTGCCTATATGATCCCCATTTGAGGAGATATTTCTTCAGGTGCAATATGAAAAGATTTCCAACCCAGCTCCTAGAGTTATTACCACAGAAGCAGAGTCTCTCTGTTGAAATTAATGGTGGAAATAGATATGACTTCTTTGATAGAATGAGATGAATATATACTGTGAACATAAACTTGCACAGTGAATGTTTGATTATCTATCAATGCATAAATGAATGTAAATTGCTGTGTTTGTTCTTCGTCATATCATGATTGAGGTTTCTGTCTCTCATAACTCATATATCTGCATTTAATACAGGTGCAGACCTTAAGAACAACAGGAAATGAAAGCTTAATGTTTATTTTCTGGAGATCGTTGCAGTTTTGACAAGGACAGCAAGAAATTCTTGGAACAACTCTATCCTGACCTTGCAGAGGTGGGTTTTTTTTTTTGTATTCTCCACCCACATCCTGTCTTCCTTTTCAAGTATATTTTAATTATTGCTGTTTTTAAAATATTGCTGGTTTCAGGCTGAAGATTTTCGAGTGACTCCAACAAGAGGATTAGGCTAAATGCTCTATTTTTGTTAATGCTAGGTAAGGCGATAAGGTGGCACAGCAATATAATGAGATGGATTCACCGCCCAACTAGGTTTTTGCATAGCTTTAGCTTCTACATACAGTGATTTTTTTTAATTCAGTAAGCAAATAGTGAAAATAGCAGAATCCATGCTTAAGCCAGCAAAAGTTCACTCAGCTGTTCTGAAAGCAAGCTTCGAGCTTATCTGTAAGCATTTGATAACGATGCTAAGGCTTTTCCTATGGAAATAGCAAGTTAAAGAGCCAAACCAGGGGAGATGGGATTAGGCATATTTTATGCACCTCTCCCTCTTCCAAAATACAGCAGGAGTGGGTGGAAGACTCCTTATTTTTTATATGAAAAAAGGATGCAAGAGAGGGGAAGGAAATCTACCTTCCTCCCTGCGTTTCTATATTGCGTTCTACTTCATTAACCAATTTTCTCCCCACCCGATTCACTGCCAGTACTGGATTCAGGCCAAGGGAGAATCTGCTTAAAACCACAGAGCAAACCCAAGTTGGCAAGGCTCATTTGAAACAACAACAAGAAACCGAGCTTTTAGTGTCATCATCCCAGACACTCTGCCAATAAAGATTCAGGAGGCACCTTCCGTCCCAACCTTTAAACGCCTGCTGAAAACTTTTCTATTCCATCAGGCTTATGCAGGCAGTTAAGAACACAACTTTCCACAATATCTAGCTGATTACTGCTTTTAACATTTTAAATAGTTTTGTGTATGATAGTTGTAAACCACACTGATTTTTTTTTAAATGAATAGCAGTATCTAAATATTTTCATAAATAAATAAAAATGGTAGATTAGTGAGGGGGCTGTATACTTCTCTCCTCATAGTTTTCCTTAATGTGTAAAGAATAGACCTCCCTACCTATATTTTAGATGCTAATAGGGAAGACATGTGGCTTGGGAAGGGGCTGTGTCAAGCTTCAGGGAATTGGCTTCCTCCCCCCACCTTTGGCAGCAGATAAGCAGAACAAAGAGAAAGGAGTCTCTTACCAGTTAGTAACTTTAATGATCACAGCAAGAGATCAAAGAATCCATTCGTAGGAATGAAGGTGCTCCCAATTAAGGGTCCCACCCACTTCCTCCCTAGTCACCCATGTCACTACCGCATCTTGTAACCTGATCACACAACCACTGTGCTTTCTGTTCTGCCACCTTATCAGCTGTTCTTGGGCTGGGCGGAGGAATGCTTTCCAGAGACAGTGAATCTGTTAATTCTCTCTCTCCCAGTGCTTCTTTTCCTAGCTGTTCCCCATCCAGTATTTCCCAGCTTCTGCCTTCTAAACTATGTCCCTCTGCAAACCACTGTTCCAAATCTATACTGTCCCCCTGCTCCTGGGAAGATTCAGGATCCTGATCAGGAGCAGGGGGAGGGGGAGGGGGGAGGCTCCCACCATTCCTCCTCAGTGCAGCTCTCCTCAAACGGTCCCTGACAGGCTGTTCCTCAGGGGTAGAGTACGAGCTTTGCCAGAGAGGGTACCAGGTTCAATCCCTGGCACCTCCATGTTGGACTGGAAAAGGCCCATGTCTGAAACCCTGGATACCTGCTGCCAGTCACTGTAGACAATACTGAGCTAGATGAACCAAGGGTCTCAGTTGAGATAATGCATCAACACTTTGAGATCATTAAAAACAACAATATTTTGAAAACATAATAATATTTTTTTAAAAAATTCCTTCCAGAAGCACCTTAGAAACCAACTAAGTTTGTTCTTGGTATGAGCTTTCATGTGCTCATACCAAGAACAAACTTAATTGGTCTCTAAGGTGCTACTGGAAGGAATTTTTTTAAATTTTTTTTTTAAATATTTTGTTTTGCTATGGGCAGACCAACACAGCTACCTACCTGTAACTGGAACAATATTTTGCCGACAGCAATGTTTATTTTAATTTATTCATCATTTATTACAAAGAAAAGAATCTCAACATGCTAACAGCAGTTTGCATTTTCTGTGTTCAGAAATAGCCTTCATTTAATTTGACTACTTCACAGAATCTCGTCAAATTATCTATTTCCTTAGTTTAGTTACTGAAATATCCCCACTTCCTTGCTCATGTGAAATAATACCTTCTTATTCACACATCGCAAATATCAGAACTTACAGTTATTCATATGTTGGACTCTGTGGCTTATTATATTTTATACATGCTCTTCAGGTAAAATTGGGTCCCAAAGGTGTGATTGGGTCACCAAAAAGGGTGTAATTTATTAGATTGTGGTGGTGTTTTGGGCCCTGGCAGTTGATGCCATAGTCCAGGTTCTCTAGAAGACTTGTCAGTTCCATTTGTCAACATCTGCTGTGCAAGTTAACGATTTATTTATTTATTTTTTGCAGTCAGAATCTGAATAAATTCCAAGCAGGTTATTTTATTTATTTTACAATATTTGCATACTGCTTGATTGTAATAAAACCCCAACGTGGTTTATGCACAATAAGCCCACAACTTATATTTCCCGGGGTCTGTTATCCAGTTCATTAGTGTTATGAAAATGCACCTAGCTTCCCTCTGGGCTCATAGGTTCCTCCTCCAGTGTGGCTGCAAGGAGTTTGGAAACATTCGCTTCTGTTTTAGATTAAACACAGCTTGCCATGTCACTTAACCTGCACAAACTGTGGTTAGCTTAGGTATGGTTATGTGGAAACAAGCCGACTTCCGACCATAGGTTATGAAGCTGGTTGGCTTCCACCCACCATAGTTAAAAATAACTGCACTGCGCAAACTCCACTAGTAAACATATAGCAATGTACAATGCAAAGGCATCCAGGGTAAATCTGGCTTTTTGCTTGAATTGCCATATACTCTCACCTTCTGCATGCATATATTCTCCATAGCCACTCCTGCTCTCCCCAACTGCTATTAGATAGTTCTATTGAAAGAGCTGGTGATTCAGCTGAATATGTTAAGCCACTGATCAGAGCTAAATGTGCCGTAGTGTGTCTTGACAGATTAACTCAGCGTTGCTCCAAACTGCCAGTGTTTTCATGGCACCTACTACTGGGGGAGGGGGGGCGCACCCATTCTGTAGGCCCTGTAGCAATATCCTTTATTTGAACTCCCAGTTGTTGCTTGTGGTGCTAACACATGTGCATCACACTTAGATCAGACACTGGGAGCAAACCGATTTGCTCATTAATAATAATTTACATAATTGCGTGACAGTGAACATCCTTTGAAAGTTCCTCTTTAATTGATTCTTCAGGAGTCTCACTCCCCATTCACCACCACCCCCAGCAACACTTTTCAACATAGTTGCTTTGTTTTCGTTAAGTTTTGTAATACTTTCATATGTTTAGTGTTTGATTGGAAAGACGGAAGGGGAAATTATCTTGAGAGGAGATGTAAAAAACTGTCTTTTAGCTGCTTCACCTGTGACAAATTTGCAGGTACGCTATACACAGTATACCGTATTTACGCTCCATAAGACGCACTTTTTCCCTCCTAAAATGGAAGGGAAAATCGCTGTGCGTCTTATGGAGCGAAGGCTTCGCTCCCACTGCCTCCCCCCATCCCCCGTCGCGTTCGGCGGAAGGTGGGGGGAGGCAGCAGCGATGTTGCTGGATCATGCCAGCACCTCCGTTCACCGAAAGAAGCTTCTTTCGGCGAGCAGAGCTGCTAGCACGATCCAGCAACACCCTCCGCTGCTTCCCCCGACCTCCCGCCGAACGCGACGGGGGATGGGGGGAGGCGGCGGGAAGCGAAGGGGATGTTGGTGGATCGTGCCAGCAGCTCCGTTCACGGAGCTGCTAGCACGATCCACCAACACCTCCGCCGCCTCCCCCCACGTCCCCGCGAACGCGACGGGGGATGTGGGGATGGTGGCGGGGAGCGAAGGGGATGTTGGTGGATCGTGCCAGCAGCTCCGTGAACGGAGCTGCTAGCACGATCCACCAACACCTCCGCCGCCTCCCCCCACGTCCCGCCGAACGCGACGGGGATGTGGGAGGCGGCGGGGAGCGAAGGGGATGTTGGTGGGATCGTGCCAGCAGCTCCGTGAACGGAGCTGCTAGCACGATCCACCAACACCTCCGCCGCCTCCCCCCACGTCCGCCGAACGCGACGGGGGATGTGGGGAGGCGGCAGGGAGCAAAGGGGATGTTGGTGGATTGTGCCAGCAGCTCCGTGAACGGAGCTGCTAGCACGATCCACCAACACCTCCGCCGCCTCCCCCCACATCCCGCCGAACGCGACGGGGGATGTGGGGAGGCGGCGGGAAGAGAAGGGGATGTTGGTGGATCGTGCCAGCAGCTCCGTTCACGGAGCTGCTAGCACGAACCACCAACATCTCTGCTGCCTCCCCCTACGTCCCGCCGTATTCGGCGGGAGGTGGGGGGAGGCAGCTGCGATGCCTGCTTTTGGGATCGGTGTGCGGCAGGGAGGTTGGTAGAGGATTTCCTCCACCACCCCACGCGCTGCCCGCCAATCCCAAAAGCAGGCTTTTGGGATCGGTGCAAGGCATGGGATGGTGGAGGAAACAGCAGGGATGCTGCTGCTTTCTCCACCACCCTGCGCCCCGATGCCAAAAGCAGGCTTATCCCCTGTTGCTTTAAAGGGACATGGGGAGGAGGGGAGAAACCTTCTCCCCTCGTCCCCATGTCCCTTTAAGAAGCGGGGATGAGCCGCTGTGAAGGGAGAAGGGCTCTCCCTCCAGCACTCCCCTCCGTGTTTTTTTAGAGGAGGAAAACCAGGAAAATATTTTTTCCTGGTTTTTCCCCTTTAAAAAACAAGTGCATCTTGTGGTCCGGAGCGCCTTATGGACCGAAAAATCCGGTATCCAATTATCTGGGAAAGACAAAACACCTTCCTATTTGAAATTGTATAGATAGATAGATACTTTATTGTCATTGTACATAGTACAACAAAATTGAATGCCACCCCCATTTATAGCCACATATACGCATTTATACATTTACAGCCACACATACACATACATACCATCCATCACGACTTCCCAAGATCATATCATTTGATTACAGCATTTAAAATACCACAGTCCTTTGGGCCATGGGCAACTGATATTTTAAAGTACATTCTTGTCCCTCACGACATCTTCATGATCATCATTAATTACCCCACACTGTGAAGAAACTATCCCAGGGTGTTTACAGTAACAACAGTAATAAAATCTAAAATGGCAGCTGGCAGAGCCACATGAAAATCAATTGCAGGATATTAAAATAATGGGAGGAACTTTTTTGTAAACTGCTTTGAGGTCTGTTTGCACCCGCCCTGCCCCAGTCAACGGTGTATAAATTTTGTGAAATAAATAAATACTCAGTTAAGTCATATTCAGATTATACCCACTGAAATAAATTGATTTCCATTAATTTAATGAGTCTGCTCTGAGTATTGCATTGGATATTACCCTATATCCAGTCTGGGGGCTTCTATCGTAGAAATAAACAATTCTAGTACAAGGCAGATTTCTGGCTAAAACTACCCACTTATATTTACAGCCCCTTAGTGACTTGTACTTAAAGATGCTGAAGTACTTATCTTCCTTTAAGAGTACTCGTTCCAAAGCGGTTAAAAACCAGAAATAACCACCAATTACACATTCATTAAATCATGTTTACCACCTTTTCCTAAGGTAATTACACAATTACAACATGGTCGTTTATGGCCTGTAACACAGAGTCTGTGTTTATAGCCTTCCCTATAAAAGCTGGTAGAAATGTCAGAGGTTAATGTCACCATGGCATGATGTTTACAATGGGATTCGTTTTGGCCTGGAAGAAATGATAGTGATACAATCATGCAGATTTTGCTCTTGCAAGTTTATTTCCTCAGCCTCTGATCATTATTTCAAACTTGCATCATCCGATGTGATTTCTTAAACAGAGGACATTAAAAAAAAAAAAAAATCCTTCCAGTAGCACCTTAGAGACCAACTAAGGTTGGTATGAGCTTTCGTGTACATGCATACTTCTTCAGATACACTGAAACAGAACAAAATCGAAAATTCTTTCTAGTAGCACCTTAGAGACCAACTGAGTTTGTTCCTGGTATGAGCTTTCGTGTGCATGCACACTTCTTCAGACACTTCTTCAGGCACACTTTCTTCCCATAGCGCCACTGAAACAGAAGTCACCAGACCCTTATATATAGTGAGAGAGTGGGGAGGTGTATTACTCAGAATGGTGGTGGGAATGGGTGATTGGCTGATGGGTGTGGTAAACCTGTTGACGACTGTTGACGACTGCAATTGGTCTTACAGGAAAAAGCAAGGGGTGAGATGGCTAAAGATACCTTTGTCATGTATAATGAGATAAGAATCCATGTCTTTGTTCAGACCAGGTCTCTCCATGGTTTTAAGTTTGGTAATAAGTTGCAATTCATCAACTTCTCTTTGCAGTCTATTTCTGAAATTCTTTTGTAATAAGACAGCTACTTTGACATCTTGTATAGAATGTCCTGGGAGACTGAAGTGTCTCCTACTGGATTATCTGTCTTGGAGAGCACTTCACTCTCCCGGGACATTCTGGACAAGATCTCAAAGACAGCTTCCAGGTCATGTGGCCAGCATGACTTAGCCACTTCTGATGAACCAGAACAGTGCATGGAAACACCGTTTACCTTCCTGCCGGAGCAGTACCTATTTATCTACTTGCACTTTGATGTGCTTTTGAACTGCTAGGTTGGCAGAGCTGGGACTGAGCAATGGGAGGCTCACCCCGAACCAGAGATTCGAACCACCAACCTTCTGATCGGCAAGCCCTTTTCTCTGTGGTTTAGACCATAGCGCCACCCGCATCCCAGGTTGCAGTAGTGAGGCTCAAAGTAGGAGAGGTTGGCTTAGCTGGTTTGCCTGCCTCTCACAGTAAGACCCACAGCCCATGCTGTTATATGTAATAGTAAAAAGCAAGATATCAATAAAACCAATAATGGGGGGAAGTTCACTGAAATAAAGCCTATCTCTCTTTGCATTTTCAAAATGGTTTCCTCCCCCCCTAGAGGTTTGCTGTTGGGGTGGCTATTACTTGTGACAGAACCAGTTCTGTTCTGTCTATCAAGTGAAAGTACATCACAGGAGAGGAAAAGCAACTGACAGCTCTGTGTTTTGTTGTATTTATTTTGCACGGTGCGCTGTAGTTCTTTATTGTCATCTTAGATGAGGCAGATCAGATAGAGAATGGCAAGGTGCATATTAATCATAGCTTGCCGTCTGAAAAGCGAACCAAGCCACCCAGTAGTCTCGGATACATGTCTGTCACATGCCAAGATGATTTAGCCCTTTTCCACGTGCTTATGAAACTGAACATATTTTTTCTAGAGTCCTTTAACCTAGTACGCTTAGCACAATCCATCACAGCAGAACTCAGGGGCCTTCAATTTATTTGTTAGAATCCCCAAAACTTCAACAGTATTTCTTCAGTCAAAGGAGACAATAATGAAAATGCACTGGCCCCAGTATGGAGGCCTATGTGAACCGATGCATACATTCACCTGGGCTTCTGTGCTCTTGACAGGCCAATCTCATTGTCCCTGCCTGACTGGAATGGAAACCACATGCTGTTGTTGTAGCTTTAAATGCAGTGCTTTTATTGGGGGGGGGCACACAGGGGTATGCATACCCCTAAACATTTTGTGAATCTAAGTTTGGCCTCATTGAGGGGAAGCATTTCGATATGAGTAGGAAAATGAGAGTACCCCTAAACATTTTTTAAAGAAAAAAAGCACTGTTTAAATGTATAAGGGAGAAGGGCTGTGATGCATTGGCTTTGCATACAGAAGGTTCCAGGTTCAATTCCTGGCTTCTCCAGGTGTGTGCGTGTCGGGGAAATGCTGCTATCTGAAGCCCTGGAGAAGCCCACTGCTAAAAATGTGTCAGTAATGCTGGGCTAGATGGATCAACAGTCTGACTCAGTGTAAGACAACTTCCTATGATCCTTATCCGTTTTACCCTATTGCTGTGTGGAAGTATAAACTGCTTTCCTTTAAAGCATGCCAGGAAAATTATAATTCTGCGTTGCACTGAGCTGAAATGGGAGATTACTGTTTTCAAAGTGGTTCACCTGGTCTAATGCGCTCCTTCCCTCCAGTTTAGGTAATCCTCGTGGCACCAGTTGAAAATGGATAATGTTCAACTCCACTGAAGTGGTGCAGAGTGGCAGTCCCTCCACCTCACTCTTTACAATCGCTTTGCCCAGAGAGAGGGATGAGATCCTGACTTCTCAGTAAACAACATTTCCTTCCTGAGGTGAGTTCTGCCCCTTTGGAGGGGAAAAAATGTCCCCATCCCCAAATTACCTTTTTGCTGTGAAAAACAACTCCTGAGAAATTTAATTTGGCATTTCCCGCAGGCACTGGTAAGGTAGTGCATTGTAGATGCATGTTCTAAATTGCCCTTATTTGTTTCTAAGCAGCAGCTAAAAGAGTAACTTCTTAGAGCCTCCATTTATACTTGTATCCATGTGTTGCACAGTTCTCATGGGATTATACCACTGTAGAACACACTGATCCATTTGCTTCTTTCAGAGCAGTGTTTTCCTCTTCTCTGTAAGTGTATTCATCTGCTAAAGGTCACTGCCCCAGGTCTCCATGAAGTAAATGAAACTAAAAAGCTTCCCTCCAAGCAATTGTGTGGTTGTGGTTGTTAAGCACAATCTCCAAATCTGAGAGCGACAAAACATCTACTGGTATATTTTTTTCTAAGGGTTTGACAGTTTGGACTTTAATAACCAAACCAAACGTGGCACAATGTGTTTTTTTTGGTCTTTGGTGGTTTCATTTTGGAAAGATTAGTGCATCAGTTTAGGGATAGGCAAATCTGGCAATTTCTTACTCACACATTTTACCAATCTTAAATTCAATTCTCCACATGATATGATGACTACAACACTATGCAGGGATCATGGTTTGTTTTCTCCATGTGCTAGTGGGGAGGAGCAAAACAGCCCCATATCAGTGCATTTGCAGTACTGTAAACTCATAAACCATGGTTACTGGACCATTGACAGTTGCATGGGGTACCCATGAGATTGCATCTTGGACTGTTGCTGTACCATTTAGTTTTTGGTAGACTGCATTTTTGTATCTTAACCATAGTATTTGCTATTTCATAGCAAAAAATGGCCATTTATTTAGAAGAATGTGCTCCATAACCCTCTGTGAATAAGCTTCTCTGTTTATCACATCATTAGGTCAACTTTGTGCAAATGATTTAAGGTGCACAGTGATGCGTTTTGGCAAGACAGCTGCGTGTCACTGTAAATTGTATTCTTTAGCCACATGAACCAAGAGCAAGGAATATTGCTTTGCAGTATTTAAACCAGCAAAATATTGGTACTTTGGAAACGAGTATGCTCATAAACCTGTTTATGAAGCTATATTTCACATTGTAGAAAATTTGCAAGATCAGTTTTAAGGACTACTATAAATGAACCCTGCTTTTGGCACTGACAATTCATATAAACACGGTGCTTTTTTCTGGGGGGATGCATACCCTAAACATTTGTGAATCTACGTTTGGCCTCATTGAGGGGCAGTATTTCAGTATGAGTAGGAAAATGAGAGTACCCCTAAACATTTTTTTAAAGAAAAAAAGCACTGTATAAACCTATAACCACTTAAGTATTTATCTATTAATGAGGAAATACCAATCAATTGGGTGGAAACATATTTCCCTGCTTTTTTGAAACCATCAGAAATAAGTTGCAATCTTTGACATGAAGCAAAAAGCAATTGTTAAAGTGTCTCAAGGGATCAAATAGAAATGTGTGACAAATTGGTTTGTACTTCTCATTCACCACCTCACTATCATGCTTTGATAGAGCAGTCCTCCATCAATTGGTCCAATCCCTTTTAAATAAGTATGAAACCATAGGGATATGCCCTACTTGTGAACACTCTGAAATATATCTACATATAATAATATAATAAAATCGAGACCACTAACTAATCGTTAGGGAAATAAATGTTTTATTTATTTATATGAAATGTATTTGTAGCTAGTTGTGTGAGAAATCTGTTGAGACTGTTAATGACTGCAATAGACTGGAAGAGAAGTTGCTGAATTGCAACTCATTACCAAACTCAAAACCACCAGAGAGACCTGGTCTGAACAAAGACATTGGATTCTTATCTCATTATACATGACAAAGGTATCTTTAGCCATCTCACCCCTTGCTTTTTCCTTAGGACTAATTGCAGTCGTTAACAGTCATCAACAGGTTTTCCACACCCATCAGCCAATCACCCATTCCCACCACCCTTCTGATGTAATACCCCTCCTCACTCTCTCACTATTTAAAGGGTCTGGTGACTTTATTTCAGTGTAACTGAAGAAGTGTGCATGCACACGAAAGCGCATACCAAGAACAAACTTAGTTGGTCTCTAAGGTAATACTGGAAGGATTTTTTTATTTTATTTTTGTTTAGAATTTTGGTGCATTCCTCCTAATATACACATTTTTGCAAACAATTTTCTCTAATACAATAAATTTCGTATGTTAATTTTCACTAAATGCATGCTTTAACCCAGTATATGCATTTTTTGTACAGATTACTTGGACAGAGAACTGTAGTGCAAAATTCAGAAATGCATGAGCTTTTAAGGATGGCATTTTTTTAGTTCACATATTGTTTCAGAAAGTGTTAATTAGGCAAGTTTGCATATCCATATCATCTGTCTGTCGGTCTGTCTATCTATCTATCTAATCAACTTACTCCCTCACCCCTACTCTTTATACCAGTTCTGGATTTTGCAGGTGGGGGTAGCACTGTCACACTCCAGTTCTGTTTGTGGGCTCCTCACTGGCATGTGGTGGCCACTGTGAGAACAGGATGCTGGGTTAGATGGGCGTTTGGTCTGATCCAGCAGGGCTCTTCTTATGTTTCATACCAACAATTGTTTCAAAATTAGTCTCTCAATTAGAACTGAACCATAAAGTTGAAAAAAAAGTTTTTTAAAAAAAAAATCTGCACCAGAGCCGAACACAGTTTTGTAATGGTTCTGTTATCAGCTGCATATTTTCAGGATATTTCTCCAAGAGGCAAACGAAAAAGGAATGTGAAAATGGCCAATCAAGCAAATGGCAGGGGGTAGAAATGTGTGCATGTAACTCAGCTGAGCAGTATCTTCATTACACAATCAAAGTTTCATATAAGCTTTGAGAACTTTCCCATTCTTCATGTTTCCCACAGAGGTATGTAAAAAAAATGGCAAGCTTTTCAATAGCAACAAGCAGCCGTCCTTTCAACTGCTTATCCCAAGGACCATGATTTTTTTAAATAAAAAAACATACAAATGTAAAGGATAAGTACACTCAACGCCTGCTAAACAAAAGCATTCAGATGGGTGTTTTAAGCCAGACTATTTATTGTTGAACAACAAACAAACACGGTAATCAGTCTTTAATGAAACAGAACACAAAGAGATTTTGATTTAGTGTTGTTTATGCAAAATGAAAGGAACATAAACCACTCCATAATGTGGAAAAGAATTATAGTGTAATTGAATAAGAGCTGGCTAGATCCGGAAAGTGTCTACGAAAATAAATTAGAAAGCTGCAGAAGCTGCTGAAAGGACAGAATGCTGCTAGGGTAAAATGCTTGATAAAATAAGACATGCAACCTGTGTGCATTTGGCTCTAGTAACTGGGGGAGGCCAGGATCTCTGGTGGAAGACAACAAAAGGAGCACAGCAGGAACAGGCCACACTGTTGTGTGAGAAGGTAAAGGTGTGATTGTGAAAGAGAAGAGGTTTAGCAGGAGAGACTGGATTTAAGAAGATTTACCTGAAAAGTCACAAAGAACAGGAACTCAAAAAGAAAATGCATTGTGTGTGGTTGCCCTCTCTAGGCATTTGTTCTATAAGTTTAGAGAACAGGTGGAGAGGGACCAGGGCCCTACCCCCATGAACATCCCCACCAGGTCTCATGACCTCAACCCATTCAGTAGCAGTTCTGAATGGGAGTGCTACATTAATCAAATATTTATCCAGTGTAGGGTCCTGCCACAACTGAACATGACTCCTGATTGCATGGAGGAGCCTGCACACACAGGGGGCTTCCAAGTGTGTGTGTGAGGGGGGTTGTATTCAGTGAACTTGTCCCATTAGCATGTAAAACCTGCATCCAAGGTCAGTTCGCTACTCCAGTTTACGGGGCTATGCTTTCCACAGCTCCAACAATCTCAGAAACAGACGTATCTTTAGAGTCAAGTTGATATACTGTATCTTTGGTCTTCTCCAGAGTGAAAACTGCTGCTGGTTGGTGGTGGAATCTTCTTCTTTTCATCCCAGGAGAATGTGCAGGACATATTTCACACAGCCCTGCCAACGTCTCCATTCCATGGACACAAGTGCCACTTTGCTTCCATCATAAGTACACAAGCAGTGTGTTTTCACCCCTGGTCAACCTGCCCCTTTCTCTGCCATCTAATGAAGAACCTGCTGCTCAGGTATAAACTGGTGGCTCCTCAAACTCCTTGAAAATTTAGCAGAATGAAATGGTTCAGGTAGTTGTGAGGGAATGGGATGCAGTCAGTGCATGGCAGCTGTAGCCAACATGGTGACCTCCAGTGGTTGTGGACTACAACTCCCATCATTCCTGATTGTCAGCCATGCTGGTTGTGGCTGATGGGAGTAGCAGTCCACAAAGGTCTAGAGGGCACCATGTTGCCTAACCCATATGGATATCTACCTCCAGCTGTAAGGCACAGGTCCATTAGCATTTGGCACAATGAAAATGCACAAAGCATAGATTTCACTATATCCCTTCAGGATATTACTCCACTTGTCCTCTTCTTAGCAATGACACCACACTATAACGGTCGGTCAGAAATGACTCCCTACGCTAATCAATACTGGGCATCAGACCTGAGTTAGGGATGCTGTATGGCCACCTGGGGAATTTCACATATTTTTTTGTACATTATAGAACAAGCCTTGGATGCCTGCCTGAATTTCATCAGCTAAACGAAATGCCTGTTTGCAGCAAAGGTTGATGTAGCAATAATAAGACTAGTCACAGAGACAGTGTTCTTTGCTCTTACTCTGCTTCTGTGGCAGTTTGCTATGCAGCAAGCTATTTGTTATATTCAGCAATCTGTCAGAGAAATGGGGAGGGTTTTGGGGTATTTTTTTTTTTTTTTTTGGCTACACAACACAGGCCTTTGTTTTAGAAGTCCACAGTGGCATGGAGGGAAATCCTCTAAGGTGTTTCAGTGTTTTGGAACACTGAAAGTTTCCTTTTACACAGTCAGACCTAGCTCAGTCAGGAACATAGGAAGCTGCCTTATACTGAGATAGACCATTTGCTTATCTAGCTTTCTATTGTCTACGGTGACTGGCAGCAGCTCTCTGCAGGGAATCAGGCAGGAGACCTGGAGATGTCAGGGATTGATCTGGGACCTTCTGCATGCACAGTGGACACTCTGCTCCTGAACTATGGTCCTTTCCCTTATCAGCTCCTGCCTCCTGGTAGTGGTTCTCCAGACTTTTAGACATTCACACTGTGGTGGATTGTGTTTGACCAGAAAGGTCACCAAGATAAGAAGACTTGTGCTCCACACACCAAAGGCAATTATGTCTTCATCCTGCCCCTTTCAGTTCTTTAAAAAAGCATTGTTTGGGTCCAGCATCACTAGCACTGGACACATCCCTTTCCCCATATGTAAAATAGTAATAATATTCATAGCCTTCATATGATAATTGTGAAGACAAAAGGTTCCAGTGGCTCTGTCCATTAAAAGCATGATACAAATTGTGATTAATTTCTGCAACAAATTGCCAAGTTCTTTGAGAATGTCTGCGTTTTCTTTAAAAAGCACTTTAATCCAAGCCTCTTTACCGGCCTTATCCAACCTATGGTCTGCAGATGTGTTGGACTACAACTCCCACCATCCCTTACCACTGGTCCTGCTACCTAGGGATGATGGGAGTTGTAGTCCAACAACATCTGGGGACCCAATGAAAACACAGTCTAACCCTCACTTTTTTATGTCCAGCATAGAATAAAGGTGTAGATTTTAAAATCTGCCCTGCCTTGGCTTTCTTCCATTTTAGTTCATTTCATTTTTTGGCAGGAAGTGTTTGGTACCTTGAAAAATCCCACTTTCTTTAATGAACACTTAGTTCTAAATATAAGGCCCACATTTGGCTATTCGGAATTAGCTACTTTTCAGAATTGGTGGTTTCTGCATGAGCTTACAATTCTAAATTGAGACAAATGATAGATCTAGCTGGACAAAAGGATAGTAAAAAAAGGGAAAATATCTTACAGCATTTAAACAGCAAGCTAATGGGTGGCAATTCTAGTTCACAGTTTCAATAAATGTCATATAATGGCTTTCAATGTAAAGGAAATAAAAAGGCAGATGTTAGAGCATGCTGGAAAAAAAAGCTGATTTCTGTTATGGATACTCATCCATCTCAGGCCAAAGCAAAATTGAGCCATGAGGATGGAAGGATGTTGTTTGCTTTGCTGAAAGCGTCTTAATTAAAAGGACTGCTCTTTGGGGTATAAGGCTCCAGCGGATAAGTATAAATCTTGGATGTATAGTCCTATATTGTTCAGCATTAAGCATTTTTTTTTTTTTTTGCAAAATCACATTTCTAAAGAAGTATAACCCTCGTGATTTATTTAGTTAGCACTTATATGGAATTTTCTGAGTGGAGTCCTGAGGTTTGCAGACACAAAAGAAAAATACTTAGTGGAAAATACTCTGGGCATGGGAGCAAGAACTGAATAACTGCCCAGTGAGATCACGTTCAATCGGCATAGAATGGTGACTGACAGTTGAGGGGACAGATGGACACAGAATATAGCATTATGGAATGGGTTATGACAATCTTGTCTGTGAGTCCCGGAAGAGTTGCTTTGTGCTTTGTAGGCCATTTCTGCCTGGCCTGGGTAGGCGGAGCCTGGGCTGACTCCAGATACAAAAGTTGAGGCTGCTGAACAGACTCCTGGGCTGCGGTGATGTTTGGGGGTTTTTGTTGGAGGGAGTTGTTGCTGTTGGTTTGTTTAAATCTTTGTTTTAGATTTTGTTGTGATTTATGTGGAAATTGTTCCATTTGGTTTTGTATTTTTTAAAGCTGAGTTTATTCTTTAAGGAATACTTTCGTTTTGTTGTAACAAAATAGGAAATTCTTTCCAGTAGCACCTTAGAGACCAACTGAGTTTGTTCTTGGTATGAGCTTTCGTGTGCATGCACACTTCTTCAGATACACTGAAACAGAAGTCACCAGATCCTTAAATATAGTGGGGGAGTGGGGAGGGGTATTACACAGAAGGGTGGTGGGAATGGGTGATCGGCTGATAAGTGTGGAAAACCTGTTGACGACTCTAAACAGCTGCAATTAGTCTTGCAGGGAAAGGCAAGGGGTGAGATGGCTGAAGATAGCTTTGTTATGTATAATGAGATAAGAATCCAATGTCTTTGTTCAAACCAGGTTTCTCCATGGTTTTAAGTTTGGTGATTAGTTGCAATTCAGCCACTTCTCTTTCCAGTCTATTTCTGAAATTTCTTTGTATTAAGACAGCTACTTTGAGATCTTTTATAGAATGTCCTGGGAGATTGAAGTGTTCTCCTACTGGTTTCTCTGTCTTGTGATTCCTGATATCAGATTTATGTCCATTTATCCTTTGGCGTAGGGTTTGGCCTGTTTGTCCAATATAGAGAGCTGAAGGGCACTGTTGGCATTTGATTGGCATTTGATTTCGTTTTGTTGTAGTTATGCATTTTTTTCATGTTGTAAGCTGCCTTGAGCATGGTTTGAATTGTGGAAAGGCGGCATACAAATAAAATTATGTATGTAATGACTGGTTGAATGGCTGAAAAACTGAACAGGAGTGATCCACAATGCAAGGTTTTGAGGCAGGACCTGCATGGAATAATGCTGATGTTACAATCAGGATACCACCAGTGAAAAGGCCCTGTCTCCGCTTACCAAGAGCCTAACCCATGAATGCAGAGACACTGAAAATACATCACAAGCAGGCAGTGAAGAGCAGAGTGGGATGTGGTGGTGCCAGTTCATGCAAAGATCCTTGGTGTGAGAATGCAAGTGCTACACCAGGCTTCCTCAACCATGACCCTCCAGATGTTTTGGACTACAACTCCCATGATCCCTAGCTAGCAGGACCAGTGGTCAGGGATGATGGGAATTGTAGTCTCAAAACATCTGGAGGGCCGAGGTTGAGGAAGCCTGTGCTACACAGACACAACAATGTTCCTTTATTCAGCTGGGGAATATTGGAGGGTGTGTATTGCTTGCCATACCGCAAAAGAAATACTGTAAAAATATTTATCGCCTTTTAAACTGTGTGGGTTTTTTTGTTATTATGTTATGTATTCTTGTGTTTTAATATTGTAAACTGCCCTGTGATCCTTGGATGAAGGGTGGCATAGAAATTTAACAAATACATATACCGGTATATACACACACACACACACACACACAACATACAATAAAACTTGAATGATAAGGACTTGCATTAAGGAGGGGGAAGGGACCTAGTGATACAACACACCAAATTCAGTCACAATCCTAAACATACTTACTGTACTTGAGTTTTTAAAAAAGGGTATTGAACTCAGTGGGACTTACATTCGAGTAAACATGCATAGGACTGAGCTGCACATTATACGCTCTGTAAGACAGAAAGCTGTGCAAAATTAAATCCTTTTGTTGTAATCTCTCTCTTTTTAAAGGAGGATATTTTTTAGTCCAGTAGCAGAAATCTTGCTTCTCCATATGGATTTCTACAGCATGCCACTCTGTTCGAATGAAATCACATTTAGATATAGAATAGGCTTCAGATTTTCTGGAGAAGTTAAAAGAAAAAGATTATACTAAGCAAGCAAAACCTCAGCTTTTGTATAATTTGAATTTGCTGCAGTGGCTAGAGATAGTGATTATTTTAACCACTGAATTGTAAGAGGCATTTGAGTAAATTAATCTCAAAATAGATTTCAATGTCTTCTGCAAGGATACAGTGACGCATCTCAAAATTCCTTTGATAGATGCCTTTTGTTGTAACAATGAAAGCAATAAATGGCGATACTTTATCAGAACTCAGTTATGTCTCCAGACACAAAAAAGAAAAATAAGCACTTAAGATTAGTAAAATAATGGCAAAGTGCATAGGCATGAAAGGTAATCCAAAAATGATAAAAAAAACCAAAGGATCAGACTGACCTAAAAAGTGTACCATGTGTAAAACGAGAGACCAAAATGTGTGGCACACTGAATGGCAATAAGCTTGGAATTCTGTTTGTAAAACAATGGTATCTTCATGTGTCCTAGTCTAGAGTGGCTGAATCTTGAAAAGACACTTTCAGACGTATTTTGCTATAGCTGTTGGGTTTGTCGCGGGGCTTTTTCTGCATGCTTCGATATGACGCTATCATCGTTCCATTGCTATTCTGGAATATTGCAGTCACCAAAGTATATTTGTGAACGATCCAGAATGGTTCAGCTATTTTCATTGTGTGGAAGGTACTTGGAGCAGTCTCCTGCTTTTATGTATCGGGGCAGGGTGGTTTGAGCAACCTTCACCACCGGTGTGGGTGGAAAAAAGCACAACCACCCTCTGGAAAACAGGGACATGTGACTGGTGGCCTATGACAATTTTGCTCCAAAAAACACTGGAACAAACAGCAGCTATAGAACTCTGAATAGTATACTGTGGGCTTTGAAACCAAGTTAGGACGATGTCTGTGAGGTGGTGCCCAATGATTCAGTGGGTACTGAGACCAAAGTGAAGAACTATAGGCAAAGAATCCTTGGTGGTGAGGGGTTTTTAACCTGCCAGTGAGTTTGCTGCAATTGGGTGACAAGCAGTAGTCCTCCATGTGGTTCCTGCTTACTTTCAATCTTCTATTTCATTTTTGATCTTCCCATTATCTGAGCAACTGACTTTCATTCCAATCAGGGCTGGGATGTTTTGCCACATAAGGCAAAACAGGAAATGGTTCTCCCCTCTCCACTCTGCCTCCACTGCCACTTCCGCCACTGCCAGGGGCGACTGGAGGCAGCCCAGGAAAGCTCCAGTGCAATGAAGGAGGCCAAAGAGGAACAGGCGGTGGCAGTGGAGGAGGTAGAGGCGACAAGTTCAGGAGGCATTCATTGATCAGCCCCCTCCCAGCTGTCTCCAGCCTGCTGCCTGAGGCAACTGCCTCACCTTGCCTCAAGGGCAGGATGGCCCTGATTCTAGTGGCCACAGAGACTGCTCAAAGTTCACACCTGGAATTATCTGCTTTACTACTGCTTGTGGTGTCTTTGCTGTGGATATATTCAACCCTGCCTTGTAATGGTGTGGTGTCTGCTGTTTTGGGTCCAGGTTGTCCCCCACTGCCCCAATATCCAGGTAGCTCCAGCAGACTCTTACAAAGTCATTCCTCAAGTCGACATATGCGCAGATCAAACAATCGGCAAGACCAGGGGTCTGCAACCTTTAAGACACAAAGAGCCACTTGGACCCGTTTCCAAAGGGGGAAAAAACAACTGGGAGCCGCAAAACCATTGCGACAGTTAAACAAATATAACGCTGCATATATTGTTTCTTACCTTAATGCAATAATAATAAATAACGTATAGGAGCCAATGCAAAGTATAATTAGTAAAAACAACAAGAATAAGTTATTACTTTTTTGCATTGACTCAGGGGCGTACCCAGGATCAAAACGGGGGGGGGGGCAAGCCATGGTCGTTCAGGTTGTGACATTTCAGCAAGGAAAGGCGAATGAAACCAAAATTTTAGGGAAATTATATAATTATAGCAGTGCTTTATTACAGTAGTTATTACAATTATTTGCTTGGTTTTTTAAAATTTTATTCTAGTTACATGTCTTATACCAGGGGTGGCCAACTCCCAAGAAACTGTGATCTACTTTCAGCAGTGATCTACCCCCGTTTTTTGGGGTTCAGCTCAAAGTTGTTTTTGGGGGTGGGTGGGTGGGAGAGAGTGCTTCCCCCTCTAAGATAGGTTGGCAAGCGAACTAATAAAGAAAGAAAAAGGGGGGGTGGGAATGGAAAAGTGGGGTGGAAAAATATAAATTGGGGGTGGGGTGGGAGAATATCTATTAAAATATGTAGTAGTTTAAAAAATAAAAATAAAGGGGGGAAATATTTTTCTTCTTTTTCCTTTTTTGAAAACAAAAACAAAAGGGGAAGAGAAAAGAAAAAGGGGGGATAGAGGGAGAAAAGGGTAATAATAAAAATTCAAATAGAGGGGCGGCAGCAGCTGTGGGGGGTGTTTGTTTGTTTTTCGTTTGTTTGTTTGTTTTAAAAATGGGATTTCTCCCCTTGGATTAAAAAAGGAGGGGAGGAAGAAAAAGAGAGGGGGGTGGGAGAGCAAGGCAAAAAGCCCAAAAGCAAAAAACAGGTTTGGGGGGGGAATCATGCCAGGCACTGCAGCGCGCCGGCCTCGGGGCTCCGGGCCCCGAGCCGCCCTTGGGGCCGTCTTGAGCATGTACACTGCCCACAGCGAGCACTGGTGAAGCACCGGTTGGCGGAGGTTTCAGAAGCAGCCCGGACGTTTTCGCCGCCCCCCCAAAGCAGCTCTACTTCATCCTGTCGGCGACCATCACCGCCCTCCCGTCACGGCGACCCTGGCCCGCCTGCTCCGCCTCCGCACGGCCGCTTTGAAAAGGATTCCACCCGACAGGGGCCGCTCAGAACAGGGGCCGCTCCAATCGCCGCCGCCACCTCCCGCCGCCTTTATTATCCCGACTCTTTTCTCTCTCTCTCTCTCTCTCTCGATAACTCGCAAAGCCCAGCTCCTCCTTCTCCCGCCCTAACGCCACCCTCATTGGCATGTTCCCCTCAAACAGGAACAGGCATCCCGGCAGCTCATTGGCCGGACGAAGCATCGCTCTCCTGTGCCCGCCTCCCGCCTTCATCCTCAGTGGCTACCTCGGCGGTAAGGCCCCGGCTCCGAGCCTATGCGCCAAGGCGGGCGATCTGTCCTGCCAATCGGCACGCCGAGGTGGTAAAAGCTCAGCCCTCCCCACGCGCTTATTGGTGTGAAGAAGTCGCTTCCTCTCTCTGGGAGTGGTCAAGTTGGACATCAATCTTGGGTCTGTCTTCGAGAACCCGAGAGGGCTGAGAAAGACCGCCCAGCTGTTCAACGTTGATGCGGATTATTCATGGTTTTTTTGGCCCTTTTTTTTTGCCGAAACCATTTAATATTATTGAAAGGGCATTGAAAGGGGGCATGCCGGAGCCGCGGGAGACTGTCAGAGAGCCGCATGCGGCTCCGGAGCCGCAGGTTGCTGACCCCCGGGCAAGACAAAGACAAAATTCACAAATGGCCACCAGCACTCTAAGGTGAGCACAGTTCTTGTATTTTTTTCAGAGGAATGGCACACAAACACACACACACACACACACACAGAGAGAGAGAGAGAGAGAGAGAGAGAGAGAGAGAGAGAGAGAGCTATTTTCACAGAGTTAAAAGTTATTTGTCAATACTGGGACACACGTACCAAAGACAATCTCAGATGTCAGTTACAAAATTGCCATCTGTTGTATTGCTTTGTGCGGACTTCTCATCTTTCCTGCCGTTGCTATTGTGCTTCACAGAGTGGATCATAAACCAGACATCTCACAAGTGTGTTTTTCATGCTTTTAGGAAGACGCGTTAGAGTGCCAAATGAGAAACACGTTGAGAAAATTTCCTATTTCTATTTTTCCTTCCACTTACTTGTCATTTGTAGGGTTGATAACTGGAATTACAGCCAAACCTAATGGTATCTGAAGAAACACTTGACGCTTTCCCTGATGCAGCCTTGGCACTTAAAGAGAAGAGAGAGCTCTCCTGCTGTTTATTCCTGGGGAGCCTCACACAAACAGGAATCAAATGCTGACGGCCGTGCATCTGTCCATGTAGAGTCTCAGTCTTGGGCTAGGGGGAGCAGAGCCTGGAGCCTGTAAAGCCCCATGGCATACTGTCAACACCCCTTCAGGGCATATTTAGGATCTGAGTGCTCTATGCTTGAATAAGATGCTCTGCAAAGGGCAGTAAGGCAATGCTTCCACTCTATTGTCCACAGATGTCCATTTGAGTTCCATTTTTGTACGGTTCATTTGATGCGAGAACACAAATAAGTAGCTTGTACATAGCCCTCTGAAAGAGACAAATAGAATTAGGCAAGGGGGGATATAGCTGATATTTCCTGCATTTGCTTTACTACTTGTGAGCTCTACAAAGATTGGTGTTTCAATTGGTGTAGATAAGTACATCAGGCTGCATCAGAGGGGAGAGCTGGGGAGCTGGGGGAGCTCCAGAAAGTTCACTTCAGGGTGTGCTCAGAATTTGGGGGGTTGTTGTTGTTACAAATGTATGCATCGTCTGCTTTGAATTTTAGGTGGTATTTTTTAATTGCACAGTTTAAACTGTTCGGTTATCTATTTTCTGGAACATCTCATCAACTATGAATGTTTTTTTAAACTTTCAGTCCTCATCTTTGAGGAAATTAAATATCAGTAATGAGAATTGAAACTTTTCAATACTGCAGGGGAGGGGGTGGGCAGTGAGAATGAAGTCCAACATTCTGCTCTATTGGTACGTTGTTGTTGTTTAGGTCGTTAGTTGTGTCCGACTCGTCGTGACCCCATGGACCAGAGCATGCCAGGCACTCCTGTCTTCTCTATTGGTATATATCACTTCCAATAAAACTTTCCAAGGTGCATTCCAAAGTTTCAGTCTTGCAGTTCAAAAAGCAATTCATCAGCAGATCTAAATCACTCATTTATGCTAAGTTGGAGATTCAGTTTCCATGCTAGTTGTCTGCAGTACAAAAGATCTGTTTTTTAAGAATGTAATTCCACCAAATAAGATGGTAACGTGGCAGAAATGTGTGGAATAAATTCTGCCTCTTAGAAGCACCTTGGTACTAAATCAGCAATAAGTCAAATGTCTTTCCTAGGTCAACAGGGAAAGAAAAGTGTCAGTTTCACTTGTGTCCAAATGATAAGTGCTTGCTTAAGAGATTGTAGCAAATCAGTTACCCTATAGCCTGCAAATGAGAATCTCATTTCTGAAATACATATTTATGAAAGAGCTGGCAGGGGGGTGGGGGAGAGAGACGGACTCTGTTTCCAAATACCTTTTTAGCTTGCTGTATATGAAAGAGACATAAGCAGGCAGAATTGCTAAAATGATGGCAAAGAGCGTGGAAGGAAAAGTAACAAAAATGATGGGAGAAAAATCTGACATCATAAACGTGCTGTGAAGCAAATGATAATCTTTGACTTCTTCATTCATGTACACAGTATTCAAGGCAAGAGCTCATATTTTTCCACATTCTACGAATCGACTGCTCTTTTTGATGTACTCATGAAGGCCACTATAACGTATAATATAAATGCCTACATACAGAATATGTTTATAAGCTATGCCAGTTAACCAGAAAATACTTTGTGGCCTATCACCACCTTTTCCTTCTCAGTGACGGGTGGGGCAAGATGCGACTCTTACCTTTCTGCAGTACACTGCATTCCCATCCCATCAAACCGAGAGTTTTCTGCACCATCACCTGCCTTTCTCCATCCAGGCAAACAAGAGTCATTATCCCAGTTCAAGGGCCTGCTTCTTGAGCCCTTGCTTAACCTTAAGCCCTTTTGAAAATGCAGTGACTGTGAATATGAAACTCCTTAGGCCACGTCACATCATTGGTCCTTGAATCCAGGAGTGCCTGTTCTGATCGGCAGTGGCTCTCTAAAGTCTGAAGCCTGTTTCTGCTACCTGAGTTCTCCTCATAACCTTGGGGTCAGACCCCACTTCTTCAGGGTATGAGACCAGGGATCCAGAGTGAGAGAGGGAATTGCTCTCAGGGCGAAACCCACAAGCCCCTAACCACCTGGAAGCACATTTTCGGGAAGAGCTCATGGTGCCAACATGCCTCCAACCCAGGAATGTGATGTTGCCCTCCTCTGACCCTGAGGGCTCAGATGCCCTAGTGCAACCTGCATTCAGAGTCAACTACTGTTAAAGTATGCTGGGCACCTTTACATGAAAAGGCTCCTCTCAGCAAAGGCAGAGCTAAGCTGCTGGCAAAGAGCTGCAGGCAGAGCCGTCTCATTCCATAGGGGCTGGTGGCGCGGTGCGCCATGGGCGCTGGGCCCCACCAGGGGCGCCCCCGCGAGCCCGTCGGCATACCGGCGCCCCTCCCCAACCGCCCCCGCAGGTGGGCGGGCGGTGCGGGCGCTCGCTCGCGCGCCGGCGGGCGGATTGCAAGCCAGCTGCCCCTCGCCTCCCCAAGCCCGAGCTGGAGTGCTGGAAGGCGCGCAAAGCCCAGCGCCGCTCCAGCGCCACGCCCCTCATCCCCCCGCTCGCCACACCCCCTCCTGAGGGTGCGGCCAGAGCGGGGAGGGAGGCGAGCGGAGAGGCCGATCCCTCTTCCCTCTAAGACACAGCTCTTCCCCCTGCACATAGCTGCAGTGTGCAGCTTTCCTGCCTCGCCTCAGGGTCTTACTGCCCACCCACTTGCTTGTGTTTTCGGTTGTGTGTTTGCTCAGATCGCGGCTAGGATGAATAGCAGCCGTGTCCTTTCCCCCTTCCGTTGCTCAGCGTTTGCCGCGGCGCAACTGACAGCTGCCTCCTCCTCCTCTTCGTGCTGAGAGAGAGAGCGTGCTGGCTTGGGGGGCGGGGGCGATATAACTTTTGCTTCCTTTCCTCCCTCCCCTTAAACCCGCTCCTGCATCGTCTGACCTTCCAGACTCATCCTGGGAGTCTGGCAAAAAGTTCTAGCCGATCCCTCAGCCCGTGGGCTCCTTACTGCTTCTCCTTTGGAGCCTATGGGTTAGCAGGAGTATATATGGTGGGGAGGGTGCTGGGCGGATCTTTACACCCCACACCTCATATGCTAAAGATGGGTCCTGGCTGGGTTGACAACTCTGGAAAAGGGGGGGGGCGCCGGAGGAATCTTTGAACCAGGGCGCTAGATAAGCTTAAGACGGCCCTGGCTGCAGGTCTCTATTCAGGCTCAGTCTGAGGATGGATAGCTTAGTTGGTTAGGAGCATGGTGCTGATAATGCCAAGGTTGCAGGGTCGATCCTCATATGGGACGCTGCATATTCCTGCATTGCAGGGGGTTGGACTAGATGATCCTATGGGTCCCTTCCAACTCTACAAGTCTATGATTCTATGAACACTGCTGCTGAAGCAAATTCTGAGCCCTGCCCTTACGGAGTCTCCAGTGTGAGCCCTGCATGGCACTGCCTCTTCTGTGTTGAGATCAGCACTCTCGTCAGAACAGTTCCTCTTAACTTGAGAAGCTGGAAATTGAACCTACAATTTTCTGCACAGAAAGCATATGATGTGCCCACCAACAGTGCTTGAAGACAAAACATAAAGACTAACCCACTCATCCCAAACTCCAGATTTCCTCTAAGGGTGGAATTCTTTGCATGAAAGGTTCTGTACATATGGCTACTCATGGCTCACTCTGGGACAAACCGTTAAGATGAAAGTAGCAGACTCTTATCTGCTACGAACAACTCTATTGTACAGCCATGCTTAATATTTGACTGTATCATTTACTTTGTATATGCATGAAATGTTTCTTGTGGGTTGGGGGTATATGAAGGATTGTTTCTTATGTGTATTTTTTAAAATTGAAAAAACGACGCTTTTGTATAAAAGGATTCTGTAGATATATTGCCAGCCTATGGCTCCAAACAGACAATATGCTCATTGTTCTGATCATGGGATGATGCAGTTGTTGTAGAATAGTACTCCCTCTAGCTACACCTTGGTGGTATTGACTTACTTCTTTATATAGGGAGCTGCTAAATATATATGTCAATGATGAGTCGGAGGTTTTATTGTGGGCTGTGCTGCAAAAAAGCTTGTGGAACCTTGACAGAGTGAATTAATCTTCCACTGCTGCTGTTGTCACAAGTTTCCCTATGTTTATATATTTTAAATCAAATTAAGATGGTTTCTGATGAAACATAATGAGAGGGGGTGGCAGGGGAGGAAGGAAGGAAGAAGGCCACAATTTTACTTCTGTTCCCTATGTAACACCTAAGAGGAGGAGGATCATGTCTCTCACCAGGTCAGGTGTTCAGGGTTTTTCCCAGCACGTCTGGTGCTTGTGGATCTGACCAAAGGGGAAATTTAATGCGCCACTCTCAATTTTGGATGATCCGCTGCAAACACAAACGAAGCAGGAACAATTATAGGCTCTCCTGCAACTCAGCCATTTCATCCTGTAATTTCCACATCTGGTCTAATTTGATTTTGGAAAGTG
This sequence comes from Lacerta agilis, assembly GCF_009819535.1. Taxonomy (NCBI): domain Eukaryota; kingdom Metazoa; phylum Chordata; class Lepidosauria; order Squamata; family Lacertidae; genus Lacerta; species Lacerta agilis. The sequence goes on along the minus strand of NC_046312.1, from coordinate 66,323,699 downwards.
TAAAACTGGAAAACTTTAGACAGCTGTAATGTGGTTCACCTGTGATGGCTGCAACTTCAAGAGATGACTGGCATGTGTTACTTGGCCATTACTGATTCTTACTTTTGATGGACCTCTCTAGCAGTTACAGCCTACACAGGTTACACCAACCTCCCTGCAAATGAAACATCCAAGGGCACCAGTTTGGCGAAGGCTGGGTACTGTTTTGGAGTCCAGCTCCCACTATCCTGACTGCTAGCCATGCTGGTAGGCACAGATAGGAGTTGGACTCCAACAACATCTGGAGGGCACCACATTGGGGAGGCAATTTAGATCACACCCCCACACCAACACACCCCTGTTAATATAGCTGCATTGGTTTCCAGTTGGTTTCCAGTCCCAATTTAAGGTGCTCACATTAGTGCTTAAAGCCCTAAATGACTTAGACCCCAAATATCTGAAAGACCCCTCACCTTCCCTCTTGGGTGCTAAGCTCAGCAGAGGGGGGCCTTCTTGGTTGTTTGCCTCCATCTGAAGATTGGGTGGTGATGGCCTGGGAAAGGGCATTCCCTCCCCACAGAGGTGCATCTGGAAACTTGATTACACAGTTTTCAGTGAATGCTGAAGGCACTCCTCTGCACTGTGGCCTTAAAAAAACCCTATCCTGGGACCTGTTGCCCAATGTTACCTATCTATTCTTGTTTTATATTTGGCTTTGTTTACTTTAGCATGACTGTGAACTTTCGTGAAACCTGAATTATTTCCTCTTACCTGTCACTATTTTCAGGTGTGGGGGGGTTTATTTTTTTCCCTAGAAAGAAAATCCTTGCAATTTCTCTTTCTTTTTTTGGAAGCCCCCAGAAAAATATTTGCATCATGAACTTTCTGAGTGTCTTTCTGAAACTCTTTTGGCTTGATTTGTATGTCAGCTGCCCTCCAGACCGCCTCCATGGAAGGCCTCCTGCTGCGGGTGTGATTGCTAGGCTCTCGACAGTAAGATTCAAACTGGACCAAATATCTGAGGAAGGCTGAATTGGTACTCTACCTTCTTTTTCCTGCTGCGATACACAAAATCATTTTCCATTGGCAAAACCCATCCACCCTAAATAAAAATCATGGTTTGTGATTAAAAAACACACACACACCAGCAGGTGGCAAGTGATTTCCCATTCTCCGTACCGCTCTAGCCTCACAGCTAGTTAACACGCCACCTCATCTTCTTTAATCATGATTTCTCTTTTGCATGCCAGCCTGATTTGCATGATGGGCCATGACTTCCCTGAAGGAGTCTTGAAGTATTTTCAAACATCCCAAGTCAGAGCTCTCTCAAGAGAATCTTCCCTGTTTTGGTGGACGTTTTGAGAATAGTTAACGTTTCCTACATCACAAGAAGAGCCATGTTGGGAAAGAGGAAGCCAGGCTTGGCTCTTATAGACTGTCCCAAAGCTTATTTTGGTATGGAATGTGGCAGACGTCCTCACCTGTGCAGGCTTCCTTATTTTCTTTTGGATAATGCTGCACACACTGCCTTTTGACTTGAAAGGCTTTAAAAAAAATCAGTGCACTCCTCTTATTCACTTAGGGATGGAAGGATCTGTCCATTTGGTTCTGTCCATTTCTCATTTTTCCAATCTTGAATTAGATTTCTATATTGACAGAAATTTGCCATTTAAAAAAACCACCATGAAAATTCACTAGAATTTTAGTGTGAATTTCTGCTGATAAACAGATGTTTATAATCCGGCTTTGACTAACGTAATTTTTTTTTGCAAGCCATTTTACCTAATAAAACGCTTTTTTAAATACTATTTTTACTAACATCCTCATTTTATTCCCTCTTCCCCCTAACATGCATTTTTGTAAACTGTGTTTGGTTGGATCATAAAATCATAGAACTGCCGAGTTGGAAGGAATCCTATGGGTCATCTAGTTCAACCCCCTGCAGTGGTATCACAAAATTTGGATAAGTGTGAAATTTGAAGGATAGCTGTGTTTTGGTTTGCAGATTGCTTCAGAATGTGTGAATCCGATTGATTCGGCTTTAAATGCATACTGGATCAAATTTCTTCTCCGTCCTCTCTTCAGTATATCCTTGTTATGAGTGAGTCTTCAATTCAATTTACATCCACTTTCTTCCAAGAAACTCAAGGGCAGCATGCATGCAGTAGTGGCACATGTGGTGGGGTGGAACATGCAGGCCCCCTCCCTGGCTTGACACTGGCATTACTGCTGATTACCTGGACAGGGCTGGGGTGGGACAGGACCTCAGTGAAGGTTGCGATTGTGGGGATGCAGTGGTGGGGGTGTCCCTGCCCATTTCAGGTAAACAGCAGTGATGCAGGCATTGGTAGGGCCACTCTACTCCACCACAACACATACACTGCTAATGTGTATGTGGTTCCTTCCCACGCCCTGTGTGATCATCACAAGAGCTCTTTCAGGGAAGTTAGGCTGTGTCTGTCTGAGACACAGACTGCATCAAGGTCACTCAGTAGGCTTCGTGGTTGAGTGGGGATTTGAACCTTGGACTTGCAGGGTCCCAGTCCAACACTCTAATCATTAGACTACACTGGTTCTGTTTGTTTTGCAGCAAGCCTCTTCTCCCACCCTCAGGAGATCAGGAACACTTCTCCATCCATTGTGGAAGGCAAGTACATGCTGTTCAACTGGAACTCAGTTAGTGCAGATGTTGCACTGAACGCTAAAGTGTTGTGTGTGTGTGTGTTCATTGTTTGGAAAGGCCTGTGGTTGCAATATGGTTATTTCTGTAGTAGATTTGTGAAAGCATTTCTTTTTCTGCTTCTACCCGCGTTTTTCTTTTTTGTCTCTCTGCAAAAGAATAACGCTTATGCCTTCCAAGATGTCATATGGCCTATTTTGTTAACGGCACAGATCGCATGCTATTCAGTCTGTGTCAGTTCTGTTTTCCAACCTGACACTTCATTTAACATAAAAGTTCTGCCTGTATTAAAACTTCATGTACACAAAGAGCAGATCAAATAAATCTCTGGCTCTCGGTTTCATATTTGTGTCATCAGCTCACTTTTGGCACTAAGTTACAGCATACGTCTTAATTTAGAGGCCTGAACTTCAGCAGCAGCAGCAGCAGCAGCAGCGACAGCAGTTCCTTTCCGAGAATGCTGTGGGGGATTATATTATAATGAATGGAGGAGGCATGCTTGCTTTACAGCACAACAGCAGAGAACCATTGCAGATATTTCTTTACTCAAGAGAAGGAAGGCTATCAAATGTTGAGTCCTCAGAGCACAGGAGACCCTTTCATCTTGTTTTCTTTCTGGTTTTTCTCCACTGATACCTGTGGTCTTTGAAGCCCTTCCAATCAGCTCTGTCAGAGCTTCAAAGCACTGCATCACCTGATGCATTGTGTCATTGTGACATCAGGTGATTGACAGGTGTACAAGGGGTGGGACCGTTGGGGAGGTAATGATTTAGCCCATGAGCCAAGCCCAGTTACCCACCCTGGTGTATAGGATTTTAGCTTTAATGTTCTGCTGCCTGAGCACATAGGTTGCATTCAGCAGAACGTTGCATTTGCATCAAGCTACTTGGAAGTGGGGATTGGTCATGATTTCCACACCTTGATCTATGGGAAGAATGGATGCCGGGACTGATTTGTCTGCCAGCATTTTAAGAGGGATGTGCTCAGAAAAGGGTTGCAGCTCATCCTCCCTGGCCCATCTAAGGATTTTGTATAAGACACTTGTAGTACTGCTTGCATCATGGTGGCTTAAAAGACCTGAGCTGTAATCCTGCTATATCCCCTTTTCAGAAAGGAGGAAAGAATTGTATACACATATAAGGGCACTATATGTTTTCTTTGTTTCTTAAGCCTTGTATAGTAAACCCTAATGTCGTTGTCTTTTTCGTTGTGGCTAATCTTTCAGGGGACTAGCTATGGTGATTTCAGAACTGTTGCAAATCCGTTAATAACTTCCAATCCATTAGTTGTTAGGTAGAGCTGGAGTTATTTGTTCACCATATTCATCTGTTTGAACAATAGACTTAGCAATGTTGGATTTTCTCCACTGTCATTTTATTGCCTAGTTTACTCAGTATTATGCAGGTATTAACATGCGGAGCAATAATAGTACAATGCGTACACCCTAGCATATATTTGGACTTCACTGGTCAAGTGGAGGTTAAAGAAGAAATCAGCTAAGGTGTTGACTTACTAACAGTTAACAGCAGATCACTGGCCACTATTGCTGCTATTGACACGTCTGTTTTTGAAATTGCTTGTATACTCACAAACTCATCACAAAGTGTCAACGGACAGCTGCTCAGCTGGTACCAAGTTTTTAGAAGAACCTGTTCTAATGGACTACCGCCTGTTAAATGCATGATTAATGAAAAGAAATATCTTGCATAGAAATTAGGAATATTATGCTGTGATCCAGGGAGCCAGCTTAACATTCATAAATGCTTCTGATTTCCAGCACCAGATGGTCTTTGTCACAAACCACTTTTCAAAACCCTTCCTTGTACAATGGTGTGACCACCATACAATACCAGCTGTTACATGTAAATTTGATTGCATGGGTCATAGCTCAGCGGTAGAGCACAAGCTTTGTGTGCAGAAGGTTCCAGGTTCAATTCCTGGTATCTCCAGGTAGGGCTGGGAAAGATCCTTACCTGAAATTTTAGAGAACTACTGCCCTTCTGTGAAGACAATGAAGAAGAAGAAGAAGAAGAAGAAGAAGAAGAAGAAGAAGAAGAAGAAGAAGAAGAAGAGTTTGGATTTGATATCCCGCTTTTCACTACCCGAAGGAGTCTCAAAGCGGCTAACATTCTCCTTTCCCTTCCTCCCCCACAACAAACACTCTGTGAGGTGAGTGAGGCTGAGAGACTTCAGAGAAGTGTGACTTGCCCAAGGTCACCCAGCAGCTGCATGTGGAGGAGTGGAGACACGAACCCGGTTCACCAGATTACGAGTCTACCGCTCTTAACCACTACACCACACTGAGCTAGATGGATGATCGGTCAGATTTGGTGTAAGACATCTTCCTATGTTCCCAAGTTTCTAAAGCAATTTCTCAAGTGCTGCTGGAGCGGTGATGGAGCATCAGCAATGCAAATGATATTAAAAGAATCCATGAACTTTTTTCAAAGTACCTTCAGAGTTATTGTTATGTTATCGGCATTACCCTCCAATTGCTACTATATTGCCTGGACAATCACTACCACACTCCAGTAATCACACATTCTGTCTATCACAGAAGTCCTGGATTAAGAGATCTCCATACTCTGGTATCTCTGTGGTGCCTCTCCCCCCCCCCCCCGGCACCATAGAGAATTAACTCCCAATGTAGATTTCCCTTCCTGAATCAGCGAAAGGTTTAGTAAAACTTCTGAGATACGTAAGATCTGCTCTGCATGACGTATACATAGCATGCTCTAGGACATTGCCAATTAAATGTCATATTTTTCTTTTTTATATAAAAGTAAAAAACAACACCAAAAACAATTCAATACTCATTCCACTTCTGGTTTAGAGAAAAAGAAGCACGTTGCAGCAGCTGCATAACTGAGTAGGTGTTACACAACGTCTCTTGTCAAGAAAGGATAATGTCATGGAACATTCTATCTTCCTTTCCTTAGTAATCTTCCCATCTGTTATTGGAGTTGTTTATGCATTGGAAACAAAAGCTAATCACACAGCTCGGGTTTGAACACACTTTGGGGGGTGATTTTCTCTCTCTTTTTGGTTACCACTCACATTCACTCTGATAGAAAAAGGACTACCTTTTGCAAAGCAGACTGACTCATAGCATGAAGAGTCGTGTCTAAATGAGCACAATTTGAAGGACTCTTATTCAGAGGTCAGTGGGTTTTCCTTATACGCTTAGAATTCAACTGCCAAATCCTAAAATTAGTAGCTGAGTAAAGATCCATTGGATTCTCTCTCTCTCTCTCTCTCTCTCTCTCTCTCTCTCTCTCTCTCACACACACACACACACACACACTGCTTAAAGATGGAAGATGTCAGCCTCACTTTTATGTAGGCATCTTCGTTGTTTGGATCAAGCAGACAAATCCCTCCACTTGAGCCAGCTCAGTTGGCCTCCTGCTGGCTACTACCGGCATGATCCTTGTGTCAACCTGCTGACTCAGACCTTTCCCATCTGCCCATTGGACAGTTAGGTGGGAGGATCACCAATGGTATCTCCGCCAGTGGAACCCAGTGGAAAACCCCAAAACAGGGCATTCCAGGGGTGGAGCAGGGCTGGGTTATTTTCACATCTGCCACCAGGCCCTATCACTGTGCTGGCCTGGGACTAGGCCTGATCTGCCTCCCCCACCTTTTGCTGTTGCCACTGTGAGTGGCTAGGCTTTGGATGGAGCAGTAACACCTATTCAGAGTCCAAACAGTGACAGCAGCAAATTAAGATTCATCTCCTATCCATATCCTTCTGTAGACCAAATATCTCTCTTTTTTCATAGCTTATCTTGGTGGATCTGACAGCAATCCTGTTAATTTTTTCTCGAGAGATGTACTCCTTAAATGGTTATTTGCCTACATAGATGCTTCATCATTTTAGGTCTTATAATCATAGAGTTGAAAATTGATATCAAAGGTCACCCTCCATGAATTTGTCCAACCCTCTTTTAAAGACATCCAAGTTGGTGGCCATCACTGCCGCTTGTTCCATAGTTTAACTATGCACTGCATGAAAAAGTAATTTCTTTTACCTGTCCTGAATCTTCCAACATTCAGCTTCATTGAATGCCCACAAATTAGGTGAGAATTCTTCAAATCCTTGAAGAAGGCTATCATCTCACCTCTTTATTGTCCTGTCCCCAAGCACCAGCTCTATGTGTAGGTAAGGGCATCTGAAAAGATCTAATACAAATCAGCTGCATTTTACAGTTGTCTCCAGAGACACGCAAGTGTGAATATCAGCTGTGATTAACAATGTGGATTCAAATCCAGAGGCATGTATGCACCAGCCTTTTATCGCAATGCTACTGCACATCTAGGGGAACAATCCGATCTGCACCAGTTGTGTGGGGAACTCTCTTTTGCTGGATGAGGACACCCTTTTTCTGACTGAGTGTTGATTGAAAATTCAAAGGCAAACTTCTGTTTTCAAAACATGATTTTGTAAGAAGCAAGAAAATATATTACATACCTTTTTTCTTTATAATGTAAGGATTTTTTTAAACAGAGATGTAATGTTTCTTATGTGTTGATATAAAGAATAACAGAACACATGGGCAGAGTCCAGTTGACATTTAATATGCTTGAATCCATTGATTTTCATGAAAATAAATTTTAGTTCATGCTTAACAACACCCATACAAATTAATTGGCTGTAAACGTGCTTAATTTTGACAACATTGACTCCGCAATGTATTTTCAACCTCCCAGGTTCAAGAGGTGGCAATAAGGGGAAAGAAAAAGCCTTTCGCTGCTCAATAAAACTGTTCCATCGTTCTATCTGACAGAATCTTAATAATGCCAGTGCATTTTTGAGATAGAAAAGTAACTTCAAATATTTATAACATTGGGAGCTTCATAATAAAAATAGTGGGTGATGTGTATTATCTTTTATTGGGCTTCTTAACAAGATATGAAAAGACCAGAATACTAAGTGCCTTGAAGATTATACTGCACCCTCAGTTTCTTCCTCTGGGAGTAGACTGCTTACATGTTTTGACAGTTTAAATGTGAAAAAGCAAGTAGGGTATATATCTAATATCACTAAACAATGCCTCACTTTCCCCACCAGCTGTTTTCATCTTGAGAGATGCATGTGTACTGCATTTCAGTTTTTATTGTCTTTATTGCCAGAAGAAGAAATGAAAGAATTCTAGTGTTCATTGGACTGCCTGGATTGAAACATACAGAATAAATAAGTACACAATGGCAAATGCAAGTCAGTAACGGTGACAACAAGCTTCCTTTTCAAAGGATCCCACCTAATGCTTCGAGGGTCTGCTCTGCAGCAATCCAGAGTAACTCCTAGAGGAAAATAGGTGATTAATTTCTCTAACACATGTGTGACCAAAGAGGAAGTCAGTCCAGAGTTGCCAAAGCCACTTTACCACAGTCAACACTAACTCATTGAAAGTTGTCACCAATCTAAGGTCCAGTCTTGTGTGGCAAGCAGCCTCAGCTTGTGGGTTCAAACCCTTTCGTTAAACAAAGGCTCTTGAGGTACCAACTAGGCTCTGTGTGTGAGCTGAATAACAAGAAGAATTGAGGTGACTTGCCCTATTCTGAGTCAAAACACAATGTCAGTAACCATCCCAGTTGGATGAGGCTGTCCAGAAGGGCTCTTGTACTAATTTGTTAGTACTACAATTGTTGCACACCACCTCAATTTCCAAGTGGTGCGAGATTCTAGGGGTTCCAGGTGTGCTTTACCCAGGGTTCATGTTTCATTTTGGAAATGAGGCTCAGTGGGTGTCTTTATGATATCTGGTTTATTTACACATACATACTACCTGAGCCTACAAATTTAACACTCCAAAGGGTCATGTTTCTCCCATAGCCGTATCCATGGATTCAAACAGACATTGAACATTGCTGTCTAATGTTGCTCTCCCTCTATCTCTCCAGCTTGCTGCTCTCCTGCTAGGTCACATGTCTTCTAACTTCTCTACTGTAAACTCTGGCTTTATCTGTTGTGGGAGGCCCCCCCATATGCTGTATCGCATGAGCCCCTTGATTCTTTGTTCTCTTAATTGCTCATCACCCAGGTGACTAGCTTGGCTTGAGTAGCTTTTAACACTTGCTGGATCCAATCCTTGATTAAATTTTAAACATTACTGGAGCCAGGAATTTAGAGGGGTCTGGCACCCCCAAATACATAACATTATAATAGCACAGAAGGAGGATTTCTTTAAAAAAGAAAGTTAAAAGCCTCATTGATAATTCCGGACTTTGGACTCTTGTGGGTTCCCCCCATCTTTAGATGGGAATGTGTACCTCATCATGTACTTTAAAATGTGGGGCCATGGACTTCTGCTCCAAAGTCCTCCCCTAACAACATTACTGATCCTTCCTATCAGCTTTAGGATGCAGTGCTAGACAGAAATAAAGTTGCAGTACTTGAATCTTCTGCCCTAATTAACTTGCGGCATGATTTGTAACTTGTGCTTTGCATCTTCCTCCAGTATCAAAACTTGTCAAGCAACAAGATGATATCCCCCCCCCCAAAAAAAACCTTCAGAAAAATGGTTCTTAGCAATTTTTAGAGGAAGATAGTTCATTTTATAGCTTTTCTTATCCTATATAAGAAATACCTGGTAAATCTCTTCTGCTGTAGCTAGAACTTCATGCTTCTTGCTTTTTCCAGCAGTGAACTATGCAAGAAAGTAGATAATGGATGTTCTTAACCTGGCAAATTGATGCGCTCTGATTAAAGTTATGTGTAGAGGTTCTGCTTTGCCATCTCTTAATGTTGCTGAATTCACAAAATCAGACTTTCCTTGTCAAGGATGTTTTCAAATTTCCTTTTTCTCCTCCTCAGAAGCAGTATGTTCATTTTCTGACCCCTGTAGGGTGATAAATATTTTATGGCAGATTAGCTACCTCATAGCATTTCTAATAAGTTGCTGCAAAACCAGTTTTCAGCCAGGCATTTTTTCCCCTTCCAGGCATAGCCTGGTTTATGACAAAGTCACCTGTTGCCACTGTCAGGGCTCAGATGGGAGAATGGCAGCTACCAGCCGTGCAGGGAAATGCACAGGGAAGTGGGTGAAGCTGGGATATTGGGTAAGCTGGAGTGTTCAGAAGTAGGAACTGGGCCAGCGCCAGAAGCTTATAGAACTAGTAGAATATATTGGCCAGAGCTAAGAGGAATTTCTCAATATATGTATTTTTTTAGAGAATACTTCTGAAATCTGTATTTTTATCCAACATTTTCCACCAGGTATTGTGGCAGCCATAATCTCCCCCGCCATGTCCCAGAATGATGCTAGACCTGGAGCCTTGTGGAAGATGCAAATGAGATAGAGAACCTTCGGTCCTCCATATATTGTTGGACTACACCTCCCATAAGTCTTGACTACCGGCTATGCGGTCTTGGGTTATTGGAAGATGGGTTCAGCAATATCTGGGGACCTAATGGTTCCCCACTCTTGGCATAAGTGTCCTCTCCACACACTCTGGTTCCAATCCTGATTGCCACCCCCCTCCTGATGGCATTTTATTTTACATTTGAAACTCAACCAATAGGTGAAACGCAATCACACATTGTGTTGTTTGGCCTAGACAATAGTTTTATCCTGCATAAAGCATGTGGCTGTATATATTTATAAAACCTCTTGCATAACAAATTTATTCATTAGCTGGGGTGGAACTAGGAATGCATTTCTAAATTGCTTCACATATATGTGTAAATTATGGTGGGTTAAGGCAATCAGAGTTGAAAGTTCACAATAGATCAATGCTTTTACTACTCATTAACAACTCTGATTCTATGTGCAAAATTGTATGCACTTGGGAGTCATTAAGCCAGGATGTGTGATTTTGAATATGCACTGCAGAATCACGCTATAGATTTTTGTAATGTGGCAAATGCAATATTACACCCTTATTTGTTAATTAACCCAAAACAGCTACCCCAACAATTCCATACTCTGCACATCTTCTATTCTCTATTCATTTACTTTATTTGTTGAATTTATAGCCTGCCCTTCCTCCCAAAGGATCCATTCATGTTGGGCATGTACTTAAGATATTTCTGGGCTAGGTACTCACAATCAATAGCTTCCAAGTGAAAATGGGTAGACCAACTGAAGCAATATTATCAAGTCCTTTGTTGCATGCCCAGGGCGATCTGACTTGCTGCCCTCTTATCCTCTGTGACAATTAAAGAAGGACTTGACAAACATCTTGGGTTCAAATTAAAGCCACAGCGTTATTGATGACAGATGCCCTTCATTATCCTATGCATATGATAAAACCCTGTATATTATATGATACGCAATATCACACAATGATTTACCACCACCACCAACATGCCCTAGTTATCTTGTACACTTTTCAATCAACTCCATTCATGATCCAAGATAATGCTAGCGACCAAGATAATATGTGTATGCACACTGACACACACACACAAAAAACGGAATGCAACCACAATGCTCCTCTAACTCAGCAGTGTTAATCAATTGCTTCCCACCCAAAGCAATGTCAGTGAAAACGGCTGTCATTTCAAACGAACAGGATCCCAAAGGCAAAGAGGTGGGACCTTCTCATGGCTCCCAAGATGTGCAAAAAAGATTTACTATTTATATATTTTCTTCCTTTAAAAAACAAATGGAAGCAGGGGCGTAGCTAGCCGCTGGGCTGCCGGGGCGGCAAGCCCAGCGGCACCCATGGGGGTGGGGCGTCGCTCCGTGCGCATGACGTCATGACGCATGAGCACAGAGCAACGCCTCCGCGCGGGCCAGTTGGCCTGCCCCTCGTCCCGCTGCGCTCCGTGAGCGGAGCCGTCCCGGGGAAAGAAGAGGGGTTGGGCCAGCTGGCCTGCCCCTGTCCTTTCCCCTGGGCTCCTGAGCCCAGTGGGCAGGGAGCGGAGCGGCGGCGCGTGGGAGTGGTGGGAGGGGCCGCCGCTTGTCACCCCACGTGCCGCCGTTCGTTCCGTCGCCCCGGAGCAGCAGCACCGCACACACTGTGCGCTGCTGCTCCCACGGTGACGGAGCAAGCGGCGGTGCATGGGGTCCCCCTGGGAGGAGCAGCGCTGCAACGGATGGGGTGCTCGCTCGGCCGAGCGAGCACCCCGTCCATGCATCGCTGCTGCTCCCGGGGTGACGGAGGGAGCGGCGGCGCGTGGGAGTGGCGGGAGGGGGCCACCGCTTGTTCACCCCCACCCGCCGCTTTTCACACCCTGCCATTGGGGTGTGCCGCCCCTCCCGCCCCTCCCCAGCGACGCCCCTGAATGGAAGATTTCCTCCTCATCCCTAAATCCTAGGAGCAAAGGACTGCTGCATTCTGCAGTAAGATTAAGAAAAACTCTCACTTCTTGTAAAGGAGTATAATTGTTAACCGGGGAACAACTGCTTTCTTAACTTCACCAGTCTAAAAACATCCATTAATGTGTCTCCTGTGTACACAAACAGTATCATTTAGGGAGCCTACTTTCCTGCTGGAACGGCTAAATCCTATTTACAACAGTTGAAGAATACTGCTAATGTGTAGTTAACTAACAGCCGAGTCATCTCCGTTGTACGGGCAAAACACATTCATGTTCAGCTGCATTTCTAAAATACATCCATCATGCTGCAGAGGCCTTAAGGTTTCTTTTTAGCAAAGTTGTAACTTTTTTGTTTTAATATATACTCATCATCACATGCCCTCAAAGGCCCAAAATATCCTGGATTTATTTATGTGTTGTTGCTTTAAAGAAAAACTTATTCAGAACTCAAGTAGAGCTACTTTCCAATGCTTTTTGTTCTCAGGTTTTAAACATGTCCTTATCTGTAGATTCCCATTCTGTCCACGCTTCTGTTCCTCTGAACATCCTAAGGCTTCTTGACCTCTGAACATTCAAAAGGCTTGTGTAGATATATTGTGCTGTAGGGTTGATCTCTCTGGAGATAGGCACTGCGTTTATACCTGAGTAGCCACGGAGCTAGATTTGCACTACCACCTCACATATCTGTACTGGGGTCTTGTTCTTGGTTTATAGTTCCTTGCAGAGAAATGCTCGTGTAGTCACATACTTCGCAGCTTTAGAAACTCTTACCATTGCCAAATTGCAGATAAATGACTTCTGCCAGCTTGCTTTCCTTTAACTGACTATAACAGGAATGGGGAAGCTTTGGCCCTTGAGTCCTTATTGGACTACAATTCCCATCACCCCCTAACCATTGATCATATTGGCTTGGGCTGATGGCGTCTAAGACATCCAGAGAGCCCCAAGTTCCCCACCCCTGGTGCAGAATGTAAACTACAGAAGTCCTTCAGATGTTGTTGGACTACAACTCCCATCTTCTATTGGTTATACTTGGCTGAGGCTGATGGGAGTTGGAGTCCAACAATAGCTGGAAGGACAGAGTTTCCCCTCCCCTATTCTATACTCTACAGAAGTTTAGTTAATGTTCATACACTAGTGCGCGGAGATTTAAAACTAATTTTGGATAAATAATAAACACACATTTATTATACGTTCATATCCCGCTTTCACTATGTAGGTGTTAAAGTGGCTTGCGGCAATAAAATATACAAAATTTAAAAACGGGGGTTGTGGGCGGAGCCCTTTCTCCCTGTGAATAAACATCCCCTAGTATGTAGCATTAGCAGAGATTTTGTACTTGATGGTAATTAAAAAATAAAATAAAAATCAACGATGGTATGGTTTCAAAGGCTGTTCGTATCTTAACTATCTGAGGAGGCAGAGAGTTCTTGAAGTTTGTCAGCATCAATACCCTTCTATCCTTCACCTCTAGGGTGACTGAGAGGGACTCCCTCTCATAACTATCAATAAGTATTCATTACAGCAAGCTGCCTTACACTGAGTCAGGACCCATTAGTTAATTTCACCCAATATTGGTTTACACCAACTGGAAGTAGCTGTCCAGGGTTTTCACACAGGATGTTGCCCCCCCAGCCCCACCTGGAGATGTGGGGGATTGAACCTGTGACCTCCTGCATGCAAAGCAGATTCTCTGCCACTGAGCTATCTGACCCATCACAATAAATGAACAACAACAATAATAATTAGGTTAGGTTGGTACATCAGTCACTCACTGGGGATAAAGGAAGAGTCCAGATTACAGCATGTTGGTGCCCTGAGCATCAGGTCTCGAGCTGGGATGAAGAAGCAACCTCCAACCACCCTTCTCTGTTTTTATCTGCATAAGCTAAATCTACTTGTAGACACTCTCTTTTGATGACAGTATATTTCAGGAAGAAGAAACTACCTGCTCCCCACTATTGTTTGCTGTTTGGAGCTTGTTTGGAGATGTTAAAGAGCCACATATAATATTGGGTTGCAAACCTTGCAGTTCTAATTACATGTCTTGATCTCCCATAGATTACAGTGACATCTATGCTCACGTACGTATGTGCAGAACACCAGCCTTAATGGTTAAGGAAAGGATGAAATGGCACCGTGCACTTAAAGCTCTCGCTTTCAACAGCCTGTATTTAAACTTTCCTGCGGGAAACTGAAGGACTGCACTGCTGGGTATTTAATTTGGAGGCTTACAGGGCCTTAAAATAACCTTTGAAAAGGGGAAAAGGGGAAAAAAGCACAGGAGTTTAGTTTTATTACATTAGGTCCCCTGTCCCTTGGCAAAAAAGGCCCTTTATACCAAAGCATTGTACAGAGTTTTGCTGTGATCTCCTTCTGTAAAATGAAGGGATACTAGTGGATCATAATGAAATCCTAGCACATCAGATGCCGCCTCAGCCGTCAGCTTTGCTGCTCCCCAACATTGTGGGGGCTGAGGAACAGGACTGAGCATTCATAGCATTTATCCACAAATGTAACACCTTAATAATTAACTTTTCAAACTTTTCAAAGGTGCAAAAGTGCTCGGGGTGGGGGGGGAGGTGTCTTGGCCACATCATGGATGGTGTCAGCCAATCAGAACTGGTGCACAGCCAGCTGCTGCCAAAAAAAACGGCTTTTGTTCAAAAGTGGAACTCCAAAGAAGAATGACGCATTCAGATGGAATGAGCATATTGCCAGATTGACCACCTTTGGGTTGTTTCTGACCAAATCATACTTGAGTAGAAATCAATGGACATGAGTAAATTAAGTCCATTGATTTCAGTAGGTCTACTCTAAGTACGACTTAGATTAAACACTCTGTACAGGCAGTGCCTGTCTTCTTCCAGATACACATCAGAGGCCCTTATCTGGGTCTTACCATAATAAGTTCCCAGCTTCCACCTTAGTCTCCATAACAGTCTTAATATTGTTATCAAGTGGCTCCCTTTCTTGCAAAACAAGGTTCAGGTTTCAACAAGGACGGGAGCATGCAGCATCAACCACTTCTGACCAGCACAAAGGTGATGACCCGAGTATGGTATCTGCTCTACATTAAGGGCTTCTCAGGTGCAAGTGGCTTTTGCAGCAGGAAGCAGGCCTGGATCACTGTACTTTCTCCCCAAATATAAATATAACTTGGTTCTGAGTTGGGGCCTTCATACTAACTACGCTTAGAGACTCTACCAGGAATTATCCTGGGTTGGATCCTGCTGTTCATTTGCCTGCGTCCTACAGCTGGAAGCAGCTGAAAGCAAAGGATGGAATCATAGAATTGTAGAGTTGTAAGGGACACCAAGGGTCATCTAGTCCAACCCCCTTGCCATGCAGGAATCTCAACTAAAGCATCCATGACAGATGGGATGGTGGGAAGGACACAGCGATGTCTGTCCAGTAAGTACAGTGGTACCTCGGGTTAAGTACTTTATTCGTCCCGGAGGTCCGTTCTTAACCTGAAGCGTACTTAACCTGAAGCACCACTTTAGCTAATGGGACCTCCTACTGCCGCTGCGCCACCAGAACATGATTTCTGTTCTTAAGCGTAGTTCTTAACCTGAGCGTACTTAACCCAAGGTACCACTGTATGAGGAAATGTGGTGCCATGCTATGCTTGCCACAATACATTAGAAGTGACAGACTTCTCAAGTAGATTTATTTCCAGTGACTTATTCATTGAATAGGATGTTTCATTTCATTCTAATTTTCTTCTTTCAAGTTGACATTGAAGTTTGCTTGATTCCAAGGATATGCCTATTTTACTTTGTATATTGAGAAACCGTGAGCTGATATTGTTTCTTCCCCAAGACCTCTTTCTCTATATCGCTAAGGTAACGAGCCATTCTAGTTCTGGGCAATCTGTTTAGCTTTTCGAATTGGTGCTCCCTTATTTTGTGGCGCCTTTCACAGTTCAGGCTTGAATACAGTTTTGTTCGTAGCGCTGGTTTCAGTGAAACTGCTATACTCCTTTAAAAATATTTTCAACGAGAAGCCAAAAAACCTCTTTGTGGAAACCAAGTTTCACACTGAAACCCCGTCTAATTAAGAATACTTCAGCCACAATCTACAAACCACAGGCTCTAGTTCTCACTGGTTTTATTTGTATTACATATTTGTTATTACACAGAATATTATGAATTGTACAGACAGATTTAGGGCATCCTACAAGTAAATAAGAATAAACTCTTACAGTATAGTAAATTGCAGCTAATTTGCACACCCACACCCACACCCCCCTTATTAGAATTATGGTAAAGATATCTATGGTAAATAGAATCACTATAAAGGCAAATTTAAAGCTATAAATAGTATTTTATAAATTATTATATACTCCCTAATAATGGGGTATGAATTTACTGTATCTTAGGTAAGGTAAAGGGACCCCTGACCATTAGGTCCAGTCGTGTCCGACTCTGGGTTGCGGTGCTCATCTCGCATTACAGGCCGAGGGAGCTGGCGTACAGCTTCCGGGTCATGTGGCCAGCATGACTAAGCCACTTCTGATGAACCAGAGCAGCGCATGGAAACACCGTTTACCTTCCTGCTGGTGCGGTATCTATTTATCTACTTGCACTTTAACGTGCTTTCGAACTGCTAGGTTGGCAGAAGCTGGGACCGAGCAATGGGAGCTCACCCTGTCACAGGGAAACCGCCAACCTTCTGATCGGCAAGCCCTAGGCTCTGTGGTTTAACCCACAGCGCCACCCGCGTCCCTGCATCTGTAACTGTATATTACACTTCCAATAAACAGACTCAATTTTTCTAAAAACCTCATTTTTTCTTTCTGCCTTCTCTTATTCTGATCAAACGCTCCAGCTCTCTATGGGAATGGTCTTGAGAAACATGTTTTGGAGATTAGATTAGAAAGATATGCTTCTGGTTGCTCTTGCTGTTCTGATGGAGATAATTCTCAGATCTGATTGGCTCTTAGGTAGGGCAAGAATAGGCACAGAACTCACTTGACAGCAGAGAGTTGTCATGCGGGTGCACTGAATGAATACAGCACAGGGCTCAATATGCAGAACCACGTGAGGAATTCTAGGGGAATTTAGCCTTGGGCCACCTCAAAAAGGAATGATGAAGGGAACAGATGCTCTACCACAGAAAGTGCAAGATCCACTGGTGGCTTAACCAAGATTGTGCTGCCATCACACTCCTTACACCTTGCAATGTTTTCTTTCTTCCTGCCTATCAACCCACTGTTCCTATGCTATATCTAGCACAAGCAGCAATGCCCATGCATTTCCAAGGAGTGGATTGGTTCCCTTCCTTAAAATGAACGAGGAGCGTATTCCGGGCAGCGGAAAGGAATCACATAAGCAATGGGGTCCCTGTACCTGAAACACTGGGGTATCTCTCAATATATGACAGTATGTGACACTGCTGATGACAATTTTTCAATTTTTGTAGCATAATACAGACAAGGCAAGAGTGTTTGTGTTGTGTGCTTAAGCAATAGTGGGTGTGGTAAACTTCTGCAGCCTGTTCTGGATGAGGTAGAACTGCTCTTGAATAATGAGGTTCATAGTTGGAGATCCCCATGAATCTGATTTTACTTCTGAATGACCAAAGAGAGACTAGATTGGGAGACTTCTGTCCAGCTTAGGCAGTGTGCCAACTGCACCCATTTTTAGGAGGTTGCACCTAGCCACTGTAACACACTCCTTATTGACTGTGCTAGTGGAACGCACTTTACATGGGGCTGGGGCCATGAATTTAAAAGGAGGCATTTTGGGCTTGCATATTGTTTCTGGAATTGTGAATTAGGTAGGTTCACCTTTAAGGTTCACCTGTTGCGAGAGGGGTCCCTTATTTCCATGAGTTGATGGCTTTCATTTATCTCCCTTGTGTACTTTCTCTTTTTGTTATTGTCAGTTGTTCCTAATTCTTTCAATTGTTCTAATTGATTTTACAGTATTCTTTGAACATTGTTATCTATTTTGACAGCTGCCTTAAATAAGATTTATGGGATAAAATTTAAATAAATAAATAGGGTTGTTAGGCCTCCTTCTGGGATAGTATATGTCAAAGAAAGAAACAAGTTGCAGTGTAGAATTTTATTTGCCTGTTCTGGAGTATCTTTCAGGAACTTACAAGCTTTATCTCTTAACTAGAGGAAACGTACTTCATTCTCATTCACTTATTTATGCTTTTCAAAAATGCATTTCCAGCAAAAATGGAGTGTTTTCTATCAATTGGATGTTACCAAAATAAATATTTCCCTAGAAGCAGGAGGAGCCATCATGACTTTGAAATAAATCAACTCTTTCCCCATTTGAATGAAATGGAGGGGTAATTTTTCTGGTCATCTCACACAAACCCAGATTTTCATTCTAACATCTTCGCTGAACAAGGTTTAACATTCTAGTAAGCATGCCGCACTATTGAAAATCATAAATTGCTTACATTAGCTTGGGGCAAGTAACTTTCAACTTTCTGTTGCTGTTGCTTTATTATAATTTCTAGAGGTCTGTAGGGAATATTTCACAGTGAGCAGATATATCTGAAACCCCATCTGAGACCTTGAAGGATACTTAAAGCTGACCACCTTGTACGTAACAAATTTGCAGTCACAAAAGCATGCAGCTACTTAAGCAGTATGTCATCAGACGAGTACAGGTTAATCTCATAGATCCAGGTTGCTTCAAGACAGAACAGAATACAAACTGTCTTCATTAAGGAGGAAAAGCCTGCATTGCAGTAACATGTGCCCTTCACCCTACTAAGTAGCACTGTTGGGATGGGTGAGGTTATGAGTATGCTCAAGTAGGTTTACTTGGTCATTTGTATTTCACACAGAGGATTTCCTCCCCCATAGGATGGGAGTATGCAGTAAAAATTCTGTGTGAACACCATTTGCCTGAGATACTCAAATCACAAAATGTAGATCTCAAATATGTTGGTTTGGATTCTAAGATTATAAGAAGTTAGGGAAGTTTATTGTACAAAAGTTGTGTAATTTGGTTTACACACCAGTTTACACAGATGGTTCTATGTGGACATGCTGCATTTACAGAAAAGGGGTTATGCTTGGGAGGAGAAAGGGACAGGCAGCAGAATACGTGTTCCTCATTTTGGAAGGCTGTGAAACACCATGGGTGACCAGCAATTCACCAATATGTTCTGTTCCCTGTAAATTGGTCTCTGGAAGACATTAGAAGTGATCATAGAGGTGATATAATAAAATATATAATAATTTTAAAAGATTTTGGGCAAGATTTAGGTAATATGTCATAGCCCCATCCAAGCCCCATTGCCGAGCAAGGAGGGGCTAGAACTCCACATACGAAGTCAGACTGTCCAGAGCTGAGGGAATCCAGATGATCATAGAGCCAAGGGTCCACATGGAGAGGAGGAAGCAACGAGGTAGGGCCAGCAATCACAGGCATTGTTTTCAGCATCTGACTGCTGCTGGAAGTTCTGATTAAGAAGGCAGTGCCTTCTCCTCCTGTCCCTGAATGCTGACCAGCAGCAGGTGGCCATTCCAGCTTCTCCCCCTTCAGGCAAAGTGCCCCATCTGAGCAGCAGGGACACAACGAGCAAGGCAGCCTCTTAAATAACTTGGTCCCAAGTGGTTTAGGGCTTTGACTGCTAAAAGCAAAAGTGAGCCTGGTAGCATATTGGCAGCCAGTGCAGCTCCCTCAGTAGAGGCATTGCATGGTGTTTTGACAGGATACCCCAGTAAACAACCTGGCTGCTGCATTCTGCACCAGCTGTGGCTTCCGAGTTAAGCCCATGGGAGGCACCACATGGAACGCATTGCAGTTATCCAGTCCTGTGATTACCAATCCCAGGTCCACAATGATCAAGCTATGTTAGGCCAGGAATGGTTGCAAACATCTTACCAGCCAAAGCAGGTAATAGGCACCCCAAGGCACCAAGATCACCTGTGCCTCAAATGACAGAGATGGACTTAGAAGCCAGTGACCTGTTTATGATATCTGAGCAAGACGTTTACAATATTGAGCCTTTGTTTAGAAGCACACAAAGTCCAACTGCCTGTATCATAGATCTGTGGTGTGAGAAACATTACAGAGAGCCATGCCTACGTTTTAAGGATAGCCTAAACCTGCTGCCTAATTCATTTTAAAACATGGCACTAATATATTGTTGTCATAGGATATTAATATTATGAATAGCTTGGTATTGCTGGAAATGACCTAATATTGCAGCTCCTGTCACATGTTTCTTTAGGAAACTCCTGAAAATCATTGTTTTATTTTTGTGGGGAAGCTATCAACATCTTACAAAGCATTACACTTTTAATCAGCAGTACTTCGGGTGATACCACAGCTATTGTTGAAGCTTGCCTTTTGTTCAGCTGATAGTTTCCGAAAGTATATATTAATGCACCCACTTATTCAGAGTCACTGGCATGCTAGGAAGGATAATTAGATGCTGCGGAGAAGCTCTTGATAAGAAAATAGAGGGAAAAAAATATCAGCAAGATCAAAGAAGCACCTGAAGTTAATTATAAATTAAGACTAAAGTATAGGCAGTAAAATGCTGTAATTATTTCCAGAGGGGTTTTTTTTTAAAAAAAGAAAGAACTAAATATTCTTTCATGTCGGTTAATTTTAAACTGAAAGTGTATGTTAATTCATTTGCACTTACGACAACTGACAGATGAGTGATCATTCATCTTAACAAAAATGTGACTATAGAGGTAATTTGTCAAAAGTTACTTTTGCATACGATGATTTCAATTCAAGTTACCCCTCATAGCATCAAGACCTTTTGTCTCACCGCAGTGACGATAATTATTGAAACCACATTAAAGAATATAATGTAGACAGGGGGAGCAATGCGGAAGCACGCTATTAAAGTTATGTACTTTTAATGAGACATTTTCCCATGATGAGTTCAAGGAAGCATGTAGAACACTATAGAGTTATTGCATTGGCTTTTCAAAGCAAGTCATTCCAAAATGTTGGGAAAGAGTTTCAGAGAGAAGTTGTCGGCAATGTGGAACTGTGGCATCTCAGAGATGGCTCACCTATAGTCCTGGGGTGTTGAGCGCACAGAGGGCAGGGATGCCACCATACCCCAGGTAGAATGTTGACTGCTAACCAGGTCCAGGACCTGCTGCATATATAAAAAGTGGACAATTGCACCAGCAGAGTTTACTTCAAGTAGTGATTTATGCCCATTTCCCCAGGATAGAGGACATTGCCCTGTGAGAATCCAATGCCATCATTCCTTCATTAGATCTTTTGAATGCCTTTTCACACGATGTGATTTTTCACATGTAATTTCAGCAAGGGTATCTAGCAAATTTAGCAGACATATGGTGCTTCTTTTGTGGCAGGTATGGGGAACCTTTTGGCCAGGGGTCAGCAACCTTCGGCTCTCCAGATGTTTCGGACTACAATTCCCATCATCCCTGACCACTGGTCCTGTTAGCTAGGAATCATGGGAGTTGTAGGCCAAAACATCTGGAGAGCCGAAGGTTGCCTATGCCTGCTTTTGGCCCTCTAGGTGTTGCTGAACTTCATTTGTCAGTAGCTTGAGGTTGGTTCATTTCTTCCACCTCTTGAATGAAAAGAGATATAGAACCAGAAAAGGCTGTCAAACTGTTGAATCAATAAAAAGTGAGAGAGCTAGGGTGTAACATTTTTTATTTCAAAATATCTATATATTATTAAATTTTGAGAAAGTGTGTTACTGCCAAGAACAGCCTACAGCTGATGTGTAGCACAATTCAATGCACCAGTAGTTCCCACTCCAAAACCAAGATCAAAATTTGGAAAAGATCTCCTTTATATATACCACTCCCTGATTAATCAGGATTCCAAGATCTTTCTCTCCATAGTAAATTCCTAATTTGCTACTAAGTAACTATACTAATAACATCATGTGATGTCATGAATCTATTGTATTGTTATATTATAATTTGATACCATTCCTTTAGCTCTTGTCATTGGAAACAGGTTAGACATGAGGTTGTTAAGCCAACTCCATTCAATGTCCTGATTCAGTATCCTCCTCAAGACTGAACCATGATAAAGAGTGAACATCCCAAAACTGAAACAATCCCTTTTAACAACAAGGTACTCATTTTCATTTATTTATCTGGGATGGCACACCTCAAATTTCCATGAAATATCCATGCACTTAAATGGATTTTGAATTCCTTATTTTCCTGTCTAAAATTTCTTGTTTACATTTTGATCATAGAACTACTAGACAACTCCTTCTTACCCATTTCCCCTCTTTAATAATCTCTCTTTCCCCAACTTTTTTTATATTTTTGTAACAACAATTTTTAAAGAAGAAAATAGAATGCATTGTACTTGATTTTTCAAAATGTTATAAAGGATTTTTTTTGTAAAAAAAGAAAACCATTTGGACATGCCTTAAGAGCAAGCATTCACCATTCTGGAAAGCAGTTACCCTCTTGTAGTATTCATCATTTTTATTTTTTATTTTAGTAACTTGTTATCAGCCCTGGGTACCATTACATTATAATAAAGGTTGCATATTCCCTGGAGAATCAACTGTGCCTGAGACTAGAATGCCGGATATAATATCTTGATAAAAGGGAAGTCAGCCAGAATATTCTGATAAAAGAGAAAGATCTGGCCAACTTGACAGCTCAGCTTCTCTTGTCTTTTGCAAGAGGTAGCCTGAAATTTATTGCGAAATTGTATATTTGCTCTTCCATCACTGAAGATGCAACTGTCGGCTTTTGTTACTGGTACAGTATGCCCACATAGGAACCATTAAATTGAGTTTCATGGTGAATAGAGTAGAAGTAGGGAACCTCAGCCCTGGGGCCAAATGGAGGCCACCAGACTCACTATCAGGGCAAATCTCACCAGCCTTCCTTTGCGTCGTCCTGTACAGATTTTATGTGGCTGAAAGGTATTCTTGAATTGTGATAATACCTCTTGCTGCCCAGATGCAGGATGGGGAGTGGTGTGTGTCTGGCCACACATACTTTTGCTGCATCTACCACTGGTATGGAAAGTTGCCCATGAGGGAATGTGGCCCTCAGAGATGTCACCAGGCCTTTTTTTCTTCCTCAAAGTTGATTCCCCCCCCCCAAACTTACAGTCAAGGAAAAGATTAATATTAGCAGTGCCTAACCATTACAAGAGGCACACCCCTGGATAATCCTGCTTCATATATCAATCCTTTAATTATTATTCTTTATGAGTAGGCTTTTTTTGTATATCGATTTTGGTATATCCATAATATGCAACAGGAATGGATAAGTGGGTAGGGCAGAGGCACTTACCTGACCTCCTGGCAGCAGAGTTGCTGCTGCTTACTGGGAGGGATAGTAGGAGGGGCAAGGCAGCTGGAGGCTGGTGCTATGGAAGCATACTGGCAGGTGTGCCATATGGGCTCTGCCGGAGCGTTTGCACAGCACCAACTTCCCCACTTCTTTGGCTCTCCCAGTCAGCCACAGTGACTCCACTGCCGGCAGGTTAGGTAAGCACTTTGTCCCACCCTGTGCTGTCCACTGCTGATAAACAGTTTGCTGTCATTTGCTAGGTGTTTAAAATGAACTAATTCATTCTCATACACACCACAGTTTAGAAATCAAGATGGCTAGTGTATATTGTCTACAATAGCTGAAAAGTTAACTTTGGCTTTTATTAAATGTAAAGGTTTAATTGCTAAGGTGTTTGCTCACGTGAAAACTAACACTGTGCAGAGCTGTATGCTCATGCAGTATTGATCAGAACACTCTTGCCGTGACCAAATTAACAGAATAATTCTTGTTTATTTCTGAATACGGATTTTCTCTACCTTGCAATATCTGTGTAGTAAAGATTCTTATTATTAACATACTCTTTTTTTTCCTCTTGCAGACTCAGGCTGTGGCAATTTTAAAAAGGAATTGTATTATATTATGGTCTGCAGTTTTATTTTCTTGTTAGCTGCAGCAAAGGGACTCCCCCATGATACTAGTCTGCTGTTTAAATGCAATCAATTGCAAAGACATCTCTAACAGGGCAAAAGAAGCTGGAGCTGAATGGGGACTGTGAAATATACTGGGAATTAAGAAAATAATTCTGATCTTAGATTAGAGAGGAACTAGACATTACAGGAAAAACCAAGTTGTTTCCAACTCTGGCTTTCTCCATTTTAACATCCCTATAGGACTAGGGAGGGAAGATCGGTGGATGGAAACAGACTCAACTCTTTCCTCATCTATTGTTTCTACTTTTACAAATGATCGCCAGCCCCTTTAATTGATTCCAACATTCCCAATCTGACTATGAAACTGTAAATAAGCCCAGCCGAGAGAGAATGTACTGGAAGTGGGGTTTTGCAGGAACAGGAAGGGCTAAGCACTCCTCCTCACCACAGTTCCTCTCCCGTAATCTCGCCGCCCCAGAGATTCCTATTATCTCAATAAACATGTTTTTGAAACTTGGATTGCCAAGAAAACAGCTCGTTCAGTTGGTAGCCCTATCCTAAAGACTTAAGGCGCCCAGACAATCTGTTTGTTGATTATTCATTCTGATTTGCTTGCACAAAGCTTGTGCATCTGACCCCCGTGTTTTATTCAGCATCTTGCTGCTTTGTTTACAGGGCACTTATGCAGCAATGAACATTTATCTTGATTGGCTTGCATAGAACTTATACACCTTCCTGTCAAACAATTCTTTATCTGACCCTTTTTACTGCATTTCCCTGTCACTTTCCTACCCACAAAAGCATTTAAAAAAGAAAAAAAAGAAAAAATAAGTGGATTCGAAGTCAGGAAGAAACCTAGGTCCAAGTGCTTCACTTCAAGGTGCTGCTTTTCTTTCTGTGTGAATTTGTTTTCAGGGAGACATGTTCAAGTGTTCAATCTTCTCCCCACAATTTAAAGTGGCACAGCCCGGGGGCGGGCGGGGTAAATACACTTCATTTTACTGATTAACTTGGGGCTGGAGGGGGGAATTTCAGGCCTTGTCTTTCCTCCTCTGAACAGTGTTTTACCTCAGACTCATTTGCCCCATGGATCCCTCTTTAAAAAGTGAGAAGTTATTGGCTGCGATCCTATGCACACCTACCTGGGAGTAAATCCCACTGACCTCAGTAGGACTTGCTTCTGAGGAAGCATGCATAGGATTGCACGGTAAACCTGTTTATAAATTGTTAACATCTTTAATGCTAATATCAATGTTGCATGATGAAATGTAAAGGTTACAATATCGTTTGCTGCAAGTCACTTTTTTTTTTTGGCTTGTACAGTGTATACAAGAATTTTGCTGGCATCCCCTTTGACATGAAGTTGCCAAATGAAAATGGAGTGGATGCTTTGGCTATCGGTACTATCTGTTCTCAAGCTGAGCTGCTGAATTGCTTTCTGGTACATTTTTCATAATTAGTTGGTCAGTTTTGATCCTCTGAGAGCTCTGCGATGCACGTGTTGAAAGCTGATGAGCCAGCCACAGTCAGTACCATGTTTGCTGGTAGAAACATTCTTCAGGTAATTCCACTAGGAGGGGGGATTTTTCTATGTAGGCTGTACAACTTTGACTCTAATATTGCAGCTGACAAAAACTATCATAAAAAACATGATGGACTTTGATTTGGCACACAGTTATGAAGCATCTTTCTCTTCCCTCCCTCCCTCTCTCCTTCTTTCCTTCCTTCTCTTGAATTTGATTCTCTGGGAAAACTTAAGTTGGCTACAGATATTTTGCCTCCATTGGTTCTGAGATTATTTATTCTCATGGGTGAAGTGAAGTAGAATACAAATGACCATCCAACCTCTGTTTAAAAACCTCTGATGTAGGAGAATACATATACTTCCAAGGTAGTTAGTTCAGAAGGAAGATGAGAATTGAAGGTGGGGCATGATACAGGTATATAAAACAAGGTGTGAACAGAGAAGATTTTTTTCTCCTTTCATGATACTAGACATTGGGACCATCCAATGATGCTGAATATTTGAAGATTCAGAGTAGACAAAAGGAAGTATTTCTTCATACAACACATACTGAATTTGCCGACATAGGATGTAGTGATGATCAACTTGGATGGCTTTAAAAGGGGATTAGACAAATTCATAAAGTTAATAAGGCTATCTAGGCTACTAGATATGATGGATATCTGCTACCTCTGGTTCTGAAGGCCATATGTCTCTTTATATTAGTTGCTTGGAACAGAAATGGCAAGACTTTGTTGCACTGCTGTCTTGCTTGTAGGCATCCCATAGGCATTTGGTTGGCCACTGTGAGGACATCCTTTGGCCTGATCCAGCAGAACTATTCTTCTGTTTATATTGGAGGCAATCTTGGTGGTGGACTCATGCTGATGCTCCATCATGCTAGTTCAGTGCAACCTGCAGCTGAATGTATGCACCAGGACATTGATTTAATGCAAAGTCCAAAAAACTTTGGACACACACAGCTGTTGGCTTTAAACAGCAGTGCTGTGTAAAGGGAAACCCCACCAATAAAAATAATTCACAAGTGAAATTAGAACAGTGCTTATAACAACTTAAATTATAAACTCTCATCTCCTCCATTAGATGGACTTTCCCCTTTAATGTGCACATCATGCAGCAAAGGGCAAAGAATTAGCAAGGCAACACCTTGTTTATTTTTGTACATTTTGATTAGGAAGGCACAAAAGGCACATGGAGTTCAGTAAGCACTGTGAAAATGTCATTGGCTTTATTGGAAAGAAAATTACCCTCAAAGTAATTGAATTTTTAATGGAAATAGAGAGAGAAAGAGGAAAATAGATCAACAAGGCTGCATCCCTATATTCTCTTTCACAGACAGTTTTTCTGGGTATCACATTATTAGGGAAAAGTCAAATTTGTATTTTAAAGAATGAATGAGGTAGGAAATCCCTGGAAATAAAAAAAATTATAATAACAAGTATTGTGATAGCTGTCTCATTCTTCCTAAAGGAAGACAATGAAAGGGAAAGAGAGTAGAGTAATATCTCTCCAGAACAATAAGGGATGCACAGAAAAATAGAAATAGAGGAGCACATTGCTAAAAACACAAAAGCAAACAATTATTTAAATATTGTAGAGGCAGGAAACCAGGTAGAGAAGTGGTTGGACCTTTGAAAGACAAGGGAATCATAGATGTGCTCAAGGAGAAAAATAAGAGAAGCTGAATAAATTCTTTGAATCTTGCTTCACAACAGACTATGCAGGGCAGATCCTTATGCATGAACTAACTTTCTCAGGAAGGGAGTTGGAGGATTTGAGGCAAATAGTGCTGCCAAGAGATTATGTTTTAGGCCTTTGTAATAAATGTGAAACTCACAAATCACTGGGTCCAGATGGTATCTTAAAGAACCCAAATAGATGAATGTAGAAAGTAGATTTCTCAGTGAATTGGTATTTAAACATAGACATTTTAATCTGTGCTTTTTAACTTGTTCATAAGTGATGTAGAGTTAGGGGTTAGTGCTGTTGCTCTCAGGTCCTGCTTGTAGGTTTCCCATAAGCATCTAGTTGGCTGCTCTTATATTCAGATCTTCTCTCTAAACTTTTCATCCTATTTGCATTCTTAATTCTAGGTAAAATGCATGAATAGTGTGGCATTAATGGGCTTTGAAATAGAACACAACTGAGCAAATGTATAGAAAACAGGAAAACTACTACAGTACCTCCCAATTTATCCCCACCCTGTAGCAGGAAATGGAATAACCAATAAACTGCCCTCTGATTGTTGTTGAACTACAATTCCCATCAGCCCCAGCTAGCATGATCAATAGATATGATGGGAACTGCAGTCCAGCAACATCTGGAGGACACCACATTGGCTACACCTGTTCTGTAGCATGTGGTGAAGGACATCAATGGAGACTCCACTTACTTAAGCAAATTGACCATATGAGGGACCACTGAAGTGCTCAGTGTTAATCCTTGTGAAAATGGAGTGAAGAACTATGCAGTTACTGACATTTCATACAGTGTCGAGTGCATTCCCTCAATTCTTGCAACACTCTTTTCGTGAGTAAATAATGATGATGATGATGATGATGATGATTTATTTATTATTTGTACCCCGCCCATCTGGCTGGGTCTCCCCGGGCACTCTGGGCAACTTCCAACAAATATTAAAATACAATACAAAGTCACAGATTAAAAACTTCCCTAAACAGGGCTGCCTTCAGATATTTTCTAAATGTCAGGTAGTTGTTTATCTCTCTGACCCCTGATGGGAGGGCGTTCCACAGGGCGGGTGCCACTACCGAGAAGGCCCTCTGCCTGGTTCCCTGTAGCTTTGCTTCTCGCCGTGAGGGAACTGCCAGAAGGCCCTCGGCGCTGGATCTCAGTGTCCGGGCTGAACGGTGGGTGTGGAGACGCTCCTTCAGGTATACAGGACCGAGGCCGTTTAGGGCTTTAAAGGTCAGCACCAACACTTTGAATTGTGCTCGGAAATGTACTGGGAGCCAATGTAGATCTCTCAGGACTGGTGTTATGTGGTCCCAACAGCCACTCCCAGGCACCAGTCTAGCTGCCGCATTCTGGATTAATTGCAGTTTCCGGGTCACCTGCAAAGGTAGCCCCACGTAGAGCGCATAGCAGTATTCCAAGCGGAAGATAACTAGAGCATGCGAAGGGGGAATGAGAAGTAATGTGTTTCTGAAAAAGAGAATATGGATGCACTTTCTGATCTTGAAGTGGAAGCTTTGCTTCATCATTCCAGATATGAGAAGACTTTGGATGCACTGTTCACACAATGAGATAAAGGTACCTGTACATGTTTGGCGTGATTCACTTGTTTATTACTGGGTGAGTCCTGGAACTGGAAAATAGTTTCAGCTTCTAATTAAGACATGGTGTTATAAGCAACATTTCTTCTTTGCACCTATCTAATAAAATATACAAATACACCTGTTGGTCGCAATTCATCTGTTATGATGAATTGTTCTAGCTTGAGCTGGGAAGACTGTTGGCATTCTGCCATTGACTTTGAAGATCCACATACTGACAGAATGCCAATTCAGCTCTGGATGACACATCCCAGAAGACTGTTTTTTTTGGGGGGGGGTTGTGAGAGCTCAAAAATGTATACACAAAGTTGAGTACTACTAGTTAGATATACTCAGCAACTTAAACACTGATCTCATAGTCAGTGAAATTCCACACAATCCTGTGCGTTAGGCCACTTTGAGGACAAGTTCTTGATATGCTAAATTACTATAAGCAGAATAATATAAACATTGAATAAGTAATGATCAGTGTACAAAATCTATTTTCTGAAGGCAGGTCAAATGCTTGATGAGGATTGCAGACGGTTGTGTGGAGGGGGCTCCATTCAAGGGATTTTTTTGGGGGGGGTCTCCTACCCTTAGGGGAGCTCAGTCCAGCCAACACCATCCTTTCCTGCTGACCATCTCAAAGAGATCTGTGGCTGCTATTGTACCCCCTAGGCCATGGATCAGGCTGTTATTGTTTTACTGTGCATTGATAAATTCCTTTCCATTTTCTTATGCAGCAATTCTCTGCAGCAAGCTTTTAATCTGCAGTTACACAAACTGGTAACATACTCTGTTCTATACAATATGAAATCTCAAATTGTTATATACGGAAGGACTTGATGCAGTCCAATTTTCTTTTTTACCCCAAAAGGTCAATCCACTTAGAACAGAATAAACAACTACAATTACTGAAACAATAATTAGAATTTCTGTGCTTTGGCAGTATCCATTTTTGATATAAAACATTATTAGCTTGTTGCAGTCTGAATAGCTCACAAAGCATAAATAATGGATCAAATTAACCTTGTCTATTATTACACTTGTTTATTCAGCCTTTAATACCAAGTGCAGTGACACAGAAAGTATGTCCTTTGGGAATATTTTTTTACAGCTGTTAGCTAGGTATCTAGAGGGTTTCCAAAGTCTGGATTCATTAAGACTCTGCTTAAATGTGGAGGTTCATTTTGGCAGAAATTCTGAAGCCATTTGCTGTAAAGTAAGTGTTTTGACTGTCAGAGCCTTTGCTATTTCATACTTCAGTACGGTTTAACTTTTGCCCTAAGAATATGAATTGGGATCTCTTCACACGACTCTAAAAGAGGAACGTGGTCTGGGCTTGGGCACTTGAGTTTGGGCAATTGTGTGATCGCTTTATTGAAAGGATAGTCAACAGATGCTGTGGACTACATTTTTTATCAGCTCTAGCCAGCGTGACCACTGATTGTGGGTGATGGGAATTGTAGTCCACAACATCTGAAGGACACTACGCTGTTGACCCCCTGCTTTAGTGTACGTTTCAGTCATGACATTTTAAAAATACTAGACTTAATCTGTCTGCAGATTACTTGAGTGAATTTCATAAGAGAGAAGTGTCAGACTATGTTGTTAGATAGTGACTGTTGCATTTGGAACAACTACTTCATCACATATCCAAATTTTGCAAATTACATATGAGCCCACTTTCAGGACCACATACCACGTGAGACTAGTCCCAAATACATCTATTTTGACATGAATCTAGTCTGTACATAGAAATGCTAAACTGCCATATCAGTATCAATTTGTTGTGAATTGCTTCTCAGTGTATTAGAGTCAAAAGTAGAATCTACTTGCTGGTAACAGATTGAGACAATTATCTCTCTCCCAGTGAAGCCAATGACACTTATCTCACAGTTCAAAGTCAATTAAATAACTTTATTTTTTAATACTTTTATTAAAGATTTTCTTGATTTACAGAGGTAGTGCAATGTCTCTCTCGTATTCTTCCATATAACATTTTTACAAATCGGTTGTTGTTGAGACATTAGGGAGAGATGGGTGGGGTAGGGTGACAATGTTTCTGTTTTACTTAATATGTGTAGGGTTTGGTGTCAGCGTTGTCTGTGCAGATTCCCTGTTGTTCGCTTGTGCTCCTTTGGTGGTGAGAGAGGTCGGGGTTGGCGTGGGGCATGATTGTTCTTTTGTGGTTGGCTGTGGTGTTCTTTGGTCTCCTGTGTGAGTGGGGTGGGTGAGTGTTTTTGGTCAGTTTAGCCATATTGATTTGTATGCTGTTGGTAGATTTTTGTCATTATCTTGTTGGGCTGTGTGTGTGATGAAGGGGGACCATACCGGGGTGAAGGTGTCTTCTTCCGTTTGTCCCCGTGTCAGTTTCAGCTTACTGGTTAGTTTTTCTAATAGGGCTGTTTCCCATACTACTTGGTACCATTGGTCCATGCTTATTCCTGACAGGTCTTTCCAGTGTCTGGTTATGACGTTTCTGGCTGCTGAGAGTAGATGGGTTATGAGTTCTTTGTGGTGTACATAGGCATTATTGTATTAGAAGATGTTTAGTAAGACCAATTCTGGGGTGATATCTAGCACTTGCTTGGTTATCTTGCATATTTCTCGTGTGGTTGTTGTCCAGAATGTTATTAAAACATGCATCACATACGTTTACTTCATGACTAGCACCCTATAGGATCTCCATGAAAATGCCCAATTTAGGGAGGTGCAGGCAGTTCCACCACACAGGGCACCAAGCTGAGGGGAGTGTAAAATTGAGAAGATCTAAAATTGAGGAAAATCCATTTTGGGGCACCAAATTTTGGCCTCTCACCATATTACAAAGATTACTAAAGTCTGCGCCCGTCCATGAACTTCATGAAAATAAGATGATAGTATATTAAGGTAAGGGGACGCGGGTGGTACTGTGGTCTAAACCACAGAGCCTAGGGCTTGCTGATCAGAAGGTCAGTGGTTTGAATCCCCGCAACAGGGTGAGCTCCTGTTGCTCAGTCCCAGCTCCTGCCAACCTAGCAGTTCGAAAGCACGTCAAAGTGCAAGTAGATAAATAGGTACCGCTCCAGCGGGAAGGTAAACAATGTTTCCGTGCGCTGCTCTGGCCAGAAGCGGCTTAGTCATGCTGGCCACATGACCTGGAAAAACTGTCTGCGGACAAACGTCGGTTCCCTCGGCCAGTAAAGCGAGATGAGCGTCGCAAACCCAGAGTCGTTCACGACTGGACTTAACTGTCAGGGGTCCTTTACCTGTACCTTTTTATATTAAGATAATGGGGACAACCAAACTTAAGAATGTAGCAAGTGAGCTTTAAAAGTACTTTATTCTTAGTCAACATTCAGCAGAAAATCATAGTAATGACAAATGTCCCATGTGGAGAATGGTACAGGTTATTGACATTCTTTTTCATCTGTTAATTTTTGACACCAAAAACTGAATGGTTATGAAAACACATTCACATGTGTGACCTAGTTCTTACCACTTTCATATCACAACTTTTGAAATATTAATGGATAGGACACTTTCCCTGTATATCTACCTAGCAGTGGGAGTAGGAAGTCAATCCTAATTACAGATAATTAAGTAATCCAAGAAGCCATCATAATTAAACTCAAAGCTTCTAACCACAATCAATTAGTTTTCTTTTCAAGAGCCTGCCAAAGTCATTTCATTAAAAGCGTCTCTAGAATTAGTTTTAGGACAAAATGTTTCAGGGATCTTAAATCAACACCTGGTTAGATCCATGAAACTGCACTTCCTCTATCTTGTATTGAAGGAAAGAATAGCCAAGATACTAAAATGGGGAACATAAAAAGTGGGAAATGCGTGTCAGGACGCTTCAAAGATACCCACAACACTCCTTTGCTGCTCCTCTCATCCCTGACCCCCTACAAGGTCCCTCTCTTTGATTTAGATAAGCCTTTCTCAACCTTGGGTCCCTTGATGTTGTTGGACTACAACACCCATCATTCCTAGTCAGCATAACCAGTGGTCAGGGATGTTAGGAGTTGTAGTTCAAGAACATCTGGAAACCCTAGGCTGAAAAATGCTGTTTTAGACACTGAAAAGGAAGAGGAAACTAATATACTTTTCCTGTTTCTCAGGGCATGTTCTAAGAAAGAGAAATAGTTGACCTAACTCAGGGCTGGAGAACCTGTGTCCCTCTAAAATGGACTCCAGCTCTCCTCAGCCGCATCCAGCATGGTGAATGGTGAAGGCTGATGGGAGTTGGACTCCAACAACATCTGGAGGACCACCCGGTTTCCCATCCTGGCCTGCCTTTGCCCATTTCATATCTTCTTGGATTGCTCTACAGGGACAGAGAGAAAATTGGACCATGCTCAAAATGACTTCTCAAGACTTATTCCTGGAGTAATTCTATTCATATTGTATTCTGCAATGTATTTTAAAGTGTTGAATTATGCTTAAGACTAAAAGCACTTTTACTTCAAATCACATGGAAACTGTGCCAAGAAGCTTCTTTCTTGGCATGGAATATTTCTGCTGTAAGCAGTGGTGCTGAGGGCCTTGGACTGTCCTATTTTTGGTTCATAGACATATCCAAATTCATTTAATTGGTTCCAGAGGAGTTAGTCCATGAAACTTTCTCTAATTAGCCATGGATTGTTCTAAACATGGTAGAGATTGATCCTCAGGTGATGTATGAAAGGAGTGAGAAAAGAAAAGCAGTTTTGACCAGAGACTCGTGTCTTATTGAATGCTTAAAATGTTAGTGTTTAATATAAACACATTTTTGTTTTATTTGCTTAAATGTCAGACAGCTCATATAGATGGCATTGATAAGCACAGCATTTCTATGCTTCCATTCAGCATATTTTTTACTTCTCTAATCACATGACCGTTTCCACTCCATTCCTGTAAAAATACCTAGTAATCTTTGGCACTGGTCTGGGGAGGGTCTGTTCAGTGGGAATGACAGATATAATAGATCCATTAAAAATATTACCTGTCACATGAAGCCTCACCATTTAGAAGAGCATGGATAGGTTAACCTGCCTAGGGTTGACAGCTGCAAAATTGCACTGGAACTGGCAGAGGAGGAGGCCCATTTTTCTCACACACCCCCATCATGTTTTTCTTTATGGGCACACATTCTTACTAACCAGTGAGAATCAAGATAAATTCATCCCCATAAACCATAGTTTTCACCACCCAATAATGGCAAGGGTAAGGTAACTTCCTCAGACTAGGCGTCCAGGTGTTGGACTCCAATATGGTCAGTGATCAGGGATGATGGGAGTTGTAGTCTGGCAGCATCTGGAGGCTTACACATTTCCATCCCTATGCAGGGTTCCCCAAACTTGGGTCTCCACCTGCTTTTTGGACTACAATTCCTATCATCCCTGACCACTGGTCCTGCTAGCTAGGGATGATGGGAGTTGCCCTCCAGATATTGCTGAACTAAATCTCCCATCAGCTCCAGCAAACACGGCTAATGACCAGGGTTGGTGGGAGCTGAAGTTCAGCAACATCTGGAGGGCAAAAGGGTCGCCACATCTGCCTTAGATAATATATTGTAAAGTAGTCATTGGCATCAGCTGCTGCAACAAACCTGCTTTGGTTTTAAATAAGTGTATCAGATTTGGATTGTTCCTAGTACTGATGTTGCATGTCATCAATCACAAGATAGAATACTGAGCTGTATATTAAGTGAACCAAAGAATATTTATAGCTCATATCAGACTTCTGTCTCAGCTGAGAAGTGGATGCGCTAATATCAGAGGGTGCACCTCCCCCCTGCAGTACACAGTAGGATTTGGTTGGTGACAGTAACTAATGGCATCATACCACTAAGGCAAATACAACCAGCCAGGCTTGTACAGCTTGAGCTCAATAAATCTCTCTCTTGCACTCTTTTTGAGACTGGAGTTGCACAAACAAGGGTGGGAATATTGTAAAGCACCTAGCAGGTTAATGTGTAGTTCATGGACTACTTTTGGCTAAATATAGCCCCTGTTATGGCTTGCCATATGTCAGGAAAATTCCTGACATGTCCTGGTTTTCGGATGTAAAAATGGCATGGGGGGGGAATTTTGCTGAATTGGCAAAATGTCAGGGAAAACCCAGGTGTGTGGCAACACAATGGAAAAAGCAGTGGAAACAGCTCCACAAGCTTAAAATCACTATGGGGCGGGTTGAGGTTGCCTCAAAAAGCTCAACAGTTTGGGGTTGTTGCTCAACAACTTTGTGGGTGTCAGGAATTTTACTTTTTGAAATATGGCAACCCTAGGTATCTAGGCCTGGCCTATATTTCTCACCATTGGCAAACAGATCCTGAAAGACAGACATCAAATATACTGCCAGGTGTCGTAGAGATGCGAAACAACAAGTGCTGTTAGAGAGCAGGTAATAGGTCATTTTATTTATTCTTCATATTTGCATCCTTACATTTTTCAAAATTCTGATTGCATTTTAGCATGTATGTGGATTCAGCATCCTTAATGGTTTGGTAGGAAATACAGTAGTCTATAAAGGTATTGGTCTTACTTTAAAGCTGATATCTAAGCATGAAAATATAGTGCAATCCTTGGAGCTTGCTATACTTGGCTATATTTCACTAAGTCATACTGAGACCCACTGGAATCAGTGAATTTAAGTCTATTTAGCTCAATGGATCTACTCTGAAGACGACTTAGTGTCTTACTGGTACTTGCTCTCAGCTTGCATTCCACTTTCCTGTGTTGACTTCTCAGTTGAGAGGTAGAGTTCATAGCACTGTGCGAAGCAGTGTGTCTTTGAAGACCAGTTGCTGGGGTTCACAGGTAGGGAGAGTGCTATTGCACTCAGGTTTTGCTTGCTGGCTTCTCATGGTACACATCAAGATTCAATTGCTGGATTTAGGCAGAATTCCATGTACATTCCAGCTAGAAGGAATCAGAGTTAAAGTGTCAGAGACTAGGGCCTGCCAGCCATAGGTGGTTTCAGATTCTGAAAGTGTCTGTCCCATAAAGCCTCTTTATTTTTTCTTAAATCACCTGACAACACCTCACCCTTCAGTTTCAATCACACTCTGCATATGTCTTGTATTGCACGACACTATTCTAGCTCACATGTATTTCTGAAGCAATAAATACTACTACTTTTGATTTATAAAAAGAGCTGGCAGGTAATATCTTGGTATACACAGTTACTATATTTGCTTAAGTGCTCTTTTGAAATGCCTTGTCTCATAACACCAACCAAATATTTAAATATGTGCCTACTAGATAGGCGAATCAAATAATGAACTATTGGCAGTTCTATGCAGCTGCAGTGTTATGCATGAAAGTACTGTATGTGAAGGTGAGAAGAAACAGGATTATAATAACTGGAGGTATATTTATTTCTTATTTTATCTATTGTTATCATCATGACTTATTTTCATACACCACTTTTCAGTGTACAATGTTATTAGCTGGTGCTCTTAATTTACTGGAGAAACTTTTGGTCATCAAAGATTATCCAGATGATTTGGGAGCTTATTATTAACAATCGTGAATTTTTATATTTGAATTAGCATTCAATTTATTTTCTTTGTATATGCTTGTATATGCTTGTAATATGAAAATAACTAATCAGAAGCATATTTCCCCTGACCAAAATGCAACAAGAAGAAAAGATTATCTGTTTAAATCTGCTTTAAAATTTGATTAGGTATGACAGTGAAAATGTGTGCATATAAAACCATACCCACAGGTGTTTCAGCTATGCCAGATGAGAGCTTATTCTGGAGAATCGGCAACCATTCTACAAGTAACATTGTTTATGTATCAAACCCAAAGAAGGTGTCTGCATGACAAAGTGTTTTGCATGGCTTTTGATCCACACCAGCTCTTTCCCTTTCATTTCCTGGTTCTGTTCATGATGAATAGTCAATGAGAACATAAGATGAGCCTGTTGGATCAGGCTAATGGCCCATCTAGTCCATCATCCTGCTCTCACAGTGGCCAACCAGATGCCTGTGGGAAACACACAAGTCTATTGAACTATAGTGTGCGGTTTAAGGGTTGGGGCATGGGGTGCATATGCAATGGCTCAAGTATTGTTCACTTTTTAACCCCTTGCTCAGGGTGCTTTCTTTCTCTAATAACTTAAGATGAACCCTGCAGAATCAGATCAAAGGTCTTTCTAGTTTAGCATCACGTTATGGCCAACCAGATGTCTATGGGAAGCCTGCAAGCCAGACAAAGGGGCATGGAATAGAAGGCATTGGCTGTGTTTGCAGAGCCTCAAATCATCTTATATCAGCTTTAAAGAGCAGAGAACATCACCTACTGCCTCCATGGCCATTGAGGCCAAGAACTCAGTGACATAGAAGCTAGTAGAGGTTGCTGTATCAGTAGGGTTTCCATATTTCAAAAAAGTAAAAAAGCAGGGCACCCGGAAAGCTTTTTTTTAGGAAGACACCAAAATTGGTGTGTGTGTGTGTGTGTTTAACAAAAAAACAACAACCCAAAACCCCACAGTTTTTTCAGTTGACTTCGCTAAGATCCAGTACAAAGTGCCACCTTTCAGAATTGCCCCCCTGACATCAATCTGCCTTTGAAATCCCGTACTATCCAGGAAGATCCAGAATATGGCAAGCCCTAGAATCTAGCCAAAGACCCATCTAGTCCAGCATCCTGGTATCATAGTGGTCAACCAGATGCCAGTGGGAAGCCTGCAGCCAGGACCTGAGTGCAGCAGTGCTCTCTGGTATCCAGAAGTAGTACCTAGCCATCATGGCTAGTAGCCACTGGCTGCCTTATTGTCTATGGATTGGTCTATTCATTTAAGCTACCCAGCTTGGTGGCCACCACTACATCTTATGGGAAGTAAATTCCACAAATTGCACGTGACAA
The DNA here is from genome assembly GCF_009819535.1 of Lacerta agilis. Taxonomy (NCBI): domain Eukaryota; kingdom Metazoa; phylum Chordata; class Lepidosauria; order Squamata; family Lacertidae; genus Lacerta; species Lacerta agilis. Next base: position 66,286,237 of record NC_046312.1, on the reverse strand, counting down.
AAGTACTTTGCTTTATCAGATCCTTAATACCAAACATTCCAGCTTTGTTGAATGGCTCTAAATTCTAATATTATCTCTGTACTGGCATGGTGCTAGCAGCAACATAAATCCTTCGTGTTTAATTTTAAAAGTGCATACACTCTAATAAGTACCTATCTCCTCTTCATTTTCCCGTTTGGATGGCATCCTTTCCATCATATTGGTATTTTCGCTTTATTATCCTCCATACATGCCATAGCAGAAGAGAGAATGTTGAATCACCTCTTATATTCTTATTTCACACACAGCCGTTTAGTTTTCAAAAGAATTGTTAAGAGGGGAAAACTCTATCTTTTAAAGACAGACCAAGCAAACAAATCATATCTGATTTCCTAGGTATAAAAGCAATAACAAAATAGACCATAGCAAAGAAAGCTTTAGATATTCATGATACTGTGTTTCAATGAAAGGATTGTGGCTTTGGCTAACCGTCAGTGGAATGATGAAAGCATCGTGTATGCATCTTTAATAGTCAAAGCAAAGGTGTCTCTTCGGAATGGCCTGATTGAAATATTAGGGCCTCTGTGAAGAAACATGCACACTTCCCAGGGCTAAATGATTTACAGTGGCAGCAATCCAGTCCACTGTTACATGCCTTTAAATCCCATTGAAACCAAAGGAATTAAGCATGCACAGCAGTGCAGTGGAATGTGGCTAATGCATTTTCTAAAGTAATAAAAAGGTATCTTTTGTACAGAAGCAATTCTATGAGAGCAGCAATTTAGATATTAGTGCAAACTGAAAAGGAGCTTTCTACATCTACTCTGTTCTCCTTGTTATCAGCTAGTGGGTTCCTGGTAGTAATATACAACTTGAATCTAAAGCTGGTGGCTCCAGTACATCAGTCTTTTGGAGAAGTGTGCCAACAGCTACAGAGCACCAGAATAATATGATGTACTCCCTTTTGTCTGCCCTGAATCTTCCAACATTGACCTTCATCAGTCACAAGAGCTCAGACACCCTTTCCGCACTGGACTCTTCATTGGGATTAACTTGTACCCTACTTTCCTTATATTCCACCAGTCTCTTGCTATGGACTCGCCCAGAGGCACTGGGTTGCCCCCAAGATTGGGGTGGTTGCCGCGCTCATGTGCGCATATGTGACATCATGCACAATGTGGTTTTACATGATGTCACCAGTCTCCTGATGCTGTGCAGGCCGGTGCCAGCCTTCCAGAGGTTGTGTTAGTACCCGGAGTGTTGGGAGATGATGCACACACTGGTGTGACCTTGCGTCATGGCATCTTCTGAAACTGCGAAGGATGGTGCAGCCTTCTGTAACTTTGCGCTGAGCCCCCCTCCTTCAGACAAATTTTGAGGGGGCTGAAGACACCTCTGACCCCTAGATTTGGCGTGCCTGGGCTTGACCCAGACTCCAACGCCTCTGTTTCTTCTTCCCTTATTGTTTGCTGTATGTGTGAGAGCTCCTGACTCCAAATCCCCTTTCCTCCTCTCACTCCCTTCTGGATGTTGCTTGGCGCTGTGGTCTAAACCGGAAGGGTCGCGGTTTCGAATTCTCGTGATGGTGGTGAGCTCCCGTTGCTCTGTCCCAGCTCCTGCCAACCTAGCAGTTTGAAAGCATGCCAGTGCAGTAGATAAATAGGTTACCATTCCGGCGGGAAGGTAAACGGTGTTTCCATGCGCTCTGGCTTCTGTCGCGGTGTTCCATTGCACCAGAAGCAGTTTAGTCATGCTGGCCACATGACCCGGAAAGCTGTCTGTGGACAAACACCAGGTCCCATCGGCCTGAAAAGGCAAGATGAGTGCCACATCCCATAGTCACCTTTGATTTGACTTAACCATTCAGGCGTCCTTTACCTTTTACCTTTAGAGTGCACCACCCTTTTAGCTCCATTGGTAAGTGGCATGGACTGTGTCCTGACAATTATTTGCCTTCTTTTCACTCTTATGGTTCACTCAGCTTTTTTCTTTCTGTTTCCTCATCAAGCCCACATCTCCCTCTTGGCATTTCTGTTTCATCTCTGCATGCTGAGAGGAGAGGTGTGCCTTCCAGCCTGACCTTGTTTATTGTCAGTGGGGCCTCACAGAGGCATGACACCATTGCTAGTTTATCCTCACACCACCTCATTTTGCTGCATGTAAGGACTGACCTTACCTGACACCTCTGCCTCCCTTTCACAGTATCTTTGTTGGATACTGAGATCATGCTATGGTTTTCAACTGAACAGGGGAAAGGAAAAAAACAAAACAAACCCCAGCCTAGCTTGCTCCTATCCCTTTAGCAGGAATTGGCAGGTGAAGCTTTTTATAGCATAGAGATAAGCATTATCTCCTACTAATGCCTGCTGCTGTTAAAAGCACAGGTAAAAAGTTGGCAACTCTAGTTTGTTCATGCTAGATATGGAGTTACAAAAAAGAAAGAAAAACAAAGCACCTCCTCACAAGTTACTCTAAATGGCAGTCTTCATAAAAAATATTATCTCTTTTTCTCATTAAAATGTAATATTTCAAAGGTCACATTTACCGTCAAGCAGAATTTCCCACTGGCTCAAAATGAAGAATTTATTAGTTTCAATATTCTTTCACTGTGTGTTCTCTGATAGATCAATATGCCCTTATGAAGGGAATGTTTAATATCCAAAAACGATCCCAGTAATGATATTCAGGTTTCTGTTACTGTAAAAATAGAACCACTACTGGTTATCATCTCAAGGTAACTCTGTGGATTAACACGTCAAACAGACTTTGCTTTCTTAAAGTAGCTAAAGGCATCCACACATGCTGAGCAAAAAGGAATGGCATTATGTGAAATATTATATGAGACAGATCTATAACAAGGCCGTATGGACCTCTGACAAAACTGCATGGTCTCTAAACACCCCAGAATTCTTACTTTGTGCACTTGGCCTGATATTAACGTTCTTTTAAAAATTCATTTAACTCTGACCTATTTCTCTGGTTTTAAGAGGTTAGAGTTTCTTATTCTAAAATCAGACCACAGAAGAGAGAATATGAGTGGAGTTTTACGATATGTTATCCTTATATTAATAATAGGTTTTGTTTTATAGGAAAGAAATATAGGGCACCTTGCCGTTTGGTTTTTTTTAAGGCCTGTTTTGTTCCTGTTATCAGAAGTGACCTGGCAGGTAGGGCAGAGATGCTACACTAGCTTCCCAGCATATGGGTCACTGTTCCTTACCAGCAGGAAGACAGGGGAAATGGTGAGGTAACAACGAGGCAGGTGAGGTGCTTATGCATTGGCGAAGTGCATCCATTGCTCCTGCACTGCGCTGACCTCCCTTCTACCTGACCTCTCCTGTTCCTGGTAAGCAGCAGTGACACATCTGCGTAACGGCTTTGCCTCACCTAGTGAGCTGCTTCTCTCTATGAAGCAGAAGTATTAGTACTATTCTTTATGTACAAGGCTGCTGCAATATGCATGGACCTTAACTGTGGGAAGTGCATTGAATGTAAAACTAAGTGCTATTGTTTGGAGTCTGTGTCAGGTTTTGCAGCCTGAAGATGCGGAAAAGACACTTGGAAGTGTGTTACCAGCTATGTATTCTCTCGACCCTTGCCCACCATGGCTTATTAGAGAATCATTGGGAGGGTTTACTGGGCAGGTTAATATCTCACTGTGGGAAGGGGTGTTTCCTGCCCCCACCTTGGAAGAGGTGATGGTTGGAGCCCACTCTGGAGGTTTTGAACAATTGCTGCCCAATTCCATTATCCTGTTTCTCAAGAAAGGCTGCCGAGAGGGTGTGGCTGTGCAACTCCAGATGTACTTGGATGAAGCAGGTTCTGTTGTTGTAGTGGTTAGAGTGTTGAGCTGGGACCTGGGATTCAGATTCCCACTCGGCCATGAAGCTCACTGGGTGACCTTGGGCCAGTCACTACCATCTCTCAGCCGAACCAGCCTCACAAGGTTGTTGTGAGGATAAAAGTGGATACAGGAGTCCTGTAAGTGTAATAAATACATTCATTTACATTTCTGCACTAATTTTTTTAATCCTCTCAATATTTTTCATGCCCATTTAATAAGAAGTGAAATTTATATTTTCTCCATTTATATTTTTTCCCTATTTAAAACATGCATTTTATCTCTACATTTTTACATCAAAGCTGCTGAGAATGGCTGAGTTCCAACCTGCACATTAGTCTGAGGGGTGCAGATCAGGTCATTTTCAAACAGGAATTGCAAAAATTTGAATACCTCAAGCATCCTTACCTTTAAAAGAAATTCAGCAGGCATAGGTCGGCATGTGAAACGTTTTCAGGCATGCAAACACATAGCATGATAAGAAAATATGCAGTGGCCAGTTTCTTCATGTTGTGCAAAAGTTTAAGATGTGGGGGGCCCTGCCAGAAAACTGGCTGGCAAAGCTAATCAAAGAGGAGACTGAAAAAGTGAGGGCTGCAAGAGACCATAAGGCAAAGCCTCTGGTGACTTCTTTGGCCTAGCACACAAGCAGCATGACCCAGTGCTTGTTTCCTTGGAAACAAGTCCCACTGAGTTTAATGGGACTCCCTCTCCCCACCCACCCAAGCCAGTTTCCTATTAGCAAGTCATTTGTTGTTGACTTGTGAAGATCTAGGAAGCTGTCTTCTTTTATAGATACAAATGTTCATTTTATTCATTAAAAAGTCTCTTCATCAAGCATTTCCTTCATTTCCTTCCCACTCTTCTAACTGGCTGGCTCCTTTCTGCATCCTCATGGGAGGAAGAGGAGTTTTTCCAGTTACTCCAATTTTTCAATCACAGAGATTTCAGCTTTTGCCAATGACTTGCAAAAATCATTGGAAGGAACTTGTGTTGTTATGTGGTGCCTCCACCTTTGCACCGACCTTTCCAGATCAGTTTGGCTATTCCACTTTTAAAAATATATTCTGGGTGAATTAAGGTTTGTTTAATTATTCAGGACTTTGTTTGCAGTGCAGTTTTCTGTGTATTTGTGTTTGGATATATTTTGGAAATGTTTGTTGCAAGTTAAGTAGCACTGAGAGTATTTATTATTGCTGGTGTTGAACTAAAAAATTCCATTATTAATTGACATTACTGCCAGCAATAATTATAGTCACTCCAAGAGTCTACATCAAATGCGATCTTTGTATTGCCAATAAAACCTGAAGGAGAACAACTCCACATTCAAATGGAGGAGGATTCATTTCTTTAAATAATCTCTAATTCCCATCCTAGTCAGTTTCAAGGTAATTAAAATCCCATATGATCAATATTACAATCTCTTTAAAACTGCTCTTATCTGCATAAATACATGTGGATTTGCTTGTTTAAAATCATGTCCTGGAGGTGCAAATCAAATCCTATCCACTCCCGCTTTCTCTTTCCTATCTATAACCTTAATCCAAACTCTCTCCTTTAATGTTTCATTTACACGTGTCATCTTTCTTGGCACCTAGCAATGTCCTTCCTTACCTGATACTTCTATTTTCTCCTCCTGTCATTCCATAATCTATGTCAGCAGCAGACATTTTGCTTGTGTTGAAATCTCAGTGTCTGCCAATAAATAATAAAGAATCTAGTCAGGTAGACAATTATTTTCATTTCTGCTTGTGCTGTGCATACAGGCATCCCATCGACAAAAAGCTCTACCTGCTCATTCCACAATTTCTACTAGCCTATACAAAACATTCACATAAAGCCAAGCTCCTGCTCTTACACATGGGTATGTTATATCCTATGGCAGGGGTGACTAATCTGTGTCCCCCCCGGTTGTTTATTGGATTTCAAATTCCATGATCCCTGACCATTGAATATCCCTTGGGTTAATACTTTGGCCACCTCATGAGAAGAGACGACTCCCTAGAAAAGACCCTGATGTTGGGAAAGATGGAGGGCACAAGGAGAAGGGGACGACAGAGGATGAGATGGTTGGACAGTGTTCTCGAAGCTACTAACATGAGTTTGGCCAAATTGCGAGAGGCAGTGAAGGATAGGCGTGCCTGGCATGCTCTGGTCCATGGGGTCATGAAGAGTCAGACACGACTGAACGACTAAACAACAACAACAACAATCACAGAATATTCAGGTGTGGCAGTGGATGTTCTAGATTGATGTCTTGCCTCAGTAATGGATTGGGTGAGAGCCAATAAACTGAAGCTCAATGCAGATAAGACTACGGTGCTGTTAGTGGGTGGTTCCCTAGACCGGATGGACGGGAGGTAGCCTGTCTTGAAGTAGTGGGTGCATAGCTTGAGGTACTTCTGAATCCATTGCTGTTGCTTGAGGCTCAAGTGGTCTTGGTAGCACAGAATGCTTTCTAGTGCCCCCCATGCCCCTATCTATACAGGGATAGCCTAACTCAGGCATAGGCAAACTCGGCCCTTCAGATGTTTTGGGGTTACAACTCCCATGATCCCTAGCTAACAGGACCAGTGGTCAGGGATGATGGGAATTGTAGTCCCAAAACATCTGGAGGGCCGAGTTTGCCTTTGCCTGGTCTAATTTCTGTTGTCCATGCTCTGGTAACTTCTAGGTCAGATTACTGCAATATGCTATATGTGTGCCTTTGAAGACAGTTCAGTAACTTCAGCTGCTGCAGAATTCAGCAACCAGGGTTGCTCATTGGGGCAAGGCAGTTTGAGCATATAATACCAATCCTGGCCTTCCTTTTTCATCAGGATTTTGGCTTTTAATTATTTGTGGCTTGCTTGTGTGGATGGGATGTTTTAAGGTAGTTTTTTAAAAATAGAATTTTCTTTAATTTTTAAAATGTTGCTTTCAGTGTATGTATATACAGGGCCGGGGCGGGAGAGTGCTAGAGTCCTGTCTAGTCAAGTTGCGTGGGATCAATTCCAATCTGTTACCTCCGAGGATGTGGACAGGCCGCTTGGACGAGTGAAACCAACCACCTGTCTCCTTGATCCTTGCCCATCCTGGCTTATACAAGCTAGTCGGGAAGGGCTGCGAGATGGGCTTTGTGGGGTGGTGAATGCTTCTCTCTGTGACCTGCTGAAAGGGGCGGTTATTAAACAGCTTCTTAAAAAATCATCTTTAGATGCGGCCAATATGGCCAACTATCACCCAGTCTCAAATCTTCCATTCTTAGGCAAGGTGATTGAGCGAGTGGTTGCTGAACAACTCCAGGCACACCTGAAAGAAGCGGACCATTTGGATCCCTTCCAGTCAGGATTCAGGCCTCATCATGGAACTGAAACTGCCTTGGTCGCACTGGTCGATAATCTCCAGCGGGCCAGGGACAAAGGTGAGAGCTGTTTCCTAGGTCTGCTGGATCTCTCAGTGGCCTTTGACACCATTGACTAGAGGGGCTGGGAGCTGGGGGCACTGTTATACTGTGGTTCCGCTCCTTCCTCCTGGGCCGTGTTCAGAAAGTGGTGGTGAGTGTTCAGACCCCTGGGCTCTCACTTGTGGGGTACCTCAGGGTTCTGTCCTCTCCCCCATGCTTTTCAACATCTATATGCAGCCGCTGGGAGAGATCATCAGGGTGTTTGGGATGGGTTTTCATCAGTATGCGGATGATACCCAGCTCTACCTCTCATTTAAATCAGAACCAGTGAAGGCGGTGAAGGTCCTGTGTGTGTCTGGAGGCGGTTGGAGGATGGATGGTGGCTAACAGATTGAGGTTGAATCCTGACAAGACAGAAGTACTGTTCTTGGGGGACAGGAGGTGGGCAGGTGTAGAGGACTCCCTGGTCCTGAATGGGGGAACTTGCCCCTGAAGGACTAGGTGTGCAGCCTGGGAGTCATTTTGGACTCACAGCTGTCCATGGAGGCGCAGGTTAATTCTGTGTCCAGGGCAGCTGTCTACCAGCTCCATCTGGTACGCAGGCTGAGACCCTACCTGCCTGGGGACTGTCTCGCCAGAGTGGTGCATGCTCTAGTTATCTCTCGCTTGGATTACTGCAATGCGCTCTGTGTGGGGCTACCTTTGAAGGTGACCCAGAAACTACAACTAATCCAGAATGAGGCAGCTAGACTAGTGACTGGGAGCGGCCGCCGAGACCACATAACACCGGTCTTGAAAGACCTACATTGGCTCCCAGTACGTTTCCGAGCACAATTCAAAGTGTTGGTGCTGACCTTTAAAGCCCTAAACGGCCTCAGCCCAGTCTCCACCCCCATCGTTCTGCATAGACACTAAGGTCCAGTGCCGAGGGCCTTCTGGCGGTTCCCTCGCTGTGAGAAGCCAATTTACAGGGAACCAGGCAGAGGGCCTTCTCGGTAGTGGCACCCGCCCTGTGGAACACCCTCCCACCACATGTCAAAGAGGAAAACAACTACCAGACTTTTAGAAGACATCTGAAAGCAGCCCTGTTTAGGGAAGCTTTTAATGTTTAATAGATTATTGTATTTTAACATTCTGTTGGAAGCCGCCTAGAGTGGCTGGGGAAACCCAGCCAGATGGATGGGGTATAAATAATAAAAATTATTATTATTATTATTATTATTATTATTATTATTATTATTATTATTGTGTGTGTGTGTTGGTTGGCTTGCTTAAAACATTGCAGGATGCTTTGGGTTGCCATGCCAAAAAAGTGACTAATAAATTTAATAAATAAATACCAATAATGTAGTATACAGCTGATATCTCTCATTATCTAGAACCTCACAATCTTACGCAGTTTCTTTTCTTCTGGCAGAGCATGCAGCTTGCTGTATGTCTTCAAATGCCAAATTTCATAAAGAATTTGATAAAAATCTAAGAACTGATGCAGAATTCTAAAAAAATTAAATATCATCAGCTGTGAATATGACCACTCCCTAAATCCCCCCCAAATGTTTTTGTTTTTGTTTGGTAACATTTTGCTTCCAATACATTTTGCACACACTTTCTATTGATGCTGTCACTTGAATAGGGCTCCCCCCCCTTTTTTTGAACAATTTAATCTTGGCATCTAGGAGTGGAAGCATTTCTCTGTCATGATACTGGAGGAAATATGGCAGCTTCCTTTGCCCTTACAAGTGGGTACAATGCTTCTTGACAAGATCAAGCCCTGTTCATTTAACTCCCTTCAGTATATTTGACATCAGCCCAGCATGATGTGCCCCAATAACATCATTTTTCCACCCGCAAAGTAGCAGATCCGCTAACCCTTTGCTTCCTTTTCTTCTTTGCACAGCTTTTCAACTGTAACCAGCAGCCTCCACCTGTGGCTGCATTTGCTTCTGAAAGTGTTTGCTTCTGCTCATCTATTTTGCTTCCAAAATTTCAGTTATTAATGTTATTATTATTTTAAAAAAATATTCTGTCAGAATGATATATTTTATACACACAAGGGCCACATGCGTCAGGAAGGTGCACTATATGCCCTTGGATGGCTTTAAAAGAGGATTAGAAAAATTCATGGAGAATGCTATAAATGGAGACTAGCCACAGTTGCCATTGGCGTACCTCCAGTGTCAGAGGCAGTGTGCTTCTGAACACAAGTTGCTGGAAACTGCAGGAGGAACAAGTGCTGGTCTATTTAGGTTCTGCTTATGGGTTTCCCACAGGCATCTGGCTGTCACTGTGAGAAAGTGATGCTGGACTAGATAGTCCATTGACTGATTCAGCAGGGCTCTTTTATGTTATGTTCTCAACTCATTGTCACCCCAACAAAACAAGGTGAGGGAATGTGATTTGTGTTTCTACATCCAAAACTATAAAGTCGTCTCTTGCAGGAGAACAGGCTCCATCCCCTCTACAGTGGTGACCATGCCTGTGATTTGTATCCAATTCTGGAGGATTTTTTTTTTAAAAAGTTAATAATATATTACATTTCCTTTCTGAAAATGTACATTTTTAAGGTTCTCTGCAAAAATAACCCCGAATGAATTAGGCTGAAGTTAATCCACTCTGAAGGGACTCATTTGCCTACAAATTCCATCCACTTATGTGAAACAGAAAACATATAAATGTTTTTAGATTTCCCCAGTACAGTCAATAAGGTTGAAACAGTTTTGGTTTAAACATATCAGATATGGATCTTAATAATGAATTGAATCAAAATGACACAGAGCATATCTGAAACAAATTGGAATGTTTCAACTGCTGCAGATACAAAGCGAATCTTTTGGCCACTGCACACTCATGGCATATATATATTTATTTTGAGAAGGAGGAGGGTTTGGGGGTTTTTTCTAATCAATACAATATTTCACTAGGAACTACTTAAGGGACCAAGATTTCAGTCTAAGACATAAGTAAGAAAATTAGCACATTAGGTTATTTTGAAAACTAGTATGTGTGATGAGAAAATAGATTCTGAGATTAAAACATCAAGAAGCATTGCTTTGAGGAATTTATTTTCAGCAGCGCTGCCAATTTCACTCCCTCAGAAATGAGAGCTGGAATCTATATTACGTGGCCGTGGACTGGCCACTGAAGTGATGTCTTCACAGGAAGCTCTCCTTCCCACTCTGTAATATTCTTCATGACAAAATCCATTGCATAGCAAGTGCACCATCGCCATCTGCAGCTGTGCAGGATGGAGCACGCCCACTAAAAATGAGGCAATGCTGGCCCTTGACAAACCATGGCTCATAAAAAATACCGGTAAGCTCTCTCATGCATACACAATCCCTTCTCATCTTCCCTTCCTCCCTGGTGTTAGCCATGATTTCTAGTACATGTGCACAGATCCCCTTGCTGCTGCTGCTGCTGCTGCTTCCCCAAGAGAATACTTGGCAGTACTAGGTTGTTGTAAAATGGTTGTACCATGTGAATCAGATTTAATGGGGAAATACACAAAACTGCACCTTTATGTCCAGTAATGATATCTAACAGTGCAATCCTAACCATGTCTACTCCAACTCCCCAAGTAAGTAGGATCAGGATTCCAGCCACACTTACTAATAATGAAAGTGCCATTTGCATTTCTTTACAAAATATTAATCAACAACGTAAATTGCCAATGGAAAACTGCTGGGGGGGGCAGGAGGTGTTGCATTTTAAAAATCACTTTAAAGAAATCTGTCAGCACCCATTTCTGCTCTTTTAACTTCACCTTTTGCAGTTTAAACAAAACTGTTTTAGAGCACATTAAAAAAATGTAGGAATTAACGTCTCCAAAAGATCCATTACAATTGCTTAAATACTTTTACAGGAATTAAGTGGTTTATCTGCCATTCTATCTTTGATGCACATTTAACTACTCAGGTGCTTAACACATTCGAATGATATAGAAACCCAACTCCTACTAAAGCAGTTGTGTCTGTCTTAGCACTAAATATATATATATATATATATATATATATATATATATATATATATATATACCAATTGTCCGCTTATAGGCCACATTACCACCTGAGAAAGAGGGAGAGGGAGAGGGAGCGCAGTGGCTCATTGCAATTGGCAATATATTCTGGCACTCTGGGTTATTACCGCATTTATCTCTGCACACAAGAAACAGAAGAAATCTAATAAAATGAATAGTGATTTCATTTCCAGGGCTTGCGAGATGCCAGGAACTCCAAAGGGGGCCATGGAGCTTGGCAGCCAATGATGCTTCACTTGCATCTCCTGTTTCCAGTTCCCACAAAAGTGGAGGGAAACACTTTTCTTTCTGACATAAGATCTGCTTTATCGGGGGACTCTCACAGAGCACAGGAGGCAGCTTTATGGCACATGATGTTATCTGGGTTGCTTTCCATATTATTCACAGTACCAGCATAGGAAACAAAAATGAGAGAATCAATTAATTCAGTTCTAAATAACTAAGAAAAATAACTGCAAGGGCTGCTGCAGAAAGAGTAGACTTGAGTAGGGATGGATGAATGTGGCAGTTTTAGTTTTCTCATTTTTCCATCCTTTAGTTTTAGTTCTCCACATTTCCACACAACTTTGTGAAAATTCATTCACATTTTAGTCTTAACATACACATTTTTGCAAAGTGGTTTTCCCTAATATATTTTATTTTCACTACCATATGATTTACATGCATTCTTGCACACGTTACCTGACCTGGAGCACTGCATTGCAAAATTCAGGGAAGTGCAAAATTCAAAATATGCACATGTTATGGTTTGTCTATTGTTTCTGAAAGTGCAAATTAGGTAGATTTGTCTTTAAATGTGAAATGCTTCCCCTATTTCTAGTCCTGAGACATGCTTCTCAACTCATAGTGCTGCCTTTATTATCCCTATGATTTTAAAGCCCTCCCACTGCCCAAATGTCAAGTGGGGACATTTTCTACACAGAGAACATTGTCAAGGTGTCTCATTCCCACAGAGAAATCCAAAACTTGCTACCCAAGTGATATCATTTCACTTCATATTTTAGACCAGTATGGAGGGTCACTGTGCATATCTGCTAAAATCAGGTACTGGTTGTCAGGTGGATCCCACTCAAGCAGCAGATCCAAATGCCCAGAAATTGTGAGTGGTTGCACCAGTTGATGTGCAATTAAGCCATTAGCTGATAATAATACTCAGGTAATCCAGTTCTAAGAGACGCGGGTGGCGCTGTGGTCTATACCACAGAGCCTAGGGCTTGCCGATCAGAAGGTCGGTGGTTCAAATCCCCGCAACAGGACTCCTGTTGTTCGGTCCCAGCTCCTGCCCACCTAGGAGTTTTAAAGCACGTCAAAGTGCAAGTAGATAAATAGGTACCACTCCGGCGGGAAGGTAAACGGCATTTTCGTGCACTGTTCTGGTTCGCCAGAAGCAGCTTAGTCATGCTGGCCACATGGCCCAGAAGCTGTCTGCAGAAAAAACGCCAGCTCCCTTGGCCAGTAAAGCGAGATGAACGCCGCAACCCCGGAGTCATCCGCGACTGGACTTAACGGTCAGGGGTTAAGTCCAGGATTTTTGTTACGCATTATATGGCTTGGGAAGATTCTGTAATTCTGAATGGGACTTTGATGAACAATTAAGCCATTTGTAGAGAATACTATACATTATATGCTGTGTACAACAATGGTTGTGAAAACTTCACACTGCTTCTGCAAATAAGTGATAGTTTTGCATATCCCTTGAAGTAGGCATGAAGGCTGCTGGCTGATATTGTAACTATCAAGAAATGCCCTAGATAAATTCCTTGCTTGTCTAGGACCAGAAAATCTCACAGGTATAGGTTTTTTTGACATTTAATTCTTTTGAAAAAAATATGACAGCAAGGTCAAGCTTAGCTACTATGAGAGGCAAACTCTAGTTAAGAGCCTTGAATTCCTGGTGGATCTGTGATTTCCCTCACTGCAGGCATCTCAATGGGCAATACAGCTCTGGGTCACTGATTCATAGGCTTAAGCTATGGCTCTGCAAAATGCTGAATGCACAATCGGTCATTCCCACATTGGTGGGGTTGGGGAAAATGAAAAGATGGTCCTTAAAAAGCATACTTTTATGCTTCTCACATCCTTCTACCAAAGCGTACACATTGCTTGGCTCCTAAGATAAGTTAAGATAAAGAAGTTCATGGAAGTGGAATATCCCATCCCCTATCCCCCATCCACTGCAGCCCCTCTGCAGTGCTTGAAAAGACTTTTTGGGTAGCATGGGGCCATCTGTAGGATGGAGAAAAGAGCGGATGGTAAATATTCCATCCATGAGCTTCCTTAAGTTATCTCAGGTGCTAAGACCAATTTGGGTAATTCACCAGTTCTCCAGTAGCTCCACCACCCAACCCATTCCACAGTGTTCAGGAGACCCTCCGACTCTAGCATATTGATATTGCTTTCTGTTTTTACTATTTTGTGTGTTTTATTTTCTGTGTGTGTGTGTGTTTGTATGGTAAATTACTTTGAAACTTTTTAGCATAAAGTGATATTCAAGTCTAATAATAAAGCAAATCAGAGATGGGGTGAAAAAGACCAAAGGTTAAACCTTTAATTTACTAAAAATTTATCTTAAAAAAATAGATGCAATTTAACATTCAAATTAATATGATCTATTAAACTGATAATTTCAGTGCTGGAAATGTTAATCACAGAAAGCGTCAACGAGGTCTGCTTTGATAAAAGGTTTTTTGGGGAGGATAAAATTGTAGATATTATATTGTAGGTTATAGAAGAGACCTTAGTTCATTAGTCAGTCTCTTAAATCAATTTGATTTGTGCTTCAATTGAGTGACAAATGCTTTACACAGAACAGTTTATTCTTGGGTCACGGTAAAGATCATTTTCACTACACTGGAAACTGGCAGATATGCCCATAATTCCAGAGAGGTTAAGAAAAATTCTGACCATTGCTGAAACATTAACACTGATGGAAATTATCAGAGGGAGAAAGGGACTATATGTGGCAGCTGAGTTTGAGAACAAATATGTTCCTTTTGCTAACTACTAAAATGTTCTTTGATAGAAATATCACTGGCACAGCACACTTTTTTATTGGAAAGCTTTCCTCAAACCATGGCTTTTATATAAAATTACATAGCTCGGCATCATTTAAAAAAATGTCTCAGTCATATTCCTTAAGGTCTGTGGGCTGGAGGGTTATTTGTGGTCCTGCCTCTGCCTTTAGCACACTATGCTATGACCCTGGATAGGGCCTTCTCAGCTGTGGCACCCCATTAGAAATACAGCCCCCAACCCCATTAGCAGCCATTCGTCACCAACTAAATAAGTTTCTGTTTCTTCAGGCAATTGGGGATGGCTAACCTCATCGTGTGCAATCAAACAATTTGGTGATGTATTAAGTAGGATGAGTCAGATACTCGTATCTGAAGAAGTGTGCATGCACACGAAAGCTCATACCAATAACAAACTTAGTTGGTCTCTAAGGTGCTACTGGAAGGATGGATGGATAGATAGATAGATAGATAGATAGATAGATATAGATATATAGATATCTGTCATTCTTCCCTTTTCTTTGCTTGCCATTGAGGTTAACACCAACAGGTCCTTCCATTCTCTTCTTTTTCTGTCCTCCCCATTGTTGCTGCTGAGGCAGCACAATTTGTCACCCAAAGCTTTTTTCTATACCTCTTCCTTCTTCTCCCTTCATGCCTCTCTCCCCTCTCTTTATGCCCTCATGGCTTCCTAATCGTTTCTGTTCTCCTTCTCTGCCCCTCTTGCCCCATCTTCTTCCTCCTACGTGCTGGGACCTTGGCTGGGCACACCTACACTGGGCACCCCAAGATCAACCACAATCCTTTAGCTATCCTATCATTACCTTTAATGCTTACAAGGCATTTATGGTAATTGCCCTGAGTGGCCCTATCTATTACTTCGCCAGTATCAGATGCGGAGCAAGGTAGGAAATGTCATTGCCAAGCTTTATACCCTCAGAGAATCCATGGTCTGGGTTAAACACCTGGGCTCAGCCCCCTTTCCTTTATGTAGAAGGACCAAAAAGGGATCCCTGATACTATCCCCGATACTTTTTGTTCTGTCTATAAAGCCAGTTGCCATTTTACTTGGCAACAATCGATTGATTATATGATATAATATAGGACATACTCATCATTTTCTTTGTCTTTTGGGGAACCATATAGCTATTTTTCTTAGTGAACCAGAAATGGAGCTCCCTAGGGTCATGTGGACAATCAAACTATTTGGTGATGTATTAAGTAGGATGAGTCAAAATCTCTGATAAGTTGGAAACTGAACAGATTGCAGAGGTCAGATAGTTGGATAACATAAGACAGGCATGCAAAATCATATGTGTGAATGATCCTGCTGATATACTATGTCACCCATCTATCCTAGCACCTATTAAGATAATTAATTCCTAACAACACAAAATAAATACAATTTAAGATTTGTTGTGTGACTTATACTTAACCTCAGAAATCAGGCATTTACCTTCAAGGATTCTATATCTATCTATCATCTACCTATCATCTGTCTGTCTGTCTGTCTGTCTGTCTGTCTGTCTGTCTAAACCAGCCTTTAATTCAGCCTGTTTGATAGATAATCCATGATTCAGTTTTAAGAGATTATAAATGTTCAAAGTTCAGGTTTATTTCTTTTAGCCATAGGCCACAACAAAAGCAACAATTTAAAAAAGCCAAGAGGTTTTTAAACACAAACACACACACACACACACACACACACGTCAATGTTTAATAAAAAGACCAGAGCTGAGGATACGTGTAGATTTTAATATGCCTGTATTTCATTCAATCATTGATACGGTTTGGGAGACCAAGGAATCTTTATACATAGTGATACCTTGGTTTTTATTTATTGCTTGTGTGGAAACCCATCAAGCCTCTCACCATATTCTTTGCCCCTTCATTAGTGATATTGCTGTTGTTGATATGTGTGTTCTGCCTTTTGGTTTCCTGTATTTTTAACTACCCCCCCCCCCAAAAAAAAAATTCAATTAAAAAAAATGGGAAAAATACGCACAAGTAGTTTTAGGACAAATTTGCTGATAGACACCAAAGTGAAAGTTTGGGAAAGGATATGATTTGTGCAACCTGCGGCAAAATGTAGGACTTTCAGGTTTGATTCACAAATGTATAATGCTTATTACATTTTGGCTCTAAAAATACTTACCAGCTTCTCTGATTTCTCCATCGTGGCTTGTTTCCATTTCTGTCGCAAAATTCTCATGGGGAAAATGTCTGTATCTACTTGGCCTATAAATAGTGCAGTACACTGTGTGCTGCCTAAATAAATAAGGATGAATTTCATAGGGTGATGCAGAAATAGAGAGAGCAGGAAAGTTACTGTGCTTAAGGCATCTTCCCCCAATGTGACTTCTAATGAGGGCACCAGATTTGGTGGCTCATAATGGCAAATGTCAGAGTGTACCTGCTGAGCTTTCTACAAGCCAGCAAACTTTGGGTCCAGCTGTTTCAAAGGCTGCCCCAATGATATCACTCCCAGTTACACCCTTCTCTTTCTTTAAAATTTATCAGTTTGCAGCCACACTGACATCCCAGGTGTGATAAACACTGCAGCATGTGGTTTCCAGGGCATCTGAGATCCATATTAAGTATTCAAGTGCCCTGGAAAACTGCATTTCCCAGCATCCATGATATTTGAAATACTCCCATTTTATTGTTCCCAATGCCAGCAGGAGTCAAACCATCACTGACTCCATGATGGTGCTGTCATTCAAATATGCATATACATTCCTTGGACATTGCAATTCTAGGGCACATACTATCCACCAAATCCTTCACTGAGGTGCTAATTACACTTTTGGTTAATGACATGGTTAACAGTAATCATGGATTTGGAAAAATAAAATGCCAGGCATTATTTGGGGGGTGGGGCAAATCTCCACATTGGGAGAGAGGTTTAGATGACCCTTCCTCCCCAGTCACCTTATCAGTCTCCCCACCCTCATCCCTGTGTAGCAATCAGCATTAAGAAAAAGACAGCCGTTTGCCCCAATACCTTAGAGTTCCTTCTATCTTTGGTTTCCGGGGCTGTTCGTTCTAATTCTATTAAGAGCCCGTTTTAGGGACCTAGTCTCATTAATTTAATTCAAAATTTATGTTGGTCATCTTGAGTGCTGTAGGCAGCCCAGGAAATAAATCAAGTGTGTGTCCAATTCCCAAACCAGTTTATTATTATCCAGATGGCTATGGGAAAGAACCCAAGTCACAAAAGAAAAGTTATCACAGAATGCATTCTTCTCTTTATCTTGGGCCATTGAAGATTCCTACCTTGGGAAAAGAGGATTATTCTTTCCTGAACACAAATATGGTCATCTGTTGGAAACTAAGAAAGAAGCAGGAAACATCTTTTTTTAAAAAAAAAAAAAAGTATGAGAATCTGAAAT
Organism: Lacerta agilis; assembly: GCF_009819535.1. Classification (NCBI taxonomy): domain Eukaryota; kingdom Metazoa; phylum Chordata; class Lepidosauria; order Squamata; family Lacertidae; genus Lacerta; species Lacerta agilis. The sequence goes on along the minus strand of NC_046312.1, from coordinate 66,268,593 downwards.
ATAAATATTATTTCATTTAAAAATTAACTTTAAAACTAGTATGATTCATTGAAAGAATCAATTTATTTCAGTCACTGACCAGAGTGCACAGTATGATTAATGTGTATCAGCATGTGACTAGTTGTTTCACAGGACTATATGAAAGGACTCTGTATCCGAGCTGGGATTTGAACTCAAGTCTCTTTATCTGGCATTCTTTCTAGTGACCCTCTCAAACTTCAGTGCTACTCTAACCCTGCATTACTTAAATAAGAAAGTCCACTAAACTGAATGCTCCAACAAGCTGCCTTGAAATTTTTGGAGAGTGAGTTATGAATGAATGGGCAAATAAATATATATAATAGTCCTGATCCAGCAAGCAAGATATGCAGCCAGCCTTGCATGTGAGCATTTGATGAGGATGTCAAATTGCATCTTTCATGTACATCCACACGATGATGCTCTTCTGGACCATGTCATGATGCTTATTCAGGACATGAATACGTTACAACTAACAGCAACTGTTGTGTGGGTCCAATACACTAGTGAGATTATTGAACCAAGGGTGGGTTTGACAGTACTTAGGTACTCTCCTGTGTCAAGAAGAATGACAAAAACAGTAACACTGATGGTAAGCTACCGATGAGAGGTTACATTTTTTAGGGGTCAAATAATGTATGAAGCTGCCTATGCTTTCACTGACAAGATTCAACATGCAGCAGTGTGATGTTAACATAGCATTATGGTACATTTACAATCATAACCTACTAGAAAATTGAGAGCAAATGAATCTAGGCAGGTAGTTTTTAATCAGTGCTGATTTGCAGGTTGATTACAACCCATGTTCCTTTCAGAGTTCGTGTGCTGAGAGGATATTGGATTCCTGGCAATTTTGGAAAGCAGTAGCACAGTTCTGTTTTGTATTTGCTCAAAAGTAAGTCCAGTTGTGTTCAACAGGGCTTATGTTCAGTTAAGTAAGTATAGGACTGAAGCCCAGATTAATTATTCCTTAATGCTGGGAAGGGGTTAATAAAGTCAGGTGATTTAGGCTGCAATCCTTACCTCACTTATGAAGAAGTAAGCCCCAGTGAATTCAATATAACTTTTTTCTGAGTAGGCATGATTATGTTTGTACTGCTATCCATTAATTTGGGTTTTTCTCAATTTATGGTGAGGTCCTGGGGATATTGACTTTGTTGGAAGTAAAGTCCATTGAATCCAATGCAGTGGTACCTCGGGTTACAGATGCTTCAGGTTACAGACGCTTCAGGTTACAGACTCCGCTAACCCAGAAATAGTACCTTGGGTTAAGAGATGAGAACAGAAATTGTGTGGCGGCAGTGGGAGGCTCCATTAGCTAAAGTGGTACCTCAGGTTAAGAACAGTTTCAGGTTAAGAACAGACCTCTAGAATTAATTAAGTTCTTAACCCGAGGTACCACTGTAGTACTTATTCTCAAGCGAATCCTATTTGGCCCCAAAGACCAGATCTCCCCACCCCCACCCCCAGCCTATGAGTCAACATAATGAGCCAATTCACTCACCTGTCAAAGTTGGTGCACAAGGGTGTGCTGAGCCACGGCTTTTGCTTCTGCAGGGTTCATGTTCCCCACACATTAGCTGGTGTGCAGGGAGTCCAGTCTTGCTTGGCTTGCTTGTAATTGATTACATAAATTATGCAAATCACACAACACACAGCAAGACAAAGAGCATTAGTTTGGGTGGAAGGCAAACTGCAGTGGAATGGAAACACTGGTGCATGTGATGAAGAAAGGGCAGAACAGAAAATGTTCTTATATCCCTCTACAGAAGCCATAGGCTAGCCCACCCCATCTGCTATATTTGCAGTCCTGAGCACCATGCCTGCCCCACTGCAATTATTTAGGACAAGAAGCATACCTTCCAAGGGTGCATTTAGTTTCTCTTCTAGTTTGGCCCTTTGAGCATCAGAGAAATCTCTGACAAATGGGGCCTATCTGAAGTAGCCCTCGTGGGAGTTGTTTGGGTTTGTTAGGAACTGCTTTATTTTTAGACTCTGGCAATGCACATAATGAACCTATTTAACTATCAAACATCATTTCTGCCTGCGGCGGTTTGTTTGTATGCCAGGTCTGCTGAAGCTGTGAGATGGGAATAGGCTAAGGGATTCATGGGGGTGGACAAAGTGCCTTTCCCCACAAAGCTTCACAAATGTGTGAGCAACTCAGAGCTTTTGCCTATTTTTGGCCAGAAACATAATAATGCCTTGTGATGTGAAGCTACAGTAATTGTTTTAATTGATGTTATTTTGCTACTTAGGCTCATTGTTTAGTACATGGTCTTTAACCAGGTTGTCCTTGGAAATGGATTTTTAAGCCTAATTAACTCACTTTGCTATCTAATAAGGGTTTTTAACAATATATGGGAGTAAGTGTGTTGGGTTTTTTTGTTTTTTGTTTTTTTTTTAAAGAAAAGCTATCTATAGACAAGCAGAGCTGATTGGGAATTTAATACCTTAACAGTGTTTTTACAAATAACACAATTTTGAGGAAATCTTTATTTATTGATTTAAATGCTTTAATTTAATTTTTTAAAGCCTGTTGTACACCTAAAGGAGCAGGGCAATTAACACCAAAACAGTAATCAAAATATTTAAATAGATTTGTATTTAAAAAGCTGCCCACAAAGATCCACCTGTTCATCCCCAGCCACAACAAGTTTGCCTGAATAAAAAATGTATTTTGTTTGCAGTACATGCATATTTTGCCTTTCTTCCATGATGGAATTCCAAGCAACACTTGGAGTTCCCACGGGATCTTCCATCCAGATACTGACCAGACCCAAACCTTCTTAGCTTCAGCAAAGTGTCTGCATAATGAGATGCTTGATCACGTAGCTTCTGGAATATCAACAACGTCAGTCCTTTCTGCTAAATTTCTCAATGGAATAATGTACACATTACGGTGTTCGGGAGTTGCCCTAGCTGGCTTGACACCTGGTGGTCAGTAGATCAATTACTCAGTTGGTCCCCTGAGTTCAGATTTCCATTTATGGTTCTCACAATAACCTGCTGCCATGATAGAGAGCAGTAGGAATTTCCCTCTATCTTCTTATATTGTGTATATCAATATCCAGCACCCACAAGAACTTAAAATTATGCAACCTGCCCTCCATTTGTGGGTCTATTCATCAGTTTCCAGAGACTACTATCTGGGTTTTGTTGTCATTTCCCTAGTTACAAAAACTGCCCAAACCACAAGCAATTTATCTTAAGCCAATTGTGTTGTTGAGGCATATGGTAACATTCAGATATTGTAACCAGAAAATATTATAGGCCCTGCAGATTTTCTTTTAAATATTTTT